>NC_058045.1:28174360-28836235 GCF_020085105.1 Siniperca chuatsi | reverse complement strand
CCATGTCCAAAGCTCCTTCACCGATGTGATACAGTCCTGCAGATGGTTTCACACTCTTCCACTGATCGACAGTTGGTGGCGGTAATGTGCCAAGAAATGTAGCGATGTGCCAACAAAGGTAAGGAAGAAGATTGCTGTGAAGCAAACATCGTTGTAAACAATGTAGGTTTCAAATTCTTCCAAATGTTTTACGTGGAAGGAAATGCATTCGCATGTTTGTTAGGGCCTCAAGGATGCACATAATGCCTTTTTGTGAGAAACAGTAAATGTAAAACATAACTTTGTTTACAAAAAATACCAATGGGTACCTAAAGTGGTAGTCCTGCATAGATAGGCTTAGAAAGGTCTAGCGCTAGGAACTTAACACACACTGCCACGTGTGCCACAAGTGACATATTGCTAGTCTGAATCTGCCTAGAAAAATGGTGCTCAGTTAAACTAAATGTCTATCACTCTCCTCTCAGCTGCTACCACTGAGCAAGACACTTGCTGGGTGCTGTTGGAAAAGGGCAGTTATGCCCAATTGACTTTCCCTGGATAAATAAAGTTCACAACAAAGTGGCACGCATCCTCTATCAGCATTCCCACATAATGTCCTTTCCATCTACAATCCCTTCAACGATCTTCCCACTGGGAGCCATCATCACTCTCTGTTCCCTAGATAAACTAACAGCCGGGAGAAGGGAGGTGAAGGTGCAGCACAGGCTGACTGACAGTGTTTACTCGCCCCTCTGACAGAGTGTGAGGAGGGCCGGGACGGCTGGCTGCCCAGTCCCCTCGCCAAGGGAAATGTACCATTAAGATAAGAGCTATCAATATCCCACAGGACCAGGGGATGGGAAGATGGGGATGGAGAGGTTGATGAATATAAATAACTAATCATTTAAGGTGGATGTTTTCAGGGAGGGATGACAGCATGGGTTAGCATGGGGTGGAGGTGGGGAGAAGCCTTGGCCACCTGCTCAGTTTTCTATAAAGTTTGGTGAGGTGGTCTCCAGGAAAATGCATGGAGAATGTTAACACAAAGTTTGGTCCAAACTATCAATCTGTCTGCCCTGTCATTGCTGGGCATCTTCAGCAGGCCTGGTCTTGGTTTTTGTTTTTGTTTTGTTTTTGTTAATTTTTTTTTTTTTTATGTGGACTTCTTCCTAGGGCTCACTTTTTAAGAAGGTAAACCTGCCGACCTCAGCTTTAAAGCTCCAACAGCATTATCTCTATGCCTAAAAAGCTTGTGTGACTTGTCAGATGAGCAATGCTTCACATTTATATGCCCCATCACTTAATCAGTTATGCAAATTAGAGTGTATATTGCAGACTGAGATAATTACTGTATTGTAGTTACTGTATTGTAGTTACTGTAATGTAGCACTGCAACTAATGATTATATCTATTGTCAATTAATCTGTGGATTCTTTTTATGATCTATCAATTGTTTATTATAAAATGTCAGGATATTGTGAAAAATGTTCCCAGAGCCCAACGTGTGACACCAGATTACTTGTTTTGTCCCAAACCATCAGTCTAAAACCCAGTCTACTATGATATAAAACACAAAAAGCAGCAAATCATCACATTTGAGAAAATGTAACCAGAAAAGGTTTGGCATTTGGCAGTATGTAATGATACATAGGTGTGCAAATATTTTCTTTAAAAAATATCTATCAAATTGCATTTGCTTTTATATGTTTCAAGCAGACTTTCTCCATAAGTTTCTCATGTTTTGCAGGAGTGAGGAGCTGCATAACTTCTTGATAGGTGTAAGACAGCAGTGCTGCTACCTGACGGAGATAATTCAGGACGCCATCAGCCGTTTTCCCCGCCAAGCCTCTCAGGTACGTGTCGTCTGTAGTGGTGCACCCGTTTAGGGGTTACCAGTCAGGTGTCGATGCACTGGTTAGCTGTACATGCTAGCTTGCTGACATTTTGGGGACAGAAGTACTTGAAATTCATTGGCCAAATGCATTAAACTATATGAAATTCTTCATCTTGAATTATAAAAAATATATTTTTCAATGAAGGAGCTTATAATAAAGGCATGTTGATATAATATAGTTACACTGTTCCAGGGGGCACCTGGAAACCTGTAACATTCAGTTACATATTTTTTGCAAATTTAAGGCTGTACACTGGGTACTGTCCAGTGTCCCTTCCTGTCACGTGACTGGGATGAGGCCAGGTGCCTTTATGAGTGCATCCTTTGTCTGCTAATGCCTTTGTTACTTCCTCTGTCTCACCTGCCATCCAGTCAGTTGTATAAGCTAGAACTTGGTCTCTGTCTCTCTCGTCCTCCATGTAGCTGGTCTTCTCACTGGACTCGAAGAAGGAGGCCCAGGCCGTCTGCAACCAGCTGGTGGTCCAGACTAAAGACCTGCAGAAAGAAGTCGTCTGTCTCCGCAATCTGCTATGCCAGGTCAACACACACACACACACACATACAGACACATTGCTGAGCTCATGCTTCTGATACTTTTTAAGTAGCTGATACCTGTCTGATATCACACCATGTTTGTGTTTGCACTGCAATGAAATATAAGCCCACTAGTATTGCGGTTCACAATCTGTATTTATTTATTTTCCAAGCTTTGCAGTAATTGATTAGATTTAACAGCAGGCTTCTACACAATCCACCACACACAGTGTCACAGCCTTTACTGCAGGCCTGCAGATGCACAAAGGAATGGATTTCTGGCCTCCCATTTGGTTATGAAAAAAAGTGTGAGAAAGACATGTACTGAGGCAGGATATTTTACAGCTGAACAATGATGTTTTTTTTATCAATAATGACAGTAGCAGAATATAAATAATAATAGTAAATATAGCTGGATATTAGATATAAATAGTAACTATAACTAAAAATACAAACAAAGTCATTATATATAATATGAAAATACAGCTTGTAAAATATGAATGTACTATAATTTATTTTTGCATCTGTCAACATTGATACTGCTATATCTGTGATAAGCTGATATCAACAGGGCTCAAACACTTTCATACTTACGCAAGTCAATCTAAATTCCTTTCTTACACTGTTGACTGTTATTCTGAGAGCTTTCTCCTTACAGTACTACAGAGGATTAAAAGCAACATGAACAGAACATAACGTGTGTGTGTGTGTGTTAGATGTTGGTGTAAATGAATTCTGGCGAGCTCCAACAGGTATGTGCAGGAGTGCTTGCATGTGTGCACCTGACTCTGTGTGTGTGTTTGCATTTGTATTCCAAGAGGAGAGAGTCGTTCCTGACAGGGCACAATCCTCACAGCCCATAAGTCAGCACCACTGTGACATCGACCTGTCAGCACACAGACGGTGAGGCGGAGGGATGAGGGGGCTGATGGAAAGGCGAGGGTGGGGGCAGAGGGAAGCGAGGAGAGGACGCAGGTTGGCGGGGTGAGGGAGTTTAAGAGGGAAGAAAGGGGATGGGTAGAGGCGGGGGTTTGGGTTGAGCAAAGGAGGTGGGTTAGCAGCAGGAGGAGGTGTGTGAGTATGTTGATAGTGTAGGTAGATATTTGTGTGTTTTGATAGCGTTGGTTGGGGCGGGGTGGTCCTCGGTTGTGTCAGACAGGAATCTGACGGGCAATGGAGCCCATTTGGACCCACTGGCTCGCAGCCCGGGAAGGAACACACACCATAAACACACACAAAATCTATCTATGGAAGCTTGTCTCTTGAAACATACACACACACACACACACACACACACACACACACACACACACTCTTGAATCACAACACTCTCACTGTATCTGCTGGTGTTCTCATTACACAAGCTGTGACACACACTTTGGTGGATTTTGATGCTGTTTTGAAAAGAGTAACTCAAACAAAAACATTAAAGAGTAACATCTAAACCAGAAATGTGAATGGGGGTGGTGTTCGTTACTGCCATCTAGTGTTGACTTTGATTAATGTGTGATACCTGGTAAACTAGCTGAGACATTAAAACAAATGGGAAAGTAGCAGTGTGCTTTTAGAAAGTTATTAAGTAAACTGACTTTTATCAACCTATCAGTGACCAACAGGAAGTTCCACATTCCCCAGCCTCCAACACAGCTTATGGTGGTCATAAATGAATTTTCTCACTGAAGATGAATATGTAAACTTGAGTGCCAAGAGAAATGTGTAGCTAAGAGATAAGATTGGGAGACCGCATAATTGAAGTCAAATTATGTAGTTTAAAGCTGCACTTATCAATATTTTTATATTAACATTGCAAACATTTCACCCCTTCCTCATTACACAAATTACTTTGTGTAGTAAGAAAGGGACCCTCGTAGTGATGATCCCACAGGGAATTATCACCAACTCTGCACCTCTGTATGACCCTGTTTATTCACTGATTTTGGTGAAACTGGATCATATTTTATGGAGAAAATATTTTCTGGTTTTCCCTCAGATGTCCTCAGGCCGCTCTGCCTCAACTCTTGGTGCAAAGCTCCTGTGCTAGTGGTGTGAATACAAACACTCCCCTGGTGCTCTGAGCTCCCAGGCCGGGCAGAGTCAGCGTTAATGGGACCGCTAGCTGCACGGCTAACTGAGCTAACTAGCTAACGACAGCTACAGTTAGCGGTTACTTTAGCAACAAGTAAAGCTATCTGTCCATCGAGAAACTCCATAAATCACAGAGAATTAAGGCAGAGCAGCCAGAGGACATCAGACAGTGTGTTTCGTGTGGACTCCATCCACGAGAATCCATTTTGCCTGTTGTTGTGGGTTCTTCTTGTTGTTTCGCCCTTTAATATGATGCCGTTGGTGAGAGAATGAGTATGTACTTCCGCTTATGCAGAGGACGTCGGTTGAGTAGGTGGTCCTTCAGTGTGGCCCAGGACACATTCACGTATACACTGCTAAAAGAATGTGGCCATATGCGGCCCATTACACTGAAATAACATTCAGTGTTATTCACTAAAACGCATTGTGTGTATCCTTGAGGTCTAACAAACGTCTTGAATGCATTTCCTTCCTTATGAAACGTTTGCAAAGTTTTAGTTTTTTATTTCTCAAACATTTTGAAACCTGCATTGTGTACATCCATGTTTACTAACAAGCAACTTTACTAACAAGTCTGGTGCATTGCTGCTCTTCTTGGTGCATTACTGCCACCTGGATCAATGTAACAGTGTGCAACCATTGGTGGGACTGTGTATTGCGTCACCCGCGTGCACCCTTTACAACAAACAAACAACAAAACGAGGACCCACTATTAAAAAAAAAAAACCCATAGCTCTACTAGGTGTCAAAAACTCCCCAGGGTACCTTTTTAATAAGCTGATAGTAAGTAGTCTGAGGTATGTGTTTTTTAGGTTTTTGTGAAGCTTTAAAAACACTGTTCAGTAACATTAAGTGCTGTGGCAGTAGAGTCATTGAACCAAATAAAAATGTCTTGTGATGACTTGGCTGATATAGTTTGAAAACCCCTGATCTACTTCCTGGAATGTGAATGTAGAGAGCACCAGCCTCCAGTTGGCTGTTAGTAGTTTGACTGTGACCGACCTGTCAGATGTGTACTCATCTGGTTTCCCTCATGCAGGACTCTTGAGGCTCTACGTCTGTTAATGCAACAGTGCATACTGTAATTTCCCAAAACACTGTTCTTTGCGAAAAGCCCTGATCACAGACAGATGAACCACAGAGCCCGGTTTCCCCCAAACACCTGATAATGCTGGATTTCATTCACGTCGTTGGCTTTAAAAATTTGACTTGAAATGCTGGTGCCTGAGTCGTAGCACCATCTTCTATTGTTGAGCTGTTGGAATTATGACTAGTATATTCCAGTGGGTGGGACTTTATTCATCCAAAACAGACCACAGTCTGGAAAATTTGTTTTGAATTCTAGAAATGTCAGCACTTGGTTAAGTAATCATTGAGTCAAACCATATCAACCATCTGTAGAGACATTATGGTCATTTAGTGGGTTAGGAGACACTTAAATGTCACCGTTCTACTTAAATTTGCTTAGGGAGTTTACAATGAAGCATTGCATTATTTCTGGTCTTGCATGCCATCAGAATCCACATACTTTTTAATCACCAATCACATTCAGCAAGTCACCAGTCACATTTGATAATACGAACTTGTTATAATTGAATGTATTTTGATGTCACACTCGCTCTTAAAGTCACTATGTGTAGACTTTGTATGTGATTATAGCATCTTTGAAAAGACACTGTGGCATTGCTGTCTGCAAATGTGTCTTTAGATACACCAGGAGGCGCCAAAGTCAGAAATTTTCAAATTCTACTTGGAGTGGCTTTTTTGCACTGGCTTCCTACAGAATTCTGAGTTGATTTGAAGATTTTACTAATTGAAATGTTTTGAGTATTAAATATTTGCTCTCTGTAGGCTTAACAGGTGGCTCTGAAAAGTTGAGAGCATGCTGCTTATTTTTATGGTGTTTTTGGTATTAAGTATTTTGGAGCATTGTATGTCTTTATTGGAGAGTAGACAGAAGAAACACAAGAAATAAGGGGAGATAGGGACGGGGAAAGACACGCAAGGTTCCCAGGCTGACCCAAAAGTCGCGCACATGCGATTACAGAGTCATCACCCCAAACTCCCAGGCCACCAGGGTGCCCCTGTAGCCACCAGTTACAGTGGACACCAATGGTGACCCAGAGTCGTGGCAGAAACAGTATCAGAACCTTTCAAAACATCGATAGAAAACATCTCGCCACCATAATCCACTTCTCCGCTGATGACCAAATGTTTAGTGTATTCCAAACCAGCCGGTAAAATTGCTAAATTCACAGCTTTCAGTGAAGCTTCAGCGATGGCGAGACATGGAAGTAATGGATTTAGCTGTGTTTTTGGAACATACTCAACATGTGGAAGAAGAGTAGAGAAGTCGATTGGAAAATTTAAAATATTGTTACTAATATCTTTTGATTTGGCATCCATGCCGCATGTGTGTCCTGTGGGAATAACGGCTTCCCGGCCGGTCGCAGGAATCTGGGTTCATTGCCAAACCGCAAGTTCCCAAGTAAAGTATTTTCCAGAAGAAAGCTGAACTTGAACTCATATCTTCAAACTTTCTCACATGACAGGGATTCAGTGTGACACTGTGTCACCCTCTGACTTGAGAGTTTATGAACAGCATTATTCCTCCGTGACTTGACCAAGACCCGACTCTCCACTTGGCTGATGAATCCTTGAGGATTTGGCACAGGAAGTTTTGGTGACTCAGGTTTGCGAGTCATGCAGGGGTGGTGTGACGGGACCAGACATGCCCTCATCCTCAAAATGAGCTGGTCTCCCTTTGATTCCCGCCCAATAGTAAGTGAGCCGATATTTCCCACCCAGTCGAGGTTTAACTGGCCTGAAACTGTCTGACCAGTAAACTGCCATAATCCGGACTGGATTAAGTTAAAATGACCTGCAACCCTTCTACTTCCTGCATGAGGTCACGTTGCTCTAACCACAGGATTTGGTGTGTGTTTCCGCATTCACGCGTTTTGCGTGTTTCTCATGTGAATCTCTCCTACCACTCCCCCAGATGGACGAGGCCGGAGATTGCTGTCAGATTCCTCAACCTGGTTCCCACGGCAACTGGAGGATGCGGCCCCTGAGCAGAGTCGCACTGAGCGCGCTGGGAGCCACCTTCCTCTTGCTCCTCTACAAAGCCAGTGGCAAGGTTTACCAGCAGATGTACAGGAGTGTCTGCTAAATAACCGAAATGGTTGTCAGTCAGTTAGTTAATGATCTTATCACAATATTTTGTTTTTCATGACTGTAGGTGATACATTGGATTATGGAGGGACTGATATGTTTTAGGACAGTGTTTGACAAGACAGAATTTAAATTTTTGCTGCTGTAACACTTTTGTTTTCCACTTTGCTCTGACTTGTCTTTGAGTTTAGTTCTGAATTCTTTTACTTTTTTATGTTTTAAGGGTTTAATTGAAAATTAAAGTTTCTTATGAGGAACAATTTCTCGCATAGTCAAATTTAAGTTATGTTTTCAGTACCTGCAAATTTTTTTTTAACTTGATAGATAATTTTCAGGCCTTGAAGTTATGGACTTAATAGAATATTCCAACATTTTGGGAAATATGCTTACTCACTTGACCCAGTCATCCAGAGTGAGATGAGAAGATTGATATCAACCTCATGTCTGGGCATTGTATCTGGAGCTGGGAGGCGATTAGTCTAGCTTCCAGAAAAGACTGGACGCAGGGGGAGGCAGCCAGCCTGCCTGTCTCCAAAGCTGAAAAGAGACAAAAAATCTGCCTACCAACAGTGTATCCCGATTGTTTAATCTGTACATGAACAGAAATATCAAAAACGACAATTTGTCCTTTTGGGGGATGTTGCATGCTGCAGCTATTTCTTGGCGAACAACAGCTGCAGAGGCAATGACTTCCCAGAGTTTTGTTGTCACAGCATTCATTACATTTCTGGTGAGGTATGTATCAATCAGACCAGATACAGCCTGTCAATTAGTGATCTTTAGAGATGTTAGTTAGTAGGTAAATTTTTTTTTTTTACTTTGAAGAGAGCCAGACTAGCTGTTTCCCCCTGCTTCCAGTCTTTATGCTAAGCTAGGCTAATTGTCTCCTCCCTCCAGCTTTATACTCAACCCACAAACATGAGATGGATATCGATCTTCTCATCTAACTCTGGGGGGGATAAATCCAATAAGCCTATTTCCAAAAAATGTTGAACCTAAATTTCTTTTTGTTTGTTTTTTTGCTGTGACATTGTTAAGGATCACTTTGCCCAACCACTTCATCACCCAATATGTCCAAATTCAGTTAAGTAAATGTTTTAAAATCCAGAAATAGAAACTCGGAAACACAAATTGTTAGTCTTGATTGTTTTTAAATGTCTGTGAGTTATCAGCTCATGACTTCCTGTAATTCATACTTCATTTCACATCTTTCACAACCTTCATTCCAGGTAAATTAGTGTCTTCAGGCCACGACCTGACTGGTGATGTTAAATTGTCAGAAATGACCAGTCTTTCTCTTCATAAAACATGTAGTGAAACGCACTGACCAGCCTTAATGCGATTTGGTATGGCAGTGAACGAATTACTCCAATTAAATTGGATTTATATTACAGACTTATTACAGCTACTGCTGCTGCAACAACAAAGTCGTGTTCAATGGGCTGAGAAGAGCAGAGAGAGCTCTAAATCTCCTTATTGTTTTATGGTTTTCTTCCACGGGGATCATGGGAAAAATCCAATTTGCCCATTAATCTCATCTGGTCGGGGTCTCCGGTCCTCCAGATACACCCGGGCCAGATCAAAGATGAAGGATATGCCGTGTGACAGTGGTACAGATTTCCCCAAGAGACTTCAAAAAGACTGTGATAGATAATCCAATTGAAATGGACACATCACCTTTAGGTGCTGGTTTGAGAGAATCAGTGCGTAAGTGTTCTTTCCCTTTTAAAAAAAAAAAAAATCATTCCTGAGTTATTAGTTGCACTGAGTGATGGTTTGTATAACGCTGTAAAATAACAATGCGTCATGCTTTAGGGATCAGAAATATTTGGCACCTGTGCGTCAGTGGGGTATGGCAATGGACTCTCACCTTTAGGTAAATCCAAATATTAGGCCTTAATGAACAGGAAAGTTACCGAATATATATATATTAGGAAAAAATGCCCTCAAACTATTTGGAAAGCAGAAAGGTCAATCTGTGATGTTGTATAGTTTGATGTCTGATTATTTATCATATCACTAAATACTGACCAATAAAATTATTGTGCTCCTGTGACCCAAAAGTTAATATCAGCTGTATTGTGTTCTGCCCACGAGATAAATAGTGCGCATAAGTCACCTTTCGGGAGTTCCGGGGCTCCGTACGGTACTCCACAAAAACCCCGGTCCATCTGTATTAGCCTATCTGTTCCATTGTGTCCCCTGAAATTGAATCTAAGCGGGTTAGTGCGTTTTTTCTGGGGACTGACAATGGCTGAGTGCGCTGGATGAATTGTCCCCCAGTCGGCTCCTTCCCTGAACGCGTCGGTACAGTTCGAGTGAAGAGCCCATCAGCTTGGACCACATCTCAGAGCTGCGGAGCTCCGGTCTGGACGCGGGCCAAGCCTGTCTGGTGTCAAACCAGCCTGAACAGATACTCTCAGACATCTCATTTCTTCACCTCATTCCTGAGACGGGACTCTGCCCACCCCTTGTGTAAAGCAATTTAAACCTGATAGCTCATCATCTCCACTGAAAATATTTGCTGGACTATTAGACAGTCTCTCTTTACTTTTTCCTCGTAAGCACTTTGCCACCGTGCAGAACTCGAGCCAGTCATGGCTTTTACGCGCAAACCTCCGTCCTCCGACTGTCCTGTGATGGTATATTTTTAAAACAAGCTTGATTTTGAAAATTCCACAAGTTCTGATTTCTGTAATGTTTCATATTTTTCTTTCATCCGTGGAAATGCTCCGTCCAGATCCATAAAGGACAGACGTTTGGTTAATATGAACTTATTGCCAGGTGGAATATGTTTTTATTTGTCTGTAGCAATCTGCTGGCTGACAGCCGAGGTCGATGCGTCCTGGTGGTAAGTACTGTGCATTATTTTACATCTTTTATTTAAATGCGATTGCAAAAGCCCGTGCGCCCAATGCATGGCTCTCGCAAAATGCGCTCTGATGCGTTAAAGGTTGTTTAATTAATCTGTCGGCAGTAAAATAGTTTGTGATTTGTGTGAAATGATCTCGAGCATTGTTTCCCCCGTTTGATTGTTAAATATGTATAAAATGTCTAAATGACCTTCAAACTGTTTCATAACTACCGTCCTCCTTTTGTTAATTAGACCAGATACTGAGTGACTAAAATCCCTCCATTGTTTTATAAATACTGAAGTTGAAGACTGAATATTTGGACAGATACGTTTCCAGGATAAAGTAATTCGATATAATTTAATTTCTCTTTATTTGCTGTCTTGAATCTTTTAATGAATATTTGCAAAGGCTCTGTTTCCAAATTCCAAACGTCAAACTGCCTGTGATACTGAGATGATGTTTGAACAGATAATTTTCCTCAATTCCTTTTTTTTTTTTTTTTTTCTTGCTGCTCTGGTCTTTCTTTAATCAGTGAAGAAAATCCCTGCAGCCTGCACGTGTTAAAATTCCCTGCCCGTCTTTCATCACCTTGTTCTGCAGGTACATGGGAGTGCGGACTTGTTTGGAGTGATTTCAACAGTTTCTCAAGAAGATTCCTTTTTGTCTTATTTCATTATCTTTTTGTCCCCTTTTCTATTTTTTTCAGTAGTTAAGTGCCCAACTACCCTACAAAGCTTTAATGTCTCTTCTATACTGCAGCTACCTGGGAGTGCAGCATACATTGAGTTATTTGCACTGTTGTTGGTAGAATAGGTTCAACATTTTCTTTGTTTTTGTTTTTGCACACATTTTTTCCCCCCATTTTACACTTTTCCCTTCCTAGATATAATGATTAAAAAGTTTTCCCAGATGTTCACAAGTGTTCGGCTTTCTATCTGTCTGCTCCTCCACTCTGCAGGTACATGGGCACCCTGGGCTCCCAGGTGATGTGCGACAACATCCCTGGTCTAATGAACAAGCAGCGCCAGCTGTGCCGCCAGCACCCCAAAGTGATGCAGGCCATCGGGGCTGGGATGAAGGACTGGATCTCAGAGTGCCAGCACCAATTCCGCAACCACCGCTGGAACTGCAACACCACGGCCAGGGACCACAACTTGTTCGGACGCCTGCTGCTACGCAGTGAGTGGAGGGAATGCTAGAACCGGGAGGGGACACTTATCTTAATATAGCCTAAAAAAAAGTCACTTTTTAAAGGAAGTTTTAAAAATCATTATCCTGGAAAATTAGGGACAGCAGGGAGGGACTGTCTTTAATCTAGAGGATCAATGTCCAACAAGCATCCTGCCTGAAGTGTCCTTGAGCAAGTCACTGAGCCTCTCTCTTGGCTCTAGGGCTGCTATTCTGTAGTTGACCACTGATCTCTCAGTATTACAGGCAAGAGAAAAATGAACCTTTTAATAGGTTTGGGGTGTTGAGGGGAAATAGAGAATCACATCATTCAGGGCATATTTTCCCTGTAAACTGTTCTAGTTTAGTCTGTTACTTGGACCAAATAATATCACGTCCATCTTAAATACCTGCTTCACTTCACATCTCCATGAATTATGTCTGTAGACATCAGATGAAAGTTACCTTAAACTAAAGGGACAGTTCACTACAAAAAATAATAAATACATAATTTTCCTCTTACCTGTAGTGCTGTTTATCCATCTAGATCGTTTTAGTGTGAGTTGCCGAGTTTTGGAGATATCGGCTGCAGAGATGTCTGCGTTTTTTGAATATAATGGGACTATATGGCACTCGGCAAAACAATCTAGATGGATGAATAGCACTACAGGTAAGGAAAAATATGTATTTTGAATTTTGGGATGAAATGTCCCTTAAGGCTATTAAACTATCACTTCCTGTTACTCTGTAGTTGTATTGTCAGAAAGTTCTCATGTTGTGGTTTACAGTTGTCTTCTGTAAATGAATGATAAGTTCAATTTCATCAAATCTGAACCCATATTTGAAAATTTGAAGATTTTGTTGTGGAAAACACTAATGATCATTTGACTCATGAGCATAACTTTTTAACGTGATGAATACTTCAGTAAATGTCGTCAGCATATCAGTGTTGAGGTAATGCTGTGATAATTACAGCTATATTAGTTATATTATTTATTATATTATTATAGTTTTTTTTTTTTGTCCATGTTGTACCTCACCCCTGCAGTAGATATAAAAGATGCAGGGATGAGGTACAGAAAGTGTGTATAACGCATCTTATTCATGATATGAGGACTTCAGGGGCTATCAGGTGCCTTAAACACCGCACAACTAAGAATAGAAAGTTAGTGACTAGATTGCCTGCAACAGTAACAGGGTTGTGTTTCAGGTCATTGTGTGCTGCTGGCACCTTTTGGGATTGAATCCCTGCATGATCATGTGTGTTCCAGCACACAGATCTCTCTGCAGTAACAAACATGTTTGACCGTATGCCTTAACGTTTAATGCTGACAAATCTAAACAATCGGTTGGTTTTCAAAGTGTTGGGTAGATTTACTGCGACACAGAGGCTTTCTGAGAAACAGATAGTTCCCTCGCAGATATGTTCTTTTTTTCACAGAGGTTGGATCACATTCCACACCTCGTCTCACTTTACAATTGTACATCTATCACGTCGGTGCAGCCGATTGGTTTCTCTGTAAGTCTGTTCTTGTGTTTGTTGGGGGCTAACATGCTACTCAGTACACAAAATTATGACTTCTAGTGTGCAGATTTAGAGCTGAAAAGATTTGTCAATGGAAGAAAAATTAATCAGCAGCAGTTGTGAAGGTTGATTAATCGTGTAAGTCATTTATCAAGCATGAATATTGTATAAATACCATAATAACATTTGCCAGTTCCAGCTCCTCGGATGTAATGGTTTTCTGCTTTTCTCTGTTTTTCATTTTTATTGAATATCTTTGGGTTATGGACTGTTGGTCAGACAAAACAAGCAATCTGAAGGCGTCACCTTTGACGTTGCGATAGTCGTTTTTCACTTTTTCTGACATTTTATAGATGAGACGATTAATTGATTTAAATTGAAAAAATAATCCACAGTCTATCCGATAATGAAATAATTAGTTGCAGGTTTATACAGTTTATTATTTCAGTATCAGAGGTATCAGTAACTAATGAAAAAAAGTTTACATTTTTATCAGTTTGATTCAGTTTCATCATAATTAAGTTTGTTAGATCCACTTCAGCTACTGTCTCAGTTAACTAATTACTTTCCACTCAGCCCGTTAAAATGAGAAATGGTAGAAATTTAGATTTTTTTATTTTTTATTTTTTTCCCAAATAAAAGTAATCCAACCACTTTCAAGATCCACGTCAGGTTATTAGCACTGTTTATCTTCTCTGATCATTTGCAGAAGAAGGGACTTGATTTATTGAGCTTTTCGAAGTCAAGAGAAGACACGGTCACATTTTTTGGGGGGGGATAGTGGAAAATAAATGTTATGAAGAGGGTGACAAATGACTCCTCCCAGGCAGTAATTAGTTAGTGCGATTAGCAGTATCAGGGATTGAAATGCTTAACGAGTAGCAATAAGCAGCCTGCCGATGCCTGTGACAGATGTGAGCTCTGGACAGAAGTATCCTGTCAAATTCGACGTGTCACTGTGCGTCTCAGCAGCTAAAATCAGTCTGTATCTCCTGTGAGGACGTGTTATAACAAGTCATAATCTTTTTTTATTACCACTGGAGGATCATCAGGACCTGGCGGCCTGATGTTCCTCTCCCATGCCCTGAGATTTAACCCGCAACGCGGATCCTTCGACTTA
Organism: Siniperca chuatsi; assembly: GCF_020085105.1. Taxonomy (NCBI): domain Eukaryota; kingdom Metazoa; phylum Chordata; class Actinopteri; order Centrarchiformes; family Sinipercidae; genus Siniperca; species Siniperca chuatsi. Next base: position 28,821,902 of record NC_058045.1, on the reverse strand, counting down.
GTCCGTTTCATGTCGGGGCCTCTAATCAGCCGTGTGGTATTCGGACCTCCCAGCCGGGCCCCGGCCATGTCACACAGCATTAGCACGGCACGTCGAGGCCCTGTCAGAAGCTCCTTATTGTCAATGTCAGCGGGCTAATTTCAAACAATTACACCGGAGTTTTCCCTCTCTGGTGTCTTGTTTTCTCAGCATTCTCCTCATTAACCTCATTAGGCACGCTCAGCTTAGCTGCTGGACTGGACAGACACACACACACATACACACTGATATATCACTGTGATTTGTAGTTTTTTTTAATACTAGTGCTAATACGATACCTGAGTTTCTATACCGATCCCAAAACATTTTTTGATACCTTACTTTAGGAAACATGTATTTCTACTACACCCTTTTTTTAATTGAACAAAAAAAGCCCCAAAAAAGCAAAACTAACTTTGCCTAAATAAAATTGTCTGATCAGAGAGTTAGTAAAGAGACACTCCATGTCATTTTATCCACATTCCCATTATTCCACCCCCCAAACTCAGGATAGCAAAGTCTGACATTGACCCAATTGACTCCTGAAAAGTTTGTCATCGTCAGCCTTTGCAATCCTGAGTTGTGGGGGGACAGGGCAGTAAGTTATTGTGAGTGGAATAATTGACACTTAAGAAATTATTAGTAAGATGCTATATCATCATCAGGGCAGCATGTTTAATGTACAGTAAATACATTCATGTCGTGTGCAGTCCTGTTTCGGCAGGCAGTCCTTTTTTGGCACAAAACCAGAGTCTCTAGTGCGCTTGTTCTACGGGCCGCATTATGCGGAAGATCCGGGTCATTTTATACAGGGAAGTCAAACTTTTTTGGCTTCATGCGCTACTGAGCAGCTTTCATAGGAATGAACGGAGCCCTGCCTTCAAAGCTCTATCCAGTTCTCTTTATACATCCATGGGCTGTGTCCCCAACGAGCTCCACCAATTATTTAATGAGGGCAGCCTGTATGTAATCTGACAGGCAAAATCCTGGGTAAAAATAGTCCACAAGAGACTTAATGCTGCTTGCAAAGTTTCTTGCTCTGAGTGCATGCTAATATCTGAAAGCGTATGAGCCTTATAGCAACTTCTCTCTTGTCTCATCTGGATTATGATGACTGGACAGTAAAAGGACAGTTTAGAGAGATTTAATGATTGATTTAGATGATACCTTTTACATATTTTTCTGACATTTTATAGTTAAAACAATTTATGAATTTAAAAAAGATTGATCAGTTTATTGCTAATGAAAAATCATTAGTTGCAGCTCTAAACATATAAAAAAAAAATTCCCTTCTTTCGATACCGTCACTGTGTGTGTCTTTTTATATGTGTCATAATGTAGCAGAGGTTGGAGACAAACACACACACCCTCTCCCTGCCTCAGCCTTTGATCTCTGTCAGATCTCTCATCAGTAACGTGGACTGAGATAAGAATCCTCTATCAGGGCATTGCTGGTAAACGTTAGCTGTTTATCCATCTTGGAGGTGGATGAAGCGTTTTTTATTTCATGCCTTGCAACAACAAACACAGGTCATACAGGTAGCAGCGTTGGCCAAACATTTGAAGGATCTTGAATTGTTTGTCATGGCTTATTTTTGCCATCAGCAAGCCTGTATTGGGAAACTCCAGATCCAAGATGTATAACAGATAAAACTGTTATGTTTGATTTGCATCTCAAATCAGTTGAGTTTATTGATGTAGAGAAGCAAACCATTAACTGTGCTGATTGTGTTTTTTTTTTAAATCCTGAACTTTTGGTTTTCAGGATTTGGACAAACAATATGGTGACAGCCTCTGACCTCAGTGTGTTCTGTATTTTTTTAGCAACACTAGCGGCATAGCTCTAGGGATGGAAATGTGGGTATGTGGGTCTAACACTTTGGTCCAGACAGAAATACCTCAACAACTATTGGATGGATTGCTATGAAATTTTGTACTTACATTCATGGTGCCCAGAGGATGAACTACTACTGACTTTGTTGATCTCCTGACTTTTCCTGTAGCGCCACCATGAGGTTGACATTTGTGGTTTTGAGTGAAATGTCTCAACAACTATTGAATGACTTGCCAAAAATGTGGTACACACATTCATGTCCCCCTCAGAATGAACTGTAATCACTTGGGTAATCCTCTGACATCTCTTAATCTAGCACCGTGATCAGGTCAACATCTCAATTTATACAGTACTTTGGTTTATGACTAAATACCCACAAAACTAATGACATTCCCATTAGCCTCATTCCCATTGTGTTTAGTGCTAATTAGCAAATGTTATTAGCATACTAACACACTAAACTAAGATGCTGAACATGGTAAACATTATACCTGCTTAGCATCAATATTTTAGTATTGTCATTGTGAGCATGTTAGCATGCTGACATTAGCATTTATCTCAAAGTACCACTTTGCCTAACTATAGTCTCACAGAGCAGCCTTTGTTACCTTGCTTACAACATTTCATCCTCTCCCCTCAGGCAGCCGCGAAGTAGCCTTCATGTACGCCATCTCCTCAGCCGGTGTGGTTTACACGTTGGCGCGAGCCTGCAGCCAAGGCGAGCTGGACTCCTGCTCCTGTGATCCCACTAAGAAAGGCTCGTCGCGGGACGCCAAGGGTTCTTTTGACTGGGGCGGCTGCAGCGACCACGTGGAGCATGCCATGCGCTTCAGCCAGGCCTTTGTGGACGCCAAGGAGAGGAAGGAGAAGGACGCCCGGGCGCTCATGAACTTGCACAACAACCGAGCCGGCAGGAAGGTGAGGAGGCACTGATCATCCAAACGCCTGTAGGAATTACTTAAATTCAATTGACCAAATTTTTATTCTGACAAACTGGTTTGGTTTGCAAGCAGCTGTTAAACCTAAAAATCCTGAGCTATGAAAGAATGATAACCGTACAAAAAAGGTTAAAAAGTATGGCAGTATGTTTTCAAATAATTTAATGTCTGTAAGATTATTTTTTTTATGTTGTTAGAACCTACGACAGCCTCAAAAGTAGAAAAACCCTTAAAACAATCAGTTGGTTGTTCTGTATTTAAAATGGATTTTTACCTGCATTTGATCTTCAGATGTAGTGGTCATCTTTCAATCTTCATGTTGGGTTTTCAGGAAGGGAAAAGAGAGAAATCCTTTATGGTCACTGACATTAATATTTATTTAAAACTCTCTCTAATCTGTATACTGTGTGTGTTTTTGTTCAAGAGCCATTGTTGCCTTGTTAGAACCCCCAAATACTAATTTTAAGAGCACAAATAAAAATTAATCTGTAATCTTCATTCCTGAACAACACATTTTTACCAGATTCATTGTTATTACAGAATGAGAAAATTGTGATATATAACTTCTTCTCACTGAACATAATTTACCCACTTAAAGGTGGGGTATGCAATTCTGGAAAAATCCAATACCATGACAAATACCACGATATAGAGTGAACAACGACACAGCAGGTAATGTAACTAACGTTAGCTAGGTTGTGGGTTAGCAAACTGTCGCTACAGTTGCTGCTGCGAAGCTAACAGCCAGAGAGGACGAGACGGTTTCCCAGAGCCAGCACGGCAGCTCCAGACAGCGATACTCACAACTCTCCTGCTACTGCAGCTAACATCACAACAACAGCATATCTTGGCAAACTAGAAAGTAAGCTGAATGTCTGTGGGCAAGTCTTTTAACGTTACCTGACACACAAATCATGGCTGGAATAGTGTTGTGTGGCCCGGTCCGAGCCACTTTGTTTATTTCCCATTTACAGAGCCAGGGCTGTGTACAAACACCAGATTTTCTTTTCAGCGCACACACTGAACGGACAGCTAGCGGACCATGAGGAGGTATTTGCTGAATTTGAGAAAAAGACGTGTATTGGATTAGAATTGCATACACCACCTTTAACCAGGCTGGGAGATGACAGATTTACACATTATACATTTACAGATTTACACCCTGACATGAATTCTGGGAGAAACACTGAATATTTTATTTCCAAATATAAAAAATTTCAAATAGATTTGAGTATTAAGTATTGGTATCAACCTTGAATACCAATCTCTGGAAGAAAAAAAAAAACTAAGCTACTATATTAAAGTGTATTTGCATTATACAGTCATTAACTAGTTTACATTACAGTTCATGACTACAGTATAATAACTGCTGTGATAGTGGGAACTGTAAAGCTTGAATTTGCACGCCACAGTCCACCCTCAGTCTCCTCTGAGACTTACTTCCTGTTCTCTCCCTCTCTCCTCGCCAGGCGGTGAAGCGCTTCATGACTCTGGAGTGTAAATGTCACGGCGTCAGCGGGTCATGCAGCGTTCGGACCTGCTGGCTGGCCATGGCTGACTTCAGACGCACTGGCGACCACCTTCGCAAGAGGTATAACGGTGCCGTGCAGGTGGCCGTTAACCAGTACGGCACTGGGTTCACTGCCGCCTACGCACACTTCAAACGACCCAGCAAGAATGACCTGGTGTATTTCGAGGACTCGCCAGACTACTGCATACGGGACCACGAGTCAGGTAAACACCCACCAACCTTTACCGTACCACAGGATCCGATGAGAACGTCGCTGTGCTGACTAAATGAATCAGATCACTTGTATCTTTAGATACACTTGACTCTCCTGTAAGCATTGATTTAGTGATTTGCAGGTCAGAGGACGTGGAGAAGTCCAGTTTATCGGGTGACATTTGGTTTAGTTGTTTAGTTGTTTTAGGCAGGTCATAACTACATGTTGAAATATTTGTTTATTATTTAAATGCTCTTGAAACAGTTATGTAACCAAGACATATAAAAAAACAACAAACATATTTAGCCCAGTTTTAACATGGCTTTTGTTCTCTTGGTAAAGTTTTGAAACGTTATTTGGTTCCACCTGAGTTAAAATGGCGTTATTCTCATCTTGCTAAATGATCCAAAGTAAAGAAGTAAACGCTCTAGAGTTGAACTGAACCACTTCAACAAACATGGTTGGTTGGTTGGTGTGAACTGGCCCTTAAATGAGAGGAGATGTGTGAACAGATTTATCATGAGGGTTGTCAAATGCTTGATCACAAATGTTTGGTTGAATCACACAAACAAAACCTCCAGCAGGCTAAATGTTCTTGGCATCTCAAACCTGCCCAACGTCTACTCCTGCTTTCAGTAACACGTGACAGAACTGGTTCCGATATGTTTTATCATCTTCCACTGTTTTTCTTGTGCCATATAGGTTCAGAGGGAGACAGGGATAATTAATTTAGCTGGTGATTCAAAAGATGGAATCGATTCAAATGGCATTTGTGACCGAGGCGAGCGCACATTATCCCACAGCTGTGAGGTGGCTGTTGTTTACACCACACCTGTTCAAGCATACAGACTCAAAGTGGCAGCCTATCTCTTGCCTCTCATTAGCCTGAAGTTTGCAGTTTAGCTTTGAGCTGGTATTTTACATACTCAGCTCAGATTGGCCAGTTATTTTAGTCATTTATAATTCGCTTGGACTTAAACTACTTTGTGTTTCTGTTTCACGAGGGAATCAAAGCGAGCATAACTGGTTGTTGCTCCTGTACCTCAAAGGATGCTTGCGTAAAGTTGAACCTCGGTCAACTTCCTAACATCACTCTGCTGGGTGACTTTTGAGTCTTTGCATCCAGCATGTTCTCTAAACCACTTCAATTAACGAATATTTTCTACAGTGTAATTAGTGAATGAATGGAGGCGGTGGGTTCAGCTTGTAGTGGCAGTGTCCCTGCAATAATCTGGGCTGTCTGTGAAAAAGTAATCGTTGTTTTTAGAAGACATGAAGTGTAGCTGTGTTTGTGTCAATCAAAATTCCAGCTGCTGTTCAACAAATTGTCAATTGTGAAATTGTCTGATTCTTTCTGATGCGATGGCTTCCTGTATTTTAAGTGATTCAACTGAGCTCCTGACATTACAAAGTATTATTTGTAAGACAGTTTTCATCAGGCCAGTACAATGTCAAAACTGCATTACTGAGTAGGCAAAGAGACTACAGTGTTACTTTGCCACCAATATTGGTGCCCAGACACTGGTGTCACGACAGATAAGCCGTTAAAGAAATGTATATCTAAGTGAGTGAAATCTGTGTTTATGTATGTAAAGCTTGGAACAAGACAGTGAATGTGAGAAGGAAAATGTTTGTGTTTAAAAACTGTGTGAGAGAAAGAGAAGAGAGTGTGTGTGTGTGTGTGTGTGTTTCAGAGGAGGTGGATGCCTGTCAGGCAGCAGATGATCCGTGGCGATCGGGTGTCTGCCAGTTTAAGACCCATTACACACTTCTGTAGGCTGAAACCTTAGAACACCACAGATCACTATAAATCACCACCACTGGAAACACACACACACACACACACGCCTGAGGGCATGATTGGCCAGCAAAGAGAGGCATATTTCGGGGGCAGGTTGGTCACACAATACAACACACACACACACACACACACTAGAGGAGTTTACAGTGTGTTTTGTGTCAAAGTGAGACGCTTCTCCAAAGACTTCTCCTTCCTTCTCGACTTGGACACTTGCATTAAATTTGTGCAGCCCACCAGTAGATTAGCCTCACCCAAATATACAGTATTTTGATGCTTTTATTAGTTGTTATTTTTTCCTTTCAAAGTCTGCTTGGAAATGCAGTTGAACGTGCAGGTTGATGAGATAGTCTGCATTTATGTGCTATTTATCCACCTAGATTGTTGTTGTGTGAGTTGCAGAGTTTTGGAGATATCGGCCGTAGAGATGTCTGCCTTTTTTGAATATAATGAAACTATGTGGCACTCGGCTTGTGGTTCTCAAAGCGCCAAAAAAATACATTTGAAAAACTCAACAGCAATCTCTCTATACATAAATCATGACCCGGTTACTCAAGATAATCCACAGATTTGTTGTGAGCAGTTTCATGTAGGAACTTTTTTTTTTCTACTGATAGTTCCTACATGAAACTGCTCACAGCAAGGTCTGTATTTTTGATTTTGGGGTGAACTGTCCCTTTTAAGGTAGAATAAAATGAAATTTTAAAAATGTGATCAAATTAAGTTGTAAGTGCCCCAAATGCAACACAATAACCCTGTTTGGTTCTGACTCAAGGTACAACCGGTTGACTGCTTCGTAAAGGTTACTGGGTTGATATTCTTCAAGGAATCAGAAATGTATTTTGGCCCGAGATTGAGAGATTTATAAACTAGCAGCAGCACTTTAAAATCCATTCTATAAATAACTGGAAGCCAGTGTAATAGGTGAAATTTAACTTTGACTTGCACTTTTCTGTGTGATTGAGCTGCAGATTTTTGCACGTATGGTAAATTTCCTGCTCAAGGATACTTAGAAGTCAAAGGAGACGTTGCATGTTGTCGCAAACCTGGGAATTGTCTGTCATGGGACAGTGTCATGTACTCTGTGGGCAGTACAAGTTATCAGGCACCGTCATGGTCTTTTGGGTGCTAAGAGACTTTTATGACCTTAAAGAAGCATGAAGACTTTTCAGAAGCATGGTTTAAATTTACGGGGCAAGACTGTTTCAAGACTGGAGATAAAATCTGCGAGACCGAATTCTGGTCTTTGAGCATGGAAGTTAATTTTTGATCTTTGGGAGCTTTCGGCTGCAACTCACTGTCTTCTTGAGCTCAGGTTTCATTACGTCACTTAAGTTCAATAATTCTAGTTTTTTTGTTATTTTGCTTTTGGATAATGACCGTTTAGGTACAGACAGGAAACATGGAGAGAGGGAGAGCTTTGCAACATGCAGTCATATGGCAGGCATCTTAACCACCAGGACACTTAGCGAAGTTCCACACTTCATGTCATGCGATGATACCGAAGAATAAATGAATTTGTGGAATTTTGAGAGATGAACTCTGTAGAGTTGAAACAGTCAATTAGTAATCAACAGAAAATGAATCAGTAGCTATTTTGATAATTGATTAATTGTGTGTTTTTCAAGCAGAATGCCAAAAATTTCTTAGTTCCAGCTTTTTAATTGTGATGATTTGCTGCTTTTCTTTGTTTTACATTGATATATATATATATATATATATATATATATATATATATATATATATATATATATATATATATATATATATATATATATATATATATATAATATAGTGTTGGACTATCGGACAAAACAAGATGGCACCTTGGTTTTAAGAAATTATGATGGGCATTTGTCTGTATTTTCTGACATTTAATAGACCTCACAATTGAGATAATAATCTGCAGATGAATTGACAATGAAAATAATCATTAGCTGCATCCCTACTATTGACAGTCTGAACATGGCCTTACTGGGTTCCCTAAATCCTGCTGAAATAGTTTTCCCTGTAACCTCCTGATGGACCTCTGGAGGTCTTAGGGCCCCCTTTTGAGAAGAAGTAAAGGCTTCACAGCAGACATGAAGGCTTTATGTGCTGTGTACATGTAAGCAGGGTGAGGTAACACACACACACACACATAGTGTTTGCCCTGGGCCTCTCATGAGAACTTAACTCGCTCCCTCTCTAAAGACCAACTCCTCCGGGACACACACAGAGACAGGCATGTAAACTCACTCTCAATCATGACACGTACTGTACATCGCATCACCCTCTCTCTGACACTCACACAAAACATGAACGCACAACCATGACGCGCAGTCACAAAGTCAACACATACTTTGTTATTCACTCTTGTTCTTTCTCCCATCACACACACACACACACACACACACACACACACACTGAAAAACCTCTCAAAGACTGCAAACTCACCCTCAATCATTCTGGAAACACACAGACTGAGTCCATTCTCACAGACAGATGGACACACACACACACACAGAGGCTCAGAGCCCAGAGAGATAGTGAGACGGCCCCTCTGTGCCTCCTTAAAGTGAGAAATCAATTTTCCTCGGCCCCGACGAGGCTCAGGTGCTAAACTCATCTCTCTGCGCCCTCTCATCTTAATTCAATAAGCAGACGCAGGGAGAGCTAGGGCTGTGAGGAAGACTCTGGCCGTGATGTCATCCCTAGCGGGGCAGCATACCACGGATGACGGGCGGGCTCGCTGCCAGAGAGGGGCGGGGCTTCGGGTCATGCCCAGACATATTACCTGGCGAGGGAATGGTGCAGAGACGGTGTACTCGCAGAGCGAAGCAGAATGTAAACGAGCAAATTCCAGAACAGTGTTCGAGATGGTACTTGAAGCAAGCGCACAATTTTTTCTGAACCTTTATTTATACAGGAGACACACATGTTCTTCTTCAGTAACACTTGTGCTCCACAGTCAGACAGTAACAGTCAGTCACACCTGCATAGTGCAGCCACAGTCCTCTGCTGGCTGAACATCTGCAGCTCAGAGGTTTACACGCTCCAATTAAACTTCAAACGTCTTCAAGATTAGAACAAAACTAGAAGACTGCAAAGTTCGCCATGCTTTTTTTTTGTTATAAAGGGATTCAACTATTTTCATCATCAGTCAAGTCTATCAACTTATTTGATTCATTGTTTAATTTATGAAAAGTCAAAATAGTGGAAATTACCCATGCAAGGGGTCCAAGGTGACATCTTCAAATGTCTTGTTTTGTCCAACCAACAGTTAAAAACCCAAAGATATTCATTTCACAGTGATATTTAGAAAAAAGCGAATCCTTTAATTTGAGAAGCTGGAACCAGTGAATGTTTGGCATTTTTTCTTGATAAATGACTGAAACGATTAATCAGTTATCAAGATTACTGTCGATTGGAGAGTCTTGGTGGCCTAGGCCATGTAATTGTGATGTCCCCGGTTCGGGTCCGGCTGGGGGTCATGTTGCATGTCATTCTCCATCTCTCTCTCTCACCTCACTTACTGTCAGCTCTCCACTGTCTATTAAAGGCATAAAATGCAAGAAAAATATTGTTGATCAACTAATGCGCTAAAATGATCAAATGGGTATTTGACCAATCGCTGTGCTTGGTTGAACCTTTTTTTTCCTGCTGCATACAGTATGTACACTCCTTTGTCTGATGATGTAATAGGCAGAAAAGATTTGGTTGAATTGTGGTGATTTTAATGAGTTGTGGTCTGATCCCGACGGGTGAGCTCCACTGACACAGTACAGCATGTGTGATGTATTACTATTCTTCATAGACTGGTTCAGCACAGACAGGCTAAAACTGTGCTGTGCCGGAAGTTGCTGAAGTTCACAGAGGTCAAATGTTTGATACTGCACTGACAAAATGATAGAAACAGAACAGCTGATTGTGAACTGAATGTTTCACACTACTTCCTTCCCTGTACCTTTAGCTATTTCAGCCTTTAAAAGCCTCCCCACAGCTGTAGTTTGAAACACTACAGAAATCAACACCTCTGAATCAGTGGAATGGAAATCAATACTTTCATCGTTGCAGCTGATAATCCAATCATACAAAGCCCGGGAGGTGTCATGAAGAGAGAAAAATACCCATTAGTGCGCACATTTAATAATTCATGTTCTCAAATTATCCAAACACAGTGTTAAACGATATGAACATACTGTGAGTTTCAGGGTAAAAGGGTGTCAAACAGTCATTCAGAGTTGTCAGGCCATGGACAATCTAATCTAAAAGAGCCAAATGACAGAGATAAGTGGATATACTTCAGATTTTTCCTGTAGAAGAATGTTATCCTTAACAGCCCTAAACAAATGTTAAAAATGTAAAAACAATATTGTTTTATGTTATGTTCTGTTAATGTGTGCTCACGAATAACTAATGTGACAACACAATTTAATAATTCGAGAGCAGAAATTATAAATCAGCACTTGCCGGCCAAATGTGGTCAGTCATCAAAACAGTGATGCGTCATAAAGGCCAAGTCCTGAATTCATTATTACACTTCACAACTCTGGAGCTGCAGCATCACATAGAGGCTCTGGCCTCCACCACAGCTACAGGACGACGTCAGTGTTTTGTAGTTGTGAAGCTTCTAATAAGGAGTCACTTTTTGTTGAGACTTGGAAAGGTGCTGATTCCCCTGTGGTTTATTGTTTCTGTCTTGGACTCGACCTAACAAGGTTTGTTTTCTCTGTGATAAAAGAATAACTATCTGGAAATCTCGACACGATAACCCAAACTTTCTTGTCACGATCATAAGATAAAAACGTGAGGTTCTGATGTGGTCTTATCAGCAGACATTCTCTGCTGGCCGCGATGGTTGCTCGTATTTAATATCAGCAGATAAGTTTCTGGAAAAAGTTCCTGAAACCTCTCAGTGTAGGACTGATGGTGTGTCAGCAGGTGGTTTACAGCTTAGTGACAACAGATCAGACGTAAAGCAATTGTTGACTTCTACTGATGTTAGATCATGATCATATCAGAACTGCACACATTTTTATGTCTGGCTGCACTAACAGCTATTTTCATTATCATTTATTCTACCGATTTTTATTTTCTCAATGAATCATTTGGTCTATAAAATGTCAGAAAAAAGTGGGTCTAAAGTGATGTCTTCACGTTGCTTTTTTGTCTGACCAACAGTCCAAAACCCCCAAATTTCCAGTTTACTCTAATATAAGACAAGGAAAAGCAGTAAATTCTCACATTTGAGAAATCAGAACAATCACAAATGCACTTAAAAAAAGACAAAAGATCAATGGATTTTCAAAAGAGTTGCAAGTTAAAAATTAACTTGACTACATTAGTTGTTCCTGCTCTGTTTTTTTATGTAAAAATCACAAGAAAAGACAGGTTGGATTTTGTTAAGATCAAAACAAAGCGTGTGCGGTTATTTTAATGATCACACCAGAATCCCTCTGTACAGGTACACACCTGAAACCATAGATACAGTACATAGAAGTCTGATTGTGAAGATAGAAAGTGTGTGTGGGCGGCTGGAGGCACGATCAGGATAAAGTGAGTGTGTATCGGTGTGGCCAGTCTGAGTAGATAGTGCTGTGTGTGTGTGTGTGTGTGTGTGTGTGTGTGTGTGTGTGTGTGTGTGTGTGTGTGTGTGTGTGTGTGTGTGTGTGTGTGTGTGTGTGTGTGTGTGTGTGTGTGTGTGTGTGTGTGTGTGTGTGTGTGTGTGTGTGTGTGTGAGCGATGGATGTCTCCTGTAAAATGAACAGCTGATGAAGAGTGGGAGTGCAGGCTGACAGCTCCTATCATCAATCTCTCATCTTTCCTCCGTCCAACATTCATCACCTTACTCACCGCCGAACCCCTCCTCACCCCCTCTGTCTCATCTTTAGTGTACTGCCAGCAGTATACTGTGCTCCAATTGGCTCTTGATAACCAGCACAGCTATTCTGATTGGACACATGGTGGCTTATATTCCCGCCAAGTTACATCCTCATTCCACATTGGAGCAACCGTGTTAAAGGGCCACTCATCGGTGGAGTATTCCCCTGGATGCTTCTCACCTTTTCAGCCTGGAATAATTGTCACTGTAGGTGTCAAACGGCTCCACCAGTAAATCTCATTTTGGAGGGAAACTACTGAAATGTGTTTTTTGCATTTAGTGAATAAATCTAGTGTTCGTTCAGTGGAGACGCGCAGCGGGAAATGAAGTTGAATGAAATCCTACTGCTGCAGTAAAATGATTTAGCCCCAAGAAGCAATTAAGTTCATCCCTTGTCAAACTTTAGTCACGGCACTATGTCTAGGAATAAAAGCGCGACTGTGCATTAAATAAGATTTTTACTCTCACGTAGAAGAAAGTGAGTGTTGTTTCTTATGGATAACGCTCATTGTTTTTATTTTGTCCCAGTTTTTTACTGGAAAAACCCTGATTTTTAGTAGATTTTTACAAGACTGTTTGAGAGCATAGTCCTTTTTTTAAAAACCATTATTTGATGTAAGGACTGTTTAAGGGCTTTTTCTTTTGGCTACTTAAGGACTTTTATTTTACTTATGGACTGAAAGGCTTTTTTAAATATGCAGAGGAGGTGCAGAATGGTGGCATTTATTTATAATTTGCCAAATTTTGGAGAAAGTGTCTGGATGATATTCATGCTATCAGCTGTGGCACCAGCAAGATGTACATTAGCTGCCTGCTCACTGGTCAGTCACATCGTCGGTGCTGCTCCTCACCTTTCAACACTTCAAACTGTGAAGCAACTTAACAGTTTAGATCAAAAAGAAAATAATGGACTTTGGATGGGTTTTTTTTGTTTGTTTTTTAAAGAGCAAAAAATGGATGTGTTGTGTTGCATTTTTTTTTTTCACGTATTTTTTTAAATTCAAGATAAACACAAACTGTAACCAAATTTTGTTTTTTAAAGCGCTGTACCAGACTAGATGATGTCAATGATTATAGATAAATGCTTATAAATGCAAAGCAAATAATGTGGAAGACATTTACTTTAAAATCCTTAAGATCTCACTGACCTCTCTCTCTCTCTCTCTCTCTCTCTGTCCTCAGGGTCGATGGGGACGGGAGGGCGGGTCTGTAACCGGACGTCCCGCGGCATGGACGGCTGCGAGGTGATGTGCTGCGGTCGAGGCTACGACACGTCGCGGGTCAGCCGGACCACCAAGTGTGAGTGCAAATTCCACTGGTGCTGCGCCGTGCACTGCCGCGACTGCCACCAGCAGGTCGACGTGCACACCTGTAAGGGCCAGACGTGACCTCACCGCCAACCGAACACTACTGACCGTTCATATTAAACCAGCAGTCATACTGGTCACCATGTAAAAACTACTGCGTTTGTACTGGGCTACAAGTTGTAAGTGACAATCAAAAGGATGTTTTGACTCCATCCTCAGTGCTAAGCCCCCATATCAGTGGTGTTTGTGCACTGCACTTCCCAGAGATCACAGTAGATAGTTGGGTATAGTTTGAGTATCCGTAGGTGGCGCTCTTTTCTTTGTTCACCCATGCTGTCTTTTCGCTGCTTGTGCTAATTACACAGCTGTTTATTCCGAACAAAACAAGGTAAACTCATCATTTCTGCCTGCTGGAGGTCGTTGCTGTGAAAGAGCTTCCAGACTCTACATGATCAGAGCAGAAAATGTAAAAAGCTTTCATCAACATGTTAGAGGTTGAATGACTAACAGTAGTGAGCTGTATAGTTATTTTTAAAAATATATCAATCAGCGCAAACCAGTTACACTACAGCAAAACCAGTTTTTTAAAGGCTGACTGGCTTAATCAGAGTTTTAAAAAGTTCCCTCCCGGCAGATATTTCCTGAAGCGACATCAGAAACACTGGTGAAACAGAGATGATGATGACAGAAATAATCTGGTGTAAAATTTGATCAAGTTTAAATGGTTTGGAGGTAAACTACCGATTAAAAAAAAAAAAAAAAAAAAAAAAAAACAGTAAAGGTTGAGCCCTGAGGACCACCCAAAATTTACACTGAAAATATATCTTCAGTTATTTAATCTACTGTAGTGTTTTCAAATCTCTCAACAGGGAGAGAAAGTCACCTTGTTCACTATGCAGTCTCCACCATTTAATGTCTTTTTCTCCTGTATGTTTTCAATTTTACGGTTCAATTTGAACTCCTCACCAAAGAACATAAATTAGTTTTTGTCATGTCAAGGGCTCATTCTCTTCCAACATAGCAGTGTGTCACCCAAAACCACCGGTAATTACTCACCAAACATTCAGCGTTCAGGCCAGCAAACTGCAGTGGGATGAAAGAGATGGCAGTTCTGAGAACAGGGCTGAACTCCGCTTTCACTGTGTCTCCGCTGCCGCTGCACCAAACATAGCTAAAGCTCACTTTGGACAAAGTTACGTTACTGAAGCTCAGTTAAGCAAAAACATTTCAAAACTCTCCAGATTTCACAGGTATTCTCGTGAACATCTTGTTCAAGTGATGTCTACAAATAATACAAAGATTTTTAAAATACTGAACATTAAAAGTGGCTTTAAACTCCTATTAGCTAAATCCAGAGTTAAGAAATCTGTTGCCGGAATCACTTTAAAAATAAAATCAATTTCTTTGGAAGTCATTAAAATAATTAAATATTCTCTTAATCACTTAAGCTTGGCAAAATGTGTGGAAAAAATTGCAATTCTCAAAGACACAGCTCTCATTTCATGGAACTGACTTCAAACTTAGAAACTCGTGTTAACACTGGCCCCTTGTGGAGAATCTGGAGCGCTCCAAATGTTAAGTCATTATCAGTGCAGATATACACTTCAACTGCACCACCTACAGGCAAGTTACAGTACCACTTTAGACCTGCAGATGTAGGTGGGTTGATGTCTCGTAATAGCTGCTGCAGTTATAACACTTCTGCAGTCAGTGATTCACAGCCATAATTTTTTACAGCTTCAGTTTTGTTTGTTTTTATTAGTTTTACATTTAAGACAAAGACGTACAAAGACTGCTTTCCTTGCCTGTAGGTGGCGACATCAACACATCTACATCTGCAGCTGTTCAGCCTGTCGCAGGTTGGACCAGAACTGCAGGTCTGAAATTGCGGCTCTGCAGTTGGATGACATCGGCTTTACGTAGCTTTAATCCACTTGTTGGTTGCTGTTAAAAGCCTCTAAATTAATTAACTCAGTTAAGGATGTATTTTAAGTAGTACTTGGTGACCTTACATTTCAAGCTTTGCATTTTAGGATGAGCTTGTCCTGTTGCCAAGTCTAACAAAGAAATGCTATAAGATAATATTCTGTGCCTGTAAACACACTCAAAATCATGGTTAGCTGCAGCCTCCAAATCCAGCACACAAGCACTTAAAGCTAGAGGACGTAACATTGGAGAAACCCGCATAAAACAGCTAGATTTTGAAAGTATCCAACTGAAAAAATCCTGCCTCCGTCCAAAGCCACTCCCCCCAAAACACGCTTTCATGTGCAATGAGTGCACGGGCAGAGTGCGCGCAAGTGGGCCAAATGAAATGGTTGGATGGTCTTATTACAGGCCTGCGACAGCCACAGATAGTGGATTTGATTTATTGATTGCTGTCGGGATATGTAGAGAATTTCAACAAATAACAAAATGCTCCTGAAATACATTACTTCCCTAGCTTTAAGAGTTAGAAGGAAGACTGCAGCCTCAACAACACAGTGAATACACAGTGGAATTAAGTTAAATTAAAACATCAGCTTTTCACCATTACAACCTGCTGTCCTGCCATCCAAAGATGTAAATCATCCATTGTTTCTTCTTATTTCACTGTATTTATTTACTCGCTAATGTGTAAAAAATGTCTCAAATGTTTTTGTGAAGTTGCTTGAAAAGATTACTGACCCTGAGTCTGTAACTAACTGGTTACCTGAGATATAAAAAAAATAAAAAAAAGACGTGTATAACTGAACTCCCCAGAATAAATGACTCAGTACATTACACACTGCATCCATATTTAAACAGAGTCGACGTTTGTTTTCCTCCCTTAACCGACCGCTTGTTCCAACACGCGGTTAAAGCGGACAGGCCTTTGTTTTTTATGTAAATATGTGGCTGTGTAAATTAAAATCAGATGTATAGTGTATGGAACCATTCCAATAGGTAACCAATAGGCAGACTGCACATTTTAATTCTAATTAACACACTTCACTTACTCCTGCTGTGCAAGCCAATCACAGGACAGAATTTTCCGTAGTTGACCTTCTAATCAGCTACTGCAGTCCGCTAGGACAAAAGGACTCACCGTTTGTTTGTTTAGCAGGTTTTTTTCCTGAGTGATATGTTAAAAGGAAAATCCTGGTTTGTTACAACTTTTTTGTTTTGGTAATCATCCTATTGGTTATAACATCGTACTCACAGAGTTAATTGCGGAGATTGAGGAATGGGGTCACATTGCTACAAAAATGTCCGACAGGGCAAAACCCCCCCAAAAGTCTGATTGCTTGTGTTTTCTGTTGGACTTGTTAAGTAATGTTGTCGTGTTCCCAGATCTCAGTCATTAAATCAGTTAGAACCATTTTATAATGACCCCTTTTTAAAAAGGACAAGTGTGTTTTCAAGCTTGAGTTCTTTACCTACAAATCACGTATACGTACCACTTTTGAAGATCATCTTCAAACGCATGCTGCAGTTTTAGATTTCTGGATGTATTTTTTTCAACTTTCCAGGCAGCCGTCATTTTCTGTTTATTTCTGTGTGGCATGAAAATCAGTTGGCAGACTGTTGAAACTTGTTTGAGTGGTGGAAAGTTTTTCAAATCATTCCTTGGTAATGCAGTTTAAGATGAGATTCATTTAGAAAGTCTGCATAACCTCAAACCTATAATGCACCTTTGATTAAAAAAAAAAAAAAATGAGTGCAAACTATGTTTACTATGTTCGATTACACATCTCAAGCGAGTTTGAAGGTTCTGCTGATAGGTTTTCATATCGTACAGAAATGTATGAAAACCAGTGTCTGCCTGGAACAGTAGACAAAATATGTTCAAGCTTCTAAAGTAGCTTGTTTTTCATTAGCTGTGAAGAAAATTATACATGTGTTGTAAATAGGCTTAAAAATCTAAAACCACTGGTCCTTTATTAAATTTCATGTTTGGGCATTGTGTCTAAAATACAGAACGCAAGTTTTTAAAATCAAAGTTACGATCACCGTTTCCCTCAGCTTCACTTTAGACAAAAGCACCTGGTGGATGCAGGTAAAACTCCACATGTGGAGTGAGATGTCTGTGGATTTGTGGATGAAAACATATCAGAAGATAAGAGAAGGATTCCACAGATAAACAATGAAAACCTACCAGGTTTGGTTTTGCTGTTTCAACAGCCAGCTAGTACTGTAAAGGAACAGCAGCTCCAGACGACGGTCGAGGCAGTTAAACACTGTGTGAATCAAAGTGGTGGGAAGAAGCTGGCTTGCAGCAATACACAAAAAGTCCTTTATTGTATTTTTTTGTCTTCTCACTTTTTTAATGATGGCAATTGATCACCTCTTTTTGTACAACAAAAGAACAGCTTTAAATGATTGAAAACCCAAAAAAATGCAAACATATCAAATAAAGTCAAAACCAATTCTGGATTCCATTGTTTTGCCTTTTTGTTTCATGCCTCCTCCCGTCATCCTCGTCTGTTCTCAGTTTGGTTTGAACTCGGTAATCTTGGCACAAAGGTGTGTCAGTCCAGTCCAGTTCTGGGTTTCAGTTCAGCTGTTTCTGTCTGGATGGAGGTCGGCTCCTGGTCCTGGGTCTGATTCTGGTCCGGGCGGTCAGGGTCAGATGCGGGTGAGTTGGTGCCAGAGGCTGGACGGCAGGATGCTCTCCACCTTCTCCATGATGAAGTTCAGAGGAGCAAACAGCGTGCTGAGGAACTACAGGGAGACAAACCATAACAGCCGCACATCAGCAGGAGGACATTAACACAGACTACACGGCCACTTCAGTTACTCTTAAAGCTGAATAATTACTGAAACCTGAGCGCTTTTCAGTGGATTTGAGTTTGTGTCACGCTGGTTACCAAACAACTCTTCCATGAAACAAATGAATTAGCTCATTTCGACGTCCCCCAAAAGTTGCATCATTTTAAAATAAAAAAAGCCCATCACAAATTTCCGAGCGAACATCTTCAAATTTTATCGACCAAAAGTCGAAAACCCAAAGATATTCAAATTACAATGATATAAAACAGAAATTCTTCGCGTTCGTTCTCGACTTTGGAACAAGTAGTTTCACATAATAATCCCAACTAATGGTCCACTTACTAACTTCTTTTTTTTGGAACTTTAAACCACAAAACAGTCTTCATCAGCTGAAAAGAAAAAAGCCAGTGAATGGACCTTGAGAAGAGATTTAAAGAGTTTTGTCAAACTAATATTTTCCAGTGTTGTCAATGAACTTTTATTCTTCACTTTTGAGCCAACACGAACGAGAAGTTGTGAAAGAGCTGTGGATGAGATCTTGAAAGCGATGGCGCACAAATGTAAACACATCAAACTCCATCTGCCGATGAAGACAGTGTGATAGGGTTGAAAGCTGTGGAAAAGGGCAGTATGTGGGCCTTTAGTTTGGATTGTTTTTTATTCATTATTTCTCTAATTGATTAATCAGCTAATCGTTTCAGCGTTAAACACGATGGCTCTGAATATTACGCAGGATGATTATCATCTAACCACACCTGAAACAAAAAACATTTCCACTGTTGAAATGTTTCAGGATTTATTTTAGAGACTAAAATTTCAATTTCTTACTATTAATAATGTGTCCCACGTCTTCTTTTTTTTTAACCCCCGAAACACTTTTAGGTTTAAAAATGTAAACACTGGTGCACACTGCATGCTTTTCCAATTCTTTCCATTAAAGCTACATTTCCACTTTGTGCCCGACTGCTGCAGCCCTGCCTGTGTGTACAGAAGAGCTCGCTGTCAGGCCTCGTCGTCAGGTTGGTGTTTTGGCAACAACCAGTGTAGACGAGGTGAAGGGGGGGAGTCAGGGGGTAATAGGGGCTCCACCAGAGCAACAGCGGGTCATAGAGGTTCCCACTTTGTCAGATGGCAGATAAAAGCCATGAGGAGAGGGGGGGGGGGGAGTCTATCTGTGCCCCGCCCTCCTCTCCACCTGCATGTATCTACCTGGTAGTCGGTGGTTTGTGTTTGTTTGAAAAGCTGCGACAGCGCTGACGTCTGCCTCACACATCGTATCGCGCATCTCTGCCGCAGCTTCAAAGAGCACTTCAAAGTAAAGGTGTGTGTTCCATGTGTTTGAACTGTGTGGGTGGCGGGGAAGAGACCCTCCTGTAATCCAAAAAGTAGGGATGCCACACTCCGATACACCAGATCGGTGTCGATACTGTCCTTATTGAGTGGATCAGGGTGTCGGCCATGACGCGAACACCTGATGAGCCACATTTCCATTTAATCTGCTGCATGGAATATGTTTAGCGACCTTTCTGCTTGTGCCGCCTTCAGGCCAAAATGTCAGCGTTGCATACAATATATCACATAACGTAACATGCACATTGCTATGAAATTTGCTCCAAGCGAATAAATTCACGATGGGCAGGCGACGCACTTTTAGTGCCACAGCAGCGTTTGCCACATTTAATTTACATGAAATGTTCCCAACTAGTTCTGTGCAGATTTTAAATTTGAGGAAAGACAGCACTGGTGTCAGATCCATACTTGGTGGTGTTGGATCAGTGCATCATCCCCACCAAAAAGCACAAATTTGATCCCTGCAACACCCAATGAAAGATTCGATTTGGTCAGAATTAAAGTTTGAGCCAATTTAAACAACATATCGTGATTATACTAATGCATTCTGCTGTTTGTCAAGAACGTAGTCCGACACAGAGAGCAGGAGGCCTGTGTGTGTGTGCGCACCTTCCAGTGATGTCTGTCGCGAACGAGTCGGCTCCTTTAAGTGAACGATGGGAGCTGACCCCCACCCCACCAGAAAAAGAAATGAATAACAAACAAATTACACTTTTGAACAGAGCAGATCATATTAGGCCTACATCATAAATTGAAATGTGTCTGTATAGAGTTGTGTAACTATTTATTAACCATAGCATTTCATTGTTATTTTTGTTATACAACTAGGATAATCATTCTCAACATATCACAATTTTTAACCATCAATATGACAGAATATTTCTATGTACTGCAGATGAAGAATCTTGCATATTAATTTCTTGCAACAAATAAGAAAGTAACTTCGGCAGTGACCAGCAGAAGCGACACTAAATGAAGAGCCGTTTGGAACGGAGGCTTATTATCCCATCACTATTCTGTGCAGCGCTCCGGCTATCAGCAGGTAGATGCTATCTGCTGATAGTGTCACATCAGGGGGGAGAGATGAGCTCACCTGCATTCCAGGTGAGCAGCACGGTGCTGCGGGGGCAGTGCCTTCCACTGGCTGCTATGAGTACAGAAGGCTGAAGGTGGCTCTGGGTTTTGTACTGAGGCTGGAAGAGGATATTTATCCTCAGCTGGTTCCGTAGAAATGAATGATCGACCAGCTTCTAAACTTTAATAAACGTCCCTCTCTAGCAGGGTTATCCCTTGGTGTGAGGCCGCAGCGGAGACGCACGTGTTCACGGCTTAGCGCAGCACGGCACGATTTAAAGTGGGATATACCAGGCTCGTGGAAAATGGTCTAAATGACTTTCAAATACACAGTCTGACTGAGCGGCTGCAGGAGCCGACCAGCTCACCAACCTGAAACATATTAGCTGCACTTGTCAGGTGGCTGATTTAGCTGACGCGCTTAAAACCAGTTAAACAGCAAATTAAACAAATCAACTTCAAGGTTGTCAAATATTACACACAACCAGAAGTTAGAAATGCTAAGTTTAACAATTCACAAATTGTAGTCGTACAGCTCTGAAACAGAAACAGAAAGTTTATCCTGGATGTGGTGGTAGAGCAAAGGTCACAGGGTCATTAAAATCAAATTAGCTTTACCCCTGTGGAGCAAGTTTCATTGCAATCTGCCTGCCAGGTTGTGATATTGTGCAAAACAGACATTTTGACCCGAGGGGCGGCACATGGTGAAAGGTCTGAGGGTCACTACATATCTTATTCCATCCAGCAGATTTTATGGAAATTAAGCTATTAACGTTTAAGATCCCTTGTCGTCAGCCAAAGTCCAGGTTAAGAGGAAGGTTTCGTGCTAGAGAAAAGGTCAGGGAGACCATCCACAGCTACATTTTTGCTTTGATCGATTTTTGCTGCGATATCCTGCAGCAAAAATCAAAGTTCTGTATTTTCTCTTTGCCTAAAACATTCCAAACAAGGGAAAACAAATTAGTGTGTGTGTGTGTGTGTGTGTGTGTGTACTCACAGCTTTAGCAAACACTCCCATGAGTTCGGGGAACTGGTGTGTGAGCAGAGCCAGCATGGCGGTGAAGGAGCAGAGACCGGCTGTGAAGAGGATGAAGAAGGGCAGCTCCTTCTTAGGGTAGACTGACACCTCGTGAAACACTGCTTCCACGTGGGACACGGACACACACACACACACACACACACAATGTTACTTTACAGCAAAACATTTACATCACATACATCTCAAAATGTACTTTACTGTCAGTTTAACCAATTTTTTTTGCACAAAAACCTTTTCGGAGACAGTCTACTATAATTACTTTCTCCCTGTTATCACAATACAACTTTAATCACAGTAAACTTTGTCCACTTTGTTTTTAAGGAAATGTTTCAACTTCAAAATCTGGACGCAAATACATTTCCTAAACTGGAACCTCTGATCCCTTCATTGAGCTAACTGACCAATCAGCTCTGATGTTCAGAAGAATGGAAAATGAACAATTTAAACTTCGGGTTTGACAGCCAAACTCTTCCTCTGCTGTGTTAAAAGGAAGATTTTGAAGGCGGCAGTGTGGTCGTATGCAAACTGCAGGCTGTCATCCAGACATATCTGATCAGGTTACTGCTAACATACGACTCTGTACAGTCTACACAGCCAGACATATGTGAACCATACTGTTCCTCTATCAGAGGAAAAACACTACTGCTGCAGCTACTGCTGTTTTGGTACGTAGATTCACAATTTACATTTATGTGTCAGTTTAATGAGGCTGCTATAATTAGTTAAAACTCAATTTTTTTTTGTCTTTTTAGAAACATGAGTGTCAGTGGGAACACAACTTAATTCTTCTCGTTTTGGTGAACAGCAGTGATGTAATGTAATATACAGTTTGTATACATACATCCAGCCAGCGACACACACACACACACACAACCACAGCGCAGTGTGTTGCTGCTGGTGGCTGGAAGCCAACTTAATCAAGTGAAGGTTTGCGTGTGAAGACAGACGAGCTGCTGAGCAGACAGCAGGACGACACGCACTCCACACATCAGCTCACAATCGTCCACACACACACACGCATACCAGTGCTCAGCGCTCTGTTCAGGTATTTGTCTCATCATCACTATTATTAATGACAAATTTAACCACTCAATTTTTGTGCCAGGCATTAAAATTAGCAGAATTATTATAAACCCAACTTCAACAAACTATGTAGCTTCAACTAACAACTGGTCTTCTTGTCTTTGTGGACAAAGAAAAAGCACCTCAATGAATGAATGCTGCTGCTGTGACTACTTGAAATACTATTATTACTACTGTTTGAATTCATCTCTACAATTTTAGAATCAGAAAATACACTCCAATACACAAGATTTAGTTATTAAACTAAGATCCAAACAGTATTCCCTACTGCTGTAACTTTTAGCCAAAGTCAGAAAATATTTCCAGTAGAATATTAGAGCCTCTTTATTTTAACTGACAAATTCAGACCATAATTTTTTGCCTTGTACTGTATAAATACACATTGTGTAAATGTGTGTGTCAGGGCGTCTCTTACTGGGTAGCAGCTCTCTGTCGGCCGTCTCTGTGCAGATGGGGTAGGGATAGAAGAGGTGACCCTTTTCCAGAGGATATGGGATCATTCTGAATGCTACCAAAACACAAACAGAGAGTCCCGGCTTTAACAAAGGGTTGTGGACAGCTGATGACTTCTTTCATTATTAACAGTGACTTGTTCCATTCGGGGCAGTCAAGAATCATTTCATAGTATTTATGTTGTATATTTTGGAATGAAACCCTTTATGAGACATCCAATGGCCAATTGAGTGTGTGTGTGGGCCTGTCATTATAACTGTGTGTGTGTACTCACTGCCCTCCCAGGTGCAGTGCAGCAGGTTGAGCGCCCCCTCTACCCTTTTCCAGTGCTGCAGGTGGAAGAAGGCGTAGGCGATGGCCTCGCTGTCTCCTCTCTTCAGGATGTGTTCTGGAGGAAGAATCAGACTCTTCATCTCCAGCAGATACTGAGGAGGAGAGGAAAGGGAAACAAAGACAGATGATGAACAGGATTAACTGACAGCTACATTTCATTTACAATTTGTGTCAAATTCAGATTGACTGCTGAGTGCAGAAAAGAAACCACAATCGAAATGGCCACAAATAACCTAACCACAACCTGATTAAACCAACTCTGTATCCACAGCAGCTACAAATCTACACTCAGTTTAAATTGATTTTGCTACGATTCAACTACAAATCAATACTCCGTGGATCTTGCAACAGTATTAAAAGTGTGAGTTTGTAAACAACATGCTCCGTTGCCCTCGAGGTAGATTATGTGCATTAGCTCAGTGTAACACGGTTTTATTGTGTATTTGTTATATGTTTTACGGTTCTTAAAATAGCCGGCAACACTTTTTTTTTTGTTGTTGTTACATGTTTCTTTATTGAATATTACTGATGTATAAACATGTAAGCAGCATTTTATTGTTGTAGCTGGTCGAAGTGGAGCTAATTTCAACTTGCCTCCTTTTTTTTTTTAAACAATATTTTTATTAAGATTTTTACACACATACAAAAAAAAATTTTAAAAGGAAAATAAAAGTCATGTAAAATGCTCATACATGTAAAGAAAACAAAATACACAAAAGTGCTAAAGTTTAACATACAAATGGATAGTTAAATAAACTATTAGATCAATATGAAATAAACGGTATAAAAAAAGAAAAAAGCAGCAGTAGTGATGACATGATAGTGGGATATTCTCATTTTCTAAAAACTCTGAGAAAAGATTCCATATTTTGATTAATTGTTTTGCTTTTCCTCTAACAATATATGTCAGTCTCTCTAAAGCAAAGCAGGTTGCAATCTCCTTCAACACAGAGAGGCATTTGCATATTTTTCCAAAAGAGAGCCTGAAGAAGTCCGAAGTCTATCAGCACTGACTGCTTAGAGTTGACAGCTAAGTTCTCTCGGTGTATACCTAAAATGCATCGCTTCGCTTGAAGGGGAATATGAAGGTGTTAAGAGTTTTGTGCATCAGTGCTGGCCTTCACTGGCCAGTAGCTGTGTTACACGGTGAGCATGTGATCACAGCGGGACATCGGCAGGTGTGAAGTGTGTGTATGTAATGTTCTTCTGAGTCTCACTTTGGGGACGTGAGGGTTGAACTCCACCGCTCTGTGGATGGCTTCTACTGCGTTCATCTCTGCTGTGCTCAGCCCTCGCCTGGATGCTGCCTCTGGAGAGAATCTGCGCACACACACACAGACAAAAAAAATACTCTTGTCAGTAATCTGATTTGGGATTGCACTATATCACATCACACTATATGATCAAAATTGAAGTGAGTGAGCCCATGTGAGGGCCAGAGCAGGAGAATAATCCAGTACATCACCAATAGATGCGTTTGTTTTTTGTTTCAGGGTGTATTTTTCATGTAAGATAATGGATTTAGTAACAATGCTAAAAGAACACTCTTTCACTGCTTATGGGAATGTAATTTGGTCAAAAGTTTTTGGACACGGTTAACCAGATAACAAAACTGAAAATCCCCTGTTTGCCAAAGTTTTGCCTCCTGGGTATTTACCTAAGTGATTTTATTACTAAGAAGAGTGACCGTGCACTAACAGACTTGTGTCTCTTGCAAGCTAAGAGAGCCATAGCTATGGGATGGAAAAATGTGAACAAACCAAGTATGAATGAGGAATAAAGCAATAAAGCCGAAGACAGGGGTGAGGGCGGGGCAACTGGAATAAGATTACAATGTAATAGTCTATGTGATCGTCAAGATTTCTGTACATTGTAATTAGTGTAACATCACCTGTTTTTATTTACTTGCCTATTCATTCGATGGTACACTGTGTTTTCTGCCAAGACTGACCATTTCATTAATATGTACTGTAAAGAGATATATGCCTACTGATTATATATATATATGGGCTATAAGACCAATTTTATGTATGTATAGATGGGTATATGGCTAAAAGAAAACTGGTTATTTCTTTGGTTTTATCTGTGCACCATCAGAATGACTGTATAATGTTGTACAGTCATAAATAACCCTGTACCTCTGGGTGAGCAGAGTGCTCTGGCGAGACAGAAACACTCACTTCTCACAATGACACTGATCAATCCTCAAGGCAGCCCTGTACCGAAGAGCAAAATTACTGCTAACCCACTGTTACTACAAGACCGCTCAGCCCCATTCTCTCATTCCCTCTGAACGGGTCCCCGGGCTCTTTTCAGCTCTATTTTAAACTCTTAAATAGCAGAGCAGGTATGTCGAGCCCCCGTATGAGCATTGTAGCCGAAGAAAAGCGATACTCACTTGTCTGATACCGCCCTGGCTTTGAGCAAGGCTGCTGTGTAGCATATTGTTGCAGATTTGGGTAAGCTAATATCTGTGGAGGAGACAAAGCAGACATGGACAGAGGGGAGGGGGGTGTTTAGTGAACATAGCAAAAGTTTGGAATTACAGGTGATAGTTGGCGGGGCTGTGTTTAAGAGCATTGCAGCTGCCCAGTGGGGGTTTGTGAATGAAGATAACGAGTTTAGGTTTCAAAGCTTTGGGGGTGTTTTGTTATCAAGTCTTATTTTTCTTATAATTACTCAAAAAAGGATTTAGAGTTAAGTTACTTTTTAAGTAATTGCAAAGTAGTCATCACATTCAGAGGAGGCACTTATACCAGCACCCTTGGATGCAGCTGTGTATCATGATATCAATATCAATAATTATGTTCTGTGTTTTTCATATGAACATAAAGAAAAGCATTAAACTATGTGTGTCTCTCACCATCATACTTGGCCAGAACGGCCTGGACGTCGGCGTAGTTCTGGAGCTCTAGTAGTGACTCCAGCAGGTTCTCGTGAATGTTGAACATACTGAGGAGAGGGAACTCCTTCATTAACTGGAAAACACACAACTGTTGTTACATGTAATACCGGACAGGGGGCGACACATGCACAGTCAGCAGACAAGAGTTTTGGGTCATCACTATGCAGTTATATTGTCAAATTTAAACCTTGCAATCTGAGTGAATGTTGGAAATAAAAACTTTAATGTGGCTATGTTTGATTTTTCCAACCCTGAAACTGAAGCCTTTTAAACTTCAGAAATCAAAGAAACAACTTCCTCTCAGCCCTGTCTGTGTGTATGCCTGTGTGAGTGTGTGTGTGTGTGTGTTCGGCTGGCAGGCTTTGTACTTACATCTCTCATCATTTTAACTGCTTCTCGTGTTCGGCCAAGCTTTCTGGAGCACATGGCCAGTCTTCTCTTTATGTACACCAATACATTGGTGTCTCTTCCTGGTGGAGACACACAAACACATGATGTACCAGGTACAGATCATTTTTATTGTCCACTGTTGTCCGTATAATGAAACTGGGAGCATGATGGACCGGATTCATATGCAGCACTTAATATCACGGAAGCTACTTATCAGACATTTACAAAAGATAAAAGAATGATTCTCTTGCTGCAATATGACATTTTAAAAATAATTCTCATTGGCTCAAGAGGTGCGCTATAGCCAGCAGAAGAAAAATATTATTCTGATTATTAGCAGTATCGATACTGAGTGCAGTATACTCACTGTGTTGGGCTTCATACTGTGTACCGTGATGTTGGAGCTGTTGGCTGCGGCGATAGCAGCTCTCTCCAGCTTTTAGTGCCTGTTTAAACAAACGTTCAGCCTCCATGATGGTTGTAGCTTCTTCCTCCGCCAGCAGGATGTATGCTGTCGCACAACTACAGGAGGAGAGGAGAGGTGAGGACCGGGATCTGTTAACCAGGAAATTACAGACTAACTTATTTTCTTATCCTTATGGAGTCATTCATTAATTTACCAGCACGATATATACAGGGTGCCTTGTTTGTCTACACAGTGTGGCATCTCTGTGCTATAAATCTGCTTTTACACCTCATGTTTTTGTAAGCAGCATCTGACAGAGCACTGATCAAAGAAGTTTTCCTCTGAGTCAACCTGCTGTCACGGCCTTGATATGAGCCAAGAGCAACATACAACGCTGCCACAATTCCTCTGCACTGCCTTTGTAGTCACAGATGCTACTAAAAATAAACCTACACTGCCATGAAAACAAGTAAAGCTGTCTTCCCCTATGAATGATGCAGGTACCCTGAGGGCCAGTCTGTGATGAGATGCATCATCCCTCCCACCAACAAAACCTGCAGTTTCCAATCTTTCAATCGGACGCTTGGTGACCTAAAAGAAAGACTGTTTTTTATTATTTTGGATGTGGAGATAAAATCAAGGTTGAGTTAATTTTGGTAGAATTTTATTGTTTAAAATACGGATTTGAAAAAAGTTGTAGAAAGTGCAAAGACAATTTTGGTTTTTATAACATTGCAAAAATGGCTGATTAAAGCAACAGTGATTATGGCAACGGTATGCTGGGACCCCCAACAAGTCACCAAATGATTAAAAAAATCTTTTAAAATGTTTTGTTTTTTGTGACTTTTTTCTAGGTTTGTACTATTTCTTTGTAAAATACCAGAAACTTTTACCTCTTCAGGCATTGAAAAATCCTTCAATTCAAAGAATCTGAGAAGGTCACTCTTTGATTAAACTGCTCGTGTCCATACTAAGGCCATAAACTGTGACTTCCTTTTAAGGGGTCACAATCAAAACAAAAAAACATTGTAAAAAAGGAAGTTAAGATGCTGTTTCATTGTGCCTTCAACATTGTGCCAATGAGTGACCATCCCTCCATGATTTGTTAAAATCGCACCAGTTGTGTACCAGTCAGAACAAGTTCCAGTTAAAACACATCGCTGCACTGCTGGTTAGTGATCTGGGAATATATTGAACTTCATCAAAGTAAGGCAGGTCCATAGGTGGAAAATGAAAACAAAAATCAATCAGTGTTTTCTGGATGAATAAAAGTTTTAACAGGGAAATTAAGTATTGACTTCTTATGACAAGATTCATATTTCTAAATTTCCAATTTAGCATGTCATATGCTCCAAGGACTGCCTGATCGTTTTACTGGGTATCACCATTATGATTAATTATCACCATTTTTAGCACAGATGACTTGACAGACATTTATTTTAATTGAAGCTTTCTTATATTAACACCTTCACTATTCTAAATGACAACCAACCCTCCTAACTGCTTGTCTCAAAGGAGACAATAGACAGTTCTACTAGAGACAGACAGGGAGACAAAGAGAGGAAAACAAAGAGGAAGTGAACTCACTCTTCGAGCTCCAGAGCTTCATGTGCTGCAGAGATCCGAGCCTGTGGGTTTCTCTCTCTCCATGCCTTCTGCATAACTGCCACCAAACAAACACACACAAAGAAACATATTTAAGATGCCAGAAGAGTGACATGACCTGTGCACACAAATCAGGATGCATGTACTGTATATGCATGAGCGTGCGTTGGCTTACTGGCGTCAGCAGGCCGGAGGTGGTCTGAGTCGCAGGTAAAGAAGGTCTGATGGTCTTGTGCCGACAGGTTCATGTCGTAGTATGTCAGCGGCTCTCGACCTGTTACCCACGTATATCTGAACACCAGCACAGAGACACATTCGTAATCAGCAACTAAGTATTCAAACACACACAATGACATGAAAAATTAAAGTATCCACATGAAAGGCACAGCAGGAAAATTAAAGAAGAAAGAGAGAATGAAAGACCTGAGCTGATTTACTTGCTCAGATGTTAGTAAGATGTTAGATGTTGTTCAAATAATTGTACACGAGTCATGGGCTGTCCTGACTTAATGGGAATTGTACTTGACTGAGATTGGCCAACGTTAATAGCTGGAGCTCAGCATGCGGGTTGATAGGTAGAGAAAACGACAGGATAATTACAACATGAGAAATGAAAACATGGAGAAAGACTCAATAGGAGGAAGAGGAGGCAGATACATCAAGGAGAGAATAAAGGAGGAATGACAGAACAGAAACTGATGAAAAGAATTCAAAAGGGAGAGAAGAAAAAGAAATCTGAAAGAGGAAAAATAGATGACAGAAAGCACAAAGACAAAAGAAGGAAGGAGTTGATAAGGAATGACAAGTTGGTCAGAAGAGAAAACAAATGAAAGGAAAAAGAGGAGAGAAAATCAATTAACTGTAACTAAGGAGAAAACGCCGAACAGATGACAGAATGTGAGGTGAAAAAAGAGCAAGAGAAGGAAAAGAAATAGTATCAAACATATACGGAAGACAAAAAGGAGAGTGAACACGACACTGATTAGGAAAACAAACAAGAGAAGACATACAGATCAGAGAGAGGGAGGACAAAGACAGACAGTGGAGGCCAGAGCTCCAGTATTCCTGGAGGCAAACTGAAGCCTCAAACCAGCTCAGGGTTTTCAGATGCAGGTAGCTTAGCTTTTGTCACTCACCGATTATACTCAGCTCCACGAAATAAATTCAGCGGATTTCTCCATACTTTACATTCTGCAGGAGGGAGAAAGAGAGAGAACAACACTGGTGATGAGTGTCAAGGGTAAAGTCGACACTGAGTCTCCTCGGTGCACTTCAAAGGGCTCGACTGTGCATTCCGACATCCACCCTGAAGCTCCCCGACTGGCACATCGACCTCTTTGAGAGCGCGGCTGACAGGGAAAAGGCCTTAAAACTCCTCAATGACCAAACATGCCTCACTGCTGTCAGAAAACAGTCACAAGCCCGTATTTTGGTTAACAGCACTGAACAGATGAATGTAGGATACAGGATTTAACAATGTGGGGTTTTTGAAATACCAAAAATATACGCTTCCTAACAGACAGGGAAACTGCAATTTCACTTATCAAGATCAGTTTATTCATCATGAGGAGCGCTGCTCAGCCTGCAAAAACAGATGTGTTCTGTGGCTCTGGAGCCGCTGAGATAACCCCCTGATGATGTAATCGGGGTTACCAGCTTTGGCTTGAGGAAAATTTCTAACAGAAAAGTTGTGTTACAGACGTGAACATTTACCAGGAAGGAAGGATTTGAGTACAAGACGCAATCCAGATGCATTGTGGGAATTGCAGGATCCGTCATTTTTGGAGCTCGATCCATACTACGACCTACAGGTCAGAATATCCTCTGCTACATCGAATTTGATCATTCATTTTTCAATTTGTCTCTTGCAAGTCAGTCAGTCCCCAAACTTTAATTAAGTGCAATACTAAATTGCTGAATTAGCCCATTAATAGTGACTATTAGGGCTGCAACTAATGATAACTTTTATTTTCATCATTTTTGTATCTATTAATTAATTGTTTCATCTACTTAGTTTATCTTTTACCTATACCGACCTGATACTTAATTTATTTTCTGACCTGTTTTTATAGTGTTTTATAGTGTATCATATTGTTTGCTAGTACTTTCTCCTGTGTGCACTGACGTAAAGGCGAGCTACTGTAACAAAGAGTTTCCCTACGGGGATCAATAAAGTATTTCTGATTCTGATTCTGATATAAAATGTCACAAAATAATGAAAAATGAAGAGGTCAAGGTGACGTCTTCATATTGCTCGTTTTGTCCGACCAATAGTTGGAAAGTAAGTAAATTTACAATGATATAAAATTGCAGAAAATCCTCAAATTTGAGAGGCTGTAGCCAGCAAATGTTTTGTACTTTGCTTTGATAAATAACTTTAAATGATAAACTATTCATTTAATCAACTAATTATTTCAGCACTAGCCATTAACTTTAAATCTAACCACAGTTGTGCCTGAATCATACCAAGGATACACAATACTTTACTCTACTACTCTAGAAAACACTTTCAAATACTGAAGCCCACCAATAAAAATGAAGAACAATTTCATAAAGTCATGTGGACTGTACTATATTGTTTCATTTCAAGTTCATACCTATGACTAATCAGTCAAGCGACCTCACTTAAACTGTCTGTCTGAGACTTCTGCTGTAACAAAGAAAAGGAATATGCTACACCCTGCAATTCTGTTTTCTATGGAGGGATTTACACAGAGTAGATTATTAGCCAGAAAACTGAGGATTAGTACACTCGAAATAATTAGACTGCCTTTCTTCTCTCAATCATGGCTTGTTGATTTAATACAGCACACATAATCCTATTTAATTCAAAGTTGTTTGGCTGAAAACAAAAGCAGACCGCATCATGTCTCAACAACGAGTTCAGCAACAGGATCGTTTGGAAGAAACTTGCAGAGATTATACTGATCAGGTGAGGTTATACATAATTACCATTTGAACTTTAACTTTCATTGCAATTTTGGCTTGCTGCAAATACGATTTTTTTTTTAATCACAAAAAAAGCAGGCAAGCAGTCATTTAATGTATGCTACATTATGGATGCATGCGTAGAATAAATATTTTCTTTTATCATCTGAAATGGAACCAAAGGAATTATTCAACACTCTCTTGAAATGAATGAATTTCATGGGGGACCAAATACACATTCAAAGGATTAACCATGATCAAAGCATCACTGATGTAGAATGGAAGCCACTAAGCAGAGCTCATACACAGAGTGACAGTGGAGGGTATTGCTGGACAGACTTGAATTTCTTCGATCTCCTCTACTGTAATTCAGAAAGTACACGTCAGGGTTGGGGGTTTGATTTCCTGTTTAACTCTGTGGAGTATGGCAATTACTGTGCTTTTGTTTTTTAAACAGTAAATCTCTTCTTAAAGCGCACTTTTATCAGAACAGCTATGCTATGTTTCTTAATTTGATTTTATTCCTTTTGTTTAAATGGGTGGAAAAACACTGAGAACGCAACAGTTATCATATCTTAGCAAATTTTGTTGATCCAAACGACCCTATTTAAAAAAGGTATGCACTTAAGATATTGTACAGGCTGTACTGTATATAAAAGCTTATTAATACTGTATGTTTGGGAATATTATACCAGCTATACAGCTAAAAAGCTGCAAACATGTTTGAGAATGTGTCTAAAAAAGAAAATAATACACCAATATATTTCACAAATGCAATGTTTGTACGGTTGTATTAAAGGTCCAGTGTGTAACATTCAGGAGGAGCTATTGGCAAAAATGGAATGTAATATTTATAAGTATGTTTTCATTAGTGTATAATCACCTGAAGAATTGTTGTGTTTCCATTACCTTAGAATAAGCCGTTTTTATCTACAGAGGGAGCGGGTCCCCTTCCACAGAAGCCGCCATGTTGCACCACCATGTTTCTACAGTAGCCCAGAACAGACAAACCAAACACTGGCTCTAGATAGGACTGTTCGCGTTTTTCACGAGTTTCGCAGCCACCCCTAGTTTCTCCGACACGCTTGGAAAGGGAGGGTGAGGCAAGTGTTATTCAAATGGTTGCTATCTGCAATTTCAGCGCTAGATGCCACCAAATCCTACACACTGGACCTTTAATTAGTTTTAATTTGGGAATCTGAAGCAGCGGGGAGATTGATGCGTCATCTAGAGACAAATCCTGTAGCTGGTCCAAGTGCAGCACTCAGTGAAAGACATGAGAATATTTCTGATTCACAGCTGGAAGCTACACAATCAGAAAAAACCTATCTGGATGGAGCGTTCAAATAGCCACTCAGTCTGTAATTAAGCATCAATGCACCAACTCCAAAAAGTGTGACAGGATGGCATCATCAATTCAAATCTTCATGATAAAGTGTGAAAGCCTCTCCCAAAACTACACACTTAAATCAATGCATTCATCGCCTTCAGCAGGCCGGTGGGATTTGTGTCAGTACAGCGGAAAAATTGCTTTGACATTTTACAACATTTTGGCTGTTTAGTTCTCCCTTTTGAAGTTAACACAGCAGAACCAAAATGAAGGGCTCTGTATTACTGCAACAGTGACCTGCAAAGGAATGAGATCTAGAGTGGAAAAGCTGAAGTGAGCAGGGACTCTGAGCCAGCCCTTTGCAGCAGTTAAATAAATAGATGGTGATGACGGTGACCATCATAAGACCCATGACGAGTATAACATTTGTGGCATCCATTTTTCTGTTCATGTTGTTCTTATTTTTTGTTGTTTGGTTGTAAAAAAAACTTTGTTTTGTTTTTGTTTTGTTTTTTTAAAAAAGCTCCAGGGTAAAATAACAGCATTAAAACATTTTTCATGGGACAAATCTTAGAGGTGCAAAAGTCCCCGACTTGCTGGTAGAATGTGAGGCAAACATAAGCTGTGTGTAAATTGACATGTTTTTACTAAAATTTACTCTGGTGTGGGTGATGGGAAATGTTGACTATGATGTCAAACAACAAAATAGGGCTGTAGTTCTAATACACTGACACAATACTGCTGTCAAAATCAGGTTGCTTTTCGCACTGATGCTCCATACAGCATTATAAAAAGGTGCTCTGTTGTCTGTAGTGGGTTTTGCATCTATCAGCTCTTACCAGACACACTTTGCCGATTGGAATCGGCCTCCCCATTACTGGTGTTGGAGTTGCTGGGGGAGCTGCTGTCCACTCCGCCCAGGAGGGGGCGCAGGTGGCTCACAGACACCTGCTCTATGAAGGAGGTACCATATTTCCTGAAATACCACCACTCAAATATCTGAGAGAGAGAGGAAGAGACAGAGAGAGAAAGAGAACATTTAATTATACTGTTCATATGACTTTTTCATTCAATGAAGACAACAGAGAGGGTTATTTGAGTTTAGCTGAAAACCTTTTTAAAAAAATGCCATGTTTCTCGTTTGCACATACTTCTCTTAAATTAGCATCTGTTCTCATTCTTTGCAAATGTAATCCAGTAAACACAGTGGTAGTAAACCTAAAACAAACCTCTTTCAAAGTTTTACCAACCAATCAGATTTTCATACAAAACAGGATGTACAATTACTGGCTAGTAGATAGCTGAGAAAAATACTTTCAGCTCACATTTTTTGTTGTGCTTAGCTAGTGGCTATTCCCCATCTGCGTTTAACACATATTTATGATTTTAATCAGAATGTGGATTAAACTACCCCTGTGATTAACACTGTGTGCATCAGTGGGTCTTAGCCTTGTGCCACAAAGGCCCAAGAGTGTGCTTCTCCAGAATTTTACCAATTACCACCTTCAGCAAGAGAGGAGGAACTAATCAGTGAAACCTGCTGTTTGGTTGGACTGAAAATCTGCAGACTGTTGGGTCACGGTGACATCCATTAATCTGCATGTTAAAGTGTCCCTGAGCAAGACACTGAACCCCAGACTGCTCCCGCTGAGCAGAGCAGCTCCGCTGTCATCAATATGTGTGTGTGTGTCTGTGTTTGGGTGAATGAGAGGCACTGTAAAACACTTTGTTGGGCTCTCAGGTTAAAAAGCGCTGCATACTGTCAGTGCAGTCAGTTTAACTGGGTTTGAGCATCACTCTCCTTTACACACTTGTCAAACAAATTTGTATATGTTAGTTTAAAAAAAACATCTGTCCTATCACCCTACTCAAAATAAAACCATTTCAACAATATGTTAAGGTTGCTGGTTTGATTCCAGGCATTGGAGCTTCACAAACACATATCAATAAATATTCTCCATATGCTTAACAATTACCATCAAATTGCCTTTTAGCAAGGCACACAGAGCTGCTCTGGTGGAGCTGATCAGTGGCAAACAGCAGAAGACTGTGACTATAAATATTAAGTGAGAATGTCGCCCAAAGAATATAGGAAAACGGACAAAGTTTTTGAAAATATACTAATACAAGAACCATTCATGGTATCAGTTTTAATGACCAAATGTGAGACAACCATCCAGAACACTGATGAGAAAGTGTATAGACTGCCATCTGGCTAAGCAGTTATACTGTCAGCCTCTGCTTGAGGGAAGAAGTGATATCAAATTTTGATGGGGCTTATCTAGAACTCTTTAGTGGAAACCTACCTAATTGGGACATAAACATCTATTCTAATTACAGTGAAATGACCAGCATTGCTCCTATGAAACCAATTGGCTTCCACGTTTCTTAATCATCTCACAGAGCATGTGCAAAGCTCAACAGCTTTTCTATGCAGCCTACACATATTGGCCAATAGCCCACAGGGAAGAGAGAGTGAGTTAATTAAGAGAGGAGCTATTTTAAAATACAGACCAAACACTGTTTCACAGTTGGCTGTCTCTGTGAAGAACTTGAAAGAGAGATAAAATACCTGCAATAGTAGGAATAGCCTTGCCAGCAGTTCAATCATATTGCTTCCCTTCCTTTGATGATTTTTGTCACATCTTTATTTATTCTACTCCTTTTTTAATACTGATGTAAGCAGGCAAGACACTCTTTGCAAAGCTGTAGATTGAGGGATAGTTGCAACAAAACCACATCTCAGGAATGCAGTATACGCAAACATTTTTGCACTGTTTGCCGTCTCTAGAGCAGCTGAGGGAAAAGCGCCTTGCTCAGGGGCAGCTCAGTATGCAAGCAACGCCTTGGAGCCACTAGTCAGGTGCTGCAATCAAATTAACTTAAGTGTTTAATGCACAGAGATGGGAGCTCTAGATATCTTCATCCACATCCCACACAAAAACACCCCAGTGCCAGAGGCTGCCATTTTTTTGCAGCTCATCTTATGAAGGACCAAATGAGTATTGATTTCCTCTCTCTTCAGCTCCTCGTGGCCTCTGAACCTGTGATTATAGTCCTAACAAATTACATCCTGGGCTCATAAAGTCACATAAGGAGCCACCTCTGAAAATTAATTTTCTCTTTTTAACATTATGAATGAGAATGTCAAGCACACAGTCATCAACTTTAAAGTCTGGTTTTTACATTTAGCTGAGAAAAAGTAGCCAGAAAAAGTACAATGGTTATAACAGGAGGAAGCTCAAGTACTGTAGTTATTAACCAAGAGTCACACCCACTGTGTTTTAGTGTATCGAAGAACAATTACTTTCAACAAGGGATATCTGCGCTTTGCAAGAAAAACTGAGAATGACTTTCGGATGGGAGCCGAAACATCTTGATTCTGAAAACAGTGTCCAGATGACTACGACTGAAACCTTTTCTACGACAGAACACTCCTGGACGAATGAGGGACTACACAGTCTTTGCGAGAAAACATCAATTCTTACTTTAAAATCAGTATTGCTACCAAAATTATTGCTAACGTCATAATAAATTTCAAAACTAATATGAGTATCAGCTTTAGTATAACCAGATAAAGACTGAAAATAAGTGTTTCTTACCAATATGAGTCCTGATATGAGGGAGGAAGTACCCGTCAGAGCCACGTAAAACTTGGGTGTCAGGGTGTTGAGAAACATGCTTACTGTAAAGGAGACACAAAAGGAAGAAGACAGATGGGTTAGAGCTTACTATTAGATAAAAAAATCTTTCTTCTACATCCAAGGAGGATCCTTTAGAAAATATATTTGTAGAACTAAATGCTGTATGTCTGTATAAAACTACGTCACGTCTACACAGAAGACTAGTAAAGACTGTAGGAAAAACAGCAAAAAGATTCAGATGACTAAAGGACATGTATTTCTATTGAACCAGCAGTGTTGGAAGCTAATGTATTTATACTTTATGTAGCAGATTACTTGTCCTGACTGATGGAAGGAATGAGCAAGGTATTTTAGCTGCAGTACGAAGTGATATTATTATGCTTGCAGGATGCGGCAACAAAACAGTGTCATAGGGTCCTCATCTGCCATCTGTTTTCAATTTGTTTTCAATTTCACAAACTCTTTTTCTCTATGAGAAAAAAAAAATCACTGATTACAAAAGTGGCAGATGAAATTTGGAGCTGTGACCTTTCTATTCATTATCTGAGAACTGTTTTTAGTTTAAAATATAACACTGGAGTGTTTTTCAGACTGAAATTCTGTCTCAGATAGATTAT
The DNA here is from genome assembly GCF_020085105.1 of Siniperca chuatsi. Classification (NCBI taxonomy): domain Eukaryota; kingdom Metazoa; phylum Chordata; class Actinopteri; order Centrarchiformes; family Sinipercidae; genus Siniperca; species Siniperca chuatsi. The sequence continues at coordinate 28,784,532 of NC_058045.1, read as the reverse complement.
GATTTTGAAGGCCTGCTTTTATGCTTTAATACTGGTCAGTTTAAGCTGAATGCAGGTAAGGAAGTGCCTCATTTGATAGACTGATTAGCCACAGCATATAAATAATGATCAGTTTAGAGAGATTAACTGCTAACTGACTTGTAACACTCCTCAAACAAATCCTAACATCAAAAACTGGAGGCTTCAGACGTGGGAGTAAAGTTGTGTTTGTGCAGTCCACCAGGCCAAAAGATTCATTAATGTTTTCTCTTCCAAATAAGCTATTTAGATAATATGGTTAAACTGTTTAAAACCAGTCTAATTTGTTGTATGGTTGACCTGTGCATTCTGTGTATAGCCATTCTCTAGCACAGTCACTCAAATATCACTGCTAGCATCCCCAAATGTCAGCAGTGAAGGTGATGAGTAAAATGTTATCATAACCGACAGGAATAGCAGTCAAAATTCCAAAATATATAAAGCAAAAAGAAAGCTCCTTTAATAATGAAGTGGAACAATCCACAGATTTTTGGTGGTCTGCTAAAATGTACCATCATTTCTGCTGGTGGCTACAGGTGACCTTCCCCTCCTACAATTTGGGATCTTTTGGGGTTGCACAGGGGAGCTGCCTTGGTCCATTACTATTCTCACTATACATGCTGCCACTTGGTGCCATCATTAGAGAGCACAATGTATGTTTCCATAGTTATGCAGATGACATGCAACTGTACATCTCGGCTGAACCAAATGATGCTGCAGCTATAAACTCCATTACTATCTGTCTTTTGGCAATAAATAAATGGATGAGCAATAATTTCTTAAAGTTAAATGAGGATAAAACTGTTCATTCTGTCCTTTTTTTATGTGAAGCACTCTGTGCACGTATTTTCTGTGTTGTAAATCACTTTGAGCTGCATTTCTTGTATGAAAGGTGCAATACAAATAGTTTTTATTATTATTATTATTATCATTACATTTGGCAAAAAGTTCAGGGATTCTCCGAGCTGTAGCAAATGATGCTAGACTGATAGACCATTGCATTTGGGTGAGGGTGTTGGGTTGTCATGTTAATTCCCTAGGAGTCACACTGAGGACAGGGAGGGTGGGACAAAGACCCCACTCAGATGAACCCCAGCCTCATACCCACACAGAAACACACACGTGCATAAACTATAAGTGCAGCTGGCCAACTATTCATTGCGGTGAAGTGCAGGCTCTCGTCCAAGCAGAAAAGGGTCTTTCAGATTGGCCTGTGGTCAAACAAGCCTAACAGCTGCTGTCAGCCTGCATTGATGAGAGGATACTGCTGTCTGGCTGGCAATGGACTCTCTCATGCCAAAAAATTTTTAGCCATAATTGACATACAGCCTATTCACATAAAACAATATAGCAGGGTGGGCATAAGCCAAAAGGCACACATTTAATTTCCAAAACAATTAAAGCTTTAAATGCATGAAATAGTCCTGATTTTCTCTGTTCTGTATCATATTAAATTGAATACCTTGAGGGTTTTGACCTATGGGCAGACAAAACCAGCCATTTGAAAATATCACCTCGGGCTCTGGGAGCATGTGATGGCCATTTTTCCCCATCAGGAGACACTTTACAGACTGAACGATTAAACAAAAATAATTTTCAACTGATGATTTAACAATTAAAAAAAACTAAAAAAAAACAATCATTAATTGCAGCCCTATTTGATTTGTCTTTGGGCAAGACACCGTTAGCAGGGTTGCATGATTAGAAATTAGATCCTGTCTTAACTGGATGCCCTGGAATCAAGCCCCACAGACAGACATCATTCATCCTCCTTGTGTAATTTAATTACATAATCCTCGGGTAAAGTTATAACGTGAATTTCCCATTTGGAGATCAAGTGAGTATCAAACTAAATAAAACTAAAATGTAATCAAGCATCAATGTCACGCAATTAACTTTGGAATCAGAATGAGAAGTCTGAGGGCAAATAAGATGGTCCGGTGTCATGGCGATATGGATTAGAGAGATTATCACGTAAACATAATGTTTTTACAGGATATATGAAGCTGTAAAAAGGTAAATGAGCTCTTTTCCAGGACCCTTTTATGTGGCAGGGAATTTTAAGTCTAGAGACAATTTTACTAAAATATGTGGAATCATTTATTTGTCATTATGCCGTTCAGTCTATCATCTCAGACTTCTTTTAAGACTTCTGCTGGCTTCTTCCTTTTTTTGCATGATGGTTTGTTCAACTACTGCCCAAAACCTGTCTTGAACTTTACTCTATATACACAGTGATTCTGCTACACTTGTGCCATGTATATAACAAGGTCAAAGAGACATGTTCCTGTTCTCTTCTTGTGTGCAGCGAATAAAGCAATCTTCAATCAAGCCAGTGAAAAGGAAAAAATAGACTCAATACTAATCAGGAATGTGTTCACCTTTGATCAACAGGGGAGGAGAGGGAATTGTTCCTCAGGTTCTCATTTGCGGCAAATGTGGCTTTCGTGTATTTTGAAAATCAGCCCACTGATTGCAGCTAGCCAGGCTCAAGTCAACTATTTAACCCTCGTTTATTTGGTTCTGCACAACAGAGATCTGCAGAAGAATATCCTCACATTCATACAGCTCCACACCAGCTACAATTGTGCAACTGGGGTTGAGTGCCTTGCTTAAGGGTGTCTTATTGATTTAACTGAAAGCCCACTGGTTGAAACAGCAACTGGGTGTCTATGTGTCCTGTTGTCATTGAGTAAGTGTCCATTTATGCAGAACTAGTTCGTAAGACGTGCTGTCCGACCACAATCGAAAGTGTTTATAGTTGTTCCGAACGGCCACAGAAGTACACAAATTGTCGGACACAGTCCCACAATCCGACGTCGGAAAGGGGTGGGGGAGGGGGTTTTCAGAGCTATTCGACCATCCAACAAGCAGTTCTGACTGAGTATACTTGCAGCTTAAGTCCTGCCTGCTCACCCACTATAATTCTCTTTGGATAAGATCATCGCTGCAATACCTGAAGTAAGGCTGCAACTAATAATTATTTTCATGATCAATGAATCTGTCAATTCCTTTATCAATTAATCTTTTAATCAATAAAATAGAGAAAAATACCTATCACACGTTCCAAGAGCCTTAAGTAGCATCTTCAAAATGCTTCTTTTGTACAAACCCCCCAAATAACCAATTTATAATAATATAGAACAGAGAAAAGCAGCAAATCCTCACATTTGAGAAGCTTGATAAATCAGTCAGACAATCAGTTATAAAAATTGCAGTCAATTCATTTGCTGTCACTTTTCGACTGATCCGACTAATCATTTAATCAACCGGTTGTTTCAGCACTGGCCTTGCATAAGTCCAACAGCATGTTTTTAATCGGAAGAGACTATTTCTCATTCACAAATTTTCTTTGCTGGGCCATGATTCAAACTGGTGACCCTGTTTATGCCACAAGTTCACTTCTGTACCTATTTGGCTGAAACCACTCCTGTGAGTTTATATTGGTAAGAAGGCAGCCAGAGAGCATGTTGGGAGGATAATGTGATTAATTGAAGGGACAAATTCTAACAGACAGACTCATGACTAAATGTCACTGGAGATAACAGGAGATGTGACCTTTACTGAAGAGAGGATGGTCGGCAGACTGCTGGCCTGACCGGAATAATAAAAGACAACACACTGAGACACACGTGAACACGCACACATTCAAACATACAATGACTCTTATAAATGCACAGTCACACACAAATAAATCTCTTTCCTTTAACAACAAAAGAGAACAAAAGAAATGTCTATTTCATTATATATTAATGATATTACTACCACTATATGTCTAACAAGGCTACACATATTCTGCCCTATAACAGACATACTGCCTTTGGTAGGTGAAACTGACATAAATAACTTAAAGTAACTTCAACATATATCTCCAATAGAGTCCAAAGTATTGTTGGAACAAAAATATTTAATATACAGTATATTGACTACTGACCAACTCTATACAGTGAAATCACAAAGCATTCGGACAGTGACACATTTAGTTAGCTTTGTACTCCAGCACATTGAATATGAAACAATGAATATAAGGTGAAAGTGCTGCTTTTCAGACTTAATTTGAGGGTATTTTTTATACAGAGATGCCCAATTTCATGGACAACTGTATATATTGGACAAGTTTACACAAACATAACTAATTTTTAATATTTGCGAATCCTTTGCAGGGACACTCAGTTGGTGACGTCTCCAACCCACAGACACCAGCAGACACTCTGACGGTGTTGTTCTGACAGGCCTGTGCTGCAGTTTCACTTCTTATTTTGTATTCAGTCTGGTCAACAAGTGAAACTGTATGTTTAGATTGGAAGTCCTGCTGCATTGTTCTACATTTGTAAGACTGTGAACTAAAAGTCTGAGTCCTACACTGTTCATCAGTTTTGGAGGTGAACCCCCTAAAACACCATGAAACTTTTCCAGTGTGCTGGAAAAGAGACAAAACAGTGAAAGACAATGACCGAAAAAGCCAAAGCTACACAGAAATGGTTTAAAACCATCGATGTTAATGTACTACAATAGCCAATAGGGGTGTAAGTGGTACGTGTATTTGTCCCGATCCGTTCGGTACAGGACGTTCAGTACACGACTTCCTTGGTTCGGTACGCAAACTGTGTACTGTACTGTGAACCAAACTATTACTGTCAAAATAGTTTATGTCTACTACTCGCACGCGCGGAACAGAAATTCTATAGCGCAAGTTTTACCCAGAACGTTTTGACAGTGCACCAAGTTGCTGTCTATCAACTGTAGCATGCTAGTCAGCTTAGCCCAGTTAGTCATGTAGTGTCGCTGCCTCCAAACGGCAAACACAAATGAGAGACCAGAGCTGGAGGATCCTCCCGTGACATTTAGATCCACTGTATTACAGCATTACAGTTTCCCGGTTAGTTAAGACAAGCAACTATGAGTGTCAAACTATATTGCCGACATTGTTCAACTGAAGTCGGGTATTTCTGTGGAAACACTTCAAACATGTCATTTACGATGGCATCACCTGAATGTGTTGATTAGCAGAACGAGACAAAACCAAACAAAACCATTAACCATTAACGTTACATAACATTTAATAACATTTTTCAAAATAAATGACACATTTTTTTTTGTTTTCCCTGCTGTACCAAAGGCGTACCGAGCCGTGACCCTAAAACCGAGGCACATACCGAACCGTGAATTTTGTGTACCGTTACACCCGTAGTAGCTAAGTCAGAGTCCAGACCTCAGTCCTGCAGCATTAGTGGAACTTGAGATATTTTTGGTAAATTTTGTTGATTGGAAATGTAATTATAAAACCTATTTGCAACCTTCAAGTTTCAGAGCAGAAGTAGCCACGGCAGGGTGTCCTGATCAAGGCAGCACTGCTTAAGGAGATACAATAATGTCAAACATTATCATAAGAAGCAACGAGACAAAGCTGGGAGCTCCTGCAGGCTGCCTGCATCCTAACCTGAGTTGTAAGTCACTCTGGCTCGGCTGCTCATGCCTGAAATGTTTGGTGGCAGGGCCCATTAGGGAGCGCTTCATAGCCCGGCTCATGTGGCTGGCTCTGACTGATGGGGCTGCTAGCAGAGCCAGTCTGGGTCTAACTACCTCCGTTGACCTCGGAGCAAGGCGGAGTGTAGCCAGCATCTGTCACAGCAGCAGTGGCTGGTAAGTTAGTTATGTGTGTAACGCGTGTACTGATATTGTGTACAGTGTTTCTGCATGTGATTATAAGATCCTGTGTTGTGTGTACATTTGTGTTTGTGTGCGAGCTGTTAGTAAGGTATGCATGTATCTGCAAGTGTGCGCGTAAACAATGTAAACCACGCAGAAGAACTGACCATCTATATGAACACTGACAGATCGATCACTGTCCACTGCTACCCACATACTTAGAAATAATTATTGCGAGGCTCTTTGACTCACCATCACCAACAACAGGCATCATTTCAGCTGCCGTTTGTGGCATAAAAATTACACTTTGGGGTAATACCAGCACTGCTCAATTCATGATCCTCAAACTTATCTTCAACATGAAAAGGAAATACAGACACAGAGAGAGGGACTGTGTGTCATCCAAGGAAAGAGAGCAATAAGGGACTAACTCTCATTTAAAATTCTGGAAATCTATTTTGGGCGCCAGTAGAAGTACTTCCAAACAACGGATGTAGAGCCGAACTGGTACTTTTTCCCCTTGTGTGCAAAAACACAGAAGAGATCTAAGAAGTACCAGCAAAATCTCTGCCAAGCAGACCAGGAAATCAATTGAATAAATAGTTGTATTTGGTAATGCAAAACATCCTAACATAAATATAGAACCTGATCCACAATACAAAAGTGAGAATCAAATTCCTAGAATTATGTGCCACATAAACACAGCAGTTTGAAAAAAATGTTGCCTAAATTATAAGATGTACATTTGGAAGAAAATGACGGCATTAGATCTCAGTTCAAAACTTTAATTTTATGTTGGACTCTTCTTGCGAAGTATCCAAGAATTCAAAATCCAAGAGAGCATTTTCTAAATGAAGACATGACAGTCAAGCACTAACAAAGAGAGAGAGAGATTTAAAAAAAAAAAAAAAAAAAAAACTGGCTGCCAAGAGAAAAGAGATTGTGTTAAGCTGCCACTGCTTTTAAATGTTTCTTTGTATTTGATTCTCAAGAGAATATTATCCTGAATTTGTAAAAATGTTCCAAAATGTTTATCTTGTCTTCAATGTGATCTTTGATGCTGCCAGAAAGTGCAGCAACTTTGTTTTTGCTGGCTACAAATTAAGAGGCAAGTATATTTATTGATTTGTGTTGGTTTAAAAAAAATAATAATAATCAACATAATGTAACTGTTCTCCAAGATTTGATCTCTTCAGTTTGTAACAATTGTGTTTTCACTGTTTTGTTCTGGTTTTTCAATGTGTGTGATGCATTTAAAATCACATGCAATGGATAAATTGCTTTGTGGAGCCCTGAAATGCTTTGGCATTATTATAATTTTCCTTTTAGGTCAATAAAGCAACAGAAAAGAGAGAAGAGGAGGGAGGGAGAAAGATAAATGTATCAATTTTCTTTGCTTTACTTGCTAGCAGATGGATAAGGCAGTTCCCTGGCTATATTTCTTTCCAACAACAACTAAGATGTTGTGCAGGAGGCTGCAATGGCTGACACAATCTGTCAAACAACCTTTAATTTTTAATTATTTTCCAAAACCACAGAGAATGAAAGTAAACAAAGAAAACAAACATATGGGACATCAATGGAAAATAAATACAAAGATTGAATGACATTCCCTCTCCCTACCCCAGGCTTAATCTAGCTCTGCTCAACAAGCCACTATGTAAACACAGATATCTGCTTCAGCTAGCGTATCTCTCACACACACACACATACACACACACAGATTCTAAGACATAAAGAGGCAAGCAACACACACACACGGCCAGCAGGCCTTCGCCCACGCATTGAACAAACCGTCCACTTCATGAATATCAATACAAAATGTACAGGGCCACCTGCTGTACTCAATACAAAGGCCATTTGCAAGGGAAAAGATCAGAAACACAGCTACCATACAGTTCCTGACTACACACAGCATGTCAGCAGCAGAACAAATTAAGCAACACCACATTACTTACCCTCCATTCCACTCAAACATCCACTGGACCCAGAATGAGGCCTTTTCTCCTTTTAAATAAAAATATATTTGGCAAAGACACAGTGAAAGTGAGTCCCTCTTCCACAAGAAATCAAAATTATGTTTCTCCACTGGCTGTCCACATCCATACAGCAATCTAAGCAGCAGCTAGCTGTCTTTCATAGAGCACATTTACTAGTGGTGGCCCCTGGCCTGGTTTGTTTTCCTTGATTGGCTGCTGTCTGTGAATGACAGCAGGCCGATGCAATCATAAGCCAGCTCTGTCCTGCTCTCCCGCTAGTAACCCAGCAGAATAAGTACAGGGGGGGGGGGGGGTTGTTTGTAGATACCAGTCCAGCCAATCAATAACATGGATTTTAATGAAGGGGGGTGGAGGCAGGTGCTCCTTAGCCTCCTCCTGCAGAGGTAACCATGACAACCCCTAAATGACCCTACAGCAGAATGAATGAAGGAGCCTTCTCAGTGCTGATTTACAGATAGCCAAGGCTTAGCCCTTCAGTCCTGTGATTATTGTAATGGAAATATTTTTTATTTATCCAGAGAGCCTTCCTAAGAATCCATTCTGTTTTTAAGCAACAGCTCGTTTGACACTCGTGCAGTTACACACATTTACTCCTAGCATCAGCCCAATATCACTCCAGTCTTCCAATGACCAGCTTCAATGTAATTGGGGCTTATAGTTGTTAGGGGAGAGTCAAACGTTATCATTTGCTTTCAACGGAAGCAGAATTTCCCACTTGATCCATTGATTAGGTCCAGTGACCTTCTGGTCCCAAGCACTTTCTTTCTTCAGCTTGCTGAGATACTAGAGAAAGAGGATGGAGGAGAGCCCAGTGAAATTAAATGGCTGACAAGGTTAGCTGCAGTTCTATGTTAGCGTTTGAAGACGATGATGACAAATGCGGTGATTTCCTCTACGAGATCCCACTGAACCGATTCAATTATCACTGCGCTTCCCTGAAGATGCACCAAGAAGAATTATCACGCAGCAGTCTTCACCAACAGCCCTGTAATGTACCCTATTTCAAGAGCAACAATAATATTAAGTAGGACTGAGAGCACAATTCTGATAATGAAGAGGATGCCAATTCAAATTTGATCCTCAATTTTACAGTACAATCAGGAATCAAAGGAGTGAGAATGAAAGGTTTTTGGAAGACAGGGCTCCCTTAAAGCTAAGAAATGCTAAATAATAGTGAGACTGGTCATTACTGTGTTGTCAAATGTAAGATTATCCCCGCATTTGCAAGTGAAGAGTATTTAAATCCAGCTATACAGCTATACTAGAAATTAAACAGGAAGTAGAACAGCTGAACAGTGGTTCTTGGGAGAGTGCAAACACCAACATGATGACAGACTGAAAATAAAAAGTAAAGACTTGTCAAATTATGGTCTCCATAATTTATTCCTCCTTTCCAAGAAGACCTACAATTTGAATGCAATCACGCAACAGAGAAATTAGACGTTTTCTTTGTTTGGTCAGAGAGGAAGAGGTTTCCAAATCACAAGCTTTCCTTTTGTTGTAACGCCACCGTAGTGCCCTGCCCCTTAAATCCACAATTAAATACTCTCCAAGCAGACAAGCCTGTATAAGCCAAATAATATTCTGTCCATACCATGCAGCGCGGGGTGTTAATCATATTCAAGCGCTGCAAGCTAAACCCAAAAACTCCCTTTTCATCAGCAGCCAAGCACACGTAATGATTATGGCTGCGGGAGTATGCCAAGAACAGTGATGTTTTCATTCTCACTCATCCACAGCAGAGGGTCCAACTTATCTGGCTGACTGACACCAGTCCACTGCACTCCGTTGGTTTATGTCGTTAGTCGCATCGAGTTCTCTAATCTTTTATCAATGCTACAGTCAGGCCTCTTACTTACTATGTTATCAGGGAATGTTATTATCCAGACAAGCAGGGATTTTACAGCTACCAGGGATGAATCTCAACTTAATAAACTGGGAAGTATTCTGAGCTTTTTCTCTTAATTGACCGACATTGATGCTGCCAATATACAACATTTTGTGCCAATATAATGTGAACATTTGAACATTTACAAATGTTTTAAACCCTTAAATTTGAACAATTCAATACCAAACAATTGCACATATGAATGAATTAAAAGAATACATCTAACTCATAAGGATCCGGAATGTTAAAGATGATGCACATATTGACATTTAGTGGACAGTTTGAGGCAAAGCGGCACACAAAACATGAGCGGGTGCACAGTGTTTGTCATTTGTGAGCCTGATGGGAATCAACCCCACTGAAATTCCAGATTGGTTGTCCAATGCTTAATATGTTGAGCTACAAAAAGAAAAATAACAGTACTCTAATAGTATAAAAGTACTCTTAAAGAAATCTAACAATATCCATAGCAAGTGGGGTGAGCGTGCGGAGACTGAATTCAAGAGCAACAGAATGACCTCACCTCCCCTGGTTCTGGCCAAGCCTATGATCATTAAACCTCAAGAGTTTCAGCTCTGTTACTGTTGGCACGGGCTGTGGACTGCTGAAGTTATGGACGGCAGCGGCAAATGGCCTGGTAGCTGGTCCTGTTTGCTAAATAGTTTCACAACCAGCCTTAGATCCATATATGGAGATTTTGGATGCCAGTAAAATGACTATAGATCATGTGAAAACGTTTCCAGGCTTTTCTATTAAATAGTTGAGATTTCGTCTGAACACTACAGCACTGAACAGCGATGAATGATCAAGGCAACAGACCATCAAAATTTAGTAACAAAAACAAAACAAAAAAGTAAATTCTTCTATTTTCTTTGATAAGCACACAGAGCTAACAGCGCTGCACAGTTTGCTGCTCCGCTGGTTTAAGAAATAATCCACCTATAAGGCAGTAAATAGATCTTTTTTGAAGACCAGGCGGTTAACTCAAGTAATACTAAGTACATTTTAATTTAAGGTTACACTGAATCATACACTTATTTTGTGTAGATTAATATGAGTTATCTGTGTAGTCATTTTAAAATTTGTAATATTTTTGGACAAATCAGACAAATATTCCACAATAAAAGGAAAATGGAAATGATGTTAGCTGCAGTCACCCAATGATGGATGTCCAGATTTTCAATTAATTTGGCAATAAATACGAAATTGTCCATAAGCAACACCTTCCTTTTGGCGGACCCTTTCCAATAACCAATGCCATACAGTATCAATGGTCTTTAGTATGGATGTCTCCAGTCAGAATGGAAACCCTAATCCCAGCAGTGGTGGTGACTGAGCAACTGCATGTAAACAACAGCAGCTTCACAACAAGGTTTAAATTTCCACTCTTAAAATTCGATATGGATGCGTATAGAAGCTTAACAGAGAGATGTTTCCAGATCTTGCATCTGTTGGGCGAGGATTTAGGGTCAAAGGTCATGATCCATGAGAATACATTAGTGTCACTTTAATGCGATATAAGATAAAGTCCTTACTGAATATCCTTTATCTAAAATAAGCCTCCTTTTTGGCTCGCTCAACTTCCAGCCACTATATGAGCTAGAGACAAAAATAGCAGAAGTCAGCAGTTACCACAGAAACCCGATCACTCTGCCATTTTGCCATTCATACGGGAGTTACCACAGCAACAGAGACAACTGGTTGCCGTCAAGAGTGCTGTTTGGCTTTCATCAAATGGGAATTTTTAGTAAGCACCTTATTCTGCTCATGGGCACCGACAAACAAATACAATAAACACCCTGGAGCTACCTCAGCAAGACAGTTTAAAGCCCATTAGTGGCTTATCACTGCATTGAAAGATGATGTGATCTTGTCAGGCAATAAGCAAAATCATATCCAGCTTAAAAAACAACACAATGGCCACTGATGAAATAGCACTTATACAACGTTTGAGAGATATGACTAAGGTATGGCCTGCAGCATTCCTTCCACAATCAAAACATGCCTCCATTTGCCAATTGCATTTCCCTGAGCTCATCCTTATCCGGCAAACTCTTAGCGATCTAACATTAATCTTACAAAGGAATAGCCTGGTCTACAGTTAGTGTAGCATTCAGGTTTCCACCAGAGCTCGTGGACCAGCGTCATTCTATTTTAGGCTGGGGACGACCTAGAAGACTTTCAAAATCCTCATCGATTTTTAAATTGCATCACACATGTAACACTGCATGTCACTGATTATTTAGGCTCCTAACTATGCTCACACCAGATGATCAGGAAATAATGGTTTCCCATACATAATTATGTAACTGATATAATCCTGCTGATGTCAGGAACTGTAATCACACAAGAAGTCACGCAAAGCAATGTAAATCAGTATTAATAATATGCATGTCAATGAAACATGGTTATGGATTGATATGGATTTACAAAAAAAGAAGATGATTCATTATTTGTATAGAACAGAGCTGGAGGAGAGATGTGGTCAATATAGTAGTACCTTTTACAGTAGCGATAAAGGTGAACCAGACTCGAAAGCTGACATTTATTGTAGAACAAGAACCCCAAACTGTTATCCCTGCATTAGTAGACACTGAACCACTAGATATTACAAGCAAGATGTTCTGACCATGCACTCTGACAAGTGCACTGGAGGAAAACCTTCTGAAGGCTTGTGCACTGCTCAGCACAATGCATGCTCCCTGCATAAGAAATATTCAGTGTGCATTGACATAGGCCTACCACAAACTGGCAACAAACGCAACACAGGACTGAACTACAAGCTATATGTTCATTCCAACAGCACTGTGCCATCATAGCACTCTGGGGTTCACAAACTCCGATGGACCCCTGCACCCTCTTAAACATCTAAGAACGTATTAAACTGGTAGTAATAGCAACAAAAAGACTGCTATGTCACTGTTGGTCCCTTTCAGTTCACATCAATGATAATAAGATCTCTGTTCCTCTAAGACAATTTGACATCAGACAATCAATAGTCCCAAGGCTGCAGTACTGATTGAATAGGCTGAGGTGCATTTAATTTAACTACAAGTCACTGGTTTGAATCCGACCTGAAGTTTGCGTAATAAGTTATTCACTTCCCGTCTCTCACTTTTTGTCACTGTTCGTTGTGGACTAATGATAAAGCTGAAATTACTTTAAAAGAAAAAAAAATCAATACCCTTTCAGGCAGGTATAAAATCTTGCACCACCCAGGAAACTGCAAGTACTGACCTCCATTTTGATAAAGTGTAGACTTATTGTACAGCTAATAAATCATCCATTTTTCCTCATAACATCCTATAACACACGGGCCAAATAAAAGAAAGCAAGATAGAATGCAGTCGCCATTTAGGACCAAACCTGTGTTGGATTGGTTTGCTGAAAAGAGAGATGGAGCCAGGGAGGTGACAGCTGATGAGGTCAAATGTCTAGAAATGAGCCCTGTCAATGTGTGTGTGTGTGTGTGTGTGTGTGTGTGTGTGTGTGTGTGTGTGTGTGTGTTTGACAAGGTAATTGCATTTACCCAGAAGTGTCTGAAGTGGATAATGTTTCTGCTCACACTTGTGTCAGTAAGGTGTGTTTATAAGTCCTGCTGGCTGTTGAAAACCAGCCAAAAGGCCTTAATAACAGGTTGATTTTCTCTGAAATACAAAAAAGGTACAGTTTGTGCTATTCTGTCATCCATGGACTTCTGCTGCAATTTGGAAGTACCACATATTTCTTTACATTTGCTCTATTGTTTGTTTTAAAGTTGTGTTTTGTTCAAATGATTAAAAAAAACTGGGAGGGGTCTGTTGATTGATGATAATCAGTAAATATTATATGTAATGTTAGCTGAAGTGTAGATTAAACTATCCTATGTGTATTGTCAAATACAATAATATAATGATATATAATGTTGGAGGTGATTTCTTCGCCTTTCACCCCCTCTACCATCTGCCATTATGAGAAAGGGTGAACAGAGTCCTCCCTGTTTGGTGCCAGAAAGCGATTCGGCACATTTCCCACCAAACCTGAACACTGACCTACAATGTCAAATGCAGCACAGAGGTTGATAGAGGCTGCCATGTTTTTCTCCAGTGACAGTTAGACAATAAACCGTTCACAGTAACTACGATAATGTCTCAAAATTAATGTGGTTATGGCTTACTTTAAGACGCTATGATATAAGCAAAAACATAAAAGCTTTTACATTTTAGCTGTTTAGATGATTCTGTTATCTATAGCGCTGCAGAGGGAGGCTGAGCAGAAGGGCAGTGCTTGGGAACTCCAGCCGTGGATTTGAGTGCTTGCCAGGTTTTTGTTACTCTCGATCTGGATATACATGAGACCAGAGTTGGCTTGTTAAATTCACTAATCTGATACCCCTGAGGTACAGGTTCAGTGCCTTCCTCAATGAAACATAGTCTGCTGTGGTAGACTTGTGACAATCTAGTTACAAGAGTCTCTGTCAAAGCCAGGTGACTAGATGACTAGCTTGACCAATGTGATTGTGATGACAGCAAAATATCATTATTTGGACCATTGCTATGGAAAAGCTCATCATAAAAAGGATAAAAGTCTCATATTATAAAAAATAACAGATATACTGTAGGTAAGTCAGAAGATTGCAGGAGATCAGCAGCTCATACAGTACACAGTATAAGATGTTTCACTTTAAAGAATAATCTTTAACATGGGCTCCATTTTAGACTCAATTTCACTGTCTCAAACAAAAAACATGTTCTAGTTCATTTCCTGTTGCAGTGCCTGCTGATGCAGTGTTTGCTGCTTGGAAATAAACTTGGACCCAAGCTGTTTTCTAGCAAACTATTCCAATGAAATAGCCTATAAAAAGGTGCTCCACTTCCCTCTAAGTGTTTCAACAAATGCTGGTAAGTTTATTACCTAAACCTAAAGAGTTGAATGGGCATTATGTTTTTGCCCCAGTCTGTCTGTGTCTATTTCCAGAGAAATCTCAAAAAGTTATGAATGCATTTGCACAAAGCTGTGTGGAAGAAAGAGGCTGCTTATTTTCCATGAAAATCCAACAGGCATTGACAAGACTGGTTGGTGGTAACGTTGGTGGCAGCACACACTAGGTGTGATCTAGTTGACTATGTTTCACATAATACTGTACTGAACCTATGATTTGTACTGTGTATCCAGTACTTTAATTTGTGTGGTTGAGTATATTGTTGTGGTCACACTGAAAGCACCACAATCAGCAAGTAAGTTTACTATAGAGCTGAATAATCATGGAAACATGTTGACAGTCAGCAAGCTAAGTTGTAAAAAGTTGGTCATAGCTGCCAAATCAAATGTCTCTATTTCCTAAATGCAGTATAATAAAAGGCAATACGAACTCTGCACTCATGCATTCTTTTCAACCAGATCCTGTGAACCGTTACATACTGGTTCACATTTATTAATCTTCTCTGTATGTTGTGTATGCACTGTACCCTTGGTGCAGCACCATTAACATTTAGTTTTGCATTAAAATAGCATGCCTGTATCACACTGCACACGTGAAAAAAATGGAGAAACTTACAGCCCTCTGCCAATATGGGAGAACCCTTTAACAGCAGCAGGGTGGCCTACAGGCAACAGACAGCTGATGTGTCCATTAACAACTATATGTCCTGCATATGAACTTCACATCTCTGAAAAAATACTTTATGCACAAAAAATAATTATCTAATTTGTGGGTGAAACAAATTCAGAAGTCTCAGACCACAAGGACAAGACAACCTCAGCCAGGCTTTGGTGAAATTTAAGATGTGATCTGTACCAGGCTGTATTTCCAGAATACCTGGGGTGTCATCCACTCAGCTGTACATTTCATAAACAAAGATTACTGCTCAGAGGAGAAGTGGTGCATGACAGCTTTCCATCACTATAACAGCGTAGATGCTAACACACTACAGTCTGTGCTGCTGCCGGTGTGCATGCTAGCTCTGATCTGACGTCAAGAAAATAAGTTACTTTTGGCTCTGACTGTGTGGCAGTGACAATCAATTAGAGCAGCTCAGACTTCCTTGAAGCATTGAGCAGGTAGTGGAGTGAGGCATCATGGTATTGATCAAAGTGAAAGGTTTTCTTGAGAGGGTGGGGTAGAGGGGGAGAAAGAGATTTGCCTGGAAACGTCAGCCCACCTACAGATCAACACTACAACTCTTCTGAGGGGGGTTAGGAGCTGCACCGTGCCCGAAGACACACACACGTGCGCACATACATACACAACAGCGGTATGCTATGTTAGCTTGAGTAGCATCTATGGCTGGAAAAGCTATGCTCACACCTTACAGCAATCTGACTGAGCAGGAGAAAGAAGACAGGGGAGGCTGATGCTTCTAGAAACGATGCAACTCTGGTGAAAGCATCCATCTTCTGACGTGCTCACACACACACACACAAACATGCACAAAGACACACTTAAACAGCATTCAACCGGCACGCCATTACACTCAGGAGGACAGAAATACATACAGACAGGAGATGATCGCATATACACGCACAGACACACAGTAAGGCTAAGAGTGAGAGAATGCGAGGCAGGCGGTAAGCTCAGCGTGACCAGCTAGCTTGTAGTGTTGACCCTCTGTGCTAAAATGGTAGATCCCAGATTTCTCCCCATGCAATCTGCCACCAGCAAGCATGGAGGCAAAACAGGAAGAAGAGAGGATAGGAGAGGATGGATGCAGGAACAGAGGAAACCTAGCCATTTCCTTTTCTCCCTCTGATAAAAACACACACACAAACATAAAAACATACATAAACATAGAAAAGCACAGAGGAGGCGGGAGGATGTTGGTGGTACTTACATGAGGACTCTGTGCCGAACATGGCTGGGCCGGGAGCTGTGATGGAGAGGAGGAGGAGGAGAAGGAGGAAAGAGAGGAGAGAGAAAGGGGAGGGTGAGAGAGGGAAAGAGAGCGAGAGAGAGAGAGAGAGAGAAAGAGAGAGAGAGGGGAGGTTGATGAGCAGGCAGCTACACAGCGGGGGTCATCAAAGCAACACAATACAGCCAGCCGGCCGTCGCTGCCTCCCAGACAGCCAGATGCCCCAGCTCCGCAATCCGTTGCTGCTTTAAAAGCCCTCCTCAACACACACGCTCAGTTAGTCCAGCCACAAAAAAACAAGGGGCCTTGTAGAGGATGAAATCAATAAATAAATAAATATAAAATAAAAACAAGCAGAAATCCTTCACAGGCAAGGCAAACTGTGGTCAAATCCAGACTAGGAGATGTGGTTGCGGCTAGCTATCGCATCTCTCCACGTTCTGCAGTCTATATCCTGCTTCTCATCCTCTCCTCTCCGTCACTCTCTCACTTCTCATTCCACTGTAGGATTTACTAATGGAGAGAGGCTTTCCCGGGGAGAGGAGAGAGAAGGGGGAGTGAAAAACTAAAAATCTGGTGAAGAGCCGCTGCAGCCGCTGTAAGACAATAGCTATGCAAACGGAGAGTGACGTCACAACAGAGGGGGAGAGAGAGCGCTGTGAAAAGACGGACTACTGCTGCCAGATGGAGAGAGAGAGGGAGGGAGGCAAGGAGATGGAAGGGGAAGGAAATAAGGAGAACCAGGAGAAAAGGGGGAGGGAAAGATGGAGAAAGGGGAGTGCAAGAGAGTAGAGAAGAAGAGATAGAAGGGCAGAACCAAAAAGGGGATGAATTAAGGAAGGAGGGGAAGAAAGGGGGGAAAGATGTGAGAAAGCAGGAGAGGAGGTGAAAGCAAAGGTGATAAAAGAGAGGGAATGAAAGTGAAAGAAGGAGGGCAAGATGGTGAAGAGGGGGGACAGATAGAGAGATACGGTGTTGAAGGCAGTTGGGGCTGTGGGGGCACTGGAGAAAAAGAGAGGGAAGCAGGCCAATCAAAATGGTTTGGCTACTTGGGAGCAAAATAATAATAATAATTAAAAAAAAGCCAACCAAGATACATTGGGACACACACACTGGAAGGAGCAATGATGGGGGCAGGGGACTGCAGTCTGTCAGTTCAACAAATTGAAATGAGTATGAAGCAGAGCACTGGAGACTGCTGTGTGTTTAACTGCTGTTAACACAACACACACACACCTAGCCATCAGGGAGCCAAGCAGCTAATTTTCAGTTGTAATCACAACATCATCAATCAAACCTGCATAAACCTAACCTGCATAACCCTTTAAAAATACTGTATAAAAATATGGAATCACATTAAATGTCATATTATATCATAACTTGTTCCGCAATACATTTTCATTCAACAGTTAACAGCCTACAGGCACTTATTAGATTAGAGAACAATTAGAAATATCATAGCAAAATCATGGAAAATGTGAGGTGTCATTGCTTTAAAATGACTAAATGGATATACAAAACCTGTGTCCCAGACTGCAACCTTCAAATCTTTCAGTACCTCATGCATAAGCAAAATGCATCAAATGTACTGTGGTGTATTTGAATGTGTTTCCATCCACATGATGCAAACATAATTACAAAGCATGTGACCATTTCCGCAACCATTCATTCTTATGTATCTGCATGCTCCAGAAAGCAAAATTCAGGACTTCTTTCTACCAAAGGCAAATCAAAATAACCGACCAAAATAATGAAGACAGTACACGTACAGCTAATTAAACTTGACACAGACACAAATAAGACACCAAGAAATTGAATTGAATGTTATGGACATAAGATGTGAAATTTCAATTAAATATAAATGTTTCGCAATTTGGAACTAATTTGCACTGTATTAAATATAGAGTGAACAAGCAGGCGTCAACTGGAAGTAAAAGTCGTGTAAAGAGAACATAACATAGTAACACTTTTGATGAAACTACTGTATGGGGCTGCAACTAACGATTACTTTTAATATCGATTAATCTGCAGATTATTTTCTCGAAAAAATTGTGAAAAAATAATTTCTCATAATAAATAAATAATTTCTGCTTGTTTTGTCTAAAACCTCGAGATATTCAATTTACTGTCATGTATGACAAAGAAAAACAGCAAATCGTCACATTTGAGAAGCTGAAACCAGAGAATGTTTGGCATTTTTGCTTAAAGAAAATGACTGAAACAACTAATCAAAATAGCAATTAATTTTCTGTCGATTGACTAATCTATTAAATCGACTAATCATTGCAGCTCTACTGCTGTACACAAATCATGGCATGTTGCATGGCCGCTGTATTAAGGACATCTAAAACCTTTTCAGAGATCTAAATCTAAATGATTCAAGTTTTTCTGCCTCTTTCAGGATTCATGGATACCCTGATGTGCTTGTAGTGAACATGCTGCAAGTAATAAGTCTCATTATTGATGCATACTGTAAAACTTTAATGAAAACTGGAGTATGGAGCCTTTAAATAGGCACATAACCCAGGAACTGTGCAGCAGTGGTGCATGCACACTGGGCCTGCTTTGAGCATATGAATGGGTACAGTGGTGAGTCTTTACAACAGCCTGCTGACCTAAATAGATGGAGGTCAGCCGGACGTCCTTGTGGCCCCTACTGTGAATGGGGTGAAGCTAGCTAGCATGTGGATTAGCTCAGCTGCTGAATAGAGGAGCGTGTAGCGACGGAGGCCTCTGTTCTTTTGTGTCTCATATCCAGTCGCGCTCCTCCTCCTCCTCCTCCTCTCCCCCCCACGTCTTTGTCCTTCAAGCACAGGCAAGAGACCCCTTCTCTGCTCCTTCACAGCAAAAAAATGTTCACCTTACAAAATATTTCAAATATTTAAATTAGGGACGTCCCCTTCAAGTTTTTTTGGCCCCGATCCGAGGCCTTTAATATTGGTATATCTGCCGCCGATACTTATATTGACTTAGATGTTGATTAAATATGTATCCAACACACTGAAATAACAGCTGTGGCCTACTTAATCTGAGACACCCCATATTTTTCAAGAGTTACTCGATCCAAATCCTGTTTCAAAAATCTTACATTTAGAAGCTTAAATTATTGACATGATATGCAAGAATCACAGGGAGAATGCGACTCCTGAAATTGAAGTGGCGCAATCAGCTAGAGAAGATGTTTCACTCTGTTGGAGTTGTGGGAACTACAGAAACACTCAGTCCACTCACAATTGTACAGTGATGTTACAGAGTGGAGGGTCTTCCCTCACAAATTATCTTTGGTCGAGTACATACGCCGGCTTGCAGAGATCCCTTTAACCAAACAACAAACAAGTTAATTATCAATAAACACAAACTATAGCCGTGGATGATGGGAATGTCATTAGTGCTGCAAGTATTTGGTCATAAATATAAATACTGACCGGATGATTTACTCACATTTACGCCATCGTCTTGAGACCAATCAAGTGATGTTATTTGTTCTGTTTCGCTCAAGATGTGTACACTTGTGTACACTTGTGTACACAGTGCTCAACAACATGAAACTAAATTGGAAGCAAGTGCAACTATCTCACCCAGCTGGCCGTTTTTAAGGTTTAGACTGAACAAGACTTGTAGTGCACTGCAAAGAACATTCATCAACTCCCTGCATCCTTACTAAAGACGTCTCCTGGGGTCATGTTAATTACACGAGGGGGGCTCTCTCATACACTCCGTTGAGAGGTGAGGAGGAAGTGAGTTGTGATCTGCACGATACACTCTCATTCGTAATCTCATTCAGTGTGATCTGCACTCACAGCAGCTTTTCACAATTTCTGCACCTGATTGGCACTGATATGATCTGAATGGGGATCAACAGCTCAGGAGGGAAGGCTATGGTGCTGCTGTGATAATCACAGGGGCCGAGCAAGGCAGGAGTAATTTCTGCCAATTAGGGATGCCCGAAAAAGCTTTATTTTGGCCCTGGTCCTGATCCAATCCCTGGACAATGCTCTTTGCTAACAAGAGAGAGGAGATAACAGATTTATTACCGTAGAGCTTAGTGAATCCGTGTATTTTGCCAACCTGAGTGTCAGTCAATCACTGTGCGACCAAATATTTCGTCACATTTTTTTCACATTTCCACTCCCAATGGTTTGCAAAATCCAGCTACACAACCACCTGATTCATATTACTAGCAACTGGACAAATACTAAAAATTGTTACGCTCTGTGTGTACTGCTGCTACACTACCTGTCAATGCAGCTTCTGCCAAAACATCACATGCTTCACTGAGGAAACACATACAGTAACAACCTGTGCTCAGGACTGGAAATTACTCGATTTAATTCAGAAATTTGAAGCCTGAACAAGCGCCCACACAGCACGACATTTCACTAGAAGTCTTTTTCTGATCTAAACTAATTTAGTAACTTAATAAAATAACTGGACATCTGGCAATTCAGAGCACTCAGGGGTTTGAACATGCAAGACCACCATATACTTCTGACATTTTGTTTTTAAGAGAGGAATCATGTATCCTGCATAAATGTCACCAAAAATTCCTTGTATGTTTTTTGTATTTCTTCCATAAAACAATTGTGAGATCTTTCATGAAATGCTACAGAACAAAGAGAAAGCATCTGGCCAAAGACTGAAGAGACCGAGAGTGAAGAGACCCTCACTGTCAACTTCAGCCTCTTTCTCTTCAGACAAAGTGTGTTTGAGTCACACATGTCCTATGGTTACACACGATGGCATCAGGCGCTGCTCTCACTGCCACACTGATAATTAGGATGCAAACCCATTGCCATAACAGCGGTGAAGCCCAGGTGAATGGGGGTGCTAATTGAGTCAGACACTGAGTAATGGAACAATGCCGTCGTTCAATGAATGCTTTACTTAAAAACAGTGCTCCTCACCATCTCTCTTCAGTAGAACTGCATTCATGAGCCATTTATTCCTGTACAATGCACACCTCACCCCGCCCCCGCTTCCATCACAAAGTACCACCCCGAAAAAGCATCTCCTCCTGGTTGCTAGGCAACTGAAAATAAGCGTGAGAGGAGTGTGGCCATCCTTCGGCAAGAGGAAAAATGAGGAGAAGGACAAAAGAGGAGGCGGTAGGAGGAGAATGACTGTCTATTAGAGAGGGCCAAGCTATGATACTACACAAGACGTGATGTTGGCACAAGTGTGTTGATAATGAGGTGAGACGAGGCACAAGCCGTAAAAGCAGAACATAACAAAAAACCAAACTGTTCAAATTTGCTATCTGGCCAGTGTGCCATCAGCTACATGTCATCCTATTCTTGACTTATGTTACAAAGACTGAGCTCTGTTTAACGAGTGGGTCATGTCATGAAGAAGCAGGGAAGAAAAACCCCTTGTGCCCTTAGATCATTGTGTCTTGCAACTCCTAAAATTCACCAGCCTTTTTCAACATTTCCTAAATAGATTTTAGGAAAAGACTAGGATCTCAAAATCATGGCAGGTTTACCACCAATGTT
Organism: Siniperca chuatsi; assembly: GCF_020085105.1. Taxonomy (NCBI): domain Eukaryota; kingdom Metazoa; phylum Chordata; class Actinopteri; order Centrarchiformes; family Sinipercidae; genus Siniperca; species Siniperca chuatsi. The sequence continues at coordinate 28,762,658 of NC_058045.1, read as the reverse complement.
TCTGTTAGAGTCGACAAACCACCCAGCCGGAGGCATATTTGCTAGTGGTCAGATTTAGCATTAAACTGGTGGTCATTTCCTGATCTGATGAGAATCAATTTACAGCACTCAAAGCCAGCTGATGTGAAAAATGGATTGTGCCCACCACATTCACCATGCAGACAACAGCAGGGATTGGCAGTCTTTTGACAACCAGACAATCACCCCTTTCCCTTTCAGAGGAACCAGACTCCGCCACAAAAGGAAGCTTTGATTACCTCCACTGGGTCACAATTCAAACGCAGCGGCATCATTCAGCTAACTGGGTCAGGAATGCTGTGACTGTCACTGCTGACACCAACTGGTCAAAATGGGCAACTGTGGTTCTTCAGCCACCCAGAGCAGCTATTACTAGTCCACTGATGCACGGACAACCAATGAAAAGAAATTAATTACAGTCTACTGGTCTGATACAGAGACAAGTTATTATTATGAATGTTAAAACAATAAACCAAACTGGATCAAACATATCTATTACAGCTGAAAGTGAAGACTAAATGTCCTTCATAAAAATGTGCTTTGACAGGACACAGTTTAATCCAATTTAAAATAGTGCATCAATTACAATATTCCAATGACAATTAAGCCAAGCTATACCCTAATGTAGCCCCAAAATGCCCTAGAGGTCAGTATTCCCCAGTTTCCCTAGGTCATATGTTTTGGTCATGTCAGTCTCTATCCAATTTTCGGACTTGTTAATAAATCACTTTCGGCAATAGGTGGTGTAACATTCATTTCTAACCCTCTATCTGCAATTTCTCGCCTCCATAAAAATGCATTTGCATCACTGCTTGCTCGCTGTCTTGCTTAAGTGGAAGGGAAGGAGTCCTCCTACCTATATTCAGTGGATCTGGATAGATGATGCTACTATTGAATTTGGAGAACGTTAGGTATTTATCACATGGGTCGTGGCAGAAATACAACAAAACCTGGTCATCATTTACTACCCATGTCAAAAACTTATCTCTAACATAAATTATTTTGGTATTCTCATGACTGTTGACAGATGACAGATGCACTGGCTGATAAAGGGACACACTTAACTCTCATTTATTCTCTTAAACTGGTTGTGAAATTCTATTAATACCATAAGTGTTGTTGTTTTCAGTATGTATTTGTGTTTATAGATATTTATTTTATTTCTTTCCTATTATTTTTGGATACATACACTACCGCTCAAATGTTTGGAGTCGCCTGCCACAAAAGCTTGATCCGGCACAGTCAGATGGATGAGAGGAATGCTATATTTTTGAATGGTCTTTCATGCTTTTAGGTTGTAGAAAGTTCTTTTTACAAACAGATTTTATTTTGTATGAATGTTTTGCAAAAAAAAGTCTTGTTTCGTACATGGAGAACAAAACGCTGAACAATGGTTCAACCAGACTGACAACTGATAGGGCAGGAAGAGACAAAGATCCCTCTGAGCAACAGTTAAATACGAATATAAGAAATCAGCAGTCACTGGTAAAAGAAATTGGAAGCTTAGCATTAAAATCTGTGTAGATTTAAATAGGAACAGGTTCAGCGTTTCAGTGTCAAGTGCACAATAATGCCTATAACAAGCTCGAATTAACAGGCGTGTTGCTTTAGCAAAGCTATTCTTAAAACTTCTACAATAGCTCCTTTTTTTCTTTGAGTATTTACAATTCCATAGTTCTTCCTTCCCCTCAGGTCAAGAGTCTGGGTGTCATCCTGAACAGCACATTGTCTTTTGAAGCACACATCAACAATGTTACTCGGTCTGCATACTTTCATCTACGCAGTATTCATCGTCTTTGTCCATCGCTCACACCGAACAGCACCACTATTCTTATTCACACCCTGATTACATCGGGTTAGTATTGATTATTGCAATTCTATCCTCTCTGGTCCTCCTCTCAAGCGTCTTCATAAACTTCAGTTGGTCCAGAACTCCCTCCTTTTTCAGCAACTTCACTGGCTCCCTGTTAAATGCTTTGTCGAATGGTATGTCTTGATACATTGCTGCTTGTTCTTAACTGAGCCTGTAAGGTTTCCCTGAGTGCTTTTAAATAACATGTATTACATGTATGAATTATTATTACCATTATCATCATCATTGTACTCTCTTGGGGATGGGGTGTGTGCAGGTGAGGTGTCAAAACGGCAGATCTGACATGGCAAGAATGACACAAAAAACAATAATACAGTACAATACAATGAAATACAATCATCACTGGTGCCTAAACTGTCACTCAGCAAGTTATTCACTATATTAACGTCAATCTCTACCTCAGTGCTTCATTGGACAATGTCTGGCTCTACTCTTCACTCAGTTAATAAAACATAAGCAACATCAATACAAAACCAAGAATATAAACTGAAGAAAGACAACCTATTATGAAACAAAATATCCTACTGTGATTAGTCTCTGAGCCAATTCTTAAGCAGCAGCTTGAAACCTCCCAAGCTCCTTATGATTTTAGGATTTCCTGGCAATCTATTCCACAGATTCACTGCCATTTACAGGAAAGTTTCCTTCCCCAGGTTACTCTTAAACCTGGGAGGAACACAACTCAATCTGAGAGACTTTTTGCTGTATTTTCAACCACCCAAGGCTCTCAAAATGAGAAAGGTCAAGGTGAGTTCTCATGGGGAGATTCAGAATAACCTTAACTAGCTTATTTTGTGAAGTCTGAAGTCTGTTTTTAAAAGGTACAAAGTTAGGCCATTGCACCATGAACAGCCGGTATAGTCGAAATAAGGCTCTAGAAGAGCTGGCCAGGATCACCATTGCTTTCCTGTTCAGAAATTTTGAAATTCTGGCTAAGCATGTTCATTCTGTACCAGGATTAGTTCGAAATCCTCTTCCTCCTGGTTTATAAGCTGTAACTTTCGGCACAGCCGGAGCTTGTGTCTTTTTTCACCGCAAACTCCCAAACTCTGGTATAGAAGGGCCGACCTCCAGTGGCAGTGAACCTACTGCCATTTTCAATAATTGTAATGACTGGCCTTACACCCATTCATACTTGTCCAGTACAACCGGTGTTTCCCTGCTACTACTAGCCAGTTCCACTTGCACAAGTAGGGTTTTGATGCTTTGAGCACGTCTCACACTCTCCCCAGTGCACCACATGACAAATTAACATTAGGCAGATGGACTTTTCTCTACCCGCTAATACTTTCTGATACGATACGCCCTTCGATTTAACTATTAGGAGAAAAATCTAGCATATTTAACGGATCTTCTATCTAAAAAAAGAGCAATTGTTTTCATACTGTTATGTGTTTAGTTTGGGGAAGCACAAACAGTCTGACTGATTGATTTGTCCATGTTCAGTAATTGCCATTGTGCTGTATTTTGAGATTTTAACAGCTCTGTACACTCTTGAACCAAAAGACTAGTGATGTACTGATCCAATGTGCTGGACCAGTATATTGCACTGCAGCGTTGCTCAGGTTTAACTGCATAGAGCCTGAGGGAATGCCAACCACTCTGGACTAGAAGTGCAGTAGAATTTCTGTACAGACAGACGTGAACTCCAGTAAATTGTGACTACAGGTCGAAGTTTGAAAGACGATGGACACAGTACCAGTAAAGTATAAACCATCAGCTACAGCACAGAAAATACAGCTTCAAGTCAAAGATGTAATCTAGTGCTATTATAGAAATTAATTTGTCCTAATTATGATGAAATGTAACAGAACATACCTGATGAGTGCTTCAGGCAGTCTGTGTCTGGTATTATGCAGATTCCTGTTCATGTTATCATATAGTTTGCATAGATTCAAATGTGTGCAAGCAGTCAAATCCGGAGAATCGTAAGTGCATTTAAATACAGGCCATTGGATATGTCATTCATCAAAACTGTCTCTGTATGCAAAGTAGGAAGACACGATGAGGAACGGAGGGTGGGGAAATAACGACCACCTGGCTGTGGCTGTTTGCCCTGCCTGATTAACTAATCTCTTTGGCATGTAACAAATCATTGTAGAGAGTAGATTTTCCATTTTGCTACTGGGGCCAGCATCTGAAGTCAGTGTTCTGTTGTGGTGGAACTACAGAGTCCACATCTCAACTTTGACCAAGCTTTAAAAAACCCTTTTAAAGATTCTAAGTCTCTAAGCTTCTCCTTATCTACCTCTCATCCTTCCTGACTGCTACTGATGTAGTGAGGGGAATCTATATTAGTGCTTTTTACCTGGATTCACCTCATCACTGTACTTCACAAGCAGAGCGTCTTTGACATTTTGCACAGGGTGCCTACGTAGCAGCCGTGACCTTTCCCTCACTTGGCCAGAGCCTTCAGTGACATGGCGGGTCAGATATTAGAGAGCCAGCTGTGAGGGCTTTGGAGTGTTTGCCTTGAATTACCACTTTGGGTGCTTCAAGGTGCAAAAGTCAGAAGGGTGATCCAGGCTTTCCGATGTGGATGTTCTCAATGGGTACAGCTGATTGAATGCAGACAGAAAGTGGACGAAGCACAGACTTTGATTCAGGACTTTTTTCCAGGCAGGGCAGGGCAGGGCAGTGTGCCCTGTCAAAGGTAGGGCAAACATTTCTGGCTGAGATCGCGTTACCAAAGCGGTGCACAGGTTCTAAATAAAGGTTCCTGACTAGTCTGATCTGGCTTTGTGGTGAATGTGTGCTGTGTCTGTGCGTCAGATCATTCAGCTAGAGGATTTCTTTATGTTCTTCCATTTTTAAAATCCCAGACGTTTGTATTGCACCTTGATTTTGGATTGGATTGTAACACTTGGGTCAGTGTTCAGTGTGATGTATGGAAATGTTTGTCTTACGACGTCAAAAAAATCTGCCTATACTTTTCTGGGTTTATTTGTGTATTTTCAAAGACCGTTCCTTGTTTCCAGAGCTGTGGAATGACCTTGTTCACAGTATAGAGGCTTCACTGCACCATCCCAGGCTGACAATGTTGGAATCTTTTTGCAGTAAGAAGTCTGTAGGAGAAAAAAAAATCCAGTCTTCAAACAGATTTTATTTCTGATGCATTAATTCATTCTCTGGGGAATATGAAGCCTGGGAAAATGCCCAGCAGAATCTATCTGAACCCAGATACAAGTTATCAGCAGTGGTCTTCAAGGCAGGGCCTGCCAGCATTCTCCACAAAAACATAAAGACACATCATATGCCATTTCGTCAATTTCAGCACCTCTCCAATGGTCACTGGGGGCCACTAGCAGTTGATATGGTACCACAAAAGGGTCCGTAAATACCTCGTAAAACGCTCTGACCATTTGAATGCTATGGCTGTACATGAAATTATAATGCTTATTCCAGAGTCTAGGATCAATCATTTACGACTACACCTTTTTAGCAGTTACGGTACATTGTAGTTTGACTGAAGAAACAATCCCAGAGATCTCAAGTAAAACATCAATGAAAAATGTCAAGTTTTGTTGTCATTCTCTCAGCGGAGCTAGGGCTTTACTTTATAAAAAATGTTTCACACTGATATTCAACAATCACACAGGAAGATATCAATTTAACGAGGACACCAAACAATAGTAGCCTCAATATTTTATCGACACAAAGACGCCACACAACATGTTATTTGTAAGTAAAAGGACGTAAGTCTTACTTTATTCCCCAAGGGAGATCTGTCTCTCTCCTGCTGTTATTAAAGCTATTGCTTTTGCCATCTAAGGTGCTTGCCTGCAGCATGACTGGGCAAGTTCTCTGGGGGATACCAAATGTCATTCTGGGAAGTGCAAGAAACCACTAACTAAATTTGAATTAGAGGAAGCAAGTTGAGAGAAAGTGGCTGATATGATAAACCGCTGATGGTTTTGAGGGGGAATCTCACAGATCTCAAGACTTCATGGTAAAGGGAGAACGGGGAACTGGTGTTAAAGAGGAAGAGGAAGTGAAAGTATGTTATCAATGGAACACGTTACTTTCAGTTTAAGGTCTGTAACATTAGATCAGTCAGGGCACGGAGTAGCTGTGGCTTTTCAGTTCCATTCAACAACCCACTACAATAACATCTGCTGCAGAGAGCGACTGCCTGCCTGTCATTAGTCAAATCTGATAAGGGAGGCCATGCTGAAACCATACACAACCAAGGTCAAAAACTCTATTATGTAAAAATTAATGAAGATTATTTTTGCTATAGGCTGGGGAAATGGTTAATATATAAATCAAAAACGTTGTCTAAATAGAATGTAGACCTGTTCCTCCCTATAGGCTCTGTTGACCTTATATTGTATTTTCTTTTCATTTCTTCTCTTTTTCACTCTTTGTAATTATACTCTAAAAAGAAAACAATAAAGATAAAAGTTTTAAAAAATGATTTAATGATGTGACAGCATAGAAATAACGCAGTACATCTAATAATGCATATTTGTCCATCCTAATCTACACACACATTACACAGATAAGAAGTAAAATGTTCATTTGATTATGAAAATCTGCTGCTGTTGTACATAGTGTCAAAAATTTACATTTTGACTCACCAGCAGATGACCTGTCGAAAAGAAATTTCTACCTGCTAAAATGCCTTACATATGTTTTTGACAGGACTTTGACATGCTGTTTGTTTTTAGTGCTATATTGTGCACCTTATCTGACAATTTGTTCATTTAAAATTTACTACTACAACGGATGAAGTTTCCAATTCACCGTAAACTGAGGAAGAAACAATTTTAGTAAGTAGTATTTTAAAGGTTTGATGACTATATTTAATCAAGACATTCAGGCATTACTGCCTCAAAAACTTTCCAGCCTGTGTATTGGGTGATCATAGCAGATTTTTTGCCACACATCTATCTGCAATTTGGTGCTAAGCAGAAGGTGATTTCAGACCCTGCCTGGTTCGTAGACAGTATTAAGATTGGGATATAGGATGCCACAGGCACTGTAAAGGGGTAAGGATTTAAAAGAGAATAACTGCGATAAACAATGTCAACAAAAGTAAAGAAATGATCATTTTAGCTATAATCAAGCAGAAGTAAGACAAAAACATTAGAGGTTATTTTGATTCCAAGGCTTGTACACATTTTCCATTTAGAAATGCTATGTTTTTCCCCGCATAGAGTTTTGTCTATTGCCAGGAAATGGCTAATGATAATAATGACGTATGCTGTTAAAGGGGAAGGCAATATGATCATTTCTCAAGAAGTCTGCTATAATTTATCAGGGGTTAGAGCAATTTCTAATAACTTTTTAAGATATAGGAATAATCAAAATCTTCTTCCATGATTTTACAGACTTATGTAGAAGGTCTGGGGTTTGTCAGAGCGCCCATTCAGAGGGCACCAGCAGTATACACACTGTACATTAACACCTTTCTGTGCAAGAAGTGACAAGGTGAGAGTCAGCGGCACAAATGAGACATTAAACCTGACACATAAACCGCCAACGCCCATGCTTATGACTGTTCAGTTCCAACACGCGCGCACACACACACACACACACACACACTAATTACTATTAAGACTCCTCAACCAGCCTGTGTGTGCCTAAAGGCTCTCCTGCCCTCTCCAGCTTGTGCCAGCTGGCTTTCTGAAAGAGCACATTCTTCCATCTGCTGCTCAGCACACAGTCACAGGAGGCTCATCACTGGCTGCTATGAGCGCACGGAGCCGCATAATGCCAACTCGACCACTGAGCCGACACTGAATGCCCAGCAGAGGTAAACACTTGAGGTCCACAAGGCTAACAAGCAGTGGTAAACATGGGGTCTAACTTAGGGCTTACATTTCTTTTAAAGTCACTGACGCCGAGTTAACTTAAAACGCATCCCTAAAGGGGGGGGGGGTGTGTTCCCCTCCGTTTGAAAAGATAAAACTTGGCAAACAGACAGCATGGAGTAATAACACCGAGACACGATTGACATTGCAAACTCTGGAGTCTCAGATAAGATCTATTGCATTGACTCATGATGGAGACCATTACAAAACAACACAACGCTCTGCTCTCTTGAGTTGGCTTATGGTGCTTGGCAAGGAAAACTAATTGCATGTTAGCTCGGAACATCCTATTGATGCACTACTATGCATTTAACATTAGCCACGCACGTTTCCAAACGTGAGGATTTCCATTTAAACTTGGCTAAGTGTTAGCCATTCATCCTGCTAGCTAACTGCTAACAAGAGCTGGCTAACGTTTTGAAAAACATACAAACTTTTTTTTTGAGGCACTGTGAATGGCAGCGTTCTGGGAATCGTTAAAGCGACGTGTGTGTATGAGCTTACCTTAATTTGTGTATATGTGATAGCCAGTTAAATCCTTATTCGTAGCTAGCATTTCTTCCACCAACAGTTCAACATGTGTCTAGTATTGAGCAGCAGCGGACTGTGTGTAGACGTGTCTGCAAACTGTTAGCTAACAGTTACCAGTTAGCCACCGGCTCGCTAACCTGTACAGTTAGCTCCTGCCGCCTCAAGATGTCGCTGCCACTGATTTACCTGCATCTCAAGACAAGCTCAACCAACAGCCACTCAAAATAGATCATATATCATAATTTTTAGCTATACAATAAATGAAAAATACATAAACACACGCTTAACGCATAAATAAGATAAACGCCTGTCAGGATTACCCCCAAACTGAGACGAGCATTAGCGAGTGGGCAACTGTAACTGTCCAAACTTCATCCTACTGCGCAGGCGTTGTTATTCTGTATATCAGGCGCAGATCAAACTGTCTAAATAATATCTGCTGGACCTCTGCTTATGTTGCCAAATTTCTATACAGGCTTTATGTTTAGAAAACGTATTTGCTGGGTAAATGTCATGTCATAAATATTTCTTGCATCAGAGAATAAAACAGGTAAGTCGCCCACGCGGGGAAACACTGGTGGAAGATTTCCTATAAACCTCAATGATAAATAAAAATATTTAAAAAAAAAGTTTGATATTGCAGATAAAGAGGGCTTTGGGGAACAGACAGGCAAATGAATGGCAGCAACATCTTCCTTCACACTGTGAATGGATGGCCGTTATTTCACTTTGGTCTATCTGGTTCTACCTCTGCTGCAATGATCACATTTCTCCTCATAGATTAACAAAAAAAAAAAAAGAAAAAAAAAAAGAAACGTAAGGCTATCAGGCCGACATTAAGTCAGTCTGTATTAGGTACAGGGTAAAGCAGTACTTTTACTACACAAATCTGATCCATAGTATTGGTGTTTCAAAAAGCACATTTTACATTTTATGACACTAAACTAATCCCATCACTTATTTTACAAGCAATGTCATTATGATGCCCTTAAAATTCTTTTAATAAAACCCCAAATCTGCAGTTCCTGTTAATACCTTCAAACACAGAGATCAGTACCAACTTACATTAGTGTCTCATCATCCTTTGACTCCATAAAATCAGTCAATTAATGAAAACATAAAACCACACAGAAAAAGTTATGTTTCTTCAATTTCTCATCTTGGTATTCATAATGTTCTACTTGCTAATTATGGGCAGTCCTGATACTTAGGTGGATTTGATAACACACATTGACATTTTGTTTACTGGTAAATTACAAACCATCAATTTGAGCACTCAGCAAATAGGTGATTCTGTGTTGTATTGCAGTATGAGAGTCAAGTGTAAAATGTAATCATCCTAATTAGTTCCCAAAGTGTGTTTCAAGACCTTTCAGTCTCTCCACCATCAAGGGAATATTTTAATTTCAGTGTTGATATTTTTCATTGATATTAGCTCATTGAGAGACGTACAACATCAGGTGTGAGAAGGTTTAGGACCTTGAAAAACCCGAACTTAAAGTTTTTCATATTACACCTTGAGTTTGATTATTATTTTTTAATTTTTGAATCACAATAAAGGGTATCAGAAATTATGAGTGAGTCAATAAATAGAAAATTTGTCATTTAATGCAACATAATTGTGACTGAATTACAATTAATCTCATGGAAATAAACCACCAAACTGACAGAGAGGATGTTTCATACAGGTATATATTACAATGTGCCTTGTTATATAATACAGTCAGGTTCTGTTTTTAATAAAAATAAGCACTGGAGGAGAAAGTGATACGTTTTGATTTTATTGTAAATTGGACATTATGCACATTACTTAGCGACTGATGACTTGTTAATTAAGCTTGTTAAGTGGTCACAGAACTCCCTGCACCGAGTGAGAGTTCAGACGATGTCAAGTCAAAAAGGCAATTTAGCCAGGAGCACTGCGAGCTTGAGATCTCACATAAAAGGACAAACGGTGAGGGAAGTACCAAAATGAGGGAACAAGAACATTGAGTGGCTGACAGTGGTGACTGCTTGTGCCAAAGATACCAGTCAATGAACACAAAGAACTTTTTTTTTTCGTTGACCGTATGGGACATTAACCGTGGAGCGAAGGGAGTCATTCTTTTCAGCCGAATGACTGAGCTCTTTTGTAAATGTGGACAAAATTCTCCAAATAATGATTTGTTTCACCATCGCAAATTCAAATTCAAAATTTTTTTTCAGCAGGTCAAACAAAAGGTGTGGTCTCACTGACACAATAAATATTGCACATGTGATATTGTATTTTATAAGGATGTTTTTGCATACAGGTGTCCACCCCCTTTCCTATGTCTTGTAATATTTCCTCAAGTTATATTTTCCCAAATATGATTATCTTTATCACCATAGATTCAATATACAGAGGAGTTAACAGTGTCTGTATAAAAACAAAATAACATCAATAAAAGTAGACATCCAATGTGTAATGTGACATCTGGCTGTGAGACCAAACCTTTCTTTGTCCCTGTTCTCTAATTTCTGTACAAAGACGATACAACTATCCAGTCATGCAACGTTGTTTGGGAGGGGGTGGGGGTTGTCTGTTATGTTCTCCGTTGTTTTTAAGCGTTCTGCATCTCCTTGCCAATCTTGTAGCTCAGGATCTTGTTCCAATCGATCTTGGTGCGTGTCACAGGAAGCTGGCGGCGTAAGGCTTTGAAGGTAGTGTCCGACATGGTCTGGTAATTCTCGTTGATGGCCGTCTGGAAGGAATAACAAAGATGGAGAGGGGAAGGGAGATTAGAGTATACTCAAAATGCGTTTAAATAAATTTTAATTATCTCCAGGTTTTGAAACGTCTGAGTGTTGTGCAATCGCTATGAAAACCTTTTCGCTGCCAGAGGCTGAATGTGTAGGATGATCAACTTTAACATTCACTTTTTTGTTTGTTTTAAGGATTTTTACTTTATTTAGTTTTCAGATAATACCTTAAAATAGCCAAGATTCAAAAATATTATCACAGTTTACGTATGACAGTGTTTTCTGTGAGTTTGGAAAGTCAAATAAAGTCTTTAGTTTTGGTACACATTCCTCTATTAAAATGCAAGATCCAAATTCATCAGTATGAATCCATTGTAGCCTAAAAACATGACATCCTGAGGAAAATCCTGTGATGGAGGTTTGCAGTGTGAAAATGAAGGATTTCATCATTTAATCCTGACGAGTAAAACATGAGCTCTTCATGATGTCTCATTTTTAGCCAATTGCATATCTCACACCAAAAAATTAAAATTAAAATCAATAAATTAGTGGGAACCCTGACTGTAAACAGATGTTTTATCATCAATCCTCTTCCTGTACACATCGGTTAAAAACCATAAGCTAAGGTGATAGTTTGGTTTCTCTACAACAACGAGCCTGTAATCAGCATATTTAACACAGAATATCCATTTCACATTTTCACATACCTGATAGTCGTTTTCTGCAGCCTCCATGATCTTAACAAACCCCTTTGCGGTTGAAGCCTCATCCTGAAATATGACAGGACACACAATTAATTTGAAGAGTAGAGGGAAAAAAAACGTGTCATTAACAAAAGACTGGGTAGTTGTGCACCCAAAACGCCAAATAATACACAAACTAAAATGTCTGCACTGCAAATAATTAGGAAAAAACACATCCCCGGGGAGTTGTCAGCAGGTCAAAACAGGAGGTAAAACCAGAATTGGGGTGGATTGGATTACAGTGGTACAATCACCATAAATGAATAAAACTAATAGTGAGAATAATATGTTCAATATATGAGATGTCATCAGTCATATCTGAGATGACTAGAATGGCTTGAATGGAATTTTCTGGCTGCTGTAGCCTATATTTGAGGTCCAGGTCGAGAGCTGACATTTAAAAAATAAAAATAAAAAAGTGTTCAGTTATACTCACAGAAATTGACATGGACTCCTGGACCTCTTTGTGGCTCACCAGCTGAACGTTGCCATCTTCATAGTAATGAACCTGGAACGATTAAAGGTTTAGTTTCTCTTCATTGTGCACATAAAATTCATAATAATAATAATATCAAGATGACCAGAACCAGAAACCCAAAAGATGTCTTGGTGGTTAGAAAGTAGAAAAGTGTAGAAGAGTGTGACAGAAATTATCCTAAAATTCACCAAAAGGAAGAAACCTTTTTATCTAGTTGTGCACTGACTATGTGAAAAAAGAAACACTTGATACTCAAGCATGTATTGGATTTGTGTATAGTCTGCACACACAGTACATATGGAAAATTTAAACAAAATACCTGGATTTTCATGATTCCTGCCACTTGAGTGGTGGAGGGGGAGATGGTAAATTTCCATTCTGACCTCCAGCGTCCATTCCTGTGCAGAGAGGAAGAGGAAGAGGAAAACCAGACTTTAATCACTCATTCCATCTCCTAATACCATAACTTGTGACAATATCACACAAAAATTAGGGGAGTTTATAGCCAACTCCCCTAACTCTCCTCGCTTTACAGGGGTGTCCCATCATGTAAGATCAAACTGAACCTGCAACTGTACTGTGTGCCTTGCTAAAAAGCTGCATGTCTGCTTCAGGAAACAGAAATATTTACCAAGCTTTTGTCAGGTGAGAAGATCTAGAAGTTAGACGTCATCTTGAGTTTTGTAAAGATCCAAAGAGAGATAAGAAACCCTGCAGGGTGTTGTTGAGTTGCCTTATGTTACATCATATATCATGATATATTCAACATTAACAGTTATGTTGATGATACCTGTAAATAAGCTAACTCAACATTTGATATTTAAATATATCCATTCCAATATACAGACAGGTGACAAATTAAAAAGGAAAAACCCAACGAAATGAGTGGAGAAACATAACAAAAGCAGATGCACCCATACAGGACACGAGGGGTCACTGAATGGTTTGATGAGTAAGAAAATCTTGTGAATCTTAAGTTACGACCTTCAGTCACTAGATCTCAACACAATGTAATACCTATGGGACCTATTTTGGACCAACATAGTCTCTTACACCAAATGAAGAAATATCTTTTGGAAGAATGTTTTTTTTTTTTTATCCCTTCAGCAGAGTTCCAGACACTAACCATAACCCAACACCTTAGTAAGACACTTGTTGGCTTCTCCTTTAATCCTCCTCATCATCACATAACACAAAGGCAGACCTTTCCATTCACACCTTAAGATATCCTAGAGGATATTCCTGTCCTGCACACATGCTCATAAATTTGCATCAAGACTATTAAAATCCTCCTTGCAGTAGCATTGTCTGATATAAAACAGACATTAATCCTGAGATGTAGTTAGACTGGAGAGTGTTCTTTTAAAGCAATAAGGTGTTAATGTTGTTTCAAGAAAAGCTATTTTCTTTATCATAATGTCATTTTATGACACCAAATCTAATCACATAAAATGGTTCAATCCAAGTACCACAAAGTCAATTCCAGCAGTTTTTTTTATGTGCCCATTACAGAACTTGAATCAAAAACTTAAGAGGAAAAACATAGCGTCTCTGTCAATTTCAGTTTCATAATCTTATCCCAAATCTGCCCTATGAGTTCCTCATTACTGAAACATGGCAGACAACGATGGCAGTCACATACAGGAGCGGTGGGATCATTACACCCAACGACCCAGAAGCCCAGGAAAACCTAGCAGCAAAGAGGATTGGTACAGTTCTTATCCAATTAGATTAACCCGTTTAGAAACAGCTCAGCAACACTTATGAAGACCAACAGTCTAACACTCCAGAGTTAAGTGCCAATTAAAGTAATGCCTTTGAAGCGTCTTGTACATATCAAATAACATTTCAGGCTTTTTAGGCTTATTCAGTATTTCAACATCTCTTTAAAATGAAGTCTGATTTAGAAACCATCACTGGGAATTCTACAAGCCGTGTTGGTCTTTCTGAAAAAGAAGAAAATCTTACTTTTAAGTAAAAAGGAAAACTGTGTACTGCTTTGTGTGTATAATGTGTTTCCCCGTAGAAAAACCTATATATCAGATGTCACAAATCCCAGTGGTACAAAATGGAAAAAGGGACAATTAAAAATCACACTGAATATTAACTGTCTCCAACATACCAGAAGTTTTTTGGTTGAAACTGATGGCACTCGATGCACACAATGATGGTTTGATGTCCGTCAATGGTTTTCCCGTAAATCTGAAGGGAGAAAATAAATAAAAATGATATATATATAGCTCCTAAATTAAGCTCATGCTGACCTGCAACTTGCAACTGAGAGACTGTAATAAATACATCGTATTCAGAGGCTATTTAGTATATCACACACACAACAAATTCACAGTATAACTCTTTCGTGTCTGCAACAGAACTGTGCTGCTCACTTTGCATTAGTAAAATAAGTTGCACAACAGAAGCTTTCTAAAGCAGACTGCAACCACATGCATCATTATTCATATGTCTATTTTAACTGTGCTTACTTATGTCTAATGTTTTATCTTTAAAATATTTTGTGGCTGCATTTTCGGGGGTAGCTCACGCTCTGTGCAGCACATTGTGCTTCTTCCTGGAATGAAATGTGCTATATAAATAAAGCTTTGCTTGCTTTGCTAGTAAACAAAGGTCCTAATGTTAAAAGACATCTTGCTACTTGGTGCACCATCCTGCTATCTTTACAGGGGGATCAGATGCAAATGTGTTCTGTTTTTGCAGTGATTCTTAAGGTAGTATAAACATATCAGTTAAGTATAGCAACAGCTAAGTGCAACTTCGATCACCTTGATGTGTATTTTGTTTAAAAGGGGAGCTTTACATATTTATACATAACTTAAGTTAAAATTTGAATGTGGGGTGTCATTTGTAGAAAATGTCTTTTTTTGGGGGGGCAGTAGCTTGAGTCGTCAAACTCAATAGTAGTCAGTTTGTTTGTTTAGAGAAGCGCAATGGTCATTTAATGCCTTCTTAACTCTAACCAATCCGAATCCGTGTATATGTTGTTAGAGAGAAGGCTGGGATGGAACTGTGGTAATAAAAAAAGTTTTGACCTACTGACAGAATTGAAAACACAATGACAATGACCCTTTTGGGGGAGATCTGTGCCTTTAAGTGATTAAAGGTACATCATTGTGGTTGTGCAATAGGCTGGGACGTACGGTGCAGACTCCATTGGGATAGTGCTCCTTGACATAGGCCCTGACAGCAGAGTCCACAGCACTCCTCCAGCCCTCCAGGGAGCCGTCAACATCATGGGGCCGTGGGTCGCTGGCCTCCTTCCTCAGGTGGTCGAACTTGAAGGAAATCTTGCTCTTGGGGTCCAGGACCCGGCCGTTCCCAAGGTCTCCATGCTCTGTGATTAAGACCTGGGAGGAATGAAGAGAGAGTGAGAAAGATGGAAAGAAAGAAGGAAAAAGGAGAGAGATTGGGGAGAGAGTGAAAGAGCGAGAAAAGAGCCATCAGGAGAAAGAGGAATAGAAAAATGGAATAGAGCAAGCCAGAAAGAAAGACAGGTAGAAAGAACAAATGGACAAGGACATGAATAAATAATAGAAAGAGTAACACATAAAGAAGAGAAGTGGAAAAGTCAGGAACAGGCAGGAGATTTTGTGGAAAGGGACAGAAAAATCAAGAGGTTAATTAAAAGGAGAAAGAAAAACAAAAAGAATGAAAAAAGAAAAAGGGGGATGAGGACACAGGAACACAGACGTCAGCCTGAACTTTCCATCTACTGTCTTCCACCTCAACACTTAGCCTGCTGGGTATCAGACAGGGGAATTTCAACCTGTGATGTGGCAACAGAGGGACATGATGACATCTTTACATAAGACACTGCAATCATTACAGAAGCTAACACAGCCGCATTCATTCACCATCATGTTCAACCTTCACAGAAACTCACAGGCACCTCACAGGTAATGACATTCAAATAAAGATGTGTTTGTGATCTTGTTTCCTGTGGAAGCCAAGGAGAACACTGGGACTTGTTTGATCCTTTGCACTATTGCTGAATGAGTGCAAAGAAACACTTAACGCTCTCCATAAAACTGTGATTTTGATTTCTGACATGTACATATTAATACACAATCATGACTGAAATTATGTGTTTGGAGTTATAATTATATATTATATATTATTATAGTTATTTCAATTAAAACTCCACATTTATATAATCACACCTCATACATATTCCTGTATAAATTTGAAATTTTGAACAGCAGGCAACAGATTCTCATGTGACATGAGCAACATGTTCGAGACAAGAGTGCTGAATGGGGTGGAGAGTGTGAGGAGCAACAACAAAGTGGGAGAAATTAACCCATGATGTCATCCCATTTCATTTAGCCTCTAAGCTGCCGCCATCACTTTAGGTCAAACCCGAAGCACAAACTCACCTGTTCTTCATAGCCATCGATTTTCACCGGGGTAAACTGGTCCAAGTTGTACTGTGCAAATGCACTGCAGAGAGAGACAAAAAGTTACTTCACAAAAGATTGTTGTCTATATGATAGGGTCTGTTTACTTTAAAGCCTTTTCGCAAATTCAAAAAACATTTTTCAAGACCTAGAAATAGCGCAAGAGGGGGGACTTACTGCGCTGCACCTTCCCTGAGAAGATTGTCATTGTTGAGCAGCAATCGCACATCTGAGGAGAAAAATGGTGAGATTATGAGAGAGGAGAGGAGAGGAAGAAGGAGAGGAGAGGAAGAAGACAGGTACAGCAGATTAGCACCATGACACACACACACACACCAACACAAAAGACAAAGCTGCCTGCAGTTAGTCTTTGCAGCATTTATGCCAGGGGAGTGAAGCAGACATGGTAAATTAGCTCAGTGGAAAAGGCTGTAAAATCACACAGAGATGAAAGGGGACAAAGTGGCAAGAGGGGACTGTGTTTTAGTGTGTGTATAAGTGTGTGCGGCTGTCAGGCTGTGATAAGAGGCAGACAGACAGCCCAGCGGCACTCCTCTGAGGTGACGACATTAATCGAGGCAGGACAAGGCTTTAACGATGCCAAAACACATACACACACACTCTCTCTCTCAAGGGGCACTACTTTAACAGTGTGGTGTCAACACTGGCGCCGCAGGGTGAGCTAAAATTTGGCCAAAACATCATTGTCTCATTTTGCTTTCTCAGAAGCCACTGTGATGCGATATGTAACACATGAACAGAAACAGTTTCCATTTTCAGCTCCTGTTAAGCAACTGCAAAAACTGTTTTAGAGAGAGCATTGTGAAACTCTGCTCAGTTTCACAACAACAGATCTATATCTAACGAATACATTAGCAGTATCAAATAAGACTACTAATAAGAATACTACGGTAGGCAGGAATAAATGCTGTTATATTGCAGTACGATGTAAAATTCCATTACTTTTCAACAAATTTCTCCTAAGTCAGGTCTTTCCTGACCAAGACATTTTAATTCTTCCTTGCTTATTTTATTTCAACTCAGAAATTTGAATAGGTGAAACATTTGTTTCCACATGGCAGAAGTGGGATCAATCTGAATCATCTTCACTCAACAACCTGTTGTGTGTTCGAAACTGCAGCAGTATGACTATTTCCATACGCCTACAGTAACAAAAATAAACTTATGGTTCAACTGGGTCACTGAAAAAACAAAAGACTAAAAAAATACCCAATTCACCTAATGCTTCATGTGTACAATCAGGTATTGGAAAATTGTTCACTTTCACTCTTTTTTGAATGACGAATGCAGACTACCGCCACCTGCAGGTATGGAGAGTTATTACCTCTCGCGCAGGTGCAGAACGTACATGCTAGCTAGCCGTTCGCTGTAGTCGGTGCATTGTTATTAGGTCAAGACACAGGTGACGTGAGGCGACGCAACAGTCAGCTTTTGTTGCTGCTAGTTCTTTGACATGGGTTTGGTGTGTCAGAGCCTTTTGATACAGTGGATTTGTAGTTTGTAAATTATTATGCAATAAAAGTATTCCATCACAACCAGTGGAGTCAAAGTGTGACTGTTATTTATTAAAAACAACAATAAGTACTTGGTGGGTTCTCATGGGAACAATTTTGACTCATTGCAGGAAAGGCACAGGTGTAAGTAATAACACTAACGATTGCTTCATTCATTTAGATGTGCCAGTGAGCCATGCCATAAGCTGGCATGCATCATATCAGGGTCCTGGCACTGGTACTGAAATGGAATGCAGCCACTATCAACGTTCCACCTGTGTTTGACAAGTAAACTGTCTATTCCACTGATTAACTTTGCTGCACCAGTGTCGGGCTGTTAAGTTCTGCTGACATAAGGATTATCTCTGAAAACTCTAGTAGACAATAAAACAGTATTTTGGGGTTATGAGCAGGTTTGTTTCCATGTCAAACTGTTCCTTAAGAGGAAGGCTGGGAGATCTGACAGTGGGTAAACCCTACATTCCTATGCTAAACTGAATCGAAACAATTAACAAAATCACAGTTTTGACTACTGCAGTTTCCACATAGACGCAGACTTGCTGCACAGTGGTTTCAGATGGCATCCTAAACAGAGGTGTAATCGCCTGTTTTATACCATCTATGGTAATCACAAGTAATTAAGTTGCAAAACGAATTAAATCCCAAAATTCCATTTTCTCCAACATATTTTATTAGATTAATTAGTATTAAATATTGCAAATCTTACAGCAGAAAAATTAAGAATAATTTTTCTTAAATAGCATGCAGCGAATATATCTTATGCGCATAATGGACATTAATTAACTAACTTAAAAAAGCCAATTGCCACATAACAAAAGGCTTAGTTTTAGTTAACTACAGGATGTTTTAAAGAGTCCACTATACAATGATTCATGTGCTGTGATAGTGGCTTACATTATGCATTAAGTTGCATGTCTTTGCAAAATCATACATTATATTCAAACAGAGCCAGTTCGTTTTTTAATGTATCTTTTGGGCATTTTTGCTGCTATTTAGATAATGGACAGTAGAGAAGTGACAGATAATGAAGGGAAGAGGAGAAGGGATGACATGGGACAACAAAAGGTCTCCAGCTGGACCTTTGTTGTCCCCGGGCCTCGGGGCTAAGATGCTCACCACCAGGACAACTAAACAGAGCCTGTTCTGAGCAATAACATCACATTTTACATGCCAGCAATTTTTCACATGTTGAAAAACACACATTATTTATAGAGGAAGAGAAACAGAGTACTCACCATTGAAAACTTCGTTGAACTCTCCTGGTGGGGCATGGATGACAAAGTTTGCTGCTATGCGCACCTGCAGACAAAAAACAAGGCAAAGGGTTAAGACTGGAAGTCACTGATCAGACACAAAACCAGCAAAAAAATATTAACATGATGAATCAATCTCTAATACGCATTGTCAAAAATCTCAGACTCCACATTACATTTTAATTACGATTTTTCTTTTTTTTGTGGACAATAAGCAATAGACAATTCCCACAATTCCCCCCCAAGAAAGTCATTTTGATCATGAAATGAAGTTCTGACTCCTTTTCAAGTCAGCTGAAGTTTTAGCTCACCCTAGTGTTGCACTCACTGTAAGTACACCAATTTAATGCCTAAAATTCACGATGTAAACACTGAATATATGTATGCTATGTGGCCAACAGAGGGTGTAATGTTACTATGTCACTGTTTGGAGGGTGGAGTGAATCGGTTCAATGTCTCTCTCAGTCTACAGCGCATCTGAGCAATCACTTTTTCCCCTTCTCACTTCTCTTCTGCTGCACAACACTTCCTGTTTCCAGGTCACATGTCAAACTGACAGCGAGACAACAGCCCCTCCCTCACCCGCATGGTTTACAACCATATAAGGACATAAAAATGTGCTGAGGACTCTAGTACACATTCTCTCTCTCGCCCTACCTCTATATCTCTCTACCTCTCTCTATCACTGGCAGGGTACAGTGGCTCAGCCAGAATCCCCCCAGTCTCACAAGCTGCTGTATCAGGGAAGGTGTTCATATACAGTATATGTATGTGTGTGAGAGCGTGTGTGTGTGTCTGTCCCCTGGGCCCTTATTAGCAGTGTGTGTATACAAGTGCTCTGGCACTCGCGCAGAGCTGCAGATTGATTCTTGCTAATGAGCGATGCTGAGAGAAAGGAAGACACTTAGGGAGGAACCTGTGTGTGTGTGTGTGTGTGTGTGTGTGTGTGTGTGGTGTTGAGATCAAAGTTGGTCTACTCCTCTGTCATGAGATCATGATGACCTACTTATGTTGAACGATCAACAATTCGTAACACAATGGAGGTGTGTGCGTTTGTGTGTGCGCATGACACATACAAACACCTTGTTACACAGCTGGTGGAAAACTGTGTTTGTGACTTGAAATCCCTGCGGGAAGAGTAATTTGCATTGGGTCTCCCTCATAACACTGGACGGCAGTGTAAACAGACTTTCCATATGTAGAGAGCTTCTCCTAGACACTCCAGGAAGCAGGTTTATGTATTGGTGAACCAAAGTTATCCAGATCAGTTATCTGATCAGTTGCTGAGTGAAACCTCCTCAGATCTGTGACACGGACTGAAAAAGTTCTGTTCTTGGTTCTGTCCTTGGTTCTTGATTTTGTAACTCAAAAAACACCACTGTCTGTAGCTCATGTGGACTTAAGGGAAAGGATCAAATATGTAAGATGTCTTAAAGCCCCCAAGTGCCCTTAAAGCCCTTGCTATTTTTAATCCAGGAAACAAATTTAAAAACCGACATCTGAGTTTAATTTTGTCTTCGTTAGTTGAAATGCTGGCTTTCTCATGATCTGAACAGATTCAGAAGAGTAAATACACCTTGATCCCGTCTATACATGCCAATAGGCCATGTAAATACCACAGATACATTTGACAGTTATTTTCCTGTGTTTTGGTCTCCTATCCATACTGGATATGGATCTTTAATATATCTTTTAAATATTAGTGCAAAATTAAACGATTAATTGACTATTTAGAAAAGCAATGAATAATACAAATAAACATCAGTTGTAGTCCTAAGGAATACATGTCAAAATGCTAGTCAAATCTTTTCTGTGTCTCCATTATCAGATTTATCTGCATTATTGTGAACATGACTTTATTCACAACTTTATCTGGTAATAAAAAGTACAGTATGCTAGTTCTAGACATATGGAACAGTTAATAACTGAAAACTGCTACATTACTTCGATCTTGCCACTTACATGTCCATTTATAAGGGTGTGTAAATGACAAGATAAACTGAGGGCACCTAAACTAGTTCAAATATCTGACACAAAACTGAACTCTCTCTATGCCCAGATCTGGTTTCAATAAAGTCTGTTAATAGAGTTTAAGTTCAGCAGGACCACTGGAATTACTGCTGGACATTGGGTACACAATCTCATAGTCAGAAATAATAACATTACACTATGCTTTTGAATGTCTTATCCATATCCATAACTCAGCTTTCTGAACCATATCTTATCTTATTCAGGGTTGCAGGGGGCTGGAGTCTAACCCAGCATGACTTTGGTGAGAGGCAGGGTACACCCTTTACAGGTAGCCAGTTTTTTACAGGTCTAACACGCACAGTCACACCTACAGGAAATTTAGTTTCCAATTCACCTGCCTCATTCAAGCAGGTCATGGAAGAAATCTGAGCAGGCCACTGTAATGGCATTTCAGATATTTTTCCACCCTGGCAAGAATCAAGGTCTGGGTAAAACACTGAATGCTCAGAAATTGTTTGAGTGTTTGGCATACAAACACATTTCAAGACATTTAAAACTTGAAAAAATGACATTGTGCTAACCACAAATATTTAATCATACTGTGAACAACTGTGTGAACTTGCACAATTAATTGTGTAGCGCCTAGAGCTAGGAAGAGACCAGTAAAGACTGCAAAGGAATGGACAGGGATGGTTTTACAATCACATCTGACAGCAAAACCATGCTAACTGTTTAGGGTGCATGAAGAAGAGAGGAGATGAAGCCAAGGGAGTGTGATGTGGTTTAAAATGAATCACTGACAGGAGGAGGAGGAGAGGGATACTCCATTAGCGGATTATGAGAAAGGCATTGACTGTTAAAAGCTAGTTAAGAACAGGGTAATACTTCCTCTTCCTCCACGTACCTCAAACCAATTCTACTAATGTACTGAGACAACAGCCTGCATCCTCCTATGACCATACATGAATGAAACATTCAATAAAAACAAATACATTCACTTTTCTACCTTTTCTTGCAGGTTATTTACATGTTAAACATTATCCCTCTATGTTTACAGTGACTGTTTGAGAATTATGGCTTTAACCATTTTTCTTCCTGTTTGCCTGTAGTGTAATTCCTGTAATCAAGGAATTAAATATTATTCTAGTGCTGTAGTGATTATAAGATGCTGCTGGACAGCAAGATGGTACAGCAAGTGGCGAAACCATTGCAGACAATGTGCAGACAGGAGGAAGTGGTCTGCTTCATGCACTACATAACCAGCTTTCTACCGCAAAGGAACCTAAGAGCCCTCCCAGAGACAAAAAAAATTAATGTCAATGTTGTAATGTGGTCCGTTTTTGAGAAACACCAGCAAAAAACTAATAACTTTAGACCAGACTTAACTTAAATCTATTAGACTTTGAGATATTTTGTTAAAGAGCAGACAAATGGACCCAAAGTCATGACCACCTTTTCAGAGGCAATTACAGTTGAGCTGCAACTTAAATGTTGAGCTGCAGGGTTAAGTATTCCTTTCAATGGAAGTCTGTTACGCTGGGACACAAGCTACTGGGACATTTTGGAGCTCCGAGACCTAGTTTTAGGTTTGAGCACTGATTGCCACCGTGCTACATGAAGGGCCGAGCTCGAGGCAAAGAGTCTCTGTGGGGAATTTTATTAACTAACTCAAATATCTTCGTGCTTGCTGTGCTACCAGATAAACTTCTGCAAGTAGTCTGACTAAGCTAATGCCGATTAACTGTTCAGAGCCCCAAAACATCTTTAACAAACATTTAAGTGTTCTACAACTTGTCAAATCACTATTACCTCCACCACTGAAGCTTGAAGGGTCATTAGAAAGACATCTCAAAACTACACAGATTTGAATGAGACGCAATCCCTTTGGCCCTACGATCAGTTGATCTAATATCTAGGATAATCCTGACACAATTGGCAAATTAAGTTGATCGATTGCAAATGAATTGACAGCAACTTTGATAATGTTTTAAGTGATTTATATTAGAAAACTGCCAAACACTCACTGATTCCAGCTTCGAAAATGTAAGGATTTACTGCAGTTTATTTTGTTACATACTTGTAAATTAAATAGCTTTGAGTTATTTACTGTCGGTTTCACAAAAAGTCAGACGGAAGAGAAATAACGAACCACATCTTATGGAGGGTTCAGCTTTGGAAATTTGCACTGCAGTTGACATCTCTTTACATAAACACACATGGACATCCATATAGCTGTACGCAGTTGGGGGAAAGAGAAGGACTGACTGCAGTTTGGCGAAGCTAACGAGGCTGACTATCACTGCTGTGTGTGTTTGTGTGTGTGTGTGTGTGTGTGTGTGAGTGACTGTTATCTAAATATGATTCAATCACAGTCATCGTCATAAAGTCTTTTTTTTTTTTGCTGGAAATAAGGGCTTTTTATGTCCCATAGTCAATTCCCTTGTCTGCCTAAGGATTCTTAGGGGGCGGAGTCTGAGGAGCTAGCATGCATGCGTGAGGCTAACCAAGAAGCTGGAATAATAATAATGGAGCTAACAGACACACACACAAAGAACATGGGACATAGGCACCCCTTGTAGTGTGGGATCTTTGTGTCTTTGTGCTCTCTAGACACCAGCTGGTCTCTTTTCTTTTAACTTGCTCACTGTATATTCATCCTCATATTACCCAGCAACCCCTCCTTTCCTTGCAACACTCACTCCTGCTGCACTTTCCCAAAACCAACCCCACCCTACACTCTTTTAGGCAGCACCCTTTCTTAATCCCAATAGTCACCAACTGACACTGAATCAAGACTCATCCTAATCCTGGCATCAAAATCGCCTTATCACACCAATCCAGATCCATGAAAAGAACGTTAATAGTAAAAAACTCAGCAGGAATAAACTGAGGCAATATTTTTGGCCTGCAGGCCTTTTGAGCTGCATCATCTTCCTGAGTTTGATCCCCTTCTCTGTCATGCTTCCATTTCAATATCCTAGATATAAAGGCAAAAGAGGGACCTGGCGCCTTGAAACGCTACAGCAGAGACGGGGCCAAGTTTTGAGGAAAACCAGTCTGATGTGGATGAATATTGGGGGGGATGGGAGATGGGTTAGGGTGTGGGTGCAATAATGTATGAATAATAAGTCCACAGCGTGATGGCTGAGAGAGGAGGAGGACCGTCAGGCAGCCCTAGGCGAACTAGAAATGTTCCTCTGCTCATCAAAATGAGGAGGTGGTGGCTGGTCGGCTCAAGGTTAAATTGAAGAAATAAGGGCCAACGTCAAAAGCAGAGGCTTGACGCTTTATTGAAGGGGGTTTCCTAACAGTAAAGATAATTACTTTTTAAAAATAATTGTGACAATGTTATGGAGTAACGATTTTCTGGGGCACTGTGTTGTTTTTTTACCAGCTTCGTGCTTCATATTCACTCAGTTTGACACAATGCCACCTGCTCTACTGCCTTAGCTGGAGGTTTACATATCATACCAGTGATTTTGCTTCAGTTTATTCAAATCACAAATGGCATTTCTAATAACCATTTCAAGTTCTCAGATTGATTTCCTTCATTCCAGGCAGCCACCAGATTCATTAATCTCAGTCGAGCATTAATGTTAACTTGTGGAGACTTCAACTTGCTTGGTAATCCGCCATAGTGAAGATCTCATCACCTTTATTTTCCTGTCAAACATATGTGAAGTTTTTGAGGCAAAGCGACTGTGGCAGTGACAAAACGCCACTTGAGATTTTGTTGCCTGCGTTTTCATTCATCAGCTATGTTGAGTAAAAGAGGATGTGTGCATTGGCGTGCATTGCTGTCTGCCACTGTGTCTTCTTTGATACTAGTCAGACATTTTCAAATCCTTTAAATCATCAATAAAATGTTAAAAAAAATAGACAGATGCCCATCACATCAAGTTATAAGCACCAAAATAAGATGTCTTAAATTTGCCAACTTGACAAATGGCAAATGATTTATACATTACTCGATGAATAATTTAACTGTTCAGCACAAAATGAAACACACATGCTAGATACTTTGGCAGGGAACAAACTTGTGACCTTTAGTTACTGGATGTACTATCACTGTGATGAATATACTAAACCTGAATAACTACTTGTCTACTTTAGATGTGCACATTTGTCACAATCAGTCTTCACCCCAGTGACTTATCCTTACAGTGTACCGGTAAAGGTAATGAGTGTCATTTTACCCCAAGCAGCCAGCTATGCAATATATGAAATATCACTGGTTTGCATTACCACCTCCAGTATGCAAGTGTAAAGCCACTGGTCTTAACAAATCAACACTTAGCATTTTATAGAAAACTCATGGGTCAACCAGGTTGTAATGTGGTTTAAAACTCCATTTCCTTACTGATCTAGAGAGTTTCTCAAGCTTCTAATAAAACCTATCAACAAAAGTAACAGCTTTCAAAACAGTCCTCTGGAGAAAACGGTGAGTTCTGCTTTAACCCTTAAAGAGGGCACCAGTTTGGGTCCCTCAGGGCGTGGTATTCTACCTGAGTTTTTAGACAGAAAAACATACATAGTTCTTTTCTCATCTCCAGGTCTCTTGCACTGCTGCAGGCACGTACAGACAGCGCTCCTCTGTCTTTGCATTCTTCATTTAAAGGGAGATGCCACTAGGTTTTCAGCATTCAACTATGCTATATACTAAAAGTTAAATAAGTTAACTGACTTTTTATGCTAACTTTACCTGCAGCAGTGCCATTTGGCTGTTGTTGTCCAGTACAATTCTTACAGTTAAAAACAACCAACTCTGTTCTTAACTTCTTGCAGCACATTCAAATGCATCATTGAATCTTTGTGCTGCTTGTCTTTACTCTCTCTTTAGCAGCTGCCTTATCACATGTATTGCGGCATTGCTGTCAACACATAAACCTCTATTGTTGTTTTTCCTGCATACCTTCCACATCAGCAGTCTGGATCATACAAACACGCACACATACAGCACGAGCTAATTATTCCGCCTTCCCAGCGCTGGTGATCAACAAGTGAGAAAGGTCTGATGACAATGAATCAGTCATTCAATCAATCAATCAATCAATCTTCAAACAAAGACGTGAATATATAAAGGATGCGTTTGTGTTCCTAATTGTACATTTTATTTGCACTCTCTTTGAAAATGGTTACAAAATGGAACTAAATGGTTTGTCTGGAGCCAATCATTTGTATTTTCATATCGTTCAATAGTGGTTACTCGAGATCGCCGATAGGCGATCCGATCGCCAGAGGGCGGTGGGAGAAGGAGGGGGTGGGAGGGAGAAAAAAAGCTCAGTGAACTGCGGAAAAACGCAACCCGACGTCACGCTGCGGTGGCCATTCTGACGATCAGACCGGTCAAACTGCTCCACAGTCAGCCTGAAATATCACTGAAAGCAGGCGCGATCCAGGCGGAGTTCATGGACCAAACTATGGTACTCTCCCAGTTGTGTCCTCGCTTGGTTTATTTTGTGTACGCAGCTTCGACGTCTGTGTCTGCCTTGCAGTCTATGCTGAACAATAGCGATACCAATAAGCCTTCTTTGGTTTGTGTTCATTTGTTTGAGAGACAGACAGACAGACAGACTAGGAAGTGAACGAGGAGAGGGAGCGCAAAGAAATAAAATGATATTTTCTGATTGTTTCACAGTGGTTACGTTCTAAAGCACAAATAAACACGCCCCCACCCCCACCAGAAAAATCTCAAATGCACAGTAGAGCGCAGATTCTAGAGATTATTTGCATAACATCTTAGTTATGATAGTAAGTTAGCTGATATTAAGGCGATTTTAACTATCGGAAAAACCAATCGTCGATCATCCCTTCAATCATCGATATACGATCCGATCGTCAATCGGCACAAGCCTAGTTGCAACAGTATGAGATTTTCACGATACGATAACCACCTCAGAAAATATCACGGTATACGGTATTACACAATTATTCTTATTATCTGACAGACATGAAACTTGATATTATAAACTTTATTTTTTATTTTTATAAAATTTGAAATGTATTGCTTTTAATAACACTAATACGGTAGAATTCAATACCGTAGATAAGCAAATGTACATGGTATGATAACCATCAATTTTTATACCACGGTATAACGTGAAACCCTAATTACAAACATATGCTGAAACTCTGAAACATACTGATACCTCCATGGTAAATTTACAACTAACCAGTCTACAACTGATCAAATTAGCACAAGTATGAATGGATATCATTAAGCACCGTTACATCAATAAAGCCTGGGGAGGACTAAGACTATAAATATACCATCTTACTTCCCCTCTTGAATAATTATATTATGTATTCTCACCAAAACACTTTTTACTAACAGAAAGGTCTGCTCCTGCTTTGAAACAGAAACCACAGCACAGACATTTTCTTTTCTTTTTTATTTTTACATATTGAAACTTCAAAAAGGCTAGCAAAAAATGTACCTCTTGTGTAAAGATACAATGTAGCCTACCCAAAGGAAGAGTAAGCTACAGTGAAACAAGGTGGGCAGCTGCCACTTGCTTATAAATTTACGCTGTGGGGTAGTGGGTTTGTCTGTCAATCAATTTGCCATGTACCAGATCATTATTTCAGGTCTTTTCTTACAGTAACAAACAGGTTGACAGGTAAAATGGGAAAAGTGCTTGGTTTCTGGTTGTCATACCTGTCCAGACACTTAAGTACAGATGAAGGAACAGACAGCGAACACATTGAGTAATGGCAGTTTCCTGTAATACCCAGGTGTGGTTTCTTTGCTGTAATCAGGAAACTAGCAGGCCGGTGCCAAAACCTCTCAAAAAGACTTGGTATCTGTGGCAGAGACGAGACTCTTCTTGCTGTTTAATCATTTACAAATGGAAGAGACTCTTTCATAATTTCCAATCAGGGAGCTTTCAGGGCTTTTTTTTTGGAATAGCAAAGTGACGCTGAAAGCCACAACAGCAACAGGACAGAAATTTCTCAATTCCCTGGGACACTTAAAGAAGTATTTCAGAGATACAAACTCAAAACTATTTATTGTATTCGACTTGCTATTAAAAAGAAATGTCCTGGGTTAACTTTTCTTGGTGCTTTTTCCAAAACAGTCATCACAGTAATGTCAGAAGTTAGGATTCCAACAAAAGCAAGTTTGCAGATTAGTCATTCAATGTGGTAAAGTACCATCAGCGGAGTGCTAGGAGATTTTGGCTGTGACTCCGCTATTCTCTGGCAGGTCACCAAACATCATTGGGGTTTCCTTTCATTCTACAAATCACGACTGACCAGTGAAAGACTTATTCAAATTAACTAGTGAGGTTTGGAAACTATTAAACCACAAAGTCACTGTGTTAGATGAAAATGCTTATTTCCTCCTTTTGCAGAGCTGCACATAACAGGCTGAAGGGCCAGAGCAGATGGCTGATTGCTCTAAGCTAATGACTGAAGAGAAGACCTTCAAAAATACAAAATGCATCTGCGGTGTTTGCATGGAAATGCTGTGCTTTTAACAGCACAACATGCAGTGGATGCATAATGTAAGCTGGTTCTCTACCAGTCAGCTTGCAGGTCGCCAACCGTCATTCTTTCAGCTCGACAAACTCAAGCTTTCTGGTCCAACAGTGAAAGTGGCTTGACAATTGTGGCAACCAATGTGGTTAAGAGATGAAAAGAGCTCCTGTCCTCTTCACAGCACCAACATCTGAAGTTGTTAACTTTTTTTTTACCACATAAGCACATCGTAAACATGATCTATGGTAAAGCCAGTACATAACAAAAATCACAAGGTGCCCACAGTCACCTACACACTCTAGCCCTGTAATGAAATGCTCGGCTAACAGCTGATGCCTGTGTGTTGATCAGCATGATGCAGTCACACCCGCTGGTCAATGAGCTGCCTAAACTCTAAAAAACTTCTGACTCAGCCTGATGTGGAGACGAACGAAATAAAACCAGGCCTTGTTCTAACTCTGAATGGGGGATTACATAACAATACAACTGAAGAGTTCACAACCATTTACTAAGAAGACTGTTCATAATGGTTTACTGTGATATTAACAAGTCTGGTAGGAATTTTGACTGCAAGGTCAGGACAGACACTACACAGGGTATCAGGTACACATGTGTACACATGCCTCCATGTATGTAAACCCATTAAGAAATATAGAAACATAGTGGTCATGATACTGGCTATTTGTATTTAATCATTGCAATTTATAAAACATTTTTAAAAAAAAGTTAAATACACTTAGCAAGTTATCAAAACTCAGAAATCAGAGCTCATAGAGATGTATAAAATTTGCTTAGAAAGTCTATCCAACAATGACAACCAAATATTAAATTTACAGTGACTAAACACAAAGAAAATCAAGTAAATCTTCACATCTGTACAAGTGTAAGCACTTCATTCTTGACATTTTTACCAACTGACTTAAACAATATAAAACAACTATCAAATTGTCAATGAACTGATAAATAGTTTCCGCAGTAGTGCCTTAAGCAGCAGTTATCACATTGATGTGCCTCCCTCAAAGCTGTTTCCAATGTGCAAACACATCTTAAAAGAGACGAAAATGTGCAATGAATCCAAGGTTGCGAAATAAAGTCAACCCATTTAGCAGGACATTAAAGTAAAGTGCAAGGAGGATTCGTGCAGACAGCTCAGACACATGCAGTTGAACGCTCATGTCAGGGTGTGTGTGTGTGTGTGTGTGTGTGTGTGTGTGTGTGTTTGGTCTTTTAAGGAAATGAGAAAATGAACGGCGCTAGTACTGCCAGACACTAGCAGGGGTGTAATGGGGTATAAACCCTGCTTACAGTCTGAACTTGACTACCTAATTTGCACAACAGTTTGTTTTTTTTATATAGAATAAATGTTGGTGCAAGACCTTTAGCGCTGCAGATAAATACTTTTAAATGGGAATACATATTCTAAACTGTAATTGCTAAGTGTAACGTTACATGTTGGGTCGTTTCGATCATGTCGTTGATCCCCTCCGGGATCAATAAAGTATTTCTGATTTTGATTCTGATCAACTGGAGCTCATAGTTCCCACATCTTTTTACTGACTGAAGCGCTACTTATTAGGAGGTACAGTGGTTAGCAAGCTAGCCTATAGATGCCTATGGTTGCTGTCATAAAGAGATTTAATCCTGCTCTGCGTAAAATTATCTGACAAACCACCACTTTTAATATTTTTTGTGTAACGACAGAAAAGCGGTATCAACCAGCGACAAGGGCGTGTTATGAAGTCTAGCTATCTGTTAGCAGGCTGCGGCTATGCTAAACTATCTGGCTAGCGATCTTTGGTGTATGAAAACTTCCATAACACAAGCAACCAGAGACACCGGGGAGACACGACATGTCCACGAAACGAAAAAGGTGCGAGAGGAAAACTTAGGTGAATTTATAATATGTACACGGTTCCTATTTTGAGTCAGGACCGTACAAGGAGCCTCCGTTTCAGATTCGCAAATGAGCGGAAGTTGAGCTAAAAATAATAAGAGCAGAAGCAGCAGCGGTTGTGCTGAGGCCTCGGTTTTCTCCAAATTTAATCACGCCGGTCGACGCCAGGATGCGCGGACAGACGGACTCAAATGCAGCTCAAAATTCGAGCGCTAACGTTCCCCGCTGGAGTTTATCTAGTGATTAAATTGTCATCTTACCTTTTCCTCTTCGGATAGCTGCTCCTCATGATCCGCCATCTTTTCTTCCGGCACCACCAGCTTGTCAGAGCCCCGTGACGTCATCACATGGGTGGATTCCCAGCTTGGTTCAGCTCAGTATTCATAGTTTTGATGCTCAGTCACTGTCTGCTCCTTTAGTGATTGTAGCAGTGTTGTAGCCTATGTATTTGCATGGTTAAATAATGATTTCAAAAAATGTATATTGCAAAATTAATAATACGCTATTGGTTTTGCACATACATTAAATTTATGCACACTGGTCTAGGGTAATGTGGTGTATAGCTTCCTAACTTGATTTATTCGTTATTTGTAAATATGTTTTACAAATAATGTGTCTATCCTTCCGGTCTTTTTCTTGTGCTGCTGTAATGCAACATTTTCCTCCTGGGGATCAATAAATAAATAAATAATCTTTATCTTAATATTAGTACATCTGAGGTTCATATTAAGAATTGTTTTATTTCCTCATGAAGGCAAAATTTTTTTGTACAGCAATTTTGCATTAAATGTATATTTATCAGTATTAAGCTTTTTTTTTCGTCAAGGGCAATCTGACTAAACATGCGTGTTTTCACTGCAATAGCTTTTTTATGTTAATGTAGTCCCTCACATTTACACCTGAGGTCAAGTGCCTTGCTCAAGGGCACCTTGGCATTAGATGGCATTGGTTGATAAGAGCATTGATGAAAGCATTCCTCTTTCATCCATGAAGAAAATGTAATGTTGTAAGTTGTAAGTATGTCTTCTTCATCATCACAAAAATCTGGGGAAGCCCTGTGATTACCTGGAGATGCTGTCACATTATGTCTGCAATGTTTTTTTACCACTAGATGGCGAGCTAAGACTAATTTCAAAAGCTAACAGGGTTTTGTTTTTTTAAAAGACTTGTCTGCTTGTAAGAGGAATGAGATCAGTTTCACTGTCTGACTCATTCCTTTTCACACTGCCATCAAAAAAAGATAACATGTAACTTAATACTCAATACAAAAAGCCCACAGCCACACAGACACACAAGGAGAAACAGAGAAAGAGGTTTGTTAAATATTATCACAGATGGTGAAATGATTGTTAGCTTCAGGAGGTTCAACGAATTCAGTTTGAGCCCTGAGGAGAAGGAAGTCTGGTTGAAAGGTTTATTTTTGTCACTGAAGTCTTTGAAGTTCATTGCATCTTTCTGATCCATGCAGTGCGACATGTCTACGTGTGCAGACACACACACCTAGTTCCAGTGTAGATGGATGTTAACATCAGTATTTGTTGCCTTCAGATTTTCAGATGCTTTACTTAGGTAAAAGTAGTAATACTACAATGAATAAAATACTCCATTACAAGTAAAGTCATGCATATTTTACTTGCGTAGTAAAATAATGTAGTGAAAGAAATGTATAGAATTATGAAGTAGAATAAAATGGAAATATTATATACAGTAATTGAGTAATGTACTTAATTACTTTCTACCTCAGGTTGTCATATTGCCTACTGACTAGTTAGCTGGTTAGCTTACTGGCTAATGAGCTTGTTACCTGAGTTGAATTTTCTCAAGCTACAATACAGAGTGTTTCGGCGTAGAGACTATAAAGCTAAAAACAAGACAGTGTTGTAACACAGTTACCTTTTAGCAGAAGCTACCTTATTGGTGACTGTCCACCTCTACTGTAACATTACTAAAATGCCTACAGCTACATCACAACAATTTTTTTTCAGGTTTTTTTCTAGCAAGGTTGTTATTCACAGGTAGATTTGTGAGGTAACTGTTAAGCCTCCATTGAGCTACATAATGAACACTTCAAACTAAACGGCTGCCTAACGGCCAAGTTCTTCCTCAATGCCTTGCCCTTTCCCTCTCCCTCCAAGACTGTAATTTATACCTCCTTTGAAAAGACTTGGTCTTCATGTGATGCCAACACTGTAGCTCTGTGTTTGTTTAGGTGGGGTCACTTCAGTACTCATGTTGCCGTTGTATTATACCACTCTTACAGGGTGACAGCGGTGAAACGATGATAGCAATCCGTGTCCTACAACAAGCCTGACTCTGTCCATCCTTTACCATCTCTTTCATCCATGAGTCCTCTAATATACCATTACTGTATCTATCATTCCAGATCTACAGCACCCAATTTGAGTTCATTTTGACACATTTCCAGTCTTTCCAGTGCCTTTTCTTCTTCATTTGTTGCATCAAGCTGTTTCTTACTTGTGTCATTTTCATTTCATTTCAGAAAATCCCATCAAATAAAGGCCATGGTAATCTTTGTTGAAACTTTACCTTGTACTTTTCACATAGAAACATAAATGATCAAGTGACCTAGTGAGGCCCCACCATCTGCACAAATGGCTGAATAATTGTGCTGCTTCAGATTTGGGATGATGAGGCACACTGGAGGATCAAACCAGGGGATTTTAAAAGCCCTGTAATCTGCCTAGAACTTGAATGGCCTGCAGTGCCGCCACTGTGTCGACACTGGAGCTACTCATAACCTCTGGGGACTAAAAGGAGCATTGAGAACTCAGTTTCTCTGCATCTGAAAAGGGGGCCGCTCTGTGACTCACCCCAAGCCACTGGTTAGTCACCTTGGATACTCATTACACTGTTCCCAGTTAGACAATAATCACCCAGAAGACTCAAAAGACACAAAAACGTTGAGGCATTAAAGACGCAGAATGGTGAAGTGTTAAGATAGAAAAGTAGCACAACTTTTGTGCACGAGTATCATTTTGGTTATGCCAGGCTGAGTGATTGTGTCCCTCTGTGTTCTCCTGCCATTTGAGTATCAGTGTGAGAAAAGTCTTCTTGGCAGTGCATCAAAGTCCAAGGAGGCAGCGCCATGTCGACGAGTGAGACTGTATTTCCACACCTCCTGACAGTATCTGGTGTAGTCTGCTTTGTGCCAGTTCAATAGCTGCTGTGTTGAAATGCAGGCAGCAGCAACAGCGAGGATGGATGAGGGTTTGCAAAGTTGAGCTAAAGCGGGGGGTTGTACCCGCAGGTAGGAACCTCTCCGTGAAGTCAGGATGTGGTTTTGGTGATATATGCAAGCTGTGTGATAGCAATATCGGTCTGTCAGTCAGTCCATGTCATGAAGTTTTGTGCAGACATTCATGATCTCCAGAGGATGAGTCCAACTGACTTTAGTGATCCCCTCACTTTTCTACTAGTGCCACCATGAGATTGACATTTCTGGTTTTTGGTGACATGTCTCAACAGCTATTGGATTGATTGCCATTAAATGTGGAATCCTAAAAACTTTGGTGATCCCTGACCTTTCCTCCACCTCCAACCCTCCACATGGCCTTCTGGGACTTTGGTGCTCCACTAAACCACAGATATGAGCTTTCAACGCCAGTCTGGCTGTAATCGCACTCCCCTGGAATTCCTCGGTACACCAGCACTCCCAGCCCTGATTATCGGTCCTTTCACGGCGATTACATTTTTGTCTGAGTGATTGTAGAGTTATTCTGGTGAGGAGGCTTTAAACCAGACTGGTTAGTCAATGAGAAATTTGAGAATTCAAGTTTACATTGCTAGATTAACTTCGCAGAAACTTGCAAGCCATGATGAAATGACTGTTTGATGCTAAATTCCTCCTGTATCAAATAGTGTATGATTTAGGTTTCTCCAGTTACTTATATGAATATGACACTGCCAACGCCTTTAAAGACTTGAGTCTGCAAAATGGCGAGCAACAGACATACAGTCTCAGCAGGTGAAAAAGAAAACTTTTCTCAACTCATTTCCAGGGTCATACAGTAAGATCTGCTGGCCTTCGAGGAGATTGGATACTGGAATGAACATCCTCAGCCAACAAGCCTGTAGGTCTGAATTTAAGATGTGCTCACCATAAAGTATCTGGACCACATGTTGAATTATGGATTTAGGTCTCACTCACACACACATGTTGCAGCTGAAGGTGAAAAATGTGGGAAGTAGTTCACATTTGAGTTGTTGAAGGTAGAAACAAGTCAGTCTGTGATGAATAGTGTCTAGCAAGGAAAGAGGGAATGTGTGCCAAAGTGAGATGTTCATCAACTGGAAACACACATTGATTATTCATTGTGAAGGAAAATACAGAAATCATGTTTTAACACAATGGCCGATCAAGCCTTTGGTTGTAGCACTTAAATCTGCTTGATCTTTCTTGACATAAATGTAATATTTTTAAACAGAATTTTTAAAATAAAACTCCATGTGTCTTAAAGGTCCAGTGTGTAACATTCAGGAGGAGCTATTGGCAGAAAGGGAATATAATATTTATAAGTATGTTGTATAATCACCTGAAAATAAGAATTGTTGTGTTTTCATTACCTTAGAATAAGCTATTTTTATCGACATAGGGAGCGGGTCCCTTTCCACTGAGGTTGCCATGTTGCACCGCCATGTTTCTACTGTAGCCCAGAACAGACAAACCAAACACTGGCTCTAGGCTGTGAGGCTGGAGTTTTCACGGCCACCATAGTTTCTCCAACATGGGAGAAAACCATCCGGGTCAAGGGTCAAGAGTCAAAACTGGGTCCTCTTTTTTTTCTTCTTCTACACTGAATGGAAAAGACCTACACTAAGCCTCCAGAAAAGCATACATTTTTCTTCAAATCTTATCATACCATTCATGAAATGTGTCACTTGGGATACTGCACTGAGCTTCAAGAAGAACATATTCGAGTTCCTACACAGGCGGTAGGAATCCACACTTGTTGCTCCAGTTTTTTCCATAATAGTTCAGCAATGTCATCTGATAATTGAAGGCATTTGATTTAATGCTAGAGTCCATGCAACAAATCTTAAATTGTTTACCTGTGTGTATGATGGGTATTATAAGCCTGGATCATGGAAAAATAATGGGGGAAGAATTCTTTAACAGTTGACAACAGACATTATGGGCTGAGGGCATCCATTGGCTTTATCTCAGTGTACATTTGTCCATAAATAGGGTGAAGGATGAATCATCAGACTCTATTACTTTTCTCCATTGCTCAAGGCTCCAGTTTTTGTGCTGTTTACACCTGTTCACGTGTCTCTGTGTGCTGTGCTTGGATAGAAGTGGTTTCCAAATGGCTGTCCTGCCACTGTCAGATTTTGACATTTTGATGCAACAGGGATTGTCATTAGCAAACAGCACTTCAGTCAGTTATTTTGTCCAATTTAAAACACAGTAGAGAAAGGGCTAGAGAGAGTACTTGGATCTGAGAGCAAAACAACAAGGCAGGTGCTCCTGAAATGCACAACATCTGCAAGAGAGGAAAAAAGGTTTTTCTCCCTCGCTTGCAAACACTGAGTTTTACCTCTGGAACTCTGTAATTTGCCCCTTTTTGTTTTATGAACTCACATATCAAGTCAAGTACTAATTGAAATCTTTTAGAACTGATGAGTGCTGCTAGTTGTTAGCCAATCTATGACTCACCGTTGCAGCTGCAGTGCAACAATACTTCAAAGTTAAAATACTTCTCTTTCATGTGGTGTTCCCATTATTGTGTCCAGCACCCATATGCTGGATGAAGTGTCTATATGGGTGCAGAAATAATGCAGTATCAATAGGGGGCGCCAACAATCCAAAAACAAGCCCCTCTGTTGTGTTAAAATTTCATCCTAATAGATTCAATAGTAACTAAACCATATAATAGCTGATGAGAATCCTTAATCAAGGCAGTCAAGGTATCTGTGGTATGTGTGTCTGTGTGTGTGTGTGTGTGTGTTTGGGTGGTGGTGGGCGTACTTGACCACCCGGTGCCATCTACCTCCCTGGTTTACAGTTTAATGAGTGTGAGTTGACTCAGCAGGTCAGAATGGTACTGACTGACTTTGGTTGCTTTATCCGATGATAAGGTTGTGTGTGTGTGTGTGTGTGTGTGTGTTACAATGATACTGACCCAAGATCTTTCAAGTATCAAACACTCACCCCCCTGTAGGCTTGAAAGGTGGCTGTTAATTTTGCAGTTTCCTCTATCACACAGAACATTGACCAGTATTGGAAATCTATGTCAGTTACACTTGATTCTGTTGATGACAAGTTTTGGTGGCAGAAAAAGGATATCTGAATGTCCACAGAAACTTTTCACTCCCGAAGTCTCCAAGTCTCCACTGCCCATCTGTATGCTGCAGTGATGGAAGAGATCTTTTACTTAAAGGTGGGGTATGCGATTCTAATCCAATACATGTCTTTATGTCAAATTCAGCAAATATCTCCTCACGGTCCGCAAGCTGTCCGTTCAGTGTGTGCGCTGAAAAGAAAATCTGGTGTTTGTACACAGCCCTGGCTCTGTAAATGGGAAATAAACAAAGTGGCTCGGACCGGGCCACACAACA
Source organism: Siniperca chuatsi (assembly GCF_020085105.1). Taxonomy (NCBI): domain Eukaryota; kingdom Metazoa; phylum Chordata; class Actinopteri; order Centrarchiformes; family Sinipercidae; genus Siniperca; species Siniperca chuatsi. The sequence continues at coordinate 28,725,352 of NC_058045.1, read as the reverse complement.
CTATTCCAGCCATGATTTGTGTGTCAGGTGACGTTAAATGTCTTGCCCACGGACATTCAGCTTACTTTCTAGTTTGCCAAGATATGCTGTTGTTGTGATGTTAGCTGCAGTAGCAGGAGAGTTGTGAGTATCGTTGTCTGGAGTTGCTGTGCTGGCTCTGGGAAACCGTCTCGTCCTCTCTGGCTGTTAGCTTCACAGCAGCAACTGTAGCGACAGTAAGCTAACTCATAACCTAGCTATCGTTAGTTACATTACCTGCTGTGTTGTTGTTCGCTCTATGTCCTGGTATTTGTCAAGGTATTGGATTTCTCCAGAATTGCATTCCCCACCTTTAAGTAAAAGTGGCAATACCACGATGTAAAACTGCTTTATCACAAGTAAAGATCCTGCATTCAAAACTATACAATAAATAATAATACATAAAATTATACAAATATATAAAAGTACAGAAATCTAATCAGCAAAATGTACTTGAAGTGTCAAAAGTGTGGGAAATGTAGGATCCAATGTTTTTGGAACGTGACCAATTCTCTACTTAAAGTCAGGATATTTCGGCCTCTGCTGCATCAAGTTTGACATACGTTTTTTCTTTTGCACATTTACCAACTTCCCTTTCCAACAAATTGTAATATCCAAAGTAACTAGTTACTGTCAGCTGTCAGATAAAACTAGTGAAATAAAAAGTAATCATATTTCCCTCTGAAATGTGGGGGAGTAGAAGAATAAAGTGGCATATCATGTAATTTTGTCAAATTATGGCTAAAAATACTGCTTCTGTGCTATCAAGTTCTGATTTAAACAGATCTTTTATGGACATTTTGTTACTTTTTTCCCTCTGTGAAATCCATTGGTAACTGACTGAACTCAAGCTGACCACAGTCATTGTTCTCCATCTATGAGGAAACTATAAATGTTTAACAGCTTTTGATACTCAAAAGCCAATTTTTAGGTGGACCTTCACTTTAACACGCTCAAATACATGCTTGCACACATTGTATGCGTTTGTGCTTACATGCATGTGTGTAAAGTGAGTGTACGAGAGGTGTGTGTGTGTTCGAGTTCAACAGTCCCTCTGACATGCAGACCCATGCTGCTGAATCACCTGATGACTATGACACAAAAACCTGCATTCAGTAAAATTTTTTTACTGTGATCCTATCAACAGCCGCACCTGTCCTCTCTTTGAACACGTGTGTGGCCATGTTTTCAGTATGTATCACTTACAACAGGAGACAGGCAAACACACAGAGACACAAATACCCAAACTGACACAGGTCGAGAACGGGGGAGAAAGAAATAAAGGCTGCTGGCGTTGACTTTAGAGGGGATTAGAAACAGGGAGTGGAGAACAATTTACTTTTGTGAGATTTTATGTGTTTGTGTTACCATGAATGCGAATACTCAGACTACATTAACTTTATGAATACATTTTTAAATGTTTATAATCTGTTAGTATTAGTCCCTTTTTAAATGACAAATTACAATTTTTCATATAAACTCATGTGTTTTAAACCAATTTTAGAAAAAGTGACTATTAAAGTCAGTCTTGCATTGCATTTTGAACACAGCTGCATTGTTTTAAGTAGAAACACAATTTTAGTTTAGTAAAATGTCTGTATATTTCAGAGCAGTCACATGCATGTGTAAAAAATATAATTTTAAACTCATGATCAGAGGAAACCAGTAGCACAGGAGGTGGCTGAGTGAAGAACTGAGAGTGAAGGGGGATGAAAGACAAGACAAGCCTGTTGAGGCAGGCGAGATGGATGCTTAGAGTGAGATGCAAAGACAGACATGCCTCATGCTCATATTAGCTGGGGCTTAACATGGATTTCACTGGGATAATTTAAGCCTTTGGACAAAGATACTTCAGCGAGGTGGAAGATAACTATGTCTGATAGTCCATGTTGTCCTGATGGCCTGTAAAATTCCACCACAGCCTTCTTGCCTATATCTGTTTCTCTCCGCCTAGCTACAGTCTCACTTACAGGACCTTCAGGTCTGAGAAAACCAAATGTAAAAGTTTTTAGGGCATCTTAATGCTCCCTAGAATTAAAAAAACAAAGAAAAAAGACAATGATAGCTAACAACATCCTTATACAGACTTAAGTAAGAAATGTTCTGAAACTATAAATGGGTAAAAAATGAAAAAGGACTGTGTTTTAATAAAAAAAGATAAAAAGATGCATAGTTTGCATAGTGTACAGTGGAAGATCTCCTCTCAGGTGTACAGGTGCAGTTGCTTTCTGTTGATTGGTAATTACTTGATGTGTCCTTTAAAAAAAGAGCTGTCATACATGCTCAAATGAAGGCTTCATGCCAGAACACGTCAACAGATTTTGACAGACTGTTGATTGTAAATAAAATCCCCCCCCCCCCCAAAAAAAAAACAATACATGAGGTGATTCTGTTTTTCTGGCTGCCTTTATTCCTGCCTTCATTTTTGGAAATACAGTAGATTCTTTGACTCACTTTACCAAAGGAGACACTGTTGGCCACACCCTCTATATTGCTGCAGGCAGTAAAAGCCACATACTTTACTTTCAAAAAGTCAGTTTCTCTGGAATTAAGTTGCTGATTGTGTACAGTGGAATTTTGAAAGTCTTGGTGTCAAACGTTTACCACACCAAAGATCTTGCAATCTTCAAGTTCAACCAAGATAAAACAACCGTTGCACAAGTAATTCTTTCTTCTCTTCTTACCTACTTGTTCTGTTTGTATAAAATATATAATATAGTATGCATTATTACACCTTCTATCTTCTTCATCATAATATCTCTTTTCCTAGCACTTTGAATGATCATTCCAGTCATGAAAGATATTGTAAAAGCACAGCGAGGTCTCTCTTTTTTATATATGTACAGTAAGTGAGATCATATACTGTAAGGTGTGACTTTCCAAAACTCCTGGGTTGCCAAGCAGCTGCGAAAGGACAACGTGTCCTGAAAGCCACGGTCATGGCTCAGTTCGACAGAGGGAGGGGGAAAGTCTAGACCACAGTACTTATGGGGATCAAAAAAGAGAGGGGAGCTAGAGGTGAAGGGTCAGAGGTTGCCACCAACCAGTGGGAACAAAAAAGGGTGAATTTCTGTTAACAAAGGCAGACATAAAAGGCAAGGCCTGTGTACTCAAAATGTTGTGCAAGCATGGAGTGTGTTGCCGCAGTGTGAGGACAAATAATCATCTATCTTTGTCTAAATGATTAGAGGTTGAAGGTTTAAAGGCATTTCGAGTTTTCCCAAAACCTACACCAGCGTGTCGTTGCATCTACAGCATCTAGTCTTATTGTTCATTGTGACACATGCATTTTTGTCTGCTGCACATCAATTGCACAATATCCACCATATGGAAAGTATGATGCAGGAATAACATGTGAGCAGGTAGTAATTTAAACAACGGGTCCTTGTAATTACAGTCCTATACAGTACAGCTGTGCTTTATGTTTGCCTCAAGGGCAGGTTTGTTCAAAAAAGACTAACGTGGCTGTTATAGCTGTTTGTCTTGTAAAACAAAGGACGTAAAAATAGGAGTTAACTCTGATAGTATAGCTTTATTACACTGACAAAGTTTATTTGACATTACATAGGAACGTGTACCTTCAGGATTTTTTTTTATGGACAACAAAATCATACATACACCCACACACAGAACACAGTGTTAAGCACAGACAAAGTGGTGGAGGATCACATGATCAAAGTGACAGCAGTCTTTGAGTATCGTGTGGCGTGAGGTGGCTCCAGTTTGTTCAACTTAACGTCCTTTACTGTTTGCACTTTGATCTAGCAGTAATGATCAGAAGCTAAATGAGCATCCACTCACATGTTTATCAGACAGACGCGCAGCTCCGCATGCTGCAAACCCACACAGATCCCTACGATCTCTTCTCTTTAGTTACAAAATGGCAGTGGTTCATCTTGAAAACAAAGGGTCGATTAGGTGGCTTTATTCGTTGTTCGTAGCACTATTCACTCACCACTGGTCTTCCAATTGGACCAGATATAAAGAAGAGACTCATCATCGATACAAAAATATAGTACAGCAATTTTCTTGTCATAGCAAACATTCATACCTGTCCGTCAATGGCCCAGTCACATCAGCAGCCATTCAGATAAAAAAAACAAACATAATCTGCTACACAAAGCAAAGATAAAAGGGGCACTGATCACATCATTGGTTTGAAAGTTTTAGCCCATTTGTGACAAATTATATTTACTTTGCGTCACAGCTAGCAACTTTGTAAATCATGCTTATATGTTTAAAATTTGACGTTTTTTTTCTATTGTTCAAAGCAGCCGTTAGTTTCCATTCATCTCTGTACAATATGAAAATCAGACTCTTGAAACTTGCTTGAGTTGTGAAATCCATCATAGTATATCACATATAGAAAATGCGCTGAAGGAGGCAGATGTTTGGCTATTTTGGAATGGTAAAAATGGAGTGGTGGATTACTCCAGCAAACTCATTATACAATTTATGAATACATGTTGAATACATGTCGTCTATTCAATCGTCTGTATAGTCGATGTGATCATCAATGGCACATCTCTACATTACAGTATGATGTAATGTAGTACACACTACCTAATCTATCTGCACTTTAACTGCATTACCACACAACAACAATATGTCACTGACCAAACTTTATGTAGACATGTTGACTGTGATGGGTTACACAACTCAAACAAGTTTAAAAAATCGGATTTCCATACTGTACAGAAATGAATGGAAGCGAGTGGCTGCCTGGTACGGAAGAAAAAATAGTATAAAAAACCGTATAGCATGCTTTTAAAAATGGTCAACAAAAGTGTAAATTGTACATGAGTTTGGTTAAGAAGCTAAAATTTGCAAACACACTGGTATGCTTTTTTAACATTAAAGTATTTCTTCGTAATGACTTAATACACAGTCATCATAAAGATACAGTGATATACAGCCGTCACTGATAGTCACATAATAACACACTTCTGGTTTGAAGCCAGATGAACACAGGGACCTTTTGAGGTAAAAGTTTTACTTGAGGCTCTTAGTGAAATCTTTAGGGGACAACAAGCGCTTTGCTGAAATTTTGCCCCAAAGTTATTTCATTATTAAAATGTTGAAGATGGACTTTTAGGTATCTGGTTAAATTAACCAAGTTAAAAACCTTCTGGCTGCAAACCTTATGACCTTTGACAGCATGTTCTCTGTTATACAAAACAGACACAGATCTGACATACAATAAGTGACTTGGTCAGTTCATCAGCTGCGCCCCAGGACATGGTTCTCATGTGTTCTTCTCCTTTTCAAGAAAAACTCAAAGCTTTCAAGCGTGTGCATGTTGTCAGAGTTGTACTGTCTTGACATGACGGGACATTTCAGATTTGAAAAAAACAGTAAAAGGTGCTTCGAACCCTTTTCACTCTGAAACATATGGGGCTTTCATACTGGTAAGTCATGGCGTGTCTGCAAGATGTCCCCCCAAGCACATCAAAAGCTATTCGTCCAAAGATAATTATACAAATAAAGCATCCAGTGAAATGCACACAGGCAGCAGGTTTTTTTTTCACATCCCACCTTACACCTACACTGCCCTTCCCGTTACCAACCTCCAGAGAGCCTTGGTTTACTTACCTGAGGCGCCACAATCTATCAAAACAGGCTCCTTTCTCTCTGAGTGCAGATGCAGGGCATGCAAGGGTGGCATATAGTCTTGTTTATGGTGTGTGGAGGTGTGACATTTTCGACACGACACAATACATGGCCATTTGTCAAACATTCACATTACAGACGGCGAAAAGGTTCAAACCACATCCGCGTATCGAAGCACATGCCACCCAGAGGAGAGCAGAAACACGAAATCTATCCTCTCCCTGTGTGGGTACAGCAGTCAATGAGATTTTTTTGGGTGTTTGACGAATAGTGTTGTGCTTCTGTGACATTGGCTTTGTCCGCTCGGAATCTCGAGGAGGAGTTCCTGTGCCTTGTAATTGTCTTGTAGAGGACGCAGGAAGGCTGACCTCATGCTCCCCGGGGTCGATGAATGGTCAGAAAGGTTGGCCGAAGTCGATAAGGTCAGCCCTATAATTCATGGAGGACCCTGTCGTTTGGCGATGCTTGAGAAGGTCAAAGGTCAACGATGTATGTACATTGAGTGAACAGTCAAAGCTGCAAAAACTGTGTTTTTCCTCAGCATACAGTGTCCAGTGTTTGGCAAGTACATACAGTAGTTCATCACCTCACTGCTTTCTTCCTTGCTCTTTCTCTCAAGAGTCTTTTTTCCAACTGCCATTCCTATTTCCTCCATTTTACTCACTCAGGTGCAGCACTCGCGCTCCACATGGCAAAAGAGGGGGGATTGGGATGGCAGGGACGTGGAGGTGGAGGGGTCGGAGGAGGAAGACGAAGAGGAGGAAGTGGTGGTGGTGGTGGTGGTGGTGGAGGAGGCGAGGAGGGACGGGTAAGGGCTCATCTTGTCGATGTTGACGTAGGTGGTGTTGAGCAGGATGTAGTGCTCCCCGCTGAAGCTGGAGAAGATGGCGGAGATGCGCGACACCAGCTCGGTGAAGGAGGGCCGCCGCTCCGGCTTTGGATGCCAGCACTCGATCATCACCGTGTAGCTGGAGGGAGAGGAAGGAGAGGGGTCAGAACAAAACTGTTCGCATATGGGTTCATTTCATAAAAGTGCATTTTATTGGGAAATTTTACTTTTTGTGAAGCACTTTGGCAATATTGTTTCTGAAATAACAACTAACACAAAAGTAAAATTGGACTGAATGTAGTAGTAAAATGATTAGTCAATTAATTGATTTATTGATCAATAATTTTAGTTTTCCTCTTGTTGAGTTTCACTGTTATGTTCTGTAGTTTCTCTTATTTTCATTTGCTATTTCAGTTGTGATGTGTTTTTAGACTCCTGTTGTAGAGTCTTGTAGAGTTTTTCCATGTAACAATGAATCGTCTACTAGCCACCGTTTGAACCTGGAAACTTGAGAGGCACCTTTATGTTTTCAACTTACTTATTATGAATAGTACATTTAATCACCCAGTAGTCCACAAACATACTGTAAGTTATTCCTCCCTCACTGGTGTTATGCATATGAAACGAAAAGGTCTTACAACTGCTAATTATTTCAATGTGTCTCAAAGATAAGTTTGACTTTCACACCAAAAATCAATCATTTTTATCATTTTGCAACAAAACTCTTTACCCTGTCAGAAGTTGACGCCTCTGATATTGACATTATTTTTTTCCCCCCAGACTTGGCAGAGCCACCCTATCATTGTTAAAAATTAAGAAAAATGGCCCCATTACTACACGTCCAAGGTATCTGCCAGCGACTGCTATCACCAAAACATACTGTGAACGATCAGGAGTGAAGAACTGCGGGAATGTTTGCAGACATGCATCACCTCGTGATGTCTCTGTTTAATTTATAGCTTGGGAACTTTGGGCCTCTGCCTCCCTCACCTGAACACTCCCACTCCCCCCTAATTTCCACACTATAGACGTGCAGTGTACCTCATGATGTTATCTGCACGGTATGAGATCACACTTGGCATTCATTTCACAGTACCAGTGGGTCAGAGTTTAATGAATAAGCACAATTCAGATACCGATTCAGATATGAATTGATGTGTGTGATGTATTGACACTGAGAAATCCTGTGATTTGATGTGACACTTTTATATAAATAACTGTTGTAAATGTTTTGCTTCTTTCTATCAGTCATTACTCACAAAATAGAGGTTGCTCTTGTTTTTGCCACATCAGATAGTGGCAGCATATTTATCAGCAGAAAAGATACATTTTTAAAAAGATTGAGAATGAAGTTCTGTTCAGAGCTACCACTGCGTTCACCTGAAATAGTTAAACAGTCTGGTTTCACCACCGCATGTCAGTAGATTTTTCTTGGCAAACTCTGATGTGAACAGATCAAATGAAAACTAAAAAAAACTCGAACTCTACTGACAGAAAATTCAAGAAAAAAAAGGTCATCTCGGCACTGCCAACACTGTTCTGTATGATGGGTGCTCTGCAGCACTTAACTACCACAGCAACAATGCTTAGCATCAAAAAGAGACAAACACTTTACTGGCATTTTCCATTCAAAACTTGCTTAGTGTTTTGTAGCAAAGCAAGAAAAGTGACTTTTATTTGACCCACAGCTGCGAAGAGATGTAACGCTCGACTGAAGAGACTGAGGAGCTGTGACTGTGTTTAAGACTCTTGCTGAGGTAGATGATGGATGGTCTAAACTTGAGTGGTTTTTATTTATGACTTCCATTGCTTATACAGCTCTTTCACCTTCACTGTTTGTTCCCTGCTGCTCTCTCCTGATTTCAGGCTCTACCTTTCTCTTCATGATGTATATAAGTGCAGCTCTACAGTATATCACTCACACTAACTGAGCCGTGGCACTTTGCTAGAGGAGGTGAATCACAGGTGAAAAGTATGTATAAAGTACGTATATGTGTGAGTGTAAGTGTGCGTGTGAACTTACAGGGAGTCAGGGCAGAACTCGGGCTGCAGCAGCCTCCTCCCCTGCAGGAGGAACACGGTGATGTCGAAGGAGTTCACATCAGAATATGGTGGGGCGCCACGGGTCATCAGTTCCCATAGCAACACGCCAAACGACCACTATAGGAAAAACAAGAAAATGAACTCCTGATCTCACTACTGTCCTTTTACTAACATCTTATAGCACACTTTTATGAAGTTTTTTAAATCACATTTTTTGTTGTAATGTAAAAAAAAAAAAATAGCCAACAGACGTGAGATAATATCACAATTTTCCATTACTATGAAGTTCTCACCACATCTGACTTGGTGGTGAACTTGTGTGTTTGCAGACTCTCCAGAGCCATCCATTTGACGGGCAGCTTGACTCCACTCTTGTTGTGGACACTGTAATATTCTTTATCATAAACATCTCTAGCCAGGCCGAAGTCTGCCACCTTCACTGTGTAGCTCTCATCCAGCCTGTCAGGACGAAGAAGAAATTACTTTCTATTGTACTGTTTTGTTTTTTATTGTTTTCTATTTTGCTCGTATCTTTGTTCTTACAACTAATCAACTCTTTCCAACTTTTTCCTTGTCTCTTCTGTTCTTTTTCATTTTCTTTTCATTTCAACAAAGATCATTTTTTCTTACCTTGGTCTTGCTCTTTAACTCTTTTCTTGACACTTTACACTGTTGTATATTCTTTAACATTTTATTGTATCTTGTATTCTTTCTAAGTATATGAATATGCAGTACTATGCTTTTTCTGTTCTCTTCTGTCCCTTTTCCCAGCCATATTTAATTATATTTTAGTCTGATCTATGGTAGCTTGCTCAGTACACACTCATGTATATTGAATGAAATAAATGTGAACTCACATGCAGTTCCTGGCAGCTAGGTCTCGGTGGACAAACTTCTTGCTGGCCAGATACTCCATACCTCTGGCCACCTGCAGCCCGAAGCCCATCAGGTCTTTCACTGTTGGGTTCTGTAGGAAACACAACCATCAGAGGACTAGGAAACAAAACGGCTGACTTGGTCTGAAATCATTTTTATTTTACTTTGTGCTGCGTTGACTGATCTATGCAGTACAGTACAGTAGATACTATATGTCTCAATATGTACTGCAAGAGCCTGTGACTAATCACAACATGCATGCATTTATCTTGTGTGCCCGTACATGTCCCTCATCGCGGATGAAGTTGCGCAGGTCGCCATGCTTCATGTAGGGTAGAACCACCAGTGGTGAGCCCTCTGGCGGCAGGCAGATTCCCAGCAGAGAGAGAACGTTCGGGTGGCTGAAGTCCTTCATGATGATCCCCTCCTTCAGGAACTGGGACACCTCTTCCAAATCTGTGATGCCTTCATAGAAAAAACCCCCAAAACATTAACATTTTGGAGGTGAAGAAACAGTTATGTTCTAGAGCATGTAAAGGGCAGGAGGAGTTGACGATGCTGACAGCATTTTTTGAAAAGATCTTTCAGACTACAGTGGAAGACAGGAAGCAACTCTGCTGCACTGACATCAGCAAGAAGGTCATTCCTTATATACCTTTGGGGAAAAAATTATGATGAGGGTAATCAACCAAAAAAAAAAACAACCCCTCCCTGAATATCCTCACCAAGACCTGACCCACGCCCAAACTCCCATTTGCCAATTGCATCCCTGCCTCTGATGTCCCGCACTTTAGCCCCACTGACTCTGCTGTAATCTGGTTAGAGATGGAAGCTCTTTAGGCCTGCAGAAACCAGCTGATTGGCCTTCAACTGAGGTTAGACCCCAAAGACAGAAAGAGATGACATTTGATTTCAGAGCCTCGATTTGAAAGTTAAGGTTGAAAATTACATTATTGCTGTGTGGAGGATGGATATTCCTCTCTCTATCATACACTTATCATTCTGGAAACACAGTATGTGTTTATGGCTCTTCTACTTTCAACTGCTTGTCTTAGTAATTGTTAATAAAAGCATCAACTCAAGGTCTCAAACGTAACAAAAGAACGCAACAAACAATGACATGGTGCCCTGAGAAATCACTAAACTTAATAAAAAGGCCCAAATCCCAGAGGACAAAACCCCAGCAGGCCGGGTTCATCCCATCCCAATATGGTTGGTAGCTCCTTGTGACTGCATTGAGCTTTCCTCCATATTACTCCAGCATCAATCTCCCTGGTCCAACTGACAGGTTACACGATTAGGAGGGACCCTAATGCCGTCCTCACCATCGGACGCTCATTCATCACCATCAACTCAGCCAAAAAGGATTCAGGACTCTGATGAGATGAGATCCTTAATGCTATTGGAGCATTGTGATATCATACAATAAGTATGCAATATAAGCAGATGTAGGATGGAATAATCAGAATCAGCTTTACTGCCAAGTAGGTTTACACATACAATCATCAATTGTATTATAATCAATTGAATCATAAATATAAAATATAAAATTGACAATAAGATATTAAAGAATATAAAAAATAATTATATAAGAAAAAAAATCATAAGAAAATAATAAAGAATTTGTAGATTGTGACTGTTATTTAAATTACAGTTTGTGCAATGTGCAAAATATTTACATGGGAATACTGTACTATAAGTGGGGGGTTGGGTGCGTATGGGAGTCAGTGTCAGTGGGGGTCCCGGGCCTTGTTGATGAGGCCAGCTGCAGATGGAAAGAAACTGTTTTTGTGGCATGAGGTTTTGGTTCTGATGGACCGCAGCCTCCTGCCGGAGGGGAGTGTCTGAGACAGTTTGTGTCCAGGGTGGGAGGGGTCAGCCACAATCTTTCCTGCACGCCTCAGGGTCCTGGATGCGTACAGGTCCTGGAGGGATTGCAGCCAAACACCTTCTATGCAGAGCAAATGATACGCTGCAGTCTGCCCTTGTCCTTGGCAGTGGCAGCAGCGTACCAGATGGTGATGGAGGAGGTGAGGATGGACCCGATGATGGCGGTGTAGAAGTGCACCATCATTATCTTTGGCAGGTTGAATTTCTTCAGCTGCCGCAGGAAGTACATCCTCTGCTGGGCTTTCTGGGTGAGGGAGCTGATTTTCAGCTCCCAACTGAAGCGGAAGGCCTCCACGGTGTCGACAGCGGAGTCACACAGGTTCATGGGGGTGTGTGGGGCTAGTCTATTTCTGTAATCCACAACCATCTGCACTGTCTTAAGAGCACTGAGCTCTAGGTTGTTCGGACTGCACCAGGTCACCAGGTGGTCAATCTCCCACCTGTAGGCAGACTCATCCCCATCAGAGATGAGCCCAATGAGGGTGGTGTCATCCGCAAACTTCAGGAGCTTGATGGACTGGAGAGGGGAGGTGCAGCTGTTGGTGTACAGGGAGAAGAGCAGAGGGGAAAGAACGCAGCCTTGAGGGGAACCAGCGCTGATGGTCCGGGAGTCAGAGACATGTTTCCCCAGCTTCATGTGCTACCTCCTGTCAGACAGGAAGTCTGTGAACCACCTGCAGGTGGAGTCAGGCACACTCAGCTGGGAGTGCTTGTCCTTCAGCAGAGCTGGGATGATAGTGTTGAAGGCGGAGCTGAAATCCACAAACAGGATCCTGGCGTAGGTTCCCGAGGAGTCCAGGATGTGGTGGATGTGTGTTATGACTGGATGTGAATATGTTTGAACAAGGAGAGAGTGTGTCGAGTGTGCGTGTGTTCTGAGTGGGATTCTGAAAGTGCTGATTGTAAGTCAAAGTGCTCTAACGTCAGGAGGTCAGGTGCATTTTGTTAAAAGTTTGCGCATGACAAGACGTTACATAAACATGGCTGCCCATGCAGTCAACAAATATCATTTTTACAACAGTGCAGGCTTTGGAAAACACTTCTAAGTTAGAGTGCATGGCGTGATTTATAATCAAAATACAGATAAAACAACATTACTTGGTTAAATATAAAATGTGTAATTAAATGTTTCTGGTACTCTTACTACTCTATAAAACCAATCCCCCCCCAAAAAATGTTTCCCATTTTCAACATAAAAAAAAAATCAGCATCACAAAACCCCTTCAGCAGGGCACTTCACCCCCAAACTTCTCCAGCAAAACTGCTAAAGCTGGTGTTGTACTGGGAAGCTGGTAGGGATGAACGTGTGTAAATATTTGAAGCAGTGCGTTGCTGAAAAGCAGCTTGTATGCTTATCACACTGTTCTAGTATCAGTTAAGGGGAAAATGTCACTTTCCTTATTTCTAAAAGGTTTGGTTGACGTGTAAAAGGGGTTTGTACTTACGGTTCAGGGACTTGACAGCACAGTGCTGCTTCTGCCCGTCTGGCTCAAGCAGAGTTCCATGGAAAACACAGCCAAAGTGACCTGCAGGTTACAACATGATGTATTAGTCAGAATTTGTCAGCATCAATGAGTTGAAAAACTCATGTTAAAACCTGTCAAGTCCTTCTGAATAACATTTCTTCCCCCCACACAAAATAAGCCTCTCTGAAAGAGGTCCATTTTAGATGGTGACACGTGAGATGCACCACTTTCAGTTCTAATGACAAAGAAGTCCAGCTGTGAAGCAAGTGAACAATGGCAGCCAGGCCCATGTCAGTTGGCAAGAATCAGCTGGTACTTCAAGATGTTAACCACCGATTTCTTGTTTTGTTTGTTACTTGAGCTCACATGTTTTTACGGAGGTAACACATTTGTCTTGACTATCTGTCAGCAATGAGTGTCACCTGGGAGAGAGGTTTTGGCTCCTACCTCCCTCCATGCAGGTGTCCCGACCAACCGATATGAGGCACTATTGGAGCAACAAGGACGCGATCCCTCACCGGCTTTCCACCTCCGAACACAGCCATGTGCAGTCTTTGAAAATCATGACCACGGCACCATTACTAGGAACTTTTTCTCTGCTTTGGTGGGTGGGAAATTTGCCACTGCACTACCAGTGCACCCCATTAACCAATGATGTAATCAAAAACCTGGCGGAAAAACATTGCCATTGTTTGTTAAATGTGATGATTCTGTAATGGCTTACTAGAATCCTTGAGGCCCAAGCAGAATAAGACAGCAGAAATAAAATTTGATGCTTCATTGGTGACACTGCAGCACCACCATCTGAATTCCACCATGACTAAGAAACATCACTAGAGCATGAACATTTATTTTGGCACGGCATAGTAACACGTTCAGTACGTGTTAACATACTTGGCCAATAAACTTCAATCTGATTGTGATCACATCTTCCATAGCTTGTTGCTCAAATGTACTCATAGATAAGTAAGTAAAGCACTGTTTCTGTTTTGCCCCTAAATGGTAACAACTGTATGGTAACATCTAAATGACCAACTTTTTTTTTGGATTTGGACTTTGTGCAGTCAGCATCCTTCATATTTATCTTGGCTTGTTGAAGCCTTCTTCTCAACAGAGCCACTATGATTAAGATCATGCATCCTGCCAGTTGGCTCTATGATCAGAGCACTTCCAGATATCAGATAAAAATATTTCTGTCCACTGCTGACACATAAAAATTAAAGTTTGGAGCAGAAGGATCAAGGTGATTTCATACAGTGCATGCAGCTTTTTGTGCACATTGGTCCACGGAAAACAACTGGCTGGTTTGAAAACAAGTATGTCTGACTTTTGTATGTGTGCTTTGTTTTCACACCTTTTACAGCCATTCTGATTATCTTGCATTACCATCACCCTCACACTAAATCTGCCCCCTCAAGTAACCCAGTATGAAGCTTTATTCATTAATACCCCATGCAAGCTAATAGGCTATGCCAAACCCTCTTGAGTTATTGTGCATTTTTATTGAATTATAACTCTTAAGACATGAGGGCTTGCCCCAGATTGTGAGGGGTGCAGGAATAAAATGAGCGCGGCGTTCTCCTATCACGTCCTCGCAGATGGCTGAGGGTGTTGGATTACGACTCCCAGCAATGGACCCTGGGAATACTAGCTGTGAACAAATCATCCTACGCTACTTTAAAAATCCTTCCTCAAAATCCAGGCTCTTTTCTTCAGGGGATAATTCAGTGGAGGGGGCAGAGGGCTGTTTTCTGTGACATGGAGGGGTTTGGGGTCTTTCTCCTCTTGATGTTGAATTTGATCTGTGGGTCTGACTCGCCTACTTAAACGGCACAATATGAGCTGATTTTGTGTCTGCATGTCAAGCTTGTGGTTTGATAAAGCAGGCAATTAAGCTCTTTGTGGGCAACTTTAGCTTTTGTATAGCTTTACATAAATTCCAAATTTAGTCTAAGCTCGCTGGATAATAGTTTCACTCCCCATCAGCTACAATCCCATCATGAATTGTTTGCAAAGAAATAATGTTTTTGAAATTATTTCTCTTTTTTAGCACCTAAGGTAAGAAATCACAAACATGAATTTGTAAGGCGCAGGATGCTAAATGTATTGGATGTAAAGCCTAGAATCAAATAAAACAGAAAAGACTATAAACAGACTTTGACATAAGAGAGACTGTGAATGTATCTTTTGGATAAAGCATTGACAGTAGAGATTAATGTACTGAAATTAATGTTTCATTGATGAATTAAGTATGTGATTACAAACACTTCACTGATTACCAGATCTATTAATTATGTATTTACCTATTCAGCTGTAGTGGGTTCTTTGTATTAGCAATTTAGCATTTTTTGTGTCTCTTTTTTTGCACATGGTTGCATTTTTTTCTTTCTTAATATAACTGATATTGCAGGGATTGAAACTGAGATTGAAAATATCTACACAGTGTAAATAAGTGGGCATACATTTACAGACTCTTGCAATACAGTAAAGTATAAAATAGTTACAAATACGTAATGATAATTAGCTGATTGAGAGTAAGAATTATTCTTTATACAGTATAGGAAGCTTAGTCCTACTGTGCAACATAAAAAAATGATGTCTGTAATGTTTTTTACAGAATACATGCAGGAGCAAACATGAAGTAGGACAACAGTGGTTGCTACTATTATGAGTGTCTGAGTATTTGTTATGATCTCATCTTTGTGGAAAGAGTGTTTCAGTAGATTAGCTATAGTTGCATATGTAGTGCATGAACACATTGATGGCGTATATCAGTGTTTATACAATAATTGTTTTAGGCAAACACTGATTGGTCAGACAATCTCTCATGCTTTATTGAATTATTTATCTCTTTTATTTTTCATTGTTATTTATGATTATACACATCCATTTGTAGATGCTGTAAAACACTATAATCGCCCTCACAGGGCTCTTTAATGCATTCTTCAGTAATAACAGAGCATCAAAAGCCCTGCATCACCCTTATGCCCTCAATATGTTCTGGCATTGTTGCTACACTGGCACTTGGATTAATGGTTGCACAGTTCTGCATATATGCTTTAAAAGCTTTGACACAGCAGTTTGTATTGACTGGATCTTTATATATAACATTTTCAACTAAATAAATTTCTGCTTTGATACTTTATTTTCCACATTAGCAGCAAGTAGCTCTTTCCTGGAAAAACCCTCCTTTTTTTGCCAGGAAATGCACAGGAAATTATGTATTTTACATTTCCCCCTGTGTAGAGTAAGAAGAAGAAGAACTAGGTAGCTAGCATGAGAAGTACCATGGATGAACATACTAAAAAACACACCTATGATAAAGAAAGAAAATACAATGAAAAACACAGTACTGACCAAATTATTTAAGCACAAGTGATGAAAGCAGTGCTAAAACCCTACAGTAATGTCCAATTAGCCTTACATATTATACCAAAATAAAAAACATTACCACTAGGTTGCCACTAGACAGAACTAGTGATATGTCATATTTAAAATGATCTATTTTAACAGTAAAGAAAGTATTTCTGTGACTGACCTCTGCCGATGACCTGGTTAAGGTGGAGCAGCAGCTGCTCCCTGGCGATCACCACGTGCTGCACCTCAGTTAGCAGGTCTGGGTGGAGGCAGGATGGGTCGATGTGGACCGGGGCCATCAGTAGGGGTGACACCAGCTCGCCCTCCATTCCCAGACCCATCCCACCTCCAAGAGCCCCCAGTCTGGGAGACAGCAGCTCCCCGTTGCCCCCGTAGATGGGAGGAGCTCGGCATGTCTCGGGCCTGTCGGTGCCCTGATCTGGAGAAGCAAAGGAGACAGAGGGGGTTAAAGGTCAGCGACTGTATCAGTGGGGTCTCC
This sequence comes from Siniperca chuatsi, assembly GCF_020085105.1. NCBI lineage: Eukaryota > Metazoa > Chordata > Actinopteri > Centrarchiformes > Sinipercidae > Siniperca > Siniperca chuatsi. Next base: position 28,708,764 of record NC_058045.1, on the reverse strand, counting down.
AGAGGTCAAGGTGTGTTACATGATCAGAAAGGGACAACTACAAAGGGGAGCAACTTGACACTGTGATGGAGGGTAGCTGAGCTGGGAAAACAAAGTTTCTGATGTCTCCTCTCATGCTGTTAGTGGAAGGAAAATAAATGCAAAGATATATAAATTTTATTCAAAAAACAGAAGACCGAGAGGACTTACAGACATAACGGTGAGACTACATATGATTTTTTAGCCACTGATCCTACACCACAACTCTCCCTGAGGACAAGCATTAGTTCATTAGTAAGTCTAACCTTCTCAGATTTTAAGCCTTTCAAGTCACTTTTTAGCAGCAGGAAAATTGCTTTGCCCATCATACTCAGGGTCATAATACATGGAGCCCCCCTCACGCCCTCAGGATTCAAGCTCAGGAAACCGAAACCACAGGTGACTCTAAAGATTACATCAAAGTTTTGGAAGACTGGCCTGTTGGTCCACTTACTTGTGATGAGAACTCAGCTTTGTGTTAGAACAGGTCAAAATTATATTAAATATGACATGACAGTTGAACCATCAAGGATGCTTTTCCTTTTCCTTTCCACAGGAAGTGAAGTGACAGAAGATTGCCTTCAATTAATAATCACTCTGCAGCCATACTATGCAAAACACAAACTGTTATTACCAAAAGGTTACTTTTTACTCAAAAATGTAAGTTTCTTTGAGGCTACGGGTGTTAGTTCGGAACATATAAGGCATGCTGGCTAGCATAGCGTTCAGCCCCACAGGGAGGGAAGCAGGTAGATGAGAGGGAGGGAGGGAGGTGGGATGTGGGGAAGAAGATGTCTGGTTGACCTACCCTCCAGCAGGGTTGTTCTATAGTCGACTGACTCGTGGGAGACCATTTCGTTAGTGGGGCTGACGCTCCGTGCGTTAGCCAGCCTGTCCAGATGCTGGATGTGACCCCGGCCATCATACCACACCTCAGACAGATCTAGAAGTAGAGGGAGGGGGGTGAAGAAGGAACGATAGAGTCATAAGGGGATAAGAAGTGCATAGAAGGAAAGGTGAGAGGGAGAGACAGAATGATGAGACAGAGAGGAAGGGATGGAGAGAGTGAGGGAAGTGAGAGAAGAAAGGGGCAAGAGAAGAAGAATGAGATGAAAGATAAAGGGGAGGGGGAGAGATGAGAGAATTACTAAGAAAGGCAAAGCGTTTCACCAGTGCGCCCCACACACAAACTTACTGTAACCCCACCAGGCAAAACAAAACCCAGCAGACACACATGCACACAGGTTAGAAAAGACACACTGAACTCCAGTCGCAAGTACGCAAATATATAACTTATAATATAAACTTATATGTCACTTCTTCATCACATCTTTATTTAGTCATATCCTTTAATTTTCCTTTCATTTGTGACTGGTAAATTGTATATATAGTTCATTCTGACTTTCTAAAATCATTTTCATCTTGGTTCACTCACTTTTCATTCTTTTTGGTAGCTTTTTACAATTTACATATTTCTCTGTTGCCTGCATCTGACTTGCACTGCTACCTTCTTCTGGCAAAATATTTAAAATTCACTCAATTCGCAAATATTCCTGCCAAACTTAGTTGCTGAAAACATTTCATAAACTAACCGGACTAACCTTGACCTGACTGGAGAGTCTGATTAACATAATATTTCAGAGCAGATAACATTACAAAGATCTGTGAAATCAGTGCCAGTCAGTCACTGTCTAAGATTAAAGCTGAGTTTAGGACGTCCGAAGTCTGTGAATATGCGGCAGCCACAGAAGAGAAATGACCTTTGACCCTATGACCCCACCACAACCTGACATCTCTGCTCTTACCATCAATGTGTTTGTTCCTTCTCCACATGAGTAGCGTTCCCAGCAGCAGCAGCAGCAGACTGACACACACGCAGCCCACAATGAGGCCTGTGTAGTCCTGCTCCTGAGCCAGAGTCACCTTGCCCAGATGCCTGATGGAGTCCGCCTGGCGCCACTGAAAGAAGTGAAGGGGTTTGGGGTGTCATAGAGAGAAGGAAATGAATTTTAATAACACTAATAATTACTATTGAACTACCCTCCATCCATAGGGAGGTCAGAGGTCAGGTAGCTGGAAAACATTGAATCCCAGCTCATTAACTAATGTGGATTGGGTTCAGGCACATTTTCATGTGCATAATGTGGCCTAAAATATAAATTTTACTTTTAACCCTAAATCTTACTATTAAGTATTGCTTAAAATATTAAAATGATACATGTGCTGCATGAGTGACATCAGCAGGTCACGACTTACCAGCAGCAATAGCAACAAGTGTTGCTGTCTGATTAAATGCTGAAATGGTGAGCAGGAGCAGTGGCTGCAGCCAATGCAGTGAGCAGTAGTGTAACCTACTGTGAGAGCAATCAAGTGCAATGCAAAGTGGAATTAGACCGGCTTATTGCAAAAAGATGGTTGGATATGGGTTGCTTTATGTGAACAGAGTGTCAAGTGAGTGAAATAGCACGATTCCTGTCCAATTACTGCCTGTTTTCCTAAAACTGTAGTACTCTGTAGTACAGAGCCAAAAAAATGTGTCACTGTCCAGACTGCACTATATTTGGCATTTGCTTAATAAACAATGACTATCATTGTATTCATGACGCGTACAGTATTTTATGCATGACATCCGGTGCACACACAAGCATTTAAAAACAGGTGTAACATCCCGTTAATCTTACCCATTGTGTTTCCTGTTTTATTTTGAAAGACTAACCTCTCTTGTCGTTTCAGTTCCTGCCCTCGTGTCTCTCCTGCCCCTAATCACCCACACCTGTGCCCCATTATTACCTGCCCCTGGGTTCTCCTCCTGCCAGCCCCTTATATATACACTTCACTGCTCTTTGCCAGATTGTCTTTGTTCTACCCCGTGTGTTCATTGCTCACCAGCAATTCCTAGTGTATGTATCTTTGGTTTTTGTAATTTGCTGCATTCTTTGGATTATTGGATTTTGCCTGCTCCCTGTCTGATTCGTTTGCTTGCCTCGGACTGACTTCCGGTGTATGACTGCCTGGCTTTTCAGTAAAGATGTAAAGATTGCCTTTTACTCTGTGCCCTGTGCTTTTTGCTGCTTCTGAGTTCCTATTCTACCAGAGCCATTACAAAAGGGCTTGAAACTGACACACACACACACACAGACAGACTGTTGCCACAGTCTGGAGGCAGATTACATCAGTGATATTGCTTCTACCATTATTAGGTTTAGTGGAAATGAGGTTTCTACTGCTGCCTGCTGCTGCAGATGGGATGGTGTGTGTGTCTGTGTGCATGAGTGCGTATCTGGGCATGTCTGGAGGTAGGGGATATATGAATGTGTTAAGTTTGTGGAGCTAAGGGATATTGGCTGACCATCCCCTGAGATAAACGCTTCCCTCTGAAGGCCAGTTTACAAGTCAATGGCGACGAGGCTGATTATGTCTGGTCTGGAGCATAAAGTATTAGTTTGTATCATAAAGGTTAGACATTTCTCTTATCAAACCTCTTATAACCGACTAGGATATGTGGATGCTGTTTGTTGCAAACAAGGATGCTAAATATCTTGAGGAACTCCCAGAACAGAAAATAGAGTTGCATTTTAGTATATAATTTTAAAAGAAACAAAATCTGCGATGTATGAGATTTAACATGTATATAATCAATGTGTGATGTCTAATGCAGTGTTATGTAGTCTATAGAAACCTCTTTCCCTTTAGGTGCCTCAACTACTTCTACTTCAGTTTGATTTTCTACGTTTCCAAAAATGCCTTTTCAGAACCCCTTGAAATTGAGCGGTAAAATTACCGTCACCCTATTTTGGATATAGAAATTGGTCTTTCTACCTCTTCTACAATGGATTTGTCTCTGTATAATTGCTGAAAATCGATCCAAAAATGACGCCCCCTTGCTTTTTTTTCTGACTCCAAAACCTGATATTCACTGTTGATGTTCTAGATCACTAAAAAATTTGACATAAAGACACACAAAAAGATGTTGACATGGGGCTACAGTGTGTATATTTTGGCCAGTCATCCGCAAAAAGAATTAAAATACACCAAACACAGAAATGGACTTGGAAACAACAGGCAATAATAACAATCTGTCCACACCTATGGGTAAGGATGTGTGTGGTCAAAGGTGTGCTTTTTTTGCACTTGTAACCACACCCAACAATGATGTCATGGGGTCCTGGAGTACACCTGTACATCACGTCATTAAAAACAACATTAGGCGGTGTTAAGTTACTCTTTAATCCTTAAATAAACAAAAACTTATTTTTAAATGAATTATTTATTTGTTTGTTGTATGATTTATCATTAATGAAAGACTGTGTGTGTGTGTGTGTGTGGGGGGGGGCGCTTTACTCAGACATTTCTATACTGTACCTCCTCTTCTCACGACTCAGAGGACGCTTGACTTATATTCAAGTGACAAGACAGCTGGATGCTGAGCCCTTTCACTCAACACACTGTGTAATAAATTCTCCCTGAGCTGGTTTTATAAGAGACTGCATTAGGACAGGAGAGTTACTGAAGTTTCCTGTAAATGATCTGGAACGCTGAAGGAATGTGGTGTTTTCCATGAATTTCCCAGAGCGCAGAATGAAGAGCTCAGTGTGGCTGATGGCAGAATGATCCTGTTACTGCCTTCAGAAAACTCATACAGTGAAGTCTGTCTTAACGTTCTGTTTTATCATTGTCAACCTGGAATCAAATAAATAAAAAATAGGAAACAAATTGAATAAAACCTGAAGTGGTAAAATATTATTATTTTGTAACTAAGTCAAATTCAATAAAATATACTAAAAATAATCATGACAATAAAAAAACCTAACTAGTTCTTGCACATACACCATCTATCTATCATCACTGTGTGTTATGTTGTTGCGAGTCAGCCTCTTCTTCCTCAGATGCAGGAGCTATGATACCGTTTATTGCTAAAATTCCTTCTGTGAGCCTGACAATACAAACAGAGAGGAATTTTCATATAAATGCATTATAAGCGGCTTTATGGATCTCCGCTGTATGATATCCACTTGTCTCAGAGCCAATGTTTGATACAGAATATCTGCTTAGACATCAAAAGCCTCACTTTCAGACATGATCATTCTTGGCTCAGAGGAATATTTGTACTCATAGAACTAGAGTTTACAATAGGTAAATCTAGTGCCATCACTGCAAGAATCATCCATCATAAAGAGTCTCATATTGAGCATTTAAGAGGTATTTTTTACAACACAGGAAAGAATTCTGCAAATGGGGTTTGATAATTCCACTTCCCAGTGCTGTTTCCCTTTGTTTTCAGGAATTTTCTAGAAGTGATTGACATAGATAAGAGACAGGATAAGGCAGATCTGTGCACTGGTTTAAAGAAAATGAAAACAGTTTGAAACAAGCTAATTTGAATTGGATGAAAGTCAGAATGATCTTCCCATGTTGGTAGATTTTAAAAAAAACTTGTTTCAAGAGGTTTTAAAAAGAAAATAAGATTGTAATAAAACAGATTTACATGGGGAAAGTTGGTATATCTTTGCACTACTCTCTATAAATGGAAAAGAAAACTGTTTGCATACTCTTGTGTTCTTCACTTAAAAAGGATAATGCTAATTCACTAACATGCAAATGAAATTAATTGGAGCATCAGCAAACTGTTTAACACACCATGACTGACACCCAAACACCACTTCAAACACACACTGAAGCTTTCTCTGCTGTCAACAGGCGGGGAAGCTGGAACAAGACATCTATTGAGTGGAGTGAAGAGGATGTGTTTCTGTGTGTGTGTGTGTGTGTGTGTGTGTGTGTGTGTGGGGCGGGGGTGTTTGGGTGTGGATGTGTATTTGTGGTGAGTTGGGTGAGTTGTTTTCTGAATAAACAAAACGCTGTCTTAATTAAAGAAAGTGTCATTGTTGACTAACTGTTGCACAGGTGTGTATGTGTAAGTGTGTACACCTGTGTATGTGCACCTGTGTATGAATCTCTATATATGGGTTGTAGTCTGTATTTGAGTATGTTAATGTGTAAGTGTCTACATTTACATCTATAATTGTGTCCAGAGCGTGACCTAAAGAGAAAAAAAATAATATAGGCAATAAAAGGCCTAAAAGGTTAAACAATTTAAAGTGCTGCTGAAGAACGAAAGAACAAACAGACCTTTTCTGCTTGTAATGCAAACTAAAATGCAACTAGCCTGTGTCTTGGTATCTGTAAACTGCAGGTGTGTCTCACCTCCACCTGCAGCTCCTTGGCGGTGGCGGCCTGCAGCTCGGTGGGGACGGTGCACTGCAGAGTGTTTCCAACCAGAGTAAGACTCTCACAGCTGTGGTTGGACACCGTCAGAACCTGACACTTCATCGCCTCCCTGTCCATCCGGTCACCCTGCAGTGGAGGGAAGGAGGAGGACAGAGAGAGAGGGTGAGATGGAGGGAAGTTGTGGGGAAAGACAGCAAAAGGGAAGGAGGGAGTAAAGGAAGGAGAAACGGATTGAGAGACGGGGAAAGAAAAAACATATGAGGTTGCAAACAGGTTGAGGTCAACGTTTAAATCAGCAACATTACAAGCGACGATTACTAAGGTCAAAGATCAGTGCGTCCAAACAGTGGATGGAATAAACAAAATGTTTCATTTGAAAATAAGGTGGTAACAAACTATTAAAAATGCGAAATAAAATATCAAAATTAAAGCTCCTTTATGTTAAAGTCAGAAAGTCTGGCTGCAGGAGAGAAGAGCATCACTGAGATACTTCACATTAAACCACTTTACTCAATAAAATTCTACAGTCAGGGTCTGTTCACTGCCTCTAGGAAGGATGAGTAAAAAACAAGGAGCAAGGAAGATGCTGACTGCTGGTGAGGTTGGCAGGGTGGGAGGCTGTAAATTCCCCCTGGGAGTTTAATCTGGTCCTGTACTTTCAATCACAGGCCACGTAAGTGTGTTCTTTGCAATTTACAGACCTCTGGATTGGAATCCTAAACAGTCACACTCTTCAAAGTTTCCTTGTGCAGCTTTTAAACTGTTTATAGGACTTTTAAAAGGCCAATGAGTGACATAGGTACAGGGTTGACAAAATTATATAAATGTTATTGTATTTTAGAAAGAACCTCATGGCTTGTTTAGGATATATTGGAGTTTGGAAACAGAAGGCTTCAAATCTGTTGGAAAAAAGTGTAGAAAATATCCTCAGTGAGGTAATACTGAAGTTAAATTAGGTGCATCAGGCCGAAGAGGCAGGTATCTCTTTTTTGGCAGCGTTCATCATGATTCATAGTGATCGAAAGGACTGAGCATGAATTTAGATTGTTGCTGCTGATATGAGTAAGACAGAGCAACTTATTCTGGTCGTGTGACTCCTAGTGGGATGACAACAAACACCCCCTCTGAGATCTGACTGGAAGCACACACAGCAATTGTCCACGTGAGTGTGTGTAACTAAGTTAGTGAGTGTGTGTTGTTTGATGGGAAGCTGTGAAAGAACAAAGCAGCCCAATTTTTTCTTTTTCTCCCCTCTCAGACTTGTTCTTGTTCCCTTTCTTTCTCTTATCGTTCCCTTTTGTTTCTCTGATTCCATCTCTCTCCCTCTCTCTCTCTCTCTCACACACACATAAACACACTTGTTTGAGTGCAGCAGAAGGCAATAAAGAGAATGATCACATTCCTTGCGTGACAGCTTGGGATTTTCCAATTTGACACAGAGTGGAGGCTCGCACCTGTTCCTGCACTCTCTCTCTCTCTCTCTCTCTCTCTCTCTCTCTCCCAGACAAACACACACACACACACACACACTCTTTCTCTCTCTCTCTCTCTCACACACACAAACACAGCAACGCAAACCACTAATTCACCCACTTGCTTGCAATTAGGACACACACATAGACACTTCGTAACAAGATCAGCCAATACAATCCTTATTCAGTTTGTTTCCTGGCTGTAGGCGTGACAATACTGTACACACAGCAGAGAAGAGTTATTAAAGTTATTAAAAAGCCGTCACAGTAATACCAGTCACTCTAAATAAACTGTGGCGATGATAATTGGAAGTAAGATGCTTCTCAGTCTCCCGTGACGTGATCGGCAGCGATAAGAGCTTGGCCACATGCCAAAAACAGCAGCCTGGTTCCCTCATGTGCCGCCATAGTGGTGCTGAGCTGTCAGTCAGAGCTAAATATTCCTTTATTTGTATGTTATTGGCAGCCATTTTGGGGCTAGAGTTTTCAGATGGCGCTAAATGAGTCCAGAATTTGCCCTTTACTGCAGGCCATTGCAGGGCAGGGTTATCAGATGGCATTAAATGTGGCCTGTTTCGGTGCAATGCCTGGTACCAACCCCCTGGGTAAAAACTGGGGGTTTGTCTGGGCTGAAGGGAGGGATGAAGAGGGGATAGAGGTTGGGCTGGTGGTGGATTTAGCATCAGGGCCAAGGTCACGTCTGGGAAAAGAGAAAAAGAAGAAGAAAAAAAAAAAAAACCCAGCCATCGTCTCCTGCGAGAGGTTCAACACAGCTGCCACAAACCGTCCAACTGCAGTCAACAAAAAAAATTAAAGAAAGAAAAGAGGAGAAATATGTATTTCATTGTGTTTCTAAAACAGCTCTGGGGAATGTGGTGACTTGTTTGAAAAGCAGCATTAATATGTCAAGAGCTTTGACCTCGGCAGCCAGAACAATGCATGTCAACAGAGAGAATACATAGAGAGGTATAGCAGTGGAGAAGGGATGGGGAGGATGGGGGTGGGGGGTGTAAACGATGGGAAACAGACTCTACTTCCTGTTTTTCTTTCAGTATTGTTTCCTTCCCAACTTGACCTGGAGCATGGATGGCTGTACGTGTGAATGTGTGAATTGGGAGGCAAAGTGCAGCGACCAGCAGAATGAACATCAACCTGGTTCCAAATAGTTAATTCATCTCATTCAGTAAAGTTCTGTAAACCTTATCTCTGAATTAATATTAGTTAAAAAGTCTAACAAATCAAATCAACACTTTTACATGTTTCTGCTCTGGCTGTTCTGTGAAGCACTTCTTACTGTAAGATTTTGAAATTTGCTACAGTACATAAATAGAGATTTTCTTACTTAACTTTAAACTGGACGTTTTCTGTTGTTGTCTTGAGTTTCTGCACCTGTTCCTGAGTTCTACTGAGCAAGACTTTGAATCTTTATCAAAGGATGCAGTTCTGTAGCTGGCCCACACCTCTGACCTCTAACCTTTGCTGTTCCGTGATATTTTTTCAGCATTATAATGGAGCTGAAGACTGAGAATGTTTACTGTAGTCTTACCTTGAGCTCCACGATGCTCTTGTTGTCCTTGGAGGTGAGCTTGGGGTCCTGGAAGAGGGGGTCCTCCACGTAGATCAGGTCCCACTGATCAGTGGAGTAGCCGTCCAGGACGAACGCCACCTTGGTGACCACGGGCGGCTGCAGAGCCAGCTTGGCCAGAGAGGGTGTGGTGCACTGGATGGACGTCCGGTTCTCACCGTATACACAACTCTAGAGAAGAGAGGCAACACAGACAGACAAAATGTACAGGTTAGAAAAATTGTACACCCAGCCTGCAGGTACACACATGTAGCTCTAAATAAATGCAGTAAATGCAGGTACTTAGAAATGAGAACTGCATTAAAAGTCCAGTGTGTAATTTAGACAGAGCTATTATTGAATCTACATAGGAAGCGGGTCCCCTTCCTCGGAGGTTGCCATGTTTCTACAGTAGCCCAGAATGGACAAACCAAACACTGGCTCTAGATAGGGCCTTTCGCATTTTTCCGGAGTTTTGCGACCTCCGTTGTTTCTTCTACGGGCTTGGAATGGGAGGGTGAGGGGAAGGGTTATCAGTTGGTTGCAATCTGCAACCTCACCGCTAGATGCCATTAAATCCTACACTATTGTTCAGATCCGTGGTACGTTCGGGAACGCTTTCCTCATTAAAGTTCAGGTGTTTACCACCCTTAGTAGGAAACAATGCTGACACATGTTTTGATGTTTGCAGGGAAGTTGGAGAGCAATGTGTCACAGTCACATGAGCACAACTAAAGGAAGCATGACCATTTGTAGGTGCTGCAACTAAAGTAAGGAACGAGCACACATCTTCTCCTACTGAATGTTATTTTTTTGCTTATACCTCAGTGAGGCATTGTATCTTTCCTGTTTTCTTGCTAACAAAACAGGAATACCACTAATAATGTTATGATATGTGCACATATGTACTTCCTGTAAGAGTATGTATTGCATTTTGACTGCGCACAAACCATATTGCAGTTCAACTGGAACTGATCTTAGACCAACTCCTTCAGGTGGATTTGGGTACAACATCTTGGTATGCATCCATAAGGAAGAAGAATTCATATTACAAATTTAGATTTTCATCAGATTCAGACAAAACTAGCACTGTGAAAGCTCTCTGCACCCTACAACAATGTAAATAAAACACACTTACAAACATTGTCGTTGCTAGTGAAAACCAATTGACTCCATTTGTCTTCTGACCTCTACTACTAAATTTAACCATCACTGCTACATACTGAACATCACCCCTTCCTAATTCAGATCTTGCATTAACACAGTCTTACACGTAAAATAGTCTGTTGAAGAAGTGAAGACCAAAATTGTTCCACGTCTTTGACTGTTTTTCAGGACATTTTGGTCCTTTAAAGTATAATCATACAAGCAAGCATGCACACACACACACACACACACACACACATGCACACACACACCGTATATACATGCATAAGGAGATAATAACACCTCAACCTCTCAGTTTTACTACTCAGAGAAAAGACAGCTCCCTCCAGGTCTTCACTCCATCACAACAACCATGCAGTAAGCTTTTATATTACATGAGACACTGGCTGTTTTCAGCCTCTGAGGTGTTTACACGCGTGGCCTGAGGGCACAACAGAGTTTTATCCCATGTTGGATTCAGCCCACATAGGCCTCCCAACTTTTGTGCTCATTAAGACCGCCCAGTGAGAGACGAAAAGCTAAGAAATAAATCCTAAATCCTTTTTTATTGAGGTGTGGCAGAGTTTCAACATTCATATCTAATGGGGATAGAGTCACTGAGGTTGATGTCTCCTGTGTTTACATGGCAAAGATTTAACCATTTGTGACTGCATTAAGGTTTGAAAAGGAGGAACATCATTTTGAGAGCGGGACTTCATGTCTATGTTCGTTCATTTTTTGCCATGTACAGTTATTAGGAGAATTACAGCATGCACTGCTCCACGGTGGAGAAGGAGTTGGTTCTTAAAAGGGGAGCAACTTCAGTAATGGAAGTGGTTTGGTTATAAAGCAGTTTCCCACACATAGACTTTACTTGGTCGGGCCACCCAGGTATATTAACGGCGCCATCCGCGATCGATTGACTTGTGGACGATCTCCCCTTGCGCTACCCATCCTGTGTGGTCTACTGATAATCGCACATGCTCTGCAGAGAAACACAGAGAGAGAGTCTCCCACTTATGCCGTTGTTTAATAAAAGCTTGAAAGTGCACCTGTTGGTGCCGATGTCACTCGGTACCGCGTTGGTTTCATTTCAATAGGCTACGTCATTAACAACAAGCCTCCTCCACATGCGGCTCAACTGCTGTTGTGAAAACAGAACTGCGGGCGAAAAAGTCCAGTTGGGTGACTTTATAAAACATATTGCTGATGAAGAAAGTACACGTGATGGGGGGTGGGGGATGGAGAACTGAAGGGAAAAGCAAGGTGAGCAGATTAAAGTAGTAGTAGTTTGTAGCTGTCTTGTAAGGGAACAGCATCCAAATAGGATCCGGATCTGGGGCAATGTTCCCAGAAACAAGAAATCAATAGACAGACTAAAGCGATGTGGAAAATAAATGGGTACACTAATCTGAAAGCTGCTGTTGATATGACTTGACAAGCAACAGTAATTGGAGCAGTTGAGAGGCCAATAGTGATTATAAAATGATCTATTATCCCCTTTCTGTCTGTCAATATGCGGTTTCATTCTTGGATCACAGTGGACACCTCCCATTTTTAGTTTACATTCATTTTATGTTTATGATTTAGGTTCCATATTTCTGTGGGTAAGCTGACTGAGGATAAAAGGAGGATGTGTTTTATCATTACGGAGATTGTGGTTTATTCATTAAGCAAAGCAAATATCAATGTAAGCGATACAAAAACCGTTAAAATGTGCGAAGGCATCGTATTCCGCTACACAGGTGCACTCAGAACAAACCAGACTCGTTTGGCTGTACGATGAGAGATCAATGTTGATATTTGCGCTGTGGTGGCCCAATGATAGTGTGTGTTTATCTTTTGGGCTATAAAAAGGTAGAAATGTCTTTGAGAGAATGTCCCATGAAGACAGGAGGTAGGAAAAAAAAGGGTGCTCAGATCAATGTGCCTCTTGTAACCCTAACACAACAAATGCCACTTTCACACTTTTGTTTAGTGAGTGGGCACTTACATAGTTGTTGTGGCTCATTTACAAAGTGTGACTGATAATAAGAGAGCAGGGAGGGAGGGGTTTGGTGTTTAGGATCCTTCTGGACATACTGGCTATAGCACAGATTAATAAAGGCACCACTAGAAACACCAAGACATGCTGTACAAGCAGCTTAACCGGCAAACCTCCGAAAAAGTCACCACTTTGTCTGCGTCCGGCAGTCGCGTGACCCTCGCCTCGCATGTCTAGTGGGCCCTCAAAAGTCTCCCCTTCTAGTAGCAGAGTTGGAGTAATATGACACAGAAAACATGTAATCTGGTTTTACTTACACTGAAGACAAACGTGGATAAAAACCTCATTGTGTCGTTTGCAGCAAAGTACCTATTGTTAGCCTTTAAAAACACTGTTATAGAAGGCAGAATAAGCCTTAAAGACCTTTTCTCCCCAATTACTGTAGATTTCTATTAGTTACTCTTCGATGAGTGATAGGGTCCTACATGTACACGCTATTTTCTGCCAAATTTGGAACAATTTTGGTTATTTCACATGAGATATTTGTGTTTTGTGTATGTTCCTGTCACATGTTTAAAGTGGGTTGTTTGTTCATGTTACCTGGGTGATGTCACTGTCGATCAAATCTGATCAAACCATACCCACACAGTGTATGTAGATGAGCTGGGTTTTGAATGTTGAACTCTAAATAACGCCGGATGTTTCCCCCTAACTTTAACTTTGATTTTTGCTTATTTAGTAATGAATATTTAATGTTTTAGAGACAAACTTAATTATTCAATGGTTTGTAATGGTTGGTTGCACTTTCTTGCTGCAATACCAAACTGCACTTAATTTATATTTTAATTTTGTGAAATAAAACAGATTGGGTGGCAGCCTGTGTGGACCGTGACTTGATGACAAAGGCTAGGCCAGTTGGGAACCACTGCACTATGCATTATGGTCTGTAAAGTTTGTTATGCTCCAAAAAAAAGCTTAACAAACTGGTTGAAATCTGACTTCCAACACATTGACTGATATCTGACTCCCTGGAGAGTCCGTCTGACTGCAGCAGCTCTGTCGAAGTATTGCTGAAACTTCCTCATACACTTCCCAATCTGACTCCCCAGTGAGCTATAGCAGCCCAGATGGACACACACGAACACACACTCAAAGTTACGTGCATCCACAAATGCTTGAACACAAGCATGAATACATAAACACATTAAAAACACACACATGCATGCATACCGAATGTGTGCGTGTCCATGTGTGTGAGGGTAGCGCTGGGTCGCCTAACAAAAGCAATCCAATTAACCTCCCTCCTCCGCAAACCAATACGGAGCAAAAAGAACTGGACTGTAGGGTAAACCCCCCTCTCCACCCCCTCTCCCAGGGGTGCGGCGAAAGGAAAAATATCCTGTGAATTAGTGGAAACCTCAGTCAGTTTCATTGTTCAGTGGATGTCTCCTCTTATTTAAGGAGAGGAGCTGAAGGGCTGTAGGTTGGGAGCAGCTGTAAATACAATTGCTCGGAGAGCTGGGCCGTGAGCGAGCCAAGAGGTTCACTGTGGGGTGATGAGAGAACCAGCGATCCCGAAACCTCCGCCGTCCCTGAAGGATCATTAGTGTAACAGCCTGCGAAAAAGCCAAGTCATAACGGAGCTCCCACGTACAAAAGTGATTGTCAAATCTAAAGTGATTTATAACAGTGGAGTTTTCTGCTGTTTCCTACCATGCTGTGTTGTGTTATTATTTACTTTGGATTTAAGCTCTCCAGTTCATCTGTGTCTTTGCTTATTATCTTGATTTTGTAGGTGGAAATGTCACTCTTTCCTCTTTGCATCAGATGTTTTTGTAACTGCGCATAATGTGTTTTGCATCTTGCCCCCCACCTTTTTTTTTTATACCTTTATGCTCCTTCTGTTTGTTTTTTTAGAATTCACTCTTATGTTTTATCATTGTGCAAAGGACCAACACTAAACTACAATCATCAATCATTTATGGATACTTTCTGAGTTACAGATTGTCATGTGTTAATCCAAAATCTGCAAAATTCATCCCTTGGCCTTTTTTATTACTCACTTAAACTCTCATTTAAGTATGTAAGTTGGATTGACATCATTGTGATGAAGTACCTTGATTTTTCAGCTGATTTTTGTAGATTCACCAAAGACAGACATATTAACGTTTACGTAATTCATATAGTTCCAGAAAATGCACTATATCACCGTGATATTGTGATATTACGATATTAACCCATGGCACACACACAACATATCTGTTTAAATAGCAAACACACATAGACTGGCCTGCTTGGGCCCAGTATGACATTACAAACTGCTAATCTACAAAAGGGAAGCAAAGCCAATGTGATTATGCAGCATTTTCCAGATTAAATGACCACTTCATAAGTGGTTTTGTGTTTAGCAGTATTTTCACCACATAAAACGTGTGATGCTGCAGTAAACATTAATGTCACAAATACATTTTGTACAACTGTCCTAAACAAGTGCACACGGAATTCCTTTTGTTTTATTGCACATGTTGCTTAGGCAGAGTACATAACAAGCTTAACAAATCTGTTACACACAATTTGTTTTTCATGTTAATGCCATTATGCAATATTTATTCAACAGGTTTGAAAGGATTTAAAACCTGGTAGAAATTTCTTAACCCACAGAGCGATAACTACTCCCTCAACTGTCATATGACAGCAGGTACCTCTTTTTTTTTAATACAGCAACTGTACTGTTTTACATTGATAAATTTATTTTCTTGTCTTTTGACTGCCAATGAGTAGCTCTACTGGAAGCAATTGGCGCTTTGAAGCACCTTGACTGCTGATAGAGGGGAAAACGTTACTCATTCACTTCCTTCTCTCAGATACCCTCCAGCTGTGGGGGGTATGGGAAAGGAAAGAGGCTTCATGAGGCGTTCAGGTGTCAGCTGGATGGATTTAGACCGCTGGGGTGAGATAGGAAGAGGAGTCCGACTCGAAACAAGCCAATCTGGGAATGCAGGCGACAGGTGTCTGGCTACGGTGAAGCCTCCAGTTAAACCAAACTATCTGTGATGGTGCAGTCCGGCAAAGCAACGCTGGTATGAAGAATTCTACTCCTTGAGCTTTATGAAAAAAAAACTGCAAAAAAGTGAATCTGTGAATTTTCACAGATCACAGTTTTTTTGTGTATGTGCTGTCCCCATTGGCTTTGTGACCATGCCAATTTTTCACAATGGATCGTAAAAAAAATCTCTTTCATGTTTGTGGGAAAGCTGAGATTGGCTGAGACCAGGCTTTACTGGAGATCTGAGAGGCAGATATCAAGTCAACTCTGGGCGTTTTTGTTTTTTTTCATGCTCTGACTCCAGCTGAGACCCCTGAACCTCTGATTTAGGCTTTTAGCAAGTCTTGGGTTTCTTCCTCTCTCCAACCTGCTTTGGTGTGAAGATCTCATAGATTCTTGTCCAACTGGAGAACAGATTTCGCCAACTGAACTGAACATCATTCGGCTGCTATGGCTTCTTGTCTGAGACTAAACTGATCACACGCCGTTGTTTAGGTTTATGAACGCAGCTCCGGAGGCATGACAGGCTGGCTCACAGTGCCGTTCCGCTGGCGGTGGAAACCTCTGGGATGTCCATTTGTGAAAGATCCTTGCCTCTATTTTGAGGGGTTAAGACAATAAGACACTTATACTGTCCCTTCCCAGGCTGAGCCTTAACTCATCCCGTTTACTGGAAGGAATTTAACAGGCGACAGCTGGGGCCCTACAGGGCATGATCCCATCCTAAATCATTAGTAATGATAGCCTTATTTTATACAGGCTGCTTGCTTCATGCTCTCTCTTACTTTTTCTAGGAAGCTAGACATTTGTTTTTGCCATTCCTCACTGGTTTGTTATTCCAGTTTAAAATGAACAATAAACTTTCAGGGCAAGGCTTTGCTTCAACACGCACACGATGTCTTTCAGTCATCCTAGAGCCATTCATTCTTCACATCTTAACAGAGAGGGTTTAAAAAATGTTTTCAAAGCAAAAGACTCCCAGTTTGTATGGTTTTAAAGACAGTCACAGCATGTGTTATTGATTTGAAAGTGAAATGGACCCTGACTATCCTGGTGTAAACACGCAATGCTGGAGCACCAGGTGACACATTTAACACACTAATTATACTCAATAAGCTGTAACTGAAGACTGTATTTTTGGTCATTCTTTATTTGGCAATAGAAATTTTTTTTTTTTTTTTTTTCCAAAGCCTATCCATAAAACAGTGTTTGTTAAATTATATTATACCTCGGCCACAGAAAATACTTGTTTTTGATTGACTGGCAGGTGTCACCTAAAACACTGTTGCGGTCTTTTAACTAGTGTTCTAAATCAGTGAGCAGTATAAAGTATATTAAACTGCAGATAACCACAGCAACAGTGCTCCTGCTGTATGTTACCTACTGGCGAAACAGACTTAACCATGAGTTAAACTGACTACAAACTTCACATTTTCAACACAGTTTCACTTTTTGCCAGTGTTGAGTGGCCATGGTATAAAAAATACATAAAATAATTTAAAAAATGTCTTATTCTTTGTATATCAGGAAAATTTGTTGTATATTAACACTTACAGAGCATTGTATGTAATGTAAACGACTACTTGCAGCCACGAAATGTCCAGTTTGCCTGGCCTTTTTTGACCTTTCAACTGTTTTTTTTAACCTTTATTCATCCAGAGAAGGTTGACCAAACACACCGCTTCACCTCATACAGATGCACACATTCACACTTGGAAACTTCCACGTGCAGCAACAATCGTCTACTGTTGACCCTCAGAGCATTTCCACTGGAGAAGTTGGAAGTTAACTGCTGAGGGAGAGGACAGTGCTAGATACTCGCCAGGTGAATCAGGGATTCGAACCAGCAATTTTTGGATCATAATTCCAGAGCCCTCAAGCTGTGTCTGTTCACGCTTTTTGTGTGTAATGAAGTCTGAGCTCCCCAGAGACCCATCAACCACTGACCTGAACACAGGTCAATGACCAGGGAAAGGGAAACTGAAAGACGAGACACTGCAGGGAGTGTGGTTGTGTGTGTGTGTGAGAAAAAGAGAGGAGAGAGAGTGACAGACAGACAGACAAACGGGAAGAAAGACAGATCAGAGATAAAGGGATATTGTGTCACTAAGATTTGAGATGGAAGTCTTATTCCATGAGTGTACGTGTTCTGTATCAGTGTGTGTTTGTACTGAGCTAACTGTTATCTCCTGACTGAACCTGCAACAGCATGCACCACAGGATGACAGATAACATCATTACAAAGCACTGCTTGTCCTCAAACCGCCTCCCAAAGGCAAACATCACACACACACACAGGGAGAGCACACACTTTTGTTGTGAAAAAAGGGCTGTTTGTTTGTAATGACTCACTAAGAAATGTCACTGACACTATAAAAGAATATGTACTCTTAAGAAGCTACTTCTAATTAGATACTTGATAGTTGTTAAAAGCCTCCCCCAAAAATGTCAATATCTTGAAATTGGTGGAAAGATTTTTAATTTTTTACCACGTTTATAGAGAGAAAATCTCAAGTCGCTTCAAAAAACGTTTTAGCAACTTTGCTTGTTGCCATATATTTTCTGTTTCAGTCCAGCTAATGTAAAGCAGGACTTGATAAGAAGTTAAATTTACATGGAGAATTTTGTGCAGTTCAACTGATAAAAAAAGGTGCTCCATTTCTCTCTTTTCTTTCAAAGGAAGTGGTATCATTTCAGCAACAACTGCAATGAAACCCAAGCCGTGAGACTGTTATCCGAGCGCACTATAAGAGTGGATAAGAAGGTCATGAGGTTCACATAGAGGGAAGCCATGGTGGATAGTTTCTGTGGTCAGTATTATTACTTCAGACAGAGCTGACTCTTTTCTGGCTGCAACATGAAAACTTTGGTAGTTCTGCTCAACACCCCCCGAATGTTGTGTCTCTGTTATGAAGTGGAGGGAAGCACAGTAAACTCTCTGTCTTATCAGGTAAACTTATTTTCTTACAACAAGTCTGCCAATGCAAGGATATTTGAACCCCATTCCAATAGAAATCAACTTGTGTGAACATTTTTCTAAAAATGAGTGTCAGTATCTTGAAACATTAAAGAATAAGGGAGATCTTTGCGCTAGAGTAAATACTTGTGTGTCATTTTGCAGTGAAAACAAGTCCTACTGCACAGGCAGGCATCTTTTTGACTTGTTTTAAGAAAATAAAACTTTAAAAACTCAAAGACAGCCCTTCTTCTGTTCATCTATGATCCTCCTGTTCAGGTAATGCAATATATAATTTATAGGTGTCATTGGTCCAGGTCCTAATGCCTGGGATCAGTCAGCAGCACTGATGAAATCTCAAAATGTCTTCAGGACTAAAAACAGCAAGTCCTGTTCCATTTGACTTATGACCTGGATGACATTTTATATACATTTAACACCTTTTTAAGGCTTTTATAATTAAGCTACATCAATTTTAGACATTTTATGGGCCTGCAGACAGCGTGGTGAAAGCCTGGTGAGTGTCAGGGTCGGATAATTTAAAACACCTCCGGGCTGTCGCTGTAAAGGCCAGCCAGTCTAAGGAAGTGATGATGTGCTTCAAGCATGCTTGTGTGTGTGTGTATGTGTGTGTGTGTGTGTATCATTTTCCTGCAATAAGTAGAATAAAGTCTGACGGAGGTGAGGAGAGCCAGAGCATCCTAAATGCCTCGCTCTGCCTCTGCTACTGTGCGTGAGTCAGAGGTGACAGCTGGATCCTACAGATCAGGCTGTGGATTTTCCATTTCCTTTATTCTCATGTTTGCCTGACACTTTAGCTCTTTTCCATTGTCAAGAACTCTTTTTTCTTCTAGATGGTTTTTGGGGGCGTTAGTATGTATAATGACAATACCATGTATGTGCTGGAGAGGTATTTGAAAACAAAACAAAAAATCAGTTTTGCCTACTGTTCATCATCATGTGATATTTCTAATGTGTCTTTTTTAAAAAACCAAATAGACCCATGATATAAGGGGCCACAGGAACTAAAGTAAGGAACTAAATCAGGAACCGAAAGTTCCTTTGGCGCATTCATGTTTGCGTTGCAAACTGCATCTCAAGAACCGCAAAGATTAAAACAATGGTTTTATTTACATTTTATTTACAATTTGATATTTGAAAAGGTGTTGGAAAGGAGACGCACAGAGATGCAAAAGGGAGATTAACACGCCAGAAAGGAACGTCTCCAAAGTAGCACTGATCTCCTGAGATCTTTTTATGGTTGTTTTTTCAAACAATTAGTAGTTTCATTTTCATTTATCTCGCTCTTATTTCTCTCTCTATACAAATGTAGTTTCTTTTCTTTTTTAAAAAAGATACTTTTTTCGGGCTTTTTGCCTTTATTTGATAGGAACAGCTGAAGAGAGACAGGAAATGCAGGGGAGAGAGAGAGAGAGGCGGGATGACATGCAGCAAAGGGCCATGGGCTGGACCTGAACCTGAAGCTGGGCCACCGCAGCAAGGACCCAGCCCTGCACGTGGGGCGCGCGCTCCACCAGGCGAGCCACTGGCGCCCCACAAATGTAGTTTCAATGTTAATAGCATTAAGAGAAATTCCCATCCCAAGTGCTCATATTGATACTAGTGACAAGTTGTTGTGGTGATGAGGCTTGTGGTTTACCTTGCCCAATACTGCAGGGTCTTAACTGTTAACCTAGAAAGTATTACGTCAGGAGCAGGGACCTTTTGGGAGGCAGGAGCTAAAACCTGCACAATGTTCTTGCAGTCAAAATGTATGGAAAGTACCTTAAAATGTTCCTGAGTTCCAGCAAAAGTTCCTTTGCTCAAAAACCAAGGTTTAAACTTAACTCAGATTGTGCAAACTTTGACATCCAAATGATGGATATCTCATTTTGGAATATGAAACCCTTCTTGTACTCACCACATGAAACACCTCAGCATCCTGACCGGTGGTGAGGACCATCTGGGGCTGGAGGCCGGACTGGAGGAAGAAGCCATGAGCCGCCACCGTGCAGCCTCCGCTACAGTGAGGGGGATGAGAATGGATGTTAGAGTAGACAGAGACACAGTAGATTCCCACTGGGAGGGACCTGCTGTTAGTCTTAGCAGTTTAGGCACTCGTCACCTCCTACTCGTTTCCTCCAGGCTGTAAAACTAAAGCATTTATCTGTCTGTGCTCATCCACAAATATGCTCAGTAAAATTCGCCCTCACTCTTGTACCTCCTTTTAGGTGAAGAAACATGCAGGAACTCAAATTTCAGTTGACAGTGAGAAAGTGTGATATCCAAACCATTTCTGAAAATACGTGTAAGCGGTTCAGTGCTGGCCACCACACAGATGTAGAGAAAAACACTTTGTGGATTGGAACAAAAAAAAAAAAAAGACTGAAACCCCCTTTCTGAATTAATATAACCCTAACCTGACGAAGGAGCGTGACGGCTGGATGCTGTTGATGATGGGGTCTTGGTTGTAGGTGAACAGCACAGGGGCGTCGCGCTCCACCGAATCCACCGTCAGCTTCACGAGTTGCTTGGAGGGAACAGCGTGTGGAGGCGTCTTACAGGTCAGCATGCTAGACGACAAGCTGATGGTGGAGGTTGGGGTGGGGTGATGAGTAAACACACAGGATATATTGTTGTGTTAGTATGTACAGTGGTATCCATTGTCCTAGCCCCTATTCATGCATTTCTCATGCATTAGTCCTGCAGATAATTCCTGATGATTCTTGCTTGAGCGGGAAACGAGACAGAATGAGGAAAAGAGTGGGAAAAATAAGAGGAAAAGAAAGAAAGAAAGAAAGAAAGAAAGAAAGAAAGACGTGTGACATAGGCAACATTTTCTCAGTAAAATTACAGTAATGTCAAGGGACATTTGAGTATGTGTAACGAAAACAATCCCTCTACATTACATATGTACAGTGCAGCCTCCCCAATTCCTTTCTAAGAAAGACAGAAATAGGCACAGACTTGACGTGCAAGAAAAAAAAGAAACAAAAAAGAAAGAAAAGAAAGGATAAAAAGTGACTGTGAACTAACCTCTGGATCTTACAGGCTGCTTTCCCTATCGTCACCTCTCGCTTGTTTCCAGTATCCAGGAAGGCTCCTCTGATGGTCAGCATGGTGTTTCCGGACTTCGGCCCAAATGTCGGGCAGATTTCGTAGATCACAGGGTCCTGGACGCCGAGACCACTAGACACTTTAATAACTCTGTCCAATGTTTAGATACTATTCTTTATTTTAATTTGTTAAAGTGAAATTTCTCTGTGCTGACCACAAATACAGTATGAACTGAAGAACACTTCAATCATCGATAGACTGTTTTGAACAGCTGCTTTGATATGAACTCATCAAGCATACATACTGACTCACTGTAAAGTCGGCATCAGTGTGTACCATCTTTCACATATATATTTGTTATGTTGTTTCTCATGTCAGACAAATTGATCCATAAAGCACTTGCAAAATACACTGATTTTTGCAGCCAAAAAGAAGGAAAAACGCCATTCTTACCACAAAGGTGAAGCCCTCCATCTTGGCTACCTTGTGGCCACTGATGACCTTCACTGTGTGTCCTGATGGGGTGAAGTTCCCACTGAACACTGGGGAACACTGCATCTCAGTCCATCTAAACACAACCCCCACCCAAACAACACACAGACCAGGCATTATACCCTGCCACAGCCACCCAGAATTTATCCTTATTCAATTATCATCTACTGCCCTGCAGTAATGCACAAAGAGGCAATTTTTTATCTGGGATTGGGTGGGCGGTGTTTTTATTTTTTTCCCCCAATTTGTAATGAGGTTGTTTGTAGGGACTTTTGAATGGGACATGGCCCCAGTGGATTTGGGAGAGTGGAAAGTCTGGATGCAGCGATTTTTCCCAGCAATTTTTCAGTTAGGGGAGTCATGTGTTGAATGCGGCAGGCTGCAGGAGAGGGGGGGTGCTTCTTAACATTCTTCCTTCAACACAATAACCCCTATTAAACCTGCTCTGCCCCTATGGGACGCCAGTGTACGGGTCCCTTTATCTCGTAAACACCCACCACTTAACACACACTCTGTCTCTCTGCCTCTCAAAGGTGGCTTTTCAGATACTGTGCAGGAACAGTGTTCATTTCAAAATGCACAGACAAAGTACACTAGTATAACATGCACACTGGCATACAAAAACTACATCACAGGCATGGAATGTATTTAGAAGTGGAAGATGTATGCCGATGTAAACCAAAAAATAAACACACCTGTTGATATTGTCTTGTCTGGGCAGTTTGCAGGGAGCTCCCGCCACCTCCACTGTTACCAGAGAGGCCTTGAAGCTCTCTGTCTTGTCGAAGCCGAAGTTGCGCCCGCACATTGTCACCGCTGTAGAGCCTCGTATTGGTCCAGAGGTCGGAAAAATCTAATGCATGCAAAAGGAACATTTCTAATTTAAACATTTACTCATCAGTCTGAGATCATAAAATGAAACATCAGTGGTGACCTGCTCCTTTCACTCTCATACTGTACGTATAATACATAATATAATACGATATTAGTTTTACACCAGTGGAGTAAAACTAATGTTTCTCCAAATTAATACAACTTTTGTATTAATTTAAATAAATTATTTGCTTCCTGTTTCAACGAGGATGTTGTTGCTGCCCGACCTGCCTCTCCCTGGTGTTGTTCCAGGTGTATTTGTTTTTTAGTTGTCTTTACTGACAGGTTAAATATTATGGATGTGACTTTTCCCTTAGCCTCTCACTCTTTCCACCATCTGCCACTGCAAGGCTCTTTGAACCTGTTTGATCTGAAACTCCAGTGTTCTCTGTCTATTTTGGGCTGTAAATTAAGGTCCCTTTGTGCTGCAAAGCAACCTAAAATGACCAAATTCAATCCTATTATTGGTCCACAATCGTAAATTAGTCACTGCAGAGTCTGGTAGAATTTCTTTCCATAATGTTCAATTCTTTCCCTAGATTGGATTGACAGCTGCCATATTTGATCACACAGCTTTTGGGTGGAGTTGGATTTTATTTCTGAAAGGCATTTCTTCTTGTGTGTGTTCTAGAAAGTAAAGCAGTGCAGTTTTGTTAATGTCCATAGTAATTTGTTTATTTCTGATAGCTACTTAAATTAAGGTTTTATTTCACCTTTATTTAGGCATTTAACTGATTTACCTGTTATATCAACAACACTGAAAGTAAGTGATACAGATGTGAGTATCCTGACATGAGATTTAGGAAAAGTAAACTCAGACACTCGGAAGATTAATGTCCAAGCAACCTGTCTGCAGTGAGTTACAGCGCTTTTCAAAATTCTGCATGTTAAAACAGTCCCAGAGGAAGAAGTGTTTTTACATGTTCTTGTCCTATTAACCCATTTTGTTGCATTTAGGGCAGTGGAGGCAGCTTGTTGTTGTGGTGTCTAACAGCATGGGGTGCAGCATTAAAGTCGGAAAGAATGAATACCACCCACACTGATCTCAGTGAAATCTCACAGTGTCAGAGCAGTGTTTAATAGGACAGTGCTGCTGTAAAAGGTCTGCTGTTTCAGGAAGGACCATGACCTTCACAAACACCACACTGTAGAGACAAATACAGTGCAAATATACAGATCACAGGTTCAACAGACAGCTTATATGAGCTGTTTTTGGAAGGCGAGGAGTGAGAGAGAGTTTGAACAAAGTTTGAACCCGACGTGATGTGATCACATGATAGGTGTTCCAGCAAAGGTGTTCAGCAGGAATCTGCAAAGTTACTTAAGTTAAGTTTTAGGTTCAGGTTATTTGCACAGTGTTGAAACAGCAGTGAACTGAACAATGAAGTGTTGACACGTTTAAACGGGCAAGAAGGAAACAGAGTTTCAGAATTCTCACATCCCCATCATGTTTTGAATTCTGAAAATATATTCTGCTGATAACATAGTAAAAGTGGCTCGTGAGGAATGAGTAAAAAAGTGAGCTTCCTGCCCCGATCATCACCATGGTGACTAGTGGCTGTGGTTACCTTAGTGATGACAGGTGTGCAGTAGTCCTGGGTCCAGAGGGAGGAGGAGGGACACTGGCTGGCTCTGGTGCAGCGTCCATCACACCAGCCACATTCTGTCACCCGCGACGACAGCAAACAGGAAGTACAGGTGGTCAGCTGACCACAGCCGGGGCCAATCAGAGGGATCTTAGTGATCTAAGAAGAGGACAGAATTGAGGACAGAAAGCATAATGTGACACCTAAGATGTAAGAAAGTCAATTGTGTTTCTTCATTTCTGTCTAACACATGACGAAAGTGTGTCAGACAGAAATAGATTGCAAGAAGATTCCAAAATGTTTGGTTGCAGAATGCTTGCGGTAAGCCTCTAGGAACATTATTCTCTTTTATCTGTTGGCTCTGCTCCTTGTTCGCTGTTGTTTATTTGCTTTCAGTGAAAGAGTGTTTTTGTAATCACTGATGCAAGAAATCTGTAAGGATTATGTTCTTGTTATGGGTCAAAGATGAACACACAGCAGTCTTAACCTACCAAATGTGTAGAATAGCAATAGGTTCTCTACAAGGCAGAACTTTTTTCTCAAACCTCTTCCCATTTTGCTAAGGAAAGAACCAAAAAGGACCAGAGGTACATTTTTGTCCTTAATCTCTGCAGCTCCAAGCCCACCTTGTTTCCTGTGGCCATTAGCAGGGCTCCGTCTGAGTGGTCAGTGTCCAGCAGCGCTACACTGGCGGAGACGGGTCTCGAGTCCAGGCGGATGTTGACATGAGGAGAGGCAAATCGGGAGAACAGCACCTGAAAGAAGGAGGACACGTCATTGCAATTGTCTTAAAGGGGCAACAACATTGTCATGACTCTGGCACAGCTTACAGCATCATTAGTTGAGACTGACTGTAACTGAGAGGAATAATAAAGTCACTTTGTCATAATAGAACAAGAAGCTAGCCAACTACAGATGAGATATGACATAAACATCAAGCAAACAGGTAATGAGACACCATTCAAAACGCTTCAAAAAGACTCTTTACTTGCCAGTGGACAAACTATTGGGGGCTTGCGCCAAAATCACAGTGTGGTTTCGACAGTAAGATTTGAGCCGGACATTTGGGAAACTCAAATATTGAGTTATTGGCGCTGATCAACAACCCTAGATTTCTTAGGGACATTTTTGACAGTAAAATTTGAATTATTCAGTCTCCAAAACATCTCTAGAGAAGACTCCACATATAGTGGTAGAAATCGGAGTAACCTGTATTCATGCATTCAAACATAACCTGTTCTGAATTAGGAGTAGATGCCACCGAAAGAAATCCACCTTAGTCTATTTGTTCTTTATTGAATTGAATTTCTCAACAAATAATCAATATTTTTCTCTCTACCAGCTACTACTTGTGCTTCTTGTGGATGCAGCCAAACTTTGCCAATAGGCATAAAATGAAAAGCGGGGATTATACAATGCTACATCTGTTACTAAAGATACAGTATGATTAAATCAAATCAGCGAAACGTACTGTAAGCCAAGTGCCTGTCTTGCAAAATATTTGGTGTTTGTTTCCCATGAAAAGGGCCCTTTTTTTTATAAAGCAACCAGCAGACAGGTCAGCTGAGGACGCATGGTTAGGAGGTTTTGTTCACTCGTCACCACTGTTTTTCATTGTTGCTCTGTTTATTTGGAACACTTTACAATGTTGTACACTGATACACACCATGAATTAAATAAGAGGGAAATATTATATGGAGTCTCAAATATACAACAATAGATCCACAGCATCACCTGAGGACAAACAAAGCCTTGAGGATGAAAAACTGGAAGACATCAACAAGTTTTTTGGCACTGTGCCAGCACACCTTGACTGGGAGTTGGTGAAGGAATACGATCCAAAGTGTGTCATCTTTTTCTGGGTAATGCCTTCACTGGAGTTTGGCTTAAGGTAGTAATTCCATTACAATGTTTCCTCTTAGTGGTGTCTAGTCAAGTGTCATAGTCTAGAAAAATTGTGTGACTTCAATGTAGACATTTCGGACATAGCAGAAATGTCTGTTGCATTTAGGTGTGTCAGTACTCCATGCCAATGAATCTGCATATACAATATTGGGGCTCTTGCCCTAGTACACTGAATTGGAATGCAGCCATTATTGATGTTATTAGCTAAACCTGTGTTTGGCAAATCAAAATGTCCGCCCTTTGAAAGGTCTGGGGTTGGCTTACAAGCAACCCTGATTACGTGCCATTTAACAGGAAGTTTAGGTCAGATTTTGCAGCAGCTTGACAAACTCAATTTGAATACATTTGAACTCGTGTTTTTCATTTTTTACTAACTTTCCAATATTTGGAGGTGTATGTCACCAAAGCAATTACCGAGAAGTGCTTTTAAAAGTAATAGTAAATAATAGTAAAGTATAGGTTATTTGTCTAATGTTATTTCTGCCTCTAACAATAGGTAACAAAGTCAAGTAAACACCTTTACATATGAAATTTTGGGAAATTATGTTTTTTGTTGACTTTATGAAAGTTAGATAAAGAGAACAACATCAGTTTAATCTCTGTGTGTTCAGTAAACAAACTGGCCCAGAACATGTTAAGCCTACTTTAACAAACACTGGAAGCAGAAACTGGCTAGCTAGCCATCAAAACTAACTTCAAACAACTCCAAACCTGTCTTTTTAATACGTTTCTGTATGTATTTAACATATGTAGAAATAGCTCACACATTTCTTGACCAGCAACAGCTGGACTCAGAAACTGCACACAACACATTTAAACTCCTGTCCTCATGATGAAGTTGACGGTTTCACAAACATTTTCTAACTCTACTAAAGGACTCAGCTGACTTTTGGATTTGTGACTACCTTTCGAACTAACAAGATGCAATATGTAATTATAACAGTTTTGGAGTTGTTGGAAGGCATATATTGTGTCTTTTGGCGGAGGCTAGCTGTGCTCCCTGCTTCCAGTCTTTGCACTAAGCTAGGGTACAAAAAACTTCATGGAGCTCCAACAACATCAAATTATATCTAACTCTTAATAAGACAGCAAATAAGGACCTTTCAAAATGTGTATTTCTTTAATCACAATTACAAACACTCTTAATGGTTCATATTATTATTGCAATTTTGCAGCATTTGACAGCTATACAATTAGTCTGGCAACCAGACAGCTTCAGCCTTTACAACTGTACTCTACCTGCAGTCCCAAAATCTCGATGTCTTGAATTAACTATATTTTATTTGAAATCCATCACTGTCTCCTAATAAGCACTAAATATCTTTAGTTCAATTTCTTACAATTTGGAGTTAAGAGCTAATTTGTCAGAGAGACTTTCAATCTAGTTCATAACTTCTAACATAGTTGAGGAGGTTGAGAGAGAGATGACTGGTTTGGGGCACAGAACAAGAGGATGCAGCCGCTGGTGGAGACAATGTGTAGTCTGGGAGGTGTTTCAGACACACACAGACACACACACACAGTCAACACACCTGGAGCAGCATTTATCATTTGCGGTTACACTGCAATTACAGGCCTGGGAGCAAACAGAACAGAACAGGGTCTCTAATGGGGTGTGTGGTTGCTCCAGTTACATGAAGCCCTCTGAATTATACCATTCCCCCTATATCACACACACACACACACACACACACACACACACACACACACACACACACACACAAATAGATTTAGTCCATGGACACACACAATCTCTCTGCCATATCATGATGGAGCTGCAATGCGATGTAGCCTCCAAAAACAAAGCACTGAAAACAACAAAAACACTGACGAGACACTGCAGGGATGGGAGTTACGGTATGTGTGTGTGATTTATTGTGCTTGACAAAACACCATACAATCCACTTATTATAAGTAACCGTGCGACATGGCGTCCAGTAAATACCTACAACACTCTGCATTGAAAATTTTAAATGTGATTTTGTTGCTTGGCTGATACACTGGTTGCCCTCGCCTCACCCTCAGAAATGTCTTGTTTTCCAGCGTCATTCCTCTCACTGTTTGAGCCTCATGATCAACGTTAGATTTGTAACAGCGAGTATAATGGGTGGCTTTCCGCTGGGGACGAGGCCATACAACAGGCATCTCTCTGGAGGTAATAGCGGTGTAAATGACAGCTTATTGTATTAAGCAGGCGGGGGGAAGTTTGGCCTATAAACACGGCCACTGTGTTATTCCCACAGTGGAGCGACTGAAGCAGAGGGAAACACTTCCTGAGCCAGAATGGCAGCCTCAACTCCATGTTCCCTCTTGTCTCGTCCTCTGGGAGCAACCAGGAAATTGAAATACATGAAAAGTTGACAGGTTCTTTTTATGGTACTAACAATGAAATGAGCTGCCAAAGCAAAGACGACCACCTCTCACAGATTCTTATTGTAGTTTAGCTTTGGGAGAGAGCAGATGGCCGGAGGGTCGTCAGTTCAAATGCACGTCCTTGGAAAATCAGGGTAGGGAAAGTGAATGAGACACTGCAGTCATGCCCGGATACCTTTGAGCAAGGCGCTTAATGGATTACTCCAGTTTATTATCATTTTCTTTTGGCATCATTTCTAACAGTTAGGATAACACTTTACTCAAAAAAGTGAGTGGGAACAAAGCAACATCTGTTCATGGAAGTACAAGGCAAAAAAACACAAGCGTCAAGACTCAGGTTGTAAAAAAGCTTAGTTGGAGGTAAAACCAAAAGTGAGCCCATCTGAAATGTGGGTAATAATCCCTCATTCCACAGGAAACCTTTGTGCCCATCCCACACATCTTCGGCAAGTACAGTAGGTGAAAGTTAACCCAGGAAGTTGGTCTGTGACGGATGTTTGGGTAACAACAAACAACAAGTCTTTGTTTTCTCTTCCAATAAGTTTGGCTGACCTGGGGGGCATCTTATGTTTAAAACCTGAACTATTGTCTGCTGATTTTGCCACATTACTAGAACTCAGCAATTACTGTAATCACTTGAGTACAATATGATTATTACTGGAGGATGTCACTGAAAATGAGAATGAAGATCACAAACAAAATCACTGCTGACTGTTCGGTCTCTTCCTCAGTTCAACTACAGTTTTACTCTCCAGGTTTTCTACAACCTTTTCATCGTCCCTTGTAAGTCATTCCTTTCTCTTGCTCAGCTTTACTTTTCTTCGAAAGCGAGTTTTTTTAAACATCTTTTCAGCCTTTTCTCCTTCTCCCCTCTTTTTACTTTTGAGGGTTTTTCCTCTTTCTTTGGTCTCTATCTCCCTCTATATCTATTAACTCAACTCGAATCAAATCAATTCAGTTTGTATCTGTTTAACCTGCATGATCGGACAGAAACCTGTATTGCTAAAGCTGCAATCAGGATAATGTTATCAACATTAGCAATATTTTACCAACATTTATGGATGACTAGTGTTCAATTAATTCTGTCAGAAATCTCTGTCTCCCCTCCCTCTCTGTGTCAATGATAGGCAGAAAATGCTTGATAAAAAGGAGAGTTTTGCAGTGCAGGACAGCTGCGCTCCTCTTCAGACCTCTCAAAACCCTTCAGCTAAAACAATGAACATCAGCCAAATCAGCCAACCACAAAAAAAAAAAATGAAGGAGGAGGGTCTGGGACGGGGGTTGATGGTAGAGAAACACACAGCAACAGCTGCACGCTCAGTGAGTAGAAAATGCCGTGCGAGGGAACGTGTCAGCGAAGCCCGCCGTTCACCATTAACGTGCCATTCGGCTTGTAAGCCCCCTTGCACCCCACTACCACCACTTCTCTACCCCCTTTTCCCTCCCTCCCTCCCTTTCCGTGCAGCTGTCGGCCCTTTTTTCCACGTCTCTCTTGCCTTTTCTTTCTCCATGCATGTCTTTTCAATCTTGTGTTTCAAAAACACGTGAGGTAATTCAGCGTTTACTTTATGTGTTTCATTCCATGCGCCGTAGTTTTTGGTCCAGCACCGGACTGATGCATGAATACAATGTCACTCGCTGCACTTTACTCTGCAGCTGTAACCACTGCATGCATGCATACACTAATGTACTGTTAGAGTGGATGGACAAAGTAACTTAAACGCCACATGAAAAGGTAGGGAAAGTGACTACACTGAGTCACAGTCTGATATGCAGCTACACAGGCTAGTCATACTGAGTTAATTAAGTTGAATGCCAAAATGTTATATTTGACCCTGATGATCAGCACTTGTATGACTCTTCAAAACAAAATAATGCAACTAACGGACGTGTCTAGATGTAAAACTGGGCTAAATTTGGCTAAAAGGAGACATCTTAATTACATACAATTGTTTCAGGTATTTAAATGACCATATTTGAAAGACAGTTGTATGTAAATTGTCTAAGAAACTTTCATATTTCAACCAAACTCAGCCTGTGTCTCATGTCTAGATATCTTTTGACCTGCAAATATCAGTGCTTACTTGGAAGCCAAATACAGTATAGACACTCAAAAACGTCTCTGACAATCGGACTGTTAATTAAAGCTTCAGAAAGTGGATGTCAGCGCTGCAAATTCAAGAATAACTTACAATCAAGGCCAGTGTTCAAGGATGCATTTCTTGGCGTAAAAAGCACATAACCTTTACGGAAGAAGGAAGAGGAATGGAAGAAAGCAAGAGGGTTAAGGGGTGCCCACTTCTTTCTATGTGGTATTTGATATTCAGACCTTGTTAAGTGTTTCCATTCTTTTGTCTATGTAACAAAGAATGCGAGGTCTTGTCCCTGTATCACGTGTACCAGTGTGAAGTGCTAAATCTCACTTTCACTGCACCGGTGTCACCAAGAGAAATGCTTGTATATTGATTATGACAGAGGTGAGTTTGATTCCAGTTTAGTCTTTATGATGAATTTAAATGCAAATGCAAGAGAAAAAGCTCGAAACAAAATCGAATCATTGCTCCATTTAATTCAAACTCACAAAACTAAACACCTCCAGTGAGCAGTTCCACTGTGACAGAAAAAAGTTATTCCATGACTAAAATCCCCTACAAGCAGTATTCACAGGTCATGTACGAGACGTTGAAAACAGCTAACAAATGATCAGGAGGGTTGGTTTGTTTAATGATAGGCTAAATGGACTGTGTTTGCTCAGACGGCAGACTGGAACGTGGGCTTTTTGGAGGCTCACTGAGCATAGGTCAAAGGTAAGCAAATCAGAAAGGTCCTGTTGCTTGGTCATAGTTTTCCCTAACCTGCCTCTAGCAGAGGCACCTGCAGCCAACTGTGTGTTGTGTCTCCAGCAGGGCGCTTTCACTCCTCACGTACCAACATCCTGCCGCATTTACATGAACAATGAGAGAGGGAAACCACACTGGCCACTGTAGCCTCAGGGTCTCTGTTTATGCCTAACTGCTAGTAATTTCCATGCAAATTAGGTTCCTGCCCGTCTTTTCAAAACATTTATTGTAAAAAATTACTAAAGACAGAACAACGTGACTTCTTTACCTGTATGTGGCGTCCGTCGGCGGTGCCCAGGTATGCCACTGCACGGCCATGGACTGGCACCACGGTGATAGAGGTAACCAAGGTGTTTGTCAACTCTTTGTGCCAGTACTCCAACCTTTGGACAAACTGGGTCACCTGCAGGCGGTACTCGCCCTCTTTCCCTTCATGGATTCCCTCATGTGGGTCGCAGTCGTCTGATGAACTCTGCAAACAAACCAAAGGCATCAGAAAAAATTCCCTGAAGTGTGCACCAAGAATAACAACATATACAGTGAGAATAATAGTGGAGAGAGTGCTTCTTATTGTGGTTACAGGCATGATATTGATATGAAATAAAGCTCAGCCAAGAAATGTCAGCAACATCAGCGTGGTCATGTTTAGCGTTGAAAAAACCCACTTCAAAGAAGTAAACTTGTCTAAGAATAAAAATCTGGAGCAAGCAGTAAAGACTGCTGATTGCCACAAATATTAGTTAATTCACTGTTTACCATACTTTTTGGGAATCGTCAGCAAGATTGGCTCACTTCCAAACAGATTACTCTCCTACTAAACTACTCATTATATAATATCATGTTGAACTATCTTCTTTCATATCTTGCCCGATGGGGGAGGGTTAAGGGCCAAACCTCCTAAGCTCCCCTTAGCTACTCTTTCATCAGGCCATGCTCGTAATGGAGGTCTCGGCGTGATAGTACCTCTAGTGCAAGTACACACTTTGTTGAATAGAAGTATGGGTATGGCAGGATTTCATGGGAAACAGCGAGGATACTTTCATGCTGTTTTTCATTCCATGAACTGCTTTTTCCCCTCTCCAGCTGGGCAAATCCACATTGTTTCCTCTTTCTCCACCCTCCTCTTTCTCTTCTTCTGTCTCCTCACTTGAGTTTAGAACCAAAATGTGTCACTCCAGCTCCCCTGTTTGGTTTTCAAATGTCGCTGGGTTGTGCAGATTGTTGTGTCTGGAGCCTTTGGAGCATACAGTGAAAGCACAGACTGTAGCCAGAGCTGGATTCAGGGCCCTTTCTCTATCAATACCCCCCCCCCCCTTACTGCCCAGCCCTGCTCTCTCAGTGCTCTGGCTCTTTTTGTGTTTAGTCATGGCCTCCTGTCCCAGCCTCAAGTTTCATTAATTATTAATGACCCAGAGGGTGGCGGGCCTCTTGTGGCTCTTAAGGTCCTTGACCTGGCTGCCTGACCAGGCCTGAGCTTTGTGTTGTTTTCTCAGCTTCAGTGGATGATCACCTCTTCACTGGAGTCAAAATGGGGGTTTACAGGTTGAATGGTTATGACATCCTGTGGATGCCTTCATTCAGAGTGCTTCAGTGCCATTAATGCATATGTTTTAGCAGGAAACTCCTAACTCTGAATGCCTTGCTTTCCTCACAAAGATGTTTGTGACCTTAGTTTTGACCTTTTATTGTGACTTAAAGGGTAAAAACTGATCTTGTTGCATCAAACAAAGTTGGTTTTAATCACTTACAGACTCACAATCTCTTACTACCTAAAGCACTGCCTGGGTCATAAGGCCATTACTTGCGGTTTGTGTGAAACATGCTGCATCATTTGTTTAATGTAGATCTCAAAGGCAAGCTTTGAAGATGAGGAGAACAATGGTGGAATAATAAATCAGGAAAGTTTCTTTCTTGGTGACATTACATAGCCGAGACGAACGGGACCGCACGAAGAGGAAAGCAGAGGAAAGCAGAGAAACCTGGCTAACTGACAAGCACGCAGCAACAAACCTTGGTTAAATTAAATGTCCTCAAGGCTAGTGGCTGCAGTAGAGAGACAATGGTTAAGTCAAACCCGGGGAAAATGTGAAGGAAATTGAAAACTGGAAGAAAGGTTGGAAGTTTTTATGCCAAACGCACAGCTGTGAGGTGGTGCAGCCAGCTGATCTGCACTGAATTACTCTGTGTTAAAGAGAGGAGAAATAGTGCAAACTGGATAAGAAATAAGTTTGTGCCTGAAACTGATTTGAAATTGGACAAAGATATAGACACGTAGGTAGAGAAGAGGGTTTGACAAAGTCCGAGAGCTAAGGCAGAAGAAACTTCTCTTCTTAAACACGATGGACAGGTTGTCTTTAATGTGTGAATCTGTGCGTGTTTGTGTGTGTAATCACACTTTTACAATGTCGACCTTTACCCAGAAATTCAGTGTAAAATTAAATATGATCCATTGTAACTCCTGTTTGGACATTCAGGACAGACCGGCTAGCACTGAGCACATATGAAAAACATGGGATTCTGCCAAAACTCTTCTCACTTCTCAAAACTACAGCAGATAGAGACATGATCGCTGTAGAGATTATGCCACGCGGCTCAAAAAACAGGCCCTGGGCTGATTATTTTCAGAGCAAACAAACAGGACTTTGGGTTGTTTGTTGAAGCGGAGCAGGACGATGGGAGGGAGGACTAGAAGGGTCTTGGAGGCATTTCTCTGCCTCTGTTGAGGTATTCCTGAGGATCAAGGCAATGAAATTGGACAGTGGAAAGGCTGTTTTGACAAGCTTTGTTTGAAGCTCCGCTGCTGTTATCCTTGGCTGTTTCTTGGCACAGAGACAGAGAGTTTTAGAGGACGTCACACTGACACTGCCATGGAGGCAAACAGGTTCCTCAAGAAAAGTAAAGTTTTGCACAATTTAATAAAGAATTTAAATATATACTTTTAATTAAAGAAGAATTAATTAATTTAAGACAGAATTTAAACAACAGTTTACACTGGCCAGTGACGGACAGATATACAAGATTTTCACAATAAGTTTTCATGCTAATTAGACAAGAAATGTTTCCTAGCAAAGAGAAAGAAAGAAAACTTAATTTCTTTTATTGACTATAAAACCTCTTAACGGTGGTTTTAGAACACTGGCAGCAGTTTATAAACTGTATGTATGAGCTACAAGAGTTTCAAAAGGTCAATATGTTGGGGGGTAGGGGTACATATTGTTTGAAATTTAATCTTGTTAACTTTACTGAAATTCAGTCCAGTTTTGATAAATGGCAAGACATCTTTTCACCTGCAAGTCACCACTTGCTGATACAATACCTAAGTTTTAGTACTTATACCAAAATGTGCCAGCTGTCGGTGTTGTAGTTTTTGATACTCGGTGCTACAGACATATTTTAGTCCACATCAGATAAGAATTAAGGTTTGATACACAGCCCTAATGGAGGATTAATCATTGACTTATTGATTAATAACTCCATAAATGACTATTAACATTGATTCCATTTGAAGTTTAAGCTGAGTTTAAAGAATTTTTTTCACCTTTCTCTTACATTCGTCTTTTGGAAGATTTACGGTGTTGGCAAGTGCTCCTGATGTTCTACATCTTTCAGGCCAGTTTGTGAATGTGTCTTTCAGCTGTAGAACAGGCACCGTGGGGCAGATATGTGAAATATTGTACACCTTTTGCCCCATACTTAACCAGCAGCCATTGTCCCCAAAACAACGGCATGGCGATAGGGTTTCGGTGTCGTGGAGCTCCTAAACCTTGCGGCACTGCTCAGGAGAGTCAAGAGGGGCGTGAAAGATGATCCGCATGGTCTAATGTCGTTTTCATACTCTCACTGTGGCCCCTGGGTCCTGTGTGAATAGATACACTAATGCCTGAATTATAAACCATGGACTGGGTTACTGGCAGGAGAGGGTTTGGATACAAGCACTGTGTCGTGCAAAAATAGGGTAAGGGCGCTCTTGCTAATGTACAAAAATACACATCATGTTGCGGAGGCTTGGCCCGAGTTAACATACTTGCACACATGCACAAACCCGTGGAGTCTGTCTCGTTTCTGGCTGCTCAGCTGGCTCTCTCACTGGACTAACAGACCTCTGACCTCCGGATTGCTTGTGATATTGTGCACTCCAGACAGCAGAGAGGTTTGGTTGTCATCAGGGTGTGTGAAAATGCATTTTTTAGAGAAAGTGAAATGCAAAGGAATGTGGAGTGCGCATTTATAAGTTTCTGTATGTGTGTGCATGTGTGTGTGTTGGGGGGAGTGTATTGTTGCGGTAATGTTGGGACACACATTACAGTACTCCACCTGGACTTAGGGTGCACGTTACTCTGCAACCTGACCCTCAGTAGCTGTAATGACCGTGACGTGTGTGTGCGTATATAAGTACACAGGTGGCTGGTCGCTCCGAGCACATGCAGTCATGTGTTAATGTGTGTTTGCATGTGTGTGTATTGCTGTAGGGGACTGTCAGGGTGTTAGGGACAGTTAAGGGAGTGAGAGAAGTTTACAATAAGCCGAAGACAGATCCTGGCACTCACAGTGCAGCTGGCCTCGCCCTCGAGTGGCCCCCCAGACGCCAGGCAGGACTTTGTTTACAATGGGGCCCTGAGGTGGGCACGGGCAGAAAAATGGCCTTACACATAAACAGGTCCAAAAGAAGGCAGGGAGAATAATATGTGGAGATTATAGTAAAAGTAGACATCTTGTTTTTCAGAAATGTAACAGCATGATACTGATCAGATTGATGTAATCATTGTTTTCAAGTGCAGTTATATTCACATATAATGGTCACTCTGTGTGGCCAGAAAATGGGATCTTGGATTAATTTAGCATGTATGAAAATTTTCAAAAATAGACACTGTTCTGTAAATGACAGTCATCATGGCGTCACTTACTGTGGCTGTCTCGGTGCAGCGATGCAGCAAACTGGAGGTTTTCTAAAATCACTGGTTTCCAAAAGACATCTTTCATGTAAAATTCCACAACTGTCATTTGCCAGAATCTGAGGCTGCAAGTAGCTGAAAAGGTCTTTGCTCTGTGCATGAACGGTGAGATACATACATGTACAGTAATGTAAAAGAAGCTCAGCCTCTGCTACATCGATTTTGACTTATTTTCAAAATAAAATCCCTCTGCCACGAGTCCCCCAACTTTATGGAAGTACAATACTAAATTGGTGGAGTACTCTTATAACCAAAGATATTCAAGTTGTCCAAACATTAGCTGACCTTTCCACACAGAGGAACACTACGGTGTCCATGATGAGATATTGTATCCTTTCCTGTGAAGGAATGCAGTCTTTACATTATTCATGCTCACAACATGTAATTTGCATTTCAGAGTCCATGCTTACTTCATGAAAATGTTTGAGCCTGTGCTGAGAAAGTCTTTCCTCCAAAGATCATCCTCCAAAACTGCACTGCCCACAAACTACAACCACCCAACATAGCTCACAGATCATGGCGTAATCCTTTTCTTTATTTTTCTAATACGTAAGACAAATTACTTCTTGTGCAAAATCTCTTCATTACGAAAGCAAGAATTCTGATGCACCGCTGGCAGAAGGATATTCTCTTGTTCAGTCCAGATACTGAAAATAAGAACTTATTGTTTCATAAAAATGTTATACAGAGTGTCTTAAAACCTCTCTGTCTCTCCCACTTTCCTCCAGCCGGTCTTGAGTTAAATTTTGCCCTTTCGCCCCCCTACTCTCCTGACCCTCCTTCAATTCTTCTCTTGACTAACCACCTTCCTCTCTTTTTTCTATTTCCTTTGCCTCCCCGCACACACACACACACACACACACGGTCCATTCTAACAGCTAAATAATCTTTTGGTGTGTGTGCATGTTTGTGTGTGTTCTCCAGGCTTCTCCCACAGAGGAACAATGCAGCTTCCAGCCTCTCAGCGCCACTAAATCACCATAACTGTATGAAACCTGGCTGGGTGAATGATGATCCAGCATCCTCTTTCTCCTCTGCCCCCAATAAGAGACTAAAATATCATCTCTGAAAACACAGTTAGGGCAGATTTTTCATCGCTGCTTGACAAAGCAACTTCTTTTCCTGCATGTATCAACACATTTTTCTCTTCTTCTCTGAGATCGGGGATTTATGCAATTCAAAACAAGGGGAAAAATGATGGACTGCTGAGTTCGGTGATCAGGGGCCAAAAGACACTATTTCTGCTCTTTCTGAGAACTTCTTTGATTCCACTTCTACTAAACGGCAACAGCACATTTTTCAGATGAGCGTTCCAGAGTTGCCCTGCAAATCCACATTTCGGTCAGACTGACACAGTAGCTAAAGTTACAGTCTGCAGATCAAAGAGAATTAGATAGGTCAACTCCTTAATACATTCTTACTTTCACAAATAGAGATGAGATATTAAGAGAGAATATTTTTCACATGGGAAAGTTTCTGAAATTATTCAATAAGGCCAATTTCTGTGGTATGTATTTAACAGATGGGTCGTTTGTCCATTGATGATTGATACTAGGTTACATCCATGCAGCTCTTATCCTAGGTGTTTCATAAAAGCTCCTGACATATGAGATACATTACACCATATAAACCTAGGCTTGTCATGCTTGGCTTGCACTTTCCACATGAAACAAACAGTAAAACATTCCCACTGGACTCACACTTTCCTCCCTGACTTTTATTTGTTTAAATACTGAGGTCACATCGATATTTGTGACATCTGCTGTGAAGATGCTGTGGCAGGGACTCTCATGATGGTTATCACTGGCTGCTTATAATGTTAGTGAGACAGGATTGTAAGCTATTCAACTATCACACTTAAAATCATAATAATAATAATAATAATACAGATGCTGGGTGTAGTTGATGGTGTTGGGGGTATCACTGCTGAAATAAGGGTTAGGCTGTAATTACGTAAGTCAAACTCATTTTTACCTCCCCTACCTCCTGTGAAGAAACTCTCAAGCTCTCACTCAAACTTTCAATGGTTTTTTTCCATTCATATAGCGAGCAAAAGAGCACACAATGGTGATGGACTAATGGCACTAACCTTGTGCACTCATGACCTCTCGTTGTTTAAAATCAGTATCCTGTTGTTGTGGGTGTGACAGAGAGTGATGAGGAAAGATGCAGCACAAAAGACTGCTCCAAGTTCAAGGTTAATTACTGCACAAAACTGCCTATAAAGTTTGAATTGTTAATTCAAGCAAAAAAATGACTTTTTGCTGAGTCATATAATTTCCTCGCGGCCCAGTAGCAAATGCTCCATAGCCCAGTGGCGGTCCATGGCTCGGGGGTTGGGAACCACTGTTCTAGCACACTGAATTTGAGGTTTAAGTGCTGGCTTTCAGCTTTAAAGGGTCGCTACACCCAGAAAAGCTCATATTTTCTTGCTTATAATAGCGGTATCTAGCCCTGCAAATAGTTTTGGTTTAATTTGTCCAGGTTTTGATGGCTATATGTTATATGTCTCTGATATTTCTGCCTTCACCACAATAAATTGGGGAAACATGTCATTGTTACTTTGCTGTGAGAAGATTTAATAAGAAAAGTTTCCTGGTAGAAAGTAGTCACAAAGACTGTTGGATTTTTTTTTCTTTTACAGTAAATGTCATTTTTCAATAGTGTGAGCCCCACAGACAAAACTCCATTCGCCTCCATTGTATTGGGTGGAGGCAGAATCTCAAAACCTGGACAAATAAAACCAAAACTGTCTGAATGGCTAGATATCACCATGGGTACATGAGAAAGTGGTCATTTGAGTGAAGCCAAACCATTAATTTTAGGCAGTTTACATTCACATCAGATGAATGGTGTAGGTCTTTTTATATATAGCCCCCAAGGGTAAAAAAGTATTAAAAGTATAATGTGGATGAATATGGATGTGAACACCTTAATGCTTTCTGACTGCACTGTAACTAAATGAGTAATGACACTGGGTAATTTTCAGGTTGCAAATGAGCGCCACTTCATGCTTTGCTTTTTCAGCCTGGATATTACTCATTCAGAACATTATTTTAGTGCATTAATGTCTTCTTGAGGTGAGATCAATCTCCAATGTGACAGCTAAGCGGAGCGATCAGTCGTATTTACTAAAGCAGCTGCCATTCCCACATGTGCTCTTAATTATAGAAACACATGAATGTAATGGGGAGGGGGGTGATTTATTGTTGAGGCTGTTTCAGAGAGTTAGCACCAATCATCTACTTGCATGACTGTATTAGCATTAGCTTTACCCTCTCCCTTTGATTACTACAGCCACAGGGGTTTAAAAGTACAGCTGTTCTGTCATGCACAGCCAACAGCATAACTGAAGATGTCAAAATAAGTGGCCCTTTATGCCGAGGAGGACTACATTTGATTTGAAGCGAGGATATGCACACAAGTTTTAAAAAGATACAAACTGACATTTTTCAAAGTTATTCAGCCAAATCTCTTTTTTTCCAGAATTCCTGCTTCCTAGCAGTCTGGAATAATCAAATCCATCCACCGGTGGACACTTGGCAGAATCTCCGCAGTGAAGATTTCACTGTGAGCAGAAATTGCCAAAAACAGCTCCTCAGGCCTTCTCGCTACCATTTAAAGCATACTGCGTTCATGACTGTAAGTGGCTCTCTGCTTCTCATTTTTTTCAGATCTGCGAGGCGATTTTCAATCTTGGAGACAGATTGAACTGTGGGGGCTCATATATGAGGTAAGGCAGGGAAACAACAGCTGGAGAGCTGCAGCCCAACAGCAGCCGTTGAGGAGCAGCCAGATAACCTCAGGTTGTAAACAGCACTGGACTACGCCTCAGCAACAAGGCAGCTTATCAACCGAAGGTCAACATAAGGTCTGAAAACGCGGGCCTCCTCATCTCAGCACGGTCCTGGATGGGATGAGATCACTGGCAGACGTTGTGCTGGCAGAAACGCTGTGCTCATACTCCTAGGCGATCTCAGATCAGAGCCAGATGAGGAAAACCAAACAAATACAACTGCAGAGCGTTTGCGACAGCGGAATCTGAAATGTAGCGGCGTGGAAGAAAACGTTCTTCACAGGGAATGTACTTTTTATTGCTCAGCTGCATGGCCTTTCATATTTGTCCCTTTTCACCAAGTGACACAGAAAAGCAAATGTAATATTCCAGCAGCTTTGCATGGAAACCGACAGAGCTAAATATAATCGCGAAATCCCATGGAAACACAAACAGCCAAAACCTCATCAAAAAACTTCAGAAAACAGACGTGGTTTTTGTGGAAGCAGATCTTTATGTAGTCACAATCAAATATTTCACAGCATGTCGTGACAGCTTGCAGGTGGCAGCCATTCCTGTGCTCTATATTGCATGACGAAGCAAACAAAAGACAAATCAACATGGCCTCTGTCCTCAGAGAGCTGACCATGAGTCCAACAATACATCATTGTGCTACTTTTTCACACTCCACAAACTCCTGGAAGTTGGCATCTGGCTTTGGAGTGTTGCTCAACCTCCTTCTCACACACTTGTACACATATATCAAGGATCTTCAAGGATCGGGCTCTGAATAATTTTGCTGCATCTGCTTGCGCTCACTTACTGAGTCACCAGGCCTGAAGCCAGAATTTTTAATGCTCAGGACTGTAGGATCTCAATATACTGACTTCATGATGAGGGCTTGGTTCCACGTTTTAGGCCTACCTTGAAAAATGTGCAGGCTGGCAGGTGTGTGATGCAACCTACCAATAATGGTTTCTTGACCTGAAAGCAAACTGGTAATCATTCCCCCCAAATAAAAACAACAGTTTAGTCAGGTTTGCATACCTAACAAAAAATAATTCTATATTCCCATAAAAACAAAAAACAGCCAATAGCTGTTTTGGGAAAAAAAAAACGGAAAGAGTCCAGCTGCTGACAAAATCAGGCCTTTAACCGGAAAACACACCATTCAGTTCCGAGAAAAGTTACTCAGCCCTCTCAGGTGTGAGCTTGCCTTCCTCATGCAATATGATTCAAGCTAGGATCACTGATGAGGAGGAGGATAAGATCAAAGCCTGCAGGAGACAATATCTGTGGTGTCCCAGGGATTGACTAGATGGCTTCCCTGTTTGTGGTGCATTGTTTGGGAGCGCAGCAGGGTGATAAAAGCCATACAAGTGTGCGGACAGAGAGATGGGGAGGAGGGTTTCTTCTTTATTTGCCTTCATTACTTGAGTACACATTCAGGCACAATCCTTTGCTTGCATTGTGTGGGGATTACTGGTTGAATGGAATGGGGGGATTAGTCCTCATCTGAGGTGAGACCTGGAATGACATGTTGTCCACTTCCATTTGGTTAAAAAATGTAGGTTACCTGATTAGTTATCTCTGTATTCAGGAAGCACGTTGAAATGATTGATAGAGGGCTATGTGTCACTGCAAATTTAGCATATTGCTCACATCAAAAGAGACTTAAAGGGTCAGTTCACCTAAAGTACCCGGAACTTTTATTCCCAGAACTACTTTTCAGGGAACTAAAAGGTTCCTTCATGCCGCTGCTGCTGTTGGTCGCAGGGGTAAACACACTGCTTCTGAAGCCTGCAGTTTAGTGTTCCCGCCTGTTTCGTCTGAAAAACCCATTGAAAAAAAACCTGTTGTGTCGCACGGCGACGACATTAACAAGATATGATTTTGTAACATCGATTTAGCCAACCCTTGCCTTAACGAACACCACGATTCTACACCATTAGCGATTAGCATTTGCTAACGTTAGCTTTTGGCTAGGGTAGCAATAGCATAACAACAATTAGCGCTATAGCATTTAACAAGCACCATGTGGGCCGTATGTGATTCACCTTCAACCGACTGGTCATCCGTTTCCGTGGCTTCCACCGTGGCTTCCAACAGTGCAGTAGCTGAGCAGCTATGCCAGAGAAGGCCGGCCTGTGACCCAGCAACGCATCAATCCAGACAGCCAAACCACTTGCTGCTCCGCTGGTCGGAGCTTGACCAATCAGAAATGTTCAGCGCAGCAAGCTCCACGCCGAAAGTTCCTGTACTTTTTGAAAGTACAACCCCCCCGGACAGGGACCTTTTGTGGGGTAAAATAATGTCCCCAGAACTTAATTTAGACCTCGGTCCCTGCGGTGGAAAAGGTCCTCCAAAGGTTCCGAGTCCCTGTGGACTCGAACTTACCTGTGGTGGTACCTAGCCATGCCGATGGTTTTGGTTTAATTTGTCCAAGTTTAAAGATTGAGATTTCTGCTTAAACCCTGACACAGTGGAGGTGAACAGTATTTCATTTGTGTTTCCGAAGGCTATGTGTTTCTGGAGCTACTTTCAAAGTGTCCTTGAGCAAGACACTGAACCCCAAATTGCTCCCAATGGGTGGTTCAACTGTTTTGCTTTAAAATCTCATATAATTACAAGTGAGTAAAC
Source organism: Siniperca chuatsi (assembly GCF_020085105.1). Taxonomy (NCBI): domain Eukaryota; kingdom Metazoa; phylum Chordata; class Actinopteri; order Centrarchiformes; family Sinipercidae; genus Siniperca; species Siniperca chuatsi. Next base: position 28,665,857 of record NC_058045.1, on the reverse strand, counting down.
ATACATCTAAAGGATGAGCTGTCCAAAAGTTTCTGTCCAGGTTTCTTTGTGATATTGAGCAGGTCATCAACCAGAGTATGTGCATAAACAATCTACACTGCATTTTTCATCTACTCCTTACTACAAGTACTAAAGCTTGAGAAATATTGGGAGATGAGGTAAGACGCTTGCCAGCGTCTGTGGCCGCAGACCATTTGCTGCTCTAGTGACCTTTGTGATTATGAGCGTTTCAAAGGGCCAGACTCAGACCTTATGACAAAGCTTGAAGTATCCACAGCCAAGGAAATGAGAGTAATGGGGTCGAGGTGAGGCCGCTGCTCAGGACCGCAGCAGGAGAAAAGAAGATTGCTTTTGGTCCTTCATTTAGAGAGCTGGGGCTGACAGATAAGCATCCACATGTCTCATTTCAGTAGAGAGCAGGATATCACCATGTGGTGAAATAGAAGAGTAGGAGGCATGCCACTGATTAGGAAATAGCTTGGGGGCCTTGACTCATAAGCTCAGCGGAGCAAAGCTCCTCCATATTTGACACTAAACAAGTGTATGTATGTATAAGTGTCACAACTGGCTTCTGGCACTGCTGGCAAACGCCTCCATGCTGGTAAGAAAAGCATTTAAGAAATCCAATCAGAGCTGAGTCTTTCAGCAGGATGGTATTTGAGGAAAGTATCTCATTTGCAAGACAGTGTCAAAGCAGAAAGATGACATGACTCTGCCACAATGATCACCAAGGCACTTTGTGCAATTGGCTGGAAACAAAGTATTTTATCCATCAGCCAACCACAGTGAAGGATAGATTAAAATTACCAGCTGTATTTGAAAGTTTGCATTAGAGTTGCAACTGATGACTTTTTTATGGACAAATGATTAATTAATCAATTAGTCTATAAATTGTCAGAAAAAAGTAAAAAATAGGTAAACATTGGGACAATAACTTCCCAGAGGCCTAACTGACATTGTTAAATTGCTTGTTTTGTCCCACTAATGACCCCAAACCCAAAGATATTCAATTTACAGAGAAAAGCAGCAACATGTCACATTTGAGAATCTGAACAAGTAACAATTGAGAAGAGAAAAAACAACAAATGATGCTTCTTTATCCGACAGGGTGTCGGCCTAGCCGTGGCCTAAATTGAACCATATTTGGCTGATGGTGGCTGGTGGTAATTTCCCACCCTGCTTATTGGAAGAGAGCTTGTGGGCACTGACGGTTTGCATATTTACTACTCTTTATCTAGGGTACAAAGATAAGATGTGCATACAAAAGCCCATGCAAAAGGATTTACACACACTTCCAGCTTTCCAGCAAAACAAGAAACCAAACGCCTGGGCTAACCATTAACTCTGCAGATTATAAACTAAACACTAACATTGAGTGAATGTGAAATCATGTAGAAAATTGTCTAGGAAATGCCTGCAGACATGAACAGGCTCACATTGACCTGATACTACTGACATGGATGGGTAGTGTTGAAATAAAGTTGCTGCAATCCATGCATGACAGTTTTATCTTCTACCATCAAAGTATTATGAAATCTGTTATTCTGTAAGGTTGTCATTAGTAAAAAATCTATGAAGATTAATGATCTATTGTAGCACAATTCAACATGTGGCTTGTCACAGTTGGCACAGCTTCAAGGTAAGGTTATTTCAAGGGTAAGCTTTTACATTACATTGGATAAAGCACATGTTTTTTGCCTGATGTGCTGTGCAGCTGTATGTGGGTGCTGACCAAGCCTCTCCTCACGCAGAGGGACCTGCCTGGACACGGCTGCCAGGTGACTCAACTGCCCACCTGAGGGTGGAGGAGTGGAGGGCACACAGCTGTCAGCTCTCACTGAAAACACATCGCCATATGGCCAGTGAGAGTGTGCCGGGTCTTTTTTCCATGATGTTATAACATATGAACAGTAGCTCAGCCTGAACCTTGTTTTCCACCCACTGATATGGATGATTGTTGCACTGAAGCTGCCAATTACTGTAGATTTATTTTTAACCGCTTTTGTTGCTTTTTTTTAACACTAAAACTCTCCGATGGAACTCTGAAATTAGTATTTTAGGGCTGCAACTAATGATTATTTTCATTATTGAATAATCTTTTGATCATTAATCAATTGTTGAATTGAGTTTGGGCCATAAATTGTCAGATCACAATTTTCCAAAGCCCAAGTTGACATGTTCAATAATTAAAAACCTAAAGATATTTAGTTTAATATCATTGAAGATGAAGAAAATTAGCAAATATTCACATTTGCGAAGCTGGAACCAGTGAATTTTTTTATATTTTTGATTAACTGATCATCAAAATAGTTGCTGATTAATTTTCAATCGATGGACTAATAGATTAATCAACTAACTGTTTCATTAAATTTGCTATTATTTTCTGTTTTTATAGACAATGTTATCAACAATTTGTCTAACTCTGCTGTGTGTGTACCTGTGTGCACACATGTTCATGTGAAGATCTGTGTCAAAGTGAGTGTTATGAGATGGATGCAGGTAATCGAAACACAGCAGATCTAATCTCATTCTCATTACAAACACAAACGCAGTCTTCTTTATCAAAACGAAGGCTCACGAGGCGTAAAATGATAAGGAAAGGACGGGACAAGAACGTAGTATTTTCATTCTTTTGTCGATTCCTGTTTGCTGCTGGAGACCCGCCCGCCTGCTGAGAGCACCGCTGGGTTCTGCACTCGGCGATGGCATGGACAGGCTCGGGCATGTGGGACACAATCTGTGACATCTGTGGTGAAAAACCCTGAAAAGGGCAGTGGTGCCTCTATGCTAATTTTCATCATTTTTATGTTTATGTTCATCCTACCTCATGAAGGATTAGCTTCTTGCGTGGCATGACACAAACATAAAATCTGGCACATCATTTCCCCTTATCTTATGGTACAAAACTTTTGCATCCATCAACAACTGTGTCTGGTAGATTCCAAATCAGGAAATCTTACTACACCACTCAAAAACAGACGTCTATATATCAAGATTCATATTCTTTTTTTGAAAACTTAAAGTTCATATTTGACAAAGTTATCTCTCTGATCCACAGTCTTTACTCCAAACACGTTTACACTTTATGTTATGTACTTTGATGACTAAATATGGTAATTATGTTTCTCCATAATGTAAATCTACTATTGCTACTTCTGTCTACCCTGTACGAGTGGCACCCATTGCTGTCTGGCAATGAAAGAAAATGGCAATAACACATTTCCAAAATAAGATTAAAAGGACTACACCAACATAAAAATCTCATTATTCATCTTATACATCTTTTCTGGGGTGGAATTGCAGCATCAAAATATCTCCAGAATATTACTTCAAGATGATGATAATGTTGATGTTATGTGTATCAGCTCCAGTAAAGCCCACTGTTCTGTACATCTGGTTCGTGCAGAGGGAGAGCTCAAGCGAACAAATACCAGCTTAGTGATGGCATGAGCAGGCTGGGGCATGTGGGGCTAAAAACAGTGACATCCACAACAGAACCCATCGAATCAGCAGCATTACTGAGAGATTCCCAGTATTAAGTCCATCTATTGTCGGGCTGCTGCAGATCTCATCATGTGTCACTGGAAAACTACAATGAATGCATGAAATATCAGGGACACTTAAACTCATGATTGATTTATTAGGAATTAGTGTTATTACAGCAAATCTCCTCTCAGTAGGAGGTGTAGATTTTATGGCTTTGACACATGCAGTTTGCAGTGTTTTAGCTGTAAGGCAACTGATGCAAACTCATACATGTCTGAGAAAGTAAATAGTACATTTCATATGACAGCTTCGTGTTGAAAGCTCCCAGTGAAACATAGATTAGAAGCAGATAGGCCGAGACTGACAGTTTGCTAAATGTTCCTACATATTTGCGTTGTGTTTTTCTTGATGTGATAACTTTATATTTGGGAGTTTTTTGTTTTCATCATGCTGACCATCTCTTTTTCCTCTTTTGTCTTTCTTTCTTCTTTTTCTGTAAAGTCCTTTGTAACTGTTGTTTTGAAAAGTGCAAGGCGAATAAAGTTTACTCACTTAGTACATCAGTGAAATCTAAATTTGGAAACAAATGCAGCTATTTCCAGAGGTGCTGGAGCAAGTCCAAGGTGAGTTTCTAGCTCTTTAAGGAAAGACAAGTCAAGTCAAATTGCAAGTCAAGATGCAAGTCTTGCAGGCACCTGAATGCTGACCATTAAAAAGGACATTGCATCTGTGTTAATAGTTTAAGCTTTAGTTTAAGCTCCTTTCAATGCATCCTGTGTGGTTATGTAAGACCTACCTGGTACTATCCTATTTAGCTATTATTGTTTGGGATTTTACCAGGTCAAAACTTGAGACTTTTTTCCCCTTTCATGTCTGAAGTCATGTCTAAAGTAAGACAAGTCTCAAGTCCCCATTTTTGTGACTTATGTCCGATTTGAGACTCAAGTCAATAATCTGGCTCTTTCTCTTTTTTTTTTAAGTCTCATTCTAATATACATAAGACATCCACTATCCTAAGACCCTTACTTTGAATAATGTAACACTCCACAAAAAAAACTCCAAGTTAAATTGTAAAAAAAGGGGACGACCTCAGGAAGAGCAACAAGAACTGACACACACACACGCAATGTGTACCATATGTACTGAGTGGACAGAAGAGGCAGTAGTAGAGTAGTAATTACATGATGAACACACAATAAAGTAAGTCAAAGTCCAAGTAAAAAAAGTAAAAAGAGAAAACAGTATTTACACATATGTAATTCTGGACAGACCTCCACCAAGCCACTAGTTGTGGCTTTTACAGATTTATAACATAACTACAGACTCCATAGGCTCCTTGTTGTTTAACAGTTGCATATGCATGCATCTTGTCAGGAAAAACCTCTGCTGCATGCTAATTTCCACATTATTTTACTCTGCTGTATGTAAATGTCTTATGTACAAATAAAATGAAATCCTATCTTATCTAGTGACCAAAAAAACTGAGCCAAATATATCTTGGAAGTCACATAACTGGATCTTTATTCTATTTCATAATCAGAAATTATTAGGAATTCCGTAACAGAATAACATAAAATCAATGGGCCTCTGTGGGTGCTTGTTTGGCATTTTTTTCTAGTCAGCATTTAAAGCTTGTTCATTAAAACAGGCAGGCTAATTAAAATGACTGTTGGTCAAAAGCGTCTCCCAGCTGGAATTATATTACACATACTATAATCAATCAGGCCGAAGATTCAATTTAAAAGCAATCAGCATTTGGTGGGTTTTCTCGAATCAATGGTAATCAGATGATAATTTTGACCCATGGCTGTTCTTTATTTTTAGTCTCAAATGTTCCTGCTCCCTCAATAGACTTATGGGAATGGGTGCCAGACGTGTTGGGGACGCTCCAAATCCCTGCCATGGCTCTGCACACTACATTACCCAGCAAAATGGCCTTACATGGTTTTTTTTTCTAAAGCGATACTGTCAGGCAACAGCACATTCTGGGGGTTGGATCAATAGTTTAAAGAGTGCTTTTGATGTGAGAGGTGGAGAGCGACGAAATACTTTGTTCAAGAAAAATTTGGTTAAAGCTAGGGTAGGTAACGTTGGAGAAACTAGCGAGAGACAGCTAGCTTTTTAAAGTATCCAACTGAAAAAATCCCACCCCCTCCTGTCAAGCCTCCCTCCAAAGCCACTCCCCCAAAACACATTTTCATAAGCAATGAGTGCACGGGCAGAGTGCGCAGGTAGGCAGGCCAATGAAGTGATTGGATGGGCTTATTTCAGCCCCCCACTGAGTATTGATTTATTGATTGCTGTCGGGATGTAAAGAGAATTTCTTTTAAAATACCACAAAGAATGCTTCTGAAATACATTACCTACCTTAGCTTTAAACACAGCTTTACTCAACTCAGGTAAAATTTTGGCACACGTTTGGAAAATAATTAGTTAAAAGTATCATACTGGCTCAAAAACGTTAATGTGTGCACGATTAGTGATTACTCATTTCCGTGTGGCTTTTGTAAATAATAGAACGGACTATCAGTTTAACTGTTGAATATCGGTTCTCCTTTTTCAACAACTGAGTCAACTGAGGCCTTTTTGATGGGAACTATTGTTCTAAACTGTACCTAGAAAAGTAGCCCATTTTAAAAAATGAGCAAAAGCACAGTAATCAGTAGTTATACTCAACGTCTCACAGTGAAGAATAGTAATTATTATAGTTTATAGTTTCATGCTCTTCATGTAACTGAGAGCAGCCTGAAGACAGAAATGGCCCCGCAGAAACAATAAGAACAGCAGATCTGCTCCATCACGTAGACAGCCGTAAAGAGAGCCACTCATCATTATAACATTTATCATATCTTGCTGCCTAAACTGGAGTTAAGAGGCACGTCTGAGCTGACAACCACCACTTAAAAACTTCAAACTTGCTCTTACCCTGATGTTTCAACCTCATCCAGATCCCTATTGGGAGTTTTCCCAACAGAAATACACAGTTTGGTGGAGCAAATGACAAAAATAACCTCCAGTGTGCCTCGTCTGAGTGTTTACACCTTTTATGAATTTATGGCCGTGCTTATCTCTCCCAAACCTCATGATAACAGAGGGTCTACCTGCCATATGCCACTGAATACAAGTCATAAATATATTAAGCACTGCTATGATTAGATCATTCAACTACAGTCTTATAACACGAGATGGGCAGTTGTTCAATGGTCTTTTGTCGTTACAGCTTGCTTCTTAACCCGGCAGCTGAGGACAAGAGGATTCAAGTAAGACTGTCAGCAATAAATAATAAAAGAGAAATTGGAAAACAGTTTCCCAGTTGCACTGAGATAAAAGCTCTTTTGGCTGCAGCGATTCAGCACTTGACCTGCTGCGTCTGCATGTTTGCAAGATCAAATTCAAACAAATTTTGAAACAGCAGATTTTTGTGCCATTTTTCTCTGCTGAGTCCTGCAGAGAGAAAAAGTCAAGGTTCTGGTTTTGAGTGCGTCTGTGTTTGAGTTGGGGGTACTAAAAAGGGATGACTTAGTGAGGAAAGTATTGCAGCTGCAAAAGATTGAAGTCAGCATAATTTGATTTAAACTTTTAAGTCATATTGTTTGCAGACATATCAGAAGTACGTAGATAGTACTCTGCGTTAGAAACAGAATAATCTCTATAATAATTATACAGCACAGAGATGCTCCTGTACCTCTTGTAAAACTGATGTCATGACTCACGTCGACCCAGTAATCAAGTGAGTCAAGAGGAAAGAATGTCTAATAATGGAATAGTACACTCTCACTCGGAGTGATCAAAACAATAGTTTTCATACCGCCAGTCACTGTCAAGAGGTGGAAACAGACAATTACTGTTTGGGGTTTCAGGAAAGAAAGGTTTTTTTCAGCATTCATCACTTGGTACAATACAACTCTTGTTAAATAGTTTGAAGCCAGAGTAGCATGAGGTGTTAGTTGTTTGATTTGTAACAGGATGATCAAAGCAAAGATCCTGTGCACAGTAGCTCAACAGGCTCTGTGAGTTTACAGCGGTGGACAGCTTCTGACTTTTGCACAAAATGTGTTCACTGTTAAGCATTACATCAGACAAACAGACCTTTCACATCTGTACACCAACAACGCCAGGAGCCAGAAGATCTGTCTGAAGGCCTTCAAATGCTGAACTAGTTTCAACTTTTGCCTACATAGTGCTCCGTGACAAAAAAAGTTTCGAAATGCGCTGCACTCCAGCCGCCCCACCAGAAATGCTACAAGTCACATTGAAATATGTTGAGTTATGAGAGTTGTGTTGCTGTGTAAACAGGCTCTAATTTGTACCACAGAATTTTGTAAAACAAAAGACTGTGATCATATCATATCGATAAAAGATCATAATAAATGATCACTCATGAAAACATCAACCCAGATAAAAAGGCTCTTTGGTGTTACTGATGCGATGATCCACTTTCCCACAGGTGCTGGTAACAGGTGGGGGTCGAGGGGAGTGGGGAAGAGTCCTCGCCAGCGTGGCCGGCTGCCACAGCGGGTCAGGGGATCATCTTCCGCCCAGCTGCTGATGCCCTGTTATCCCCGAGCCATTCATCACGGCTCGCCGAGAGTCAGATATGCGCTGCCCGCGAACCCCCGCTCCCAGCATTCCTCACTTTCCCCTGTGGATCTCCACCGCTGATAGCTGTCAGGACCGCGCTGATGTACCCAAACACCCACCCACCATGTATCTGCATGTAATGCAATGCTGGTTTGGATCTGTTTTAGGAACTTGACCACATGTCACTCTTCATGTCTGTCTGTCTGATCTCTTCACTGCAGCCTGTGTCTTTAAAGGATCGCTGTGTAATATTTAGGAGGAGCTATTGGCAGAAATGGAATTTAATATTTATGTTTTAATTAGTGTATAATCACCTGAAAATAAGAATCGTTGTGTTTTCATTACCTTAGAATAAGCCGTTTTTATCTACATCGTTGCACGGTAATGCAGTGCAGATAGATATAAAGAGTTACCTCTTTCAATCTCCTGTTACCTTCTAACAATAATGTAACTGACAAAAGTTAAAAGGTACCCTTTTAACCACGTTTCTGACCACTAGTGGCACTATGGAGCAATATTTTGTTGCACAGATCCCCATTTATTTTGTATCTGGTACTCTAGTAGTACGTCCAGGATGATGCACAAGTGCCCACATGAGCAGAGGGGTAATGCTATTTCACTTATAGACATTTAGTGGAGGTAACTCGCCAAGAAATTAAGCAATGCACCAGAAAAAGGCAGGGGAGAAGAACACAACTAGCCAATACAAACATAGATATAAACAATTTGGAACAATTCAAAAAGGATATTCACAAAATCTTTCATGAGATATGTTTCAACGTGCGTGTTAGGCTTAATGGATACACACAATTATGAAAGTGAATGTAAACACAGGTGTGTTTCCAAGAGATAAAGAAGAAAACTAGACAAGGTAAATTAATGCAGACTTGATGTTCATTACGCAACTTAAAGTTTCAATAGTTGATTTTGATACTACAAAAAAATGAATGGTAACTAATGAATGTCTGGAACGCTAGAAAAGGAATTGAAATGTCTAAAACATAGTAGCCTATTTTTAAAAGAAAAATGATTAGCTGTGATGTAAAGTGTACATAGTTTGTTATAAATAGTATTTATAGTATATATAGTAGAAAACACTGATACAACCAATCTGAGATGTTTTCTACCCACGTTCCACCCAGCGTTATGGTGCATGGTTTGCTGCAAAGCAACAGCAGCAATAAATGTTCCTACTATGAAGGCACATAAAGCGAGGTTCAAACTAGTTCATAATACAAAAAATAGCCTGCATAGTAACACACGCCCAGTGTTTTGACAGAAGTCTTCAGGAGTGAGCTGGGTGTTTGCACATTACTCTGGCATTATTCCTGTATGTGCTTGCCCTTTGACAACATATTCAGTGTATAATATATCCAGGAGACTAAGGTAATCCAGTGATGATATACAGTACTGACTGGTGCTGAGGTTAAGTAAAGATGAAGTCAGAGGGGGCAGTGCTGGTACACATATTGACAGACCCTTTGGCAGGGTGGTCGGCAGTTAACCTCATGTCATTATTGATCAGGTGATTCAACCGATTGATTTAGTCCATGTTGATGGATTGGAGGTGAGTTAGTACAGGCAAGGTAACAACTGGCTTGCAGCAGCATTGGCAGGGGGGACGGTTACTTCAGTACAATGCATGTGAGGCAAAGTGCTGCCTTTCAGCTTTAATTTGAGGGTGATTACGTCCACATCAGATGACCAGTGAAGGTCATCTTAAACTGTAGCCCTATTTATACATAGTCGCCGAGTTTTGGGGTCAAAATGTATAGGACAAACTAAAATAAATTTGAATTAAACCATCATATTTAATATTTCAAATAATAATAATAATAATAATGATAATTACATTATCAAATAATAATAGTCTGAAGTCTCCAACCCAAATACATCAGCAGACACTTGGTATCTTCCCTGGTGACGCTCTGCCAAGCCTGTAGTTCAATCGTCTTCTCTTCATGCATGTTTAACTGGCTTTTTGCCCTCAGTCTTCAACAAGTGAAACACATCATGTTTCAGTTGAATTGAACCAGTCAAGACATTTCCACTGTTCTTGTCCGTATAGTCCTGATACTTGGCTAAGCATCCTACACTGTTCACCAAATATGGTTGTAAACATCCTCAAATTAAAGCTGAGAGTCATTCTACTCTTTAACCTCAATGTCATTGTTTCATTTCAAATCCAATGTGCTGCAGTACACAGCCAAAACATTGAAAAATGTGCCACTTTCCGGTAATGTAAAACAGGCATATAAGGATTTTTAGAACACCTCAAACGTCATATTAAACCAGAGTGGTCAGTGGTCAAGGGGGACAAGTCAGGAGCAGGTCATGCTTTAGCGTCTTGCTCAAGAACACTGACACAAGGACAGAGATCCTGTAGACACACTGGCTGCCTGAACCTGAGACCACCCAGTTACTGAGACAGTCTCTCCAGCCAACAAGTTAACCTGCTTGCAGTGAATAAACAGCCAAGGCCTATAACTCTACAAGATAAAAACCAAGCCATGCATAACTGATAGAGGCTTATTTTATGTGTCTAAGAGACATCGTAAAACCACATCAAACTTAGTTGCTGATTTGCAGAGACTGTAAATTTGTCTTTTGGATTCAATCAACATCACTCTGGATAAAAAGTTACCACCTAAATGTCTAAAATACCATTGTTGAGCAAGGAATTTTGCAATTTACTTCTGGTGTTTGTGTTGGGCATCAGCTTCAGTGTGCAGAAAAAACTACAAATATATGAATATATGACCTGTACACTAAGACAGACCATATCAAATGCATTGTAAATATATACATTTGAACCTACCAAGTTTGTGCAGGCTGCACACTAAGCTCCTTAAAGAGAAATCAGTCTCTCTGTTGAGTAATAAAAGTAATAGAAAGTGTCACCAGTTTACATATTAATACAGCAGTAGCCATTGTAGAGGTTGCCATCACACATACCTGCAGCAACTCTAGTTTAATCAGTCTCAAACCTAACAAAAGTCAGGACTGAGTAGATAGAATTTGGCCTCATTAATTAAAACAAGTCGTGGGTTTAAAAATCCATTGTGCTTTTTTGACAGTTGAGAAAAGAGCAACATTTGCATTTCCCTCCAAAAAAATACAAATGCAAAGAAGGAGTTCTACAATGGCTACCCCTACACAGTAACCCCAGCCCCCTCCCAGCTCTTACCACATTGTAGCAGGACTTCTTGTCTGATCCAGTGAAGTGATACGGGTCTACTGTGTTGCACCTCTGCATGTACATCTTGAACATGTTGTTGATGTGTTTCAGAGACATGATGCAGACGGCTGAGTTAGAGGTCGGCTCTGGAGAGTTTGGCTTTCCCCGGGCAAAGGCGGCGAACAGCACGTCATCATCTTCCTCCACTTTCAGCTGCTTCTGTAGTTCAACATCAGTGCCCACCTTGGTGACATGGGCTGCCTGGAGGATGTTGAATACCCTCAGATCTTCCGTGGAGCGTCGTCGCTTTTTATCTGTGCTGATGCATTCAAGTGGCATCTCCACGTAACGGCGGATCACAGGGTCCGAGGAGCACATACGGACTATGCGGGTGTGGTAGGCCTGGGAGTCCCTGTTCACCCGCTGCACTGTGAGGAAGTAGGTGAAAGGTCCATTGTGGAAGGAGTAAACATATCGCAGGTAGTAGTTTCCACGTAGAGATGGAATCAGGTCCATGTATGAGCGGTTGGAGAAGAAAGTGAAGCCGTTTTGGCTTGTCTTCATCTTACGCAGAGAAATGGTATGGGGATGTGTTGCACTGCTTGATATGTTTCCTATGCCTGGGATCTCAGAGTTCCCCACAAAAAACTTGATGACGTTGCTCTCCACATTGAGCACCTGAGAGCCTGAGGGGCTGACCACAACATCCGAGTTGCTGGGTTGACCTTTGCCTTTCCACACCTTATCGCCGAAGCAGTAGACCTGTTCGTCTATGGTTTTTGGGCTAATGTCGTCATCCAGGACATGACGGCGGCAAATGCCATTGTCTGCAGAGCCACAGCTGTACAACCCCTTATCGTAAATGTTCTCCACCACCAAGGCAATGTTGTGGTTGTCCACCCTGCCGCTGCTGGTCAGTTTCTGGCCGCAAGTCTCGTTGGCAAGCAGCGGCCCCGTGTGGTACTCTGACAGTTTTGTGAGGTTCGGGGCCAGGGCATAGATTCTGTTTACAGCCCCGACGTAGATGATCCCATCCAGCGTCACCATGTTCTGGATGGGGAAGTCTGCAGTGAACGTTGGGAGCTCGTACGTGACCGAGAGGTTGAGTTTGTTGGTCTCGGGTGATTTATCACACTGGCCCTGCGAACTGGGACACAAGGCCCACAGCAGCATGATGGCATGAAGCGAGTGGAGATTCATCCTGTTCCAGAAATAAGAGACATGAGAAATGAGTTGGTAAAACATCCCTGCTGGAACACAAAGAACTCAAAACATTCATCATAGATATCTTTGAATAGGTGGCCTCAATTGTCTGGAGTGTGAATGTGTGGAAAAAGGGGCAGTCTGTGCTGAATAGGGATCACTGAGAAGAAACAAGGGGGCCATCGAAATCCCATTTTAGACTCATAAAAGGAACTGTGTCAGGGTATAAGACCAGGGTTTACTCACTTCACCACAAGCAGTGAAACCATTCATACTGAAGTAATTGGAGGCTTTATGGTGACACAAAGCTTTAATATCAGACTCCTAATCATCAGCGCTTCTACTTCTGACTCCACTGACCCTAGAAAAGCCAGCAGTGAGACCTGGGTGAGCACTTCTGCGGTGCTCAGCTCTGTTCCCAAGAGACCACAGCGAGAGGCAAAGCAGTGAATCACCCAGAGAGCCGCCCGCTCTGCAGGGCAATGCAACCATGGGCCTAAGTTTAGACAGCAAGGGCCCAAGGGAGCAGAGATAAACTCAATTAAAACAAAAGAGGCAGGAGGGAGAAGGCAAGGGGGACTATCCTGCAAAATGATAAATAACCCCAGCAACTAAATGGTAATCACTGGGAGACGCATTTAGTGGAGGGAGGGATGGAGGGAGAGCAACACCAGAGAATTTGCTAAATGTGCATTTGCATGCTCTCTATCTGGATGTGGTTTTAACACAGATGTAAACCAAAACAAGGCAATAACATCCAGCACAGTATGTTTGGTTTTTGGTTTTTACACTCATGGCCACAGTGATGCATAAACTCCCTGTGGGCACATTTTGACTGATTTCTGACTTATGGCTCACTGTTAAAAGCCTTTTTTTTTTGAGCAAGTCTGAGGGAGAAAGCTCAGTTTTTCATATTATCACAGTGTTTCAGGGAGAAGAGACAGATAGATCTAACAGGTGCTTGTAGACAAACTCCTATGGAAGTTTAGAGCAGAAAATATTACTAATATGTGCCAAAGACATAATAAAAGACTGAGGCAACACTCTAGGAGGATAATGGTTGATTTTGTAGAAAATAAAGATAAAAAGGAGTATAAATTTAGAACCCAAAACACACGTTAAGATTCTGTTTTAGAATATTACACAGTATTAGGGCCAGTTTTCTTTTATTAAACATACGGTGAGATGAGTATCGTCTAGTTTATGAGTAACATATTATTGCGCACCTGCACCAAACACAATACATTTATAGCTTCATCGCATGGTTGTTTTTTCAAAGGACAAAAGGAGGTGGGAAATAGTGAAAATGTTTTCATTTTGAGAGGAAAGTGACTCATGGCGAAACGTCTCAGAAAACACAAATGGGAAGTTGGTGAAATGGTTTTAGGAGCCAGAAAAAACATTTCAAAACAGGCTGTGATATCCAGAGGAGGAGGAGGAGAGGGTCAGGAGTTTCAGGGTCAGGGTCTCTGCGTTTTTACGCATGAAAATACAGTTTGAGTAAAACGATAAAAGAGCAAAGTAAAGAAACTGTTTTAAAATGTATAGATAATAAACTCACCTGTTAGCGAGCAACAGTGTTGTACGTTCCTTTGATTCAAATCATATTCTGCTAGTCTCTCCAAGAGCGGGACTTGTTGACTTTCTCATCAAGTCCAAACTGAACGCTGTAGATTTTCACTTCTCCGCGAAAAAAAAATCCTAGAAAAAGTGGCCAGGATTTTGTTCTCAATATTGCTTTGCCTGTTTTCCACTAGTTAAACTCTAGTTCGTTGCTCTCCAGCTCAAACCTGTGAGACTCAACACTGACTGACTGACTACATCCAGCAGAAACACGCTGCTGCTGCTCTCAGATCTCAGCTCCTCTGGTGGCGCGTAAAGCTCCGCCTCTTTCTCTCCAAACCCTGTGACGCGTCCAGGTGCTGCTGCAGCTCCTCGGTCTGTGGAGCTCAGCTGAGACAGACACACAGGTAGGAAGGCAGAGCTGGAAAACTGAGCAAACAATAAATTATGAGCTCTAGTTAGTGATTATTTTGTGGCCCACAACCACCAATTACAACAAAATCAGTTAGATTTTCAAAGAAGCGCTACTTTTTGCATCATTAAATGCATTATTTTATGTATAATGACCTTATTGAACATAAATCTAATTGGTTTTGAGAGATTTATTCATCAGATCCAATTATTCTTGAATCAGACTCTGAAGAGGTGGCTTTAAACCATAAAGCATATTTTACAGACAACATAGGCTACTAATGTGCCCTTGTGACCAATAAAACACCATAAATGTTAAAAATCAAACAAAACCCAAAGACAAAGTCACATAGACTACTTCATTCTTTCTTCTTCTTCCACCTGACTCTCCTCCAGCACCCCTGTGAGTCAGACGACTGGTTGTCATGTTAAAATGGCTCACTTAGCCATAAATAATGAGCCAAGTTATAAAGGCTAAACCAACTGTGTGTAGTGTCTCAGCCATGAATCACAGTGGCCAGCACAAAAAAATCCTTTGTCCCACTTCCTGAATGGAGGGCAGTTGGAATGAAGACTGGAAACCCTGATAACAGAGTGTGGATGCAGAATTAATAGGTACAGAGCTGCTGAGGAGCGGCACAGCGGCTGTTTGCACTCACTTTCTGACAAACACAGTGACATGTGAGGGTTTAATGAGACAGACAGTCAGGGGACCAGTGTGTTCAAGAGGGTAGACGAGTGATCTGTGAATCTGTGACATCTTCTGTGTAAGACTAGACATATCACTCAGTATGTGGATGTAATAAGTGTTTCAGTGAGCTAAAGTGTCATTACTCCATAATAGTTTCCCCTTTTTCCAGTTTTTAACTATAGAAAGGCTCAGCTGCTTTTGCTAAATTCATTCTTAGAATTGAAACTGATCATCCTTGACTTCACATAGAGACATTTTCTGGACAACCCCCCCTGAAATACATCATCCTCTTTCCTTTCTACTCTTAACTCCCTGATTTCCCAGAGGACAACACTGTTACCTCTGACATCACACCAGAGAGCCCTTACACTGTCCCTGTACATCATTAACCTCTATTTCATCTCAAAAGACCATTGAAGAGGAATCTTCATACAAAAAATGAAATTGTAAAGCAACTTAATAGTATAATAATAAATAGAGAATTAAATTGAATGAAAGACAGAGTAAACAAACCAGAAATAATTTATGAAATCAGTGCTCAGAGAAGATCATTAAACAAATAGTTTGACATTTATTCACTTTTGTGACAAGCGTTACATTAGCTTAGCATAGCATAAAGACTGAAAACAGGGGGAAACGGCTAATCTGACTCTGTCCAAAGGAAACAAAATCCACCCACCAGCACCTCTAAAGCGCACTAATCAACACGTTGTATCTTGTTTGTTTGATCCATACAAAAACTGAAGTGTAAAAACAACACTTCATGGTTTTACAGGGGGTTATGCACATGACTACTTTTTGCCACGGTGCAGTAACTTCTTGGAGTTTTTTTTGTCACCATGAGGTTGCCAGGCAACAGGAATACACGAATAAGCGTATTTCCCCAAATGCTGAATTATTCCTTTAGGTTCACAAATTTTAAGCATAATTATGATCAAATTCAAGCTGAGAAATCAAGCTGTTTTACTGGATTCAGCCATTTTGCCCAACAATGACATGAAACCCCTGCCGTATCTCTCTTTTACTTGCTCACTTATTTGATATTAAATCTGGTTGAAAGCATTAACTAAATGCCCCAAATGTAATTAAATTCAAGTGTGCTCCTTCGAAAAAAGTACGCTTATAAAAGGCCATTGTCCATAATCTTCTTTTACTTCTTACTAATGAGCTAGAAGTTTCACAATACACTCCTTCACTCTCTGTAGTCTGTGTTTGTTAGAGGAACAGTGTTTTGCCATACCTCAGGGCACTTCTGATGCAGTTGTCAAGGGGTGTGTCTGACACAGGGTGTGTGTGTCTGACTGTATACCCGAGGGGTGTGTCTATGTGGCTCCTGTGGTGGTAAACTCCATTTTGGCTCAGGCCCTTGTCTTGGCGGGGAGCAGCAGAAGAAGAAGAAAAAGGTTGGTTCAGTGGTGAACCTCACACTGCTGGCATGCAGAATATGGAAACCCCAAAGTATGACACGTGCTTCAGGAATGATCTGCATCCTGCACCCACAACACCTGCAGCACAACAACTATTCGCTTTCTATTTTCTGTGCATGTTTTGGTTGAGGCTGCACATTAGCTGAGATAAAAGGAGAAGATTTGGCTTTATAGTTTGTGAAAGTGTGAAGTGGCATTAAAGGGTCAGTTCATCTAAATTACAAAAAACAGGGACACTGTTACTGGAATTGAATGTTGCTGTTGTATTTTTAAATGGATGAACTGGAACACTGACTGCGAGCCAGGCCTTATCGCCCAACATCAGCGGCCCACATCACTAATGCAAATCCCTGCAGCTAGGTTCCAAAATCTGGTGGAAAGCTTGAAACAAGAAGAGTGGAGGCTGTTATAGCAGCAGTTGAATGCCCATAGTTTTGGAATGAGATGGGTTCTAATTTTTGGTGTCCACCTACTTTTGGCCATGCACTACATGGCCAAACCTGTCCAAAGCTGTTCAAGTAAAACTAAAACTATCTACATGACAAAATACCACTTAGGGTAAGTGAGAAAATATGTTTTTTTGTCATTTGAGTGAAGTGACCCTTTAAATTCCACTACAACAGTCTATCTAGTTTATACAGTCTATGCTACAACAGCAGACAGCTGACTTATTATGGCGCCATCTGCTGGTGCTCGAGTGAACAGGCAGTTTTGGTTGAATAGAAACTGAAGAGACTAATCTTATAGACAAAAACGAGTGATTATCAGGGAGGAGTCTTGACTCTTGAGTCTTGTTCGAACCCTTCTTGTGCACCTAAACCTAGTCCAGCAGAGGTTGTTTATCACCTGCAGGGTCAATACAAACCCTGGTTAACTGCTGACCGGGACAGTAAACTCTGATTGATGCTCTTGATCCATCAGAGGCCCCGGCTGCTTCATTCTGTGGATGGAGTCTTTACCTCTCGCAGTTCCTGTAGCTCATGGACGGAGCGGTGATTAAGTGTGCTGCCTTCATCACTCAGCTGTGTATCGCTATAGACAGGCTTCTTCAACAGAATCTTTACAGTTCATGACAGATAACGACAGAGCGGTTCATAAAAGATTACATGAAAGGTGAAGGGAGGATACTCTTGTCTATATAGTAACTCTTAACGAGAGAGCAGTTCAGTGTCTACATCAAGGAGTCAATTCTGTTAAAGAAGACTGCTGACAAATATCAAGTGTAGATTTCAGTTAATGTCTGGGCTCTGCAGTGTGTCTAAAATGACTAAAAATACTATAATGAGATTTTTCTTGGTGAAAAAGTTGCACCTGTTTATCTAATCCTCACCTGTTCTGCTGCTGCATTGCATTCTGGTTTATTTGATGCTACTCGGGGAGTAGAAACTGGTATCTCTGCCTGTTTTATCTGCTTGGATACCACAAAAGCTAAACGAGCTGCTGTAAATGTCTAACTGCACTGCAGGAAACCTTCATTCTAACAGGTAATTAATTAATTCTCACATTCAGGCTTTAAAATGTATTTTTCATGACAATAAAAAAAACAACAACCCCTGGAGTCTGGGAGTTTGACTTGCTGCAGGAAGTTTTAGAATTGGATGTAAAGTGTATGAAGAATAAGGCCCATATTACAGAAATGACACTTTTTTCAGGGAAAAAGCTGATTTTATTTTTATTAGAAATAAAAGATTTTGGTCCTTTGTTGCTTTTTGACATTGCTTTTTTTTTAAAAATGCATTTCGTGCTCACTGATATATTATGTCTAAAAATTTTTCCTGCCTAGACTGAACCTTTTGTTGCCTTTTGGTTACAACTATGCCAGTCAGCAGACCACCATGCTGGAAGGCTTCATGTCTGGAGAGATCAGTGCTGCCATCTTCCATTACCAGTGTGTTAGATAAAGGCACTTCTAATGAAAAAGGAAATCAAAAGAGTACAATCTCATACATTACAGGAAATGGTTACTGCGGCAGACAGGCAAGAAAACTGTGAGTCAAGACATTGCTGCTGCGTCCGTATCTGCCAATCTGCTCATATCAAGAGCCACCGAAGGAGATCAGTGGAAGTATAAATATAATAAAGAAGAAGCGGTATCAACTCAGGAAAGTACACAGCTGGCTTTTAGACCACGCAGTCCATCCATATCCATGTGATGAGATGTTTAAGATGTTTAAGCTCAGAAGGTTTAATGATGTTAAGTTTCAGTTGATTAGACAGCTTAAAGCGATCGAGAATAACACTAAGGATTTCAGTAACAGGACGTTTGTTTCAAATGTCAGAAAATCAACTTAAAAACATCTTCAACATATTTTATAATTTTGTGCAAAGCAGATCATTTTGATGTTTTGATGATCAGCTTTGTACACACACTGTAAAGAAATCCACTCTTACCCCGCTAAGTAGGTGAAATAACTACGCTACAGATTTACAGAACAAATGTTTTTGCTCTTTGCAAAATAAAAAGGTCTTTACGGCATTCATTATGCTAGATTGCTCCATTTCCATTTCCCTCTGCTGTGTCAGTCTCATCTTGTTAAACTGTTTATGGGAAGGCTCCGCTTCAAGAGCTCTTAACTCTTCCATTCTGGTTGTTGATCTGTGGAAGCTTTGACTAAAATAAATCACACTCAAGTGCCAGGTGACGGTACAACATCTGGGCTTTATGCTGCGTGTGCCTTTGCCTTTTCCCCATACTGTATATATATATTTACGCTTATTCTCCTCTGTTTAATCATCTCCTTCTTCCTATTTTAGTAGTTTTCTGTAAGTATTAATATCTATATACATTTATATATAAGCATTCACAATTTCATTATAAAATAACATTTTATAAAGCCTTATTTCTGTAGCTCCTCATAACTTGGAGAGGATAGAGGATGTGGTCTTGTTGATTTACTGGGCCGTCTGATGGTGTCTTACTTCCTGCTCGTCTTTGTTCTGGAGTGTGTGAATTAACAAAAGATACACAAGTCAACTTTAAACACACCTGTAGAGGAGGGCAGCACACATTTTGGTCAGTTGTCAAGACAACAATCAGCCAGTTTTCAGAACAAAAGAGTTTTGTTCTGTAAACCAACAGAGCAATCAATGTTCAAACGGTAATATGTTTTTCAGTTGTTATCCAGTGAAAAGCACAACATTTTACATTTTTTTCATCAAAACAGGTGACCTGATTGACAACAAAATATATCGTCACTGAAGTAACAACCAATGTGGCATTTTCACAAGTAAATGTATGTTTTGCTCTCCAGTAACACTACAGCGATTTAATCATGTCCAGTTCCTGAAAGCGCTATGCAATTGCTGTTCTGAACGTACTGCTCATTTTTTACTTAAAATGATGCGTTAAGTTTCCAGTTTGTTTTGAATAAACAGAGGCAGAACATGGACAGTAATGAAGAAAATGACGTTGTCACAAAGGTTGATTGATAGGTGACCTTTGGGAAATGCAGTGCAGAAACAGCACAGCAAAGAGCAATAAAACTTGAGACAGAATCAATAAAGGAATATGTCACAGATTCCCCCTGTGAGATTTGTTGTATTACCTTGTCTCAAACAGATGTGGTAAAAGTGACGTATCCTTTCAAATTACTGAATGACTTACGGAGAACCAGGTGTGCTGGGGGGGGGGCGACATCTGTAAAGGGCTGGTGTGGTGGACGCTGAGCTTGAGGGGATGGATCTGTGCCAGCCTTCCTCTTGCTTGATGTCATAGCACGCTTCATCATCTTCACTATTCACTGCTTTAACAGCTGACAGAGCGTGAGGCCAAAAACTATTCGGATTGTTTCTCTGAAAATGTTGGATGTGGGATGTGTGTGTGTGTGTGAGTGTGTGGAAAGTCTTGTTTTTATTACAAGTCTGGTTACAAAGGAGCTTCTGTAAATTCATCAACAGCCAAAGCAAATTTAAGAGACTGAAAGTAAATTACAGCATAAAGCATTACAGATGTGGTACAACTGTACAAAAAAAGCAATTGCTGTTCCTTTCTGTTAATAGGAGGCCTCTGAAATCATCAGAGGTGCCATTTTCAAAAATCAAATTAAGGTTTATATTTTTCAGTATATGACTCCTGTGTCCTTTGCACTATCTTATGTAATTCTGCGTATTTATATTATGCTGCAAGGATAATATCCAAGGAGTTCCAAAGAAGTGAATTTAAAAGCCAAATATTATCATTGAGAAATGCAGGTTGAATTTCCTTTAGTATACCTGAAAAATCACATTTAACTAAAGCAAATCCAGGTACAATAAACACAATATAAGGATAAGAGACAGCTCATTGTGCAATATGTAAGATAAGACAAAGATTATGAATTCCATCGATTTCCATGTGAATTCAGACTTGATGTCCTGCAGGCAAACAGCCAGAGAGCTTGTTGTGTGGGGTCAGGGCAAACCAGGACAGCAGCAGCTTCCCTGAGGGTTTGTTTGTTGAAACCAAACAAAGAGGACATGCTGGAGAACACAGAGGGCAGTGTGTGTGATTTGACCCGAGAATCTGGCTTTGTAAAAAACGTCAGAAATGTGTTTCAGCTGCAGATGTCTGTTAACAGATCAGGAAGGCCAGAGCTCCCCTGGACTGCAGACGAATGTGCAGTCAGTCAGCGCCCACTGATGGTTGTGAGCCACCAGCAACAGGCTGTACACTGCAAATAATCCACTTGTGCAAAAAAGAAAATGATTGTGTAATCTAGAGAAATTTGTAGGTATCAAACCAAGCAAAGTTGGCTTTAAAAATATACGTTTTATTTTCAGCTTTCCCATTTCACAAATCAAGAGGAAAGACAATAAAGTAAGACAAAAGAACAAAATACATACAACAAAATAAAATTATAAGTTGCGTGGATTGGAGAAGATATTTCAAAATAGGTTAAGTTTTCAATTTAGCAGTTGTGGAAAGGCCCCCTTATCTCTGAAACACTTTTCTGTGTTTCTGAATTAACAGAATGTCGTTGCTTCATTTTAATGATCTCGCTTAACCATTTTTCAGAACAATCTATTTCATGGTGGCTCTCACTTTCATATTTCATATGACTGTATATGCCATTGTGGGCAATGTTTCAAATCAGTGATCTGGACTGCTTTATGAAAATCTTGGATTTTTTTTATAATTTTTCCAACAATGTGATGAAGTGCCTTAATTTGTCAGGTATTTACTTGATTACATTCCTGTCTGTTTTTTTAAATCCATAAAGTTTTACAAATGAAGCCTTCCATATTCAAAGCCTTCCAGCTTTGAATATGAGTGTGACAACCATGCAATCCACTTTTCAGACTTTTTTCTTTTCAGCTCTAGCTGAGAAATTAGATTGAAAACTCACTTAGACAAATTAAAACATGTTGAAACCAACTGTGCAAATGGCTCTTTATATGATTCTTTTCTTGGGTAAGAAAAAATTATTTAATTATTCTGAAATATATGACTTTCTTGAATTGCCCTTATAAAAGTCTATGCTGAACAAAACATTTTATAACCAATTAATTAAAATGAGATTAGAAATATCTCTTGATTGAATGACCTGTCCAAGAGAGTCGTATAAATGGCAAACACAGAACTCTCACAAAATGCACACTAGCAAAGTAAACCAAAATTCACCATATAAACTCTCAAAAGGCAGCAGTCCTGCAGCAGAACAGTTGGGTCAGGGGTCAGGCCTTAAAAGATTTTAGCTAAACAAAGCTTACAGAGAGCTGAAGTGACGTAGATGTGAAAGTATCTTCTGAACCACCATCTTCAGGAAAGTGTGAGTGAGTGAGTGTCTCTACTTGATGTATTTTGACAGCAACAAATCACACAGAATCACTGAGAACTTTCTCTCTAATCACTGCTGTGTCTGATGTGTCTGCTGCGAGAGGAAACAGCTGCTGACCCGGCAGCCCTCCAGGTGGTTAAAAGCCGCAGTGTTTATGTCACCTGGTCTCTGACTTTCCACTGACGAACACTGCTGACACTGACTGAGTCATCGAAAGAAGAGACTGAACATCATGTCTACCTTACGTTTGCCATGTACGTTATCTAGCTGCTATCTCACTCTTTTACCACAGGATGCTTGTTCAGTTGACAACCAAATAATTTAGGTTTAATCTACTGTGGTTCACAATTTGGACAGGAGTTATATGCCTAACATGTTATGAATCATCTGAAGAGGACAGATAAAGCAGTCAACACTTAGATGGTACTCTCATAAAAATATCAGTGTTGATATATTCATGTCAAATATGCAAAACCTCCCACCACTAACAGTGTTATGTGATACAATATGGCAAAATTAAAGCAATTAAAATAATTACTTTGCACTTTTCAAATATTAAAATACACGCATGAAAAAAAAAACATGATTGCAGATCAAGCAAGGTAGATTTGTTAATAAAAGAAGCTTTAGTCCTACAATTTAGATACAATTCAGCATATACAGTACATTATATGGCCCAAGGTATGATCCCTGTCCACATACTTTCATGTACTTTTGATCAGGGGCTGTTTGAAGGAAAATGAAGGGACATCTAACTGCCACAGCATACAATGATATTGTAGACAATAGTACATACGCATATGCCTTTCTCAAAGTGTCCCACTAGAGGGAGCTGTTGTATTGTAAAAGCTGAGAAAAAGTGACTCAAGAGAAGTCATAACACAGATCAAAACAAAACGCCACAAAAATGATTGTATATTGATTTTACATTAGGTGTAAAAAAAATACTTTCATCCACAGGGACCATACATTAATTTTTTCTACCTTATTATTTGTATTCATAGTCACAGTCCATGCTGGAACCTTTCCCAACATGCACTTGGCAAAATAACACCCAGGATAGGTTTCCAGGTAGCAGACTATTAAAACTTGTTTGACTTGTTAAGCTGTCCCAATGAAAATCAAGTCTTCATTAATATTTGTCTCCAAAGTATGGAAATGAATGGAAGCATACAGCTGCTCTAACGGTAGGGAAATTACATCCAAACATCTAAAACACAACAGCTTGTTTTGCAAAAGAATTACCTGGGATGTACATCATCGTTTTTTTTTTTTTGATTGGTAAAAACATGCAAAACCACTGGGATGGTCCTTTAATTCTAGACCCCAGTTTCACTATTTCACCAGGTAGGTTTGTAGTAAATTTTAGGACCCCCAAATGATATCTGATTGAACAGGCAAACAAACAAACCACCACACAGAGGAGCATTGAGCTCGCAGCCGGTGGTAACTTCTCACCCTGGTTGTTTCAGGTCACTGCCACTGCCCAATCCTGATGTCTGCATGGAGGTAACAGAGCCGTCTCTGTGTTCTCTCATCCTCCTGTTATGTCTGCTTTGGTCCTGCACTGTGAATCACTGGAAATTTCCCCTCTGGAGCGAGCAGGTTTTCCTCTGCCAGGACCTTTTGCATCCTGCTCCAGGAGTTTTCTGTTGTGGTTCAGTTTGGATGTGTTACTGTAATGATGCTTGAGTATCTGAGTGCACACTGTTTCAGTCTGTGCAGAAGCCTCTTTACATGTTTTGGGTGTTCAGAAGATTTCTATTTTCAACCACGCTTTCTTTCCTTTCTCACAGGGTCTTACTGTATTTGTGATATAAATTCACCTTCGCTGAACTACCTTATTTGGTTAGATAATGCTGGAAAGGCTACCTCTAGCCCCTGTGTGTGCCTCTCATGTACATCACACAGCTAACCATCAGGGTTTCTTCCTGGCAATATTTGAAAAACCCAGAGGGTCGTTTACTGTAGTTTTGAAGGTATTTCCCAAAACAACTTCTGCCCACCTGGATCAAAAAATATCAGCTGCACGATAAGGAAGATTTCAATCTGTTTGTCAAGTTGTGACTCTGTTGTTAATCCTTAAAAAATGATATCGAGACGCGTTGTATCTCTCGTTTTATACAACGCAAGAAAAATATAAATGCGTTATTACGTATGAACATATAAAATAATGGCAAATCATAATTAATGCTTAAATGCACAATAATAATATGCTTCCAAATTTGTGACAACACTTTGGAGAAGACCGTGCAGGTCCATAAAGAAATGATTTTCCCCGTTTGCTGGGGAAGAACTTGACCAGCCTGCACAGGGCCCTGACTGACCTCAACCCCATCCAACACCTTTGGGATGAGATGGAATGCCGACTGTGAGCCAGGCTGGTACAACACTGGTTGTCACCTCACCTGACTGTACTCGAGTGGCTGAATGGGAGCAAATTGCTGCAGCCCGGTTGCAAAATCTTGTAGAAGAGGGAAGACTGTCCCAGAAGAGGGAAGGCCGTTATGGTTTTGAAAATGTTCAACAATCACACATGGCTGTAATGTAATGTTTGGCTGTCCACATTCTTTTGGCCATTTAATGTAGCCCCGTGATTCAAATGTTATGTTAACACACAAGAGGCACAAACTAGGGCTAGGCTATTATTAGTTTATGCTCCATAAATTGAAACAAAAACCTGGAGGCAGCATTTAACAGCTCACCGTGTTCCCCATTTCTATTGTAGCTATTGTATCCTTGAAAATCACCCTTGAAAGATTAAAACAAAGAACCATTGTTAAGCCGACTTGACTTTATTCTCAACACGTTACTGTTGAACAATACAGTTTACAGTGAGAGTCCAGGCTTGCCTCAGGCTGCATAATTATGTGCCTGTTTTTGGTGTAAATTAACTTGAATACAGTCAATGCCTCATAAGCATTGCCCAACACTTTTATTTGTTTCTCGGGTAACCATGGAAATGTTGTGCCAGCCTCTGAAAAAAAGTGTGTGAGCAGCGCTACAGGCATTAGGCCTTATTGACACAGACTCAGATACAAATACTACAGAGGGTTTGGAGGGCACTGCTGCTGGAAATTATTTTTCAGCTACACTTGCTTCAGCTTCATTCTTATGTATTTTTTCCACAAGTAGCTTCAACTGGCTGGTTCCTGCAGTACAGAAGAATGAAACCAGTCACAGAGTGAATCATTACACAATTAGATTTGCTATGACTCAATATCACAAGTAAAAAAGAGCACAACAATCTATGGTAATATCTGACTTTCACGGAGAGGCACATGGTGATCTTTATCCATCTTGGTAAAGAAGCTGTAGATACAAAAACAAACAAATACACACTGGATTATATTAAATTTTAATGTGCACAGCGTGATATTGTACAGTAAAAGCAAGGAAGGAAAAAATTATTTTCTTATAAAAATATCACCTTTAGAGCTTAAAAACACTCAATTCAAGGAACAGGTGCTATGATATTACCATCCCTGTGAGAAGACAGCAGGTAGACTGAAGGTGACGGAGTCAAAGCTTAGTGTCTCAATAAAACACAATCCCCCCACCCCAACCCAGAAACCCTACCCGACCGTCTCTCCCTTCACCCATCTCTGGGGTGGGAGGCATCAGTTTGATGCTTTTCAGCATCGTGTCCACAGTCGGGAAAAAATAAAAAATAAATGAAGAGGACAAAAAGGGGGAGGGTGCAATATTCTGACCAGATAACAAATAAAAATGCATCCACAATCACACATTCCACCTCACATTGTCTTAATTCCAATGCATTAACCTGTGGAAGTACCACAGTGCGTAGGAGAAATCTCCACTCAAGCTTGTAACTGCACATCCTAAGTGCAGACTGTGCAAAAGTAACCGCTAGTACTCTACTACCTTTGCAAATATAGAAAGGAGATCTTCATTAGTGCTATTCACTAACAATACTTTCCCATAGATTAGTGCACTGGAATGAGGCCATAGCTTGTAAAATTTTATTTTCAGCATAAACACCCATACAGTACATATAGGATATTAAAGTTAAGCCCTCAAAGTTCTTCAAATTCATAGTGTAGAAAAATAAGCATTCGCTATGGAACTATGGTGATGTGCATTTAAAAGCATTGAGCTTCACTGAAAAATGAAAGGCCTCAGTTGGTCAGAAAACCCACATTGGAGTAAAAAAGGAATAATGCTAACATTCTCTGTCACACTCTCATGTAATTATGAGGATGGTGATGAAGGTGGAGTGGAAGTAAGAAGCCGATGCGCAGAGCGAGTGAGTTGAGATGCTGAGATGCAGGTCATTTCAGCATCGTAAGGCTGTGTGGCGGGAGTGGCGGTGGCGGACGGCGATTTGCTGGCAAGGCGGCGCAGGTGCATGCAGGAACGAGGGCAGGTTCAGTGTGTCAGACCGCTGGAAACCCAGGTGAAGAGGGGGGCTTGGTTTTGGTGGCTTGGAGGTCACGGGGGGCAGAGGGAGGGGTGTTGCTGGGCTGTTCGGCTTGTGGGGTTGTTTTGTTTCTGCTGAGTCAGATAGAATTTGGCAGCGCTCACTCTTTCTCTCTGCTTTGACCTTCCCAACCCCAACATCCCACCATCCTGCCCTGCCCAACAGCTCCAAAAAAACAAACACATATAAGCACGAGAGAAGACAGTGATACACCCTGACATCCCCTCTTCACATGAATCACTCAAAGTGATAAGCTCTCCACAGAAACGGTAAGAATGGAAGGAATTTACATCATGTGGCAAAACTAACAGAAAAGAGATATGGAGCTCGGTTGCTTGCATGACAAAGTTAACAGTGAGGAATAAAAACAACTAGAGAACACAAACAAAACAACAACAAAACCCAACCCTTTGATTTCCTGTGCCCACCCGTTTGGTTATACCAACACTGGAGAGAAAAAAACAGCTGGTGGAAAAAGGCGGGGTCAGATGCCATGCGACCACACCCCTTCACTTCCAAACAAACCCCGCCCAGCTCTGGAAACAGCTCACCTCTCCTATTCCCGAGGTCTGATTTTTCTTCTTTTTTGTTCTGGCTTTTCCCTCCATCTGTGTGGCTCTAGCCCTCCCATCCTCCCTCCCCTCTTTCCGTTAATACTCCTCCTCCTCTTTGCGGATGCTACACCTCCTTGGTCGTGCGGATTCGGACGCTGCTGAAGCACTTGCCCATGGCTTCAAACAACGGGTCGCAGAAGGTGTGCACGCAGATGGAGTAGACACGACTGACGCAGTGGATCTCGATCAGGTAGCTCTTGACGCACGGCACCACAGCCCAGATGTGTATGAAGGACAGGATGGCGAAGAAGATTCCCCAGATCAGTGCCAGGGGGATGCCGACCAGCGCCGTCAGCAGCCGGTAGCACCAGTACTTGGTGACGGTGAAGGTGGTGAAGCTGGCTTTCCACACACCGTCGAAGCTGTAGGTCCCTGCAGGCTCGGCGATCACATCCTCAAACTCTACCTGTAGAGGAAGGAAGTGGAAGAGTAAGAAAATTTGGCAAAACCACTAATGACAGATCTATAAAACGTGTGATCCATATTAAAAGATATAGTATAATCAACAAATGCCTGCACTTACAGTACAAATAGCAGTACATAATACAATGTTGTAATGTAATGTTGTGAAACATTATATCACTGCACAAAACACAATAAATTACATCAACACTAAACATATAATATACAAAACATTTAACTGCCATAGCTTTATCAATATTTGTAAATATAGTTGTGAATGATCTGTGAGCACACTTTTAGCAGGACTTGACTGACATATAAGCATCACACAAACAGCATAATTAAGACTTTCATTTTCCAGGCAAAAGACAGAGAGAGAGTGCTGAACTGAACAGAGTGACATCGGGGGATATCAGGTGATTAAAAAGTTTTACTTTGTGATCAGAGATTAGGTTTTTTCCCCACAGATATTATTAATGGCTTTATTAAGGGTTAAAATATTTATTCTTTATGGATCAGCTATAAGCCATTAATAACAATAACTTCTTGTTTGCTCCTTGACTGATTGGACCGTATGGCCCCTAAATTAATTTATTAATTTATTAGCAACTTTTTAAGAATTTATAAATTGGTAATAAACATGTATAACTGCACTATTACCAAATAGAAAGGATAAAGTCAACCAAAAGGATTCTTTACAACCTGGCACCCCAAAATTGATTCTTATCAATGGTCTATGACTAATATATACAGCATTAGCAATTAATCTATTAAGTTTGAATAAAGCCATTAGTTCCAACTTATAAAGCCCTTATGCAGGGTGCCTTAATAGAAACAGGTACCCTCGTTTCGACTTACGAAATAGTCCCAATCAAATTAAAAAGACCAGTGAGAGACATGTCCAGGAATTTTATAGCAAATGGTTATGCAATTAGATTTGGCGGAAAAGACTCTGAGACTGAGAAAAGACTTTGAGGGAAGTCTCACACAAACCTAGCAGCAGCGAGGATTAATGGCCTCCATAACAAACAAATACATGCACATTAGCACATAGGGAGGAGGTTGGGGCGGCGGGGGGAGCTGCAGCGGCAAACAGTCGAGCACGCCAGCAGAATAATAGTGAGAAATATCAGGTTATAATTTCCCCGCTGTACACCTGCATTAGTATGACTGGATGTTTCGAATAAATGAGCCACAGATGGTGAAGCGTGAATAAAACATCTAATACGCAACGCTCCTTTTTTTTTGAGTTGATCAAATGTAATTTAATGCTTTGATTATCTTTGGGTGACAGCAGGAATCTCATAGATGTATATCTGAAAACTATACTGAAACTGCCATGGATTTATAACACTAGAGGTAAGTAAGAAAATATGTTTTAAGTATTGAAAGTGAAAAGAAAATACTACTAACCATCACACACTAAAAGTGACTTGTACTGCAGTATACAGAGATTCTCAGCACCACCACAGTCACATTAGACTCATCGTGTTGGCTTGTCAAATACCTTCATCCACCGCCAATGGTATTTCACAAGAACGCTGGCATGGTGCTAATGAAACCATCACACAAACTTTATAGTCCTTCAAATCTGAACTCATTATTTACACGTAAATCAGTTGCTTCACTCCTTTATTATATCAGTTTGCTAAGATGGAGGGTGGGATTCCTGACAAGATGTACGTCTCCCCTCGCAGTGACTGGTACACAGACGAACCACCAACCACCAACTGCCCCGCCCAAAATTGCTACACACACTATCTCTAGCATCTGCTTTTCTTTCTGCAAATCAGTTCGAGGATTTTTGTCTCCAGAGCCTCTTGAAAACATCCAACTCCACTAGACTTACAGACAGACAGACATATAGACAGAGAAATAGACAGATAGATAGATAGAGAATAGCGAAATGGATAAAACAAATGTCCTTCTGAGGCTAAATTTGGACCAAAATGGACAAACTAAACAGTCAAATTTTCAGCTATGGTGGAGCTGGACCATATGTAGCCAATAAAACCTTGTCAGGACTTCATCTGCTTGGTAGTTTAAAGACACCATATCACTGTTTGATAACTAAATAATTATCAGGCTAACTAAATCTAGTTCCTGGAAGCTTTTACATCTGCTTTTGTAAACACTCTGTGTGTGGTACGTCTTTATTAGGAAAAATTCTGTGGTGCACAGGAAGTGATGTGTTTCACATTTCTGGTTTTTGAGGAATAAACTGTACAGTTACTGTGACCAGTGATGGTCCATCAACAGAAAATCCAAAGAGGACGACACCCCTGTACCGCCCACACAGTGTTCGATTGACAAGTGATCTTTGGTTTCCCTCCTCCACCTCCCATTAAGATGAACAAGAACATTGGGCTTCTTTGCAACAAAAACACATCTCTCAGGCCTTTAACTGCGACAATCCCTGCAAGTGTCCGTGACCTGACCAGTGCTGTTTAAGGCACGGAGGGAAAAGTGGAACCTCGCACACTGTAAACACAATGCAGACTCTCCCTCTCTCTCTCGTTCTCTCCACAGGCTTCTGAGCGCAGAGTCAATATTTATTTTACAGTTACTTGGAGTCTGTGTCACGTCTAACAGACCAGTCTGGCCACTGAGGTCTAATGGCTGCAATATCAATAAGTCACACAGATATTATCCAGTGTCACACTGACAGTGAAATGGAAAAGTGAAGTGTTTCATTCCTAAGTGAGATTCTATCCACTGTTTGGAAGACTTGATGCCCACTTACACAAGCTGACTGTTGGCATCAAAGAAAAGCACAGCATCATTTACTTTTACCATTTTAGATCTCTGAAAAAAACTTGATTTGTTAATTCATACACATATTTCTGTTTTTTAAGATATTGACTTCAAACCGCATACCAATAGGAAAATGGAATCAAATTCTATTTTGTAATGCCATATAGCCATGTTTGAATAGAGATATTTATCATAATTTGAATGGAATAATACTGCAAAACTCTCCATCTTATAAACGGAATAGTTAACCATTTTTGGAAATACACTTATTTGCTTTCTTGCCCAAAGTTAGATGAGAAGATTGATACCACTCTCATATCTGTCTGTTAAATATTAAGCACGATACAACAGCCAGTTAGCTTAGCTTACAGTAGCATAAAGACTGGAAACAAGGGGAAACAGTCCAAAGGTAACCAGCACATCTGAAGCTCACTAATTAACATGCTGTAACGCTCTAATTTGTTTAATGTGTACAATAACTGTGTCGTACTGTGAAGTCCATATGCCTGACCAAGCCAGTCAGCTTAATATCTAACGGACAAATATGAGAGCAATATTGATGATCTGACCCAACTTGGCAAGAAAGCAAATGAGCAAATTCCCAAAAAGTAACAATTCCTTTAACTACGTGAAAAAAATCTGCCAGGGCAGTAAGAATATTGCAACCTGTTTTAAAAAGAAATCCCATTGTTTCAAGAATTTTCAAGAAATGAGTGTCTGTATATTGAAACAAGAACGAATAAGGCAGGTCACTGCACTAGAACTAAGACACCTTTGACTTGATTTTTCAAACCACTTTTCCAAACATTTGTATTATTTCCACTCATTCTAAAAACAATACAACTTCAAAGACAAAAAGGAACCAGAACAAATCAAATAATTCACGAATAATTTATTATAAACAACCCCAACCTAACACAATATATATGGAATAAACTGTCAGCTATAAAACACATATATCATCTCCCAAAGTTCACAATTCAAAATCTTTAAAATATAGAGGGTGCAGACTAAAATAAAACACATCTTAGGGCTTAACTTCATGCTATTGTTCATTATGTAAGTGTAATTATCATGTTTTTCCAATCCTGGATGACTTATTTTGGAACCGAGCTCTTCAAATATCCCAACAGAGTTACTTTTTTTGTTGCCTTGAACCAGCAGCTCGTAAGTACAATTCTTTTACTCCTAGCAGCAGCATAAAGCCTCTCACACAGCACCAACTGGCACAGCTCACTTCAGCGTTATAATATAAATCTGACTGCAGCCACAAAACCAGTGCGCCGTCCATTTAATTTTTCCACAGCTACAAATTTTAAAGTGGACCCACTCTGCTCCAGTTTCCAGAACTTTGATTGAGACTAAATGAGGGCCTTCTGCAGAGAGGCACAAACACAACCACAGCAGGACGGGGGAGAGTTTTGACTTTATAAAGTGAAACTGTTTGGTGCTTTTTACTTTCCATGGTTTTAGTTTTCTAAATACAGTTCTGTATGCAACATTATGAGGAAACAAGTATCCACTGTTTGAAAAAAAACAAAACAGATACAATATGAATACAACAGTGAGGATTTTTGATCAAAGTAAGGATGTTTTTGAAGAAGATCACAGAAGTCCACAATTTAAGGCTGAGTCCTCAAGCAGCTATTGAATTAAGAAATTCAATAATGATGACCAATTTTAAGCATCTACAGTATAAATAGCATTTAAAACATAAAAACTTTGCGTGCTTTTACTGCAACAGCCTATACTGGGTCAAAGTGTGGATTTCTGCGGTCCAATCAGAGGTTTGATATGAAACAATGGAGTCTCAGGGTCAGCATGTGACCAGTTGGCAAGGCAACTGTATTTTTGAGTAAATAAGGCAATGTGCTATTTCCAGAGCTCTATCTTCATGCTGTCAACTATGCGCTAATAGACAAAGTGGGTCTCTGAAGGAGAAGGTCAGAGTGTAGCCGATTAATGGACTCTTTTGTTTGTTTGAGGGCTTTGGTAGTCAGGGGAAATGTTTGGTTTAGTTCAGGAGAGAGATTAGGATGATTGGCAGCGGACACATACTGTATGTGACCAACAGACATAGACTGCAAGCTCATTTCATTCTTTTAAAAAAAGACTTGTTTTGCATCAAAAATAGTTTGATTATGTGTACTTTTGATTCAGAAATCATCTTCACAAAATAATGAAGTGACCAACAGAATTGGGTCTGAATGCAGATGTAACAAAAAGTCAAACAAATGAATTCAAATGACCACGTTAGTTGAATTTTTCATCTAAGATGCTTTTTGCAAATTCTTATTTATTCCCTTAATATCATAAAACCACTTCAGCTGAACTTAACATGAACCCATTTATAAAAATTTATCCTAATTCTAACTTTTAGTAGTACTACTTGCCAAATATCTAATCAATTTTAATGAATCTGTGAAAAAAAGTTTCTTAGATGCTTTTTTGTGTGATGCAACCCCTCTTTTGCATATACTTCTGTGATATATCCATAGTTTTGTTAAATCTGCATGACATTTGATGGAAAGAAATCCCACTGCACTGAGTTTGAAAGAGTTTCATAAGCACAAGATGTCTCAACCCACAGGAGTGTGTAATCGCTTAGTTGTGATAAAAGCACAGAAATCGTCAAAACTGGAGGTATGAGATTTTCACACAACTATGACAATGCATCTCTAATCAGATAAACATCTCACAATGAGGTGGTCAAGTATGATCAAGAATCAACCAATCACTGGCGTTGCAGTCCCAGAGGGAGTGTTTTATTCCTTTCAATTTGACCTTCAGGACTTTGGATCTGCTGTTGGAGGTCAAACTTCTCACAACTCCCTCTCAAAAATGGTCTCCAGTGGGGGCCCTGACCACTCCTCTCTGCTATATAAAGACCCACAAATTCTCCAGAGGCAAAAACTTTTGCAGGGCAAACTCCACATGCATGTCAGTAATGGAACTTGTTTGATGTGGCCAGGTGATTGAGGCCAGCTGCAGCAGTTAGAGGAGAACAGCTTGTATTCCTTTGACTAAAAGAAAGCAGTGTGTCTGTGTGTGTGTGTGTGTGTGTGTGTGCGCGCGCGTCTGTCTGTGTGTGCATGTACACAACAAAAAGTATGTCTGCATGCACAGTACACACATTTACGTGTGAGTACTATATGTGGGTGTGTGTGTGTGGTCATGGTGGATTGCAGAATGAGGGTTGCTGGAAGGGATTCCCTGCTTTTGCTTTTCATTGGGGCACACCAAACACACGCTTCCACTTGGCAGAACTGTTTCATTGACCTCACCTCAGAGCCGCTGTAAACAGCACACTGTAAAAACTATAGGCTCATCAGAGTTTATTCTGAAATCCAGAGGGAGGCAGTGAGCACCTTTGGGTTCCTCGCGATAGAAAATAAACCAAAAGTATTTCTCTACATGTGTCAGAGGTTCCTTGAAACTGTCAGAGTTTGTTAAGTCTTTATGAAAGGATTTTGTCTGTTTTTCAAAATACTTAAGAGCAGTAGTGGATGAAGTATTCAGAGCCTTTACTTAAGTGACAACAACACAACAAGTACAGTACTTGAGTAAATGTGCTTACTTACTTTCCACCACTGGTTACAAGTTTAAAGTCTCAGGCTCTTAACGGTTCCTTACAGCAGTTTTAATTTTTACAGTGTACGCGCATGTGACTTTAGATAATTTCACCAGCAGTCTGTTGAGTTGATTAGAGAGGGGCGGGACAATCATAAAGTTGCATTCTATTCTGAGACTGGAAGGAGAGTCTGACTCACTGTCACAATGGAGGAGAATTGGGAGGGAGAGACAGCAGCGTGGTGGAAGAAGTGGAGACAGAAGCAGAAAACAGGAAAAGTAGAGACTGAAGTCCATTTCCTTATAGAACACCCGAAAGATTCAAACAAATTTAAATTAAAATTTCAGACTTTGCATCTCATCAAAGAGAAGAGCTTATTCAAACTCGTGGTTCTAGGCCAGACGTGCTTTGTGTAGCACTTTTCCTTCTTTTTTAATAATCCAATACACCAAACGTACTTTCCCTTACAAAAAAGCTAATGTGAATTTATCACATGTGAAACACATGTCACATATTTATCACTGGTGAAGAAGCATGTCACATGGAGGAAATGTACATATTGGCGCATGTCGTTTTCAGAAATTTCACAAGTGATCAATTGTCCTCTTATAAGAAAATGTGATTTGCAGGTAGTTAACATGGAATATGTGCTACATCTGAAAACTCACATTTCACATGTAAAAATGTGAATCTCACATGTGCTTTCCTTGTCATTCTGAAGATTTCTCACTTTAGCCAGTAGTTTTATTTCATGTATATACCTATGTCACTCTTCATTTTTTCAATGTATGTATTTACTTTGGCAAGGTTTTTGATCAAAACTTCATGCCAATAAAGCTTCACTGAATTGTAATTAATCACATTACAGTCAGCACGTTTTTAATCACCCAACAGTACAAGGTAAATCTACCAAGGATCATCTTTCCAATCAACAAAATCAATAATGTCAGACTGTCAGTTATCATTTGGAACCTGACAGCAGCCAATAAAAAGCAACACATGGATATCTGCTCCTCTGACTACAGGCATGTGGGGAGGAGGCAGGGAGGGAGGAGAGGGCTATAATGGGCGGAAAGTAGGGAGGAGAGATGGGGAGTGGTGAGGAATATCCCCTCAGACTAACCAGCTTCTTGGGTGTTTCCCTGTTTTAACAAGGCAGAGCTCAGGCATTTCAAAGAGCTGACCCCTCCTGTCCCATGCAGCGAGCCGTTTGACCCCACTCTTATGAAAAAAACTGCCCCAGCTGGAGAGGAGGGCGGCCGGGCTCAGACAGCTGCTGCTTCCCGCTACCATGCAGACGCGTCAGGTGGCTTCCAGGGCGCCACTCCTCTGCTGCTACAACCTCTATCCCTCTGCTAACTCCTTTAAACAAAATAAACACTCGGTATTTATGCGGCCAGGCTGCTCTCTTATGGAAAGAATTCTACTCCAACAGCAAGGCGTGTGCAATAAGAACTGTGGGAAATGTCTGTTCCAACAACAGGAAATTCGTAATGTTTCCTCTGCTGGAGCGAAGATGTTCAAGTCTTCAAGTCCCCTGCTTGTGCAGACGCGCATATATTTACACATGTGGATAACTTGCCATTGTATCGCCTCCATTAGCTTAAATACCTCAGCAAAGCTTCTTCCTAATAGGGCAAAGTCACTGAGGGTGAACACTGCTGGAACCACAGCGCCCAATACAGTGCGCGAAAGACCTGCAGTGCGCAACTGACGCGCACATCCGCACATATCACATCAATGACAGCTCCTAAACTTCGGCACAGTGTCCCACAGTTTATTTCAGTCTACAGTGATTGTCAGATGGCTCCACTGAGCAGAAGTAAGTGGAAGTGCAAACTGTGCAACAGGTATTCTGGTGAAATTATGGTTTGAGTTGCCACGAAAATGAAGAGAAAGCTCACAACAGCTGCACGTGTAACCCTAAATATAAAGCTCAAAAGGTAACGGTTTGACTCACCTTGACAACGTCATCGTTTATGCGCTTTGGGTCACGGTTGACCAAGTCGATCTCTTTGGTGTGGACATCCTCCATCGTTTTCTCGTTCAGACTGTCGTTGTCCATGTCTTTGTTGTTAGGTTTGTATATGTTCCCTTGTTTTCGGATGAACGGCGAATGCAGAAACTTCTGTCAGGACCCGGAGGAGGCAGAAAAAGAAGCGAGTGAAGAGGAGGAGGGATAGTGTGCAGTGCGCTGAGAGGGAGAGAGACTGGAGCTGCGACTTACCAGCCTGCCCCACAAACAGGGATGGGTTTAAATGAACAGACAGTAAAGCACCACACCCCTCGATCCAGCCGCAAGGGGTCCTCACCACCCGGACAGAAATTTAATACCCTGTTCTGACATACAGTTGATTCAACATGTATCTGTGAGCATTCCATTTTTTTTTTTAAAGAAATGCGTAAAAGCGCATATTCCAAATATCAAGCGAGTCTTTCTTGAATAGGCTTTTTCTAAATATATTTTGGATATATTTTTAAACAAATAGGGGTTATCAACTATATTTGCAATCTGACTTGTGAATATATGGGCTTGTTAAGGTAAAGAATGTAGAAACACGTTGGGTTTCCGTGACCATCGAGTGCGTAAAGACCCCTTTGGTCCCCACAGTCCTACTCTGTCCTTCGAGAATCTTTCAAGCACATTTTCATTTACACCAACAACCATATGGCTTCATTAGTTAGTGTTAAAGCACTTGCGTGGTTTATGACTTAAACATTATGTTAGAAAAAGCGTGTGGGTTTACTTTCCTTTGCGTTTTTACGCACAACACTGTAAACTTTCATGGCTGATACTTAAAAACAAAAATCGGTTGTTCTGTTAATAAAGGTTTTAGCAGGTAAAATCTCACACCCACATGCTAATGTATACTCAACAGTCCTTCACATTCCCTCAGCGTGTGTGGGAGAAGCGTTCATGACTGGGTGTCAGGAAAAAAAAAAGAAAACGATTGAGACATAGCGATCTAGAGTTGGAAAAACATCCAAATTTACTTCATGACTGCAAATTATGAGTGTGAATAATCAGCTCCTCGGTGAAGAAGAATCGTTATCAGCTAAAGACGTTCAACTTCAAATAGTGCCAGCAGTAAATGAGAGCCATACTGTACCTCTTCTGTTTCATCGTCCTTCAGTCCTCCTGTCATGCTCTCCCCAAGTTTGAACAGATTAGCGCGGTGCAACAGACAAGAAGACAATATAGGAAGCCGTACGGGAGGCGTGGAGGCAAAGTGAGAGGACTGGAGATCTTCTCAGGGACCTGTATAGTGATCTAATTCCTGCCCTTTTCGCTGAACGTGACTAGAATTTAATGCCAGAGCTATGAGGGAAACCTCCAGTGTTTCTTCGGATCCCGCAGAGCGAGTCTTCGCAGCCCGGGAGTCACCTGTGAGCAGAGACAGGAGAGCCACCGTGCATAACCGTGTAACCTGCCCGGCTGGAGGAGAGACTGACGTGATCTCAAACTAAAGGAGTGTTGTAACTGGCGTGGAATTACTTTATTTGGGGATCAAGGCAGAAGATAATAACGTTTTTGTTCAGTGAAATGTGGGCGGTAATTGGGAATGGCAAGGTGTGCATATTTCCCATACCTAGCCTAAGGGAGACCAATTAAAGTGGTCATATAGTAATGGATGGAAGAGAGCAAGAAAGATATACTAGAAATAAAAAAATAAATGAATAAATATGAAAATTAGAGGAGTTTTCAGAACTTATCAGAATTCATTTAGCTATTTCAGCAAATATAGAACCCTGCTTCATCTACTCTCAGAAAATAAGTTTAGACTAATATTTACAGCTTTGATGAAACCAAATTAGGTGAATTGGCCTGTGTGCAGATGTGAAAGGAGCAATTTTTTGGGTGTGTCTGATGGGAGTGGGACTGAAATAAACGGGTTGGAACTTAATAATAGGTATTTTCCACATCTTTTAGAGTTCTAATGTGCTTTTTTTTAAGAGCAACATGCCCAGAAGTGTATTTTGTTGAGTATTTTATTTGTTACCAACTCTGGGTTGTCCTGTGGTAGCTAAAAGATTCCAGTACCACTTTCTAATGTCTTGGTGGGTTTATAAGTTGTAACTAATGGTTTTAATAATGGTTAATAAATACTTTACTAATGCTTTATATGTCAGTTATAAGCCATTACTAAGCACATCTAATGGGTTGCCAGTTTGTGAAAAATCAAATTAGCATTATTTCCTATTTGGTAATAATGTAGTTATAAATGTATAAAAGAAAAAGTATTCTGCCCCAAGCAGTTGGTTTCATGCTGTTGCTAGTAGCAACCACAATAGTCACAGTTTTACAGCACTTTACCTGACATTGTTACATCCAACCGATTGTGACCAAGCAAACATTTACAAACATCCTTTATCTCTCGCCAAATGCTCTTGTTGGAGTAATATCTTTAGGTTCTGTTTTACTATAGCTATTTTGTGATTGTTGATTTGTGATTTAGTTGTATTTAGTTTTCCTGTGATCAGTTTACTGTTAACCAAGCTAGCCATTATACTATCAATCAATCAAGCTTATTTGTCACATGTAATCATATAAGGTACAATCACAGTGAAATGGAATCCCACCAGTTCCTTCAATTTATGCATTAAAAAGAGTTTCAATGGAATAGGAGTAGTAATAAATATGTGTGTGTGATTGGGGTGGGGATTGATTGGCAGACTTAGGCAGTGACCTTATTTAGGATCCTAGTGGCCTGAGGGTAGAAGCTCTTTCTGAGCCTTGTGTTTTTCCACCAAATTAGCTCTGGTTCTTGAACCAGTTCCGTTCAAGATTCATAGAACCTTGGTGCTATCTAGTGAACCAGCCCGTGTTTTCTCCAGTATTGAGCGGAACCATTGTAATCAAGGATGTGTCAACAGAGGGCGTTGCACATTGCACAATGACCTGTAGAATATGACACGCTGACTTCAGTTCACAAGGAAAACGTGCTATTTTTTGGTTCATGCTGGGAACCAGCTTTTTCGGGTTCTGAACCAATTTATATTTGGTCTGAACAGTTCGAAATTAGGTGCACGAACCAGAACGGAACTGGTTCCACGTTGGTGGAAAAGGCTCAATGCCGGTCTGGTGTATCTGGTACCTTTTTCCCGACAGCAGCTGGGAGAAAAGACCGTTATCTGGGTGGTTGGGATCCTTAATGATTCTCCTAGCCTTATTCTTGCAGCGCTTTGTGTAAGTCAGGGTAGAGCACTGCCTCTCAGCTGAACGAACCACTCTTTGCAGGGCCTCGCGGGCCTGTTTAGTGCTGTTTCTGTACCAGGCAGTGCTGTTTCCATCAGGACGCTCTCGATGGTGCAGGAGTAGAAATTCCTTAGTAGTTGAGGTGATACCCGGAATTTCTTCAAGCGTCTGAGGTGAAACAGTCTCTGCCTTGCCTTTCTCACCACTGCGTCAGTATGCAGCGCCCAGGTCAGGCCCTCGGTGATGTGGACACCAAGGTACTTGAAGCTGTCCACCCTCTCCACAGAGGACCCGTTGATATTAAGGGGGGCATAGTTCCCTCCTGCTTCTTCCCAAAGTCTGCTATCAGCTCCTTAGTCTTGCTGATCACGAGTAGGTTGTTGTTCTGCGGGTCAGGTCCTCTACTTCCTTCAGGTAGACCTTTTCATTGCTATCTGTGATCAGGCCCACCACAGCTGTGTCATCAGCAAACTTGATGAGTCAAAAATGGCTACAGTCAAAAATGGCTACAGTAACTGTTAATTTAGTGTTGGTCTAACTGATATATTTTTCATTATGTTGTTCATTCACTGATGATACAATGTGTCCTTCCTGGTATGAGGAACAATGTTGGTAATTTGGTGGCAGAATAATACTCATGGATTTCTCAATTTCTGATAAGCCATCAAGTCTGCAAGTATAAATGTTAATTCTGTAAGTCATTTGAAGTTTAAAAAGTAATAGCCTAATAATCCAACAAGCTTGCAACTGTTAATGTTAATAAACTGGTAATAAACGGATTGTGGTCAAAAAGCTGAATGTCATGCTGAACACCCACTTAAGAGATTTTTAATAACCTGGGAACCCAAATTTGTCCTTATAAATGGCTTAAAACTAATCTATGAAATTAATAAATTAATAAAGCCAATAGTTAAGACTTTAACTAATTATAAAAGGTGCATTTATAGAAAGTGGTACCTATGATTCCTAAGAATATTTCATGATGAGAATTCTACACATGTCTGCTATATCTTAATCTATGTGTTACCACATCTTTCCTTTGGAAATCTGCTTTACCTTTCCTATTGCTATAACAGTCTATGTTTTTAATTGTCAGTATTTTACCCCTTAACTCTACCTGTTTAAAAGAGGTTGAACTGTAATGATGGACAAGCACAGTGAGGAAGACATTAGCCAAACAAATTGTAGTTGTTATTCTTCTCCTTTCCATAAGTAAATATACAGCAACTGAGAACACTAAAAAGTATGAAGACTCGTATTGTTCACATTCAGCTTATTTCTCTTTGTGAACCACTTTGCTCTGTTTTAACATCACTGATTTTGCTGGATTTGATGCAGCAGTTGTGACATCTGCTCTGGACAAGTGCTATACAAATAAACATACAACTTACTCATCTTTAATTTATTGGGTGTGGCACTGAACACACATCAGAATATCCAAATCAAAACCTGTTTTAAACAAAGGTGTTATGCTAGACTCACAGAGAAGGCTACATCAGAAGTTTCTGGCCTGGGTGCAAATATTAGCATATTCTGTATCTGTAAACAATTCTACAGTATGAGAAATATTGTTTTTGCACTATATGAACAGCTTCCAGGATTCAAAATTGAGGAAAAGAAAAGATCATCATTCGGTGTCAGTGAGTGTTGTAAGCAGGCATGGCTTTGTTTTCTGGGGTCGAGATGCAAAAACACTGTGAACAGTCAGGCTACAGGATGTAGAAAGTGCTGTTAGCATGCGTCCTCTCCTGAGCCCTCCGCCACCCAAACACAACAACACTTTATAATGAGGGTGAATCATGGTTCCATGGCAGAACAGGATCTGTGGAAACTTTACGCTGAGGCAGTTTAAGTTTATGATTTGACTATCAAAAACATGTAAATGTGTCAGTCAGAGCAGTGGCAGAACAGGTTGTTAAACAGAGGATTCTGTCCCAGTGTCAGTGGTCAGCGTGTGTCTGGAGGATGGTGCTGGAAAAGCTGTGTGATCACAGTGAATGCTCAACGTCAGGGTGACCTTTCTGACTTAGAAAAGGTGATGCCTGCTCTTTTAAAACAAGTGTTAGCAGGCTTATGATGATGGTTAACCACAGTTAAATGTAGTTAATTAACAGAAACAAAGTAAGAGCAGATATAACAAATTTGCATACAGCAGAAGGCATGTGATTTCTTGTCAGGTGCGTATTTACCAACACAGGATATGATGTAACTAGCACTAGGTGCTATATTTAGCTCAGTGGACACAAGACTGACAGGAATCCCTGACTATCATAGAGTGAGTGTCTGTATAATATTGCAACAAATGCAACAATGAGTAAAGTATAGTGCCACTGAAGGAGTGGCAGTAAGGGAAGTGATATTGGACTAGTGATAGGAAACAACAAGAAGCTGTTATTCACCCAATATAACCACAGTGGTAGTGGTACTGCAGTAAAAGAACATCACCACAGCAGTAATAGTAAAAACAGTATATAAAGAAGTAGGCTAGTGGTGGTAGAAACAAAATACTACGAATAGCAGCAGCAGCAATTGCACTAGCAGTGACATTAGTTGTAACAGCAGTAGGTGCAATAGTGTTCTCATAGTAGTGACTGTGGTACGATATACAACAGCAGCAGTGGTGATACTAGTTTCATCAGCAGTAATAATATTAGCGGGAGAGAAACAGTTGTAGCTGTGGTCATAACAGAAGTACGTTATATCACTTTGTTTCTTTTATTAGCATTACCATTATCACTATAAGTCCTTGTTCTGTTTGCTTGTCTAGAGGGAGGTCAAATGTGCTGAACACTTTAGGGTCTGTAGTTCCCTGAGTTGAGTGTCTCAGAGTGGTACTCTCAGCTTCAGGAGGGCCAGTAAGTGTATCATTTGTAATGGTAGTATTTATAGCAGCATGTTTGGGAGCCATAGCAGTAGTTGTTGTGGTTATATAATTCATTTATGACATTATCATTATTGTAACTAATAACTACTACAATTATTTTTTTTTTTTTTATGTGCGTATCAAAGGTCAACATCAACCCATTCATTCACATCACACTGCTTTGTTTCAGGGTGGGCTGTGATTGGCTGATTGTATTGCAGTAACTATATTCCAGTCAAAGCAACTGAGCTTCACAGGGCAATGCTGCTCACTGAAAATGCTTTATTTTTTAAATTTCAAAAAGAGAGTCAGTGACAGTTGACACTTCAGCTTGTGGTTTTGACATCGGGTGGGGGAATGTATGCCCTCATTTGACCCTCTCAGGCAGCGCGTCCTCCCAGCTTGTGTACTGTGTACAGCTGTAGATGCTTAATGTTAAGGTTAGAACCATAGCTGGGTCTGTTCATTTAAAAACGACAAAGAAGGACAAAAAGAATGTGTGCCTGAGATGCTCAAGGCATTTAGTGCTGAAGGACATTGCAGCAGGGTAATAGTTGTAGTAAATAGTAGTATCAGTAGTAGTAGTATCACAGCACTGGAGTACGGAACATCACAAACTTACAGTAATATACAAAGCTCTACTGTTGAAGGAATATTCTGTGCAGAGACAGGTAGAAATGCTATGCAGGCCTGTGGGTCTAACAGCAAAGCCTCAGGTCATGTTCCATCGACCCAAAGCTCATCTTTGTATAGGAAAGTGTCTTATGCAATCTCAGCAAAGTGATTTATGAGACATTTCTGGCACTCAGCTGTATATCCCAACCACATTAATCTCCTGTGACTGAAGAAGAAACCACACACAGAAAAATTTACTTGAGGAAAAAATGTTTTTTATTTTGGTCATGAAAAACACATTTGGCTTGTTAAAGCCAAAGTTACAAAATGAGTGTATCCACAAAGCAAGAGTTAAAAATGATTAAGAAAATGAAATGCAAACAAACAAAAGTAGTATATAACTTTTGAAGAATAGCTGGGCTGAGCTGAGGTTGATTAGTGCTACATGGTACTGCTGAGGAGAGAAAAAGCTTTAGCCACACACCTGTGTCTTCCACTATTGCACAACCCTACCTTGAATGTCCTCTGAGAGTTGAAAAACTAAACACAAGCATATTGGCTGGCAGCTTGTCAGCAGTCTAACACCAGTGAAAGGATCAAAAAGCTCTGACAGAACTGCTTGCCTTCAGCTGTCAGCTGGAAACAAAACAGCACGTCATACAGTGTCTTTGTCAGAGGGCAAACCTGCTGGATATGGAAATAAGCAAATGTTTGTTAACATGTTGTATGCGTCTGTTCATCAGAGGTGGGTTTGCACTTGTAATGACAAAATTCAAGTGCACAGCAGAAAAGCTGAAATCCCACCAGAATGCACAAATCAGTATAAGTATGTACCTGACACTCAGCTCCATAACTGTTGCATTGATTCTCTCTATATCTCCTTCGAAATTTTAGATTGAAAAGCTCATAGCAAGTGGGAACTGTGCAAGGTTTGTACCTAAAACTCAACTTTATCAAATCCACAGCAAAAAAGGTAAAAATCATGTTGCTGTCTGATTCCTTCTGGGTGTAGAAGTATTCCAAAACCCAGTCCACTAACTAGCCGTGCTGTCGCAAACAACAAGCACCTCCAAATTAAATATGTATG
Source organism: Siniperca chuatsi (assembly GCF_020085105.1). Taxonomy (NCBI): domain Eukaryota; kingdom Metazoa; phylum Chordata; class Actinopteri; order Centrarchiformes; family Sinipercidae; genus Siniperca; species Siniperca chuatsi. The sequence goes on along the minus strand of NC_058045.1, from coordinate 28,622,017 downwards.
TACCAGAGTCTCAGCTCAACCGAGGCTTCAACCAAACACAGTACGAAATGTGGTTCACCTTCACCACACTATAGTTACACAAGTGAAGTCCTCCACTGCCAAATGTCTGTGTTTGCCAATCAAGAATTGGTCGTTGCATAAATAATAAATTAGACAGCCACCCCTCTGATGATTTCCAATCCTGATTTTGACATAGTTCAATAACATGTTAAAACAACTATATTGCGTATAGCTTTGGTCCATATAAACGCAAATGCCCAATATTGTTGCCAATGCACTGTGAAATCAACACAGCAGTTACAGTAAAATGTGCCTGAAAATGTTCAACAAGCTGCATCTTAGCATTTAATATTCATAAGAAGTACTCTGACTATCTACTCTCAGTCAGTTCATTACATTCAACTTCTAGCTGAATTATTTTGCAACATATACAATATAGTATAAAAAAAGCAGAAATATTACATCTCTCAGCAAGTCAGCAGTATATTTGCCTTAACAACAATATTACACTCCTCCAACTGATTCCACGGCTCTCTCAGCCACAAAGTAATGGAATGACAAGAATTTCTTTTGGTCACAATCAGAAAAACAACTCCATTTTGGGTGGCGCACATGAGCTTTTCATAAAATCCCGAATAGTATCACAACCATTTCCTATAGTGATGTAACTAATAAACCATAAATTGCAGGTTAGATTACATCAAGGCATCTAGGCTAAAACCGCAGTTAATTTGGTTAAAAAGTAATGGTTTTTTTTAGATTTCAAACAACAGCCATACATTACGCATGACTGTTGTTTTAACAGCATTTAATGACTATACTTTAATATATATCAGGTCCTAACCAAACCACCAAATATATTCGATTATATGTAACACAGATATCCATAAAACTTTTTCATCAAATGTATCCCAGCTTTAAAGATGTTTTTTCCCCGCAAATGATCAAATTCATGCTTATTGTTTAGACAGCCTCATTTTTAAATAGTTGTATTTATTTATAGTTTTAGGTACTTTGTGCAGGACTCGTCAGGATTTCATATTTTACTTTATAAAGAGCTCATGTATTCCACTACAAGCATCATCCACTCTTTTTTTCTTTGACTGCAATCTGTCCTACATTTCATGCATCAGTTCTCGGTGGTCTTCACTTGAATGGAGGACAGGGTCTTTCCCATACTGTGGAAGAGTGGTGTTATGAACATGTCTGTCAGACTCCTCCACACCACCTGGACTGATGGTAAGAGCATCATGAAGCTCTGGATTACCGGCATCACCAACCTGGAAGGAAAAGGTCAAAAAGTCACTTTAGAACAGATGCTGAGAAACGATGCATTCACAAAATGCAATAAATGATACGCACATCAGGATATAATTTTCATTTTTTAGGTTAAAGATAAACATACAAGTTGGATAAACATACAACTGCTGGCTATCAGAGGTCAATATCTCCTTGTATCCATAAAACCATTAATTTTAGGGGTAGTTGGGACAAATGACATTCTCACTCCTAATTACATCTGTTGGAGGAGGACTGAGGCTCAGATTTGCAGGTTTTTACTAAGCACCATCAATGTTCAAAAGGGCATTGTTTTCACCCGATCAAATGAGCTGATCTACAGGGGAAAATGCAACTGAGACTGAGCAATTGTTGAGTAGAAGATTACACACAACTTTTATCCTGGGAATTCAAATCAGCAGCCTTTCCATCTAAAGCGTCCATCTTGAACTCAAATTGCAGTCCCCGTGACACAACTTTCATAAAGTCCACAGATTTATTGATTCATATCATAGAAAATGTTGCCCTGCAGGTTCAGTTTTTTATGTGTTTAGTTATCAGTCTAGCGACACATAATTGAATATTTGTAGCATCCATTTCCGGGGTGCTGCGATTTCACCCTTTGACCTGACCTGTTCAGCATTTGTGTTGATACCACCAATGTTTCTGCAAAATGTCTTCACAGTAATTTAGATGTAAGAAATAAAACCCTTGCTGAATATAATGTTATTAACAAAGGCATGACCTACATTTAAATATTTATGTTTTAAAAAAACATTTTCCAGTCAGTTAGATGGGTTTATATGATGTTTGACACATATTGGGCATATTTTTCTACAACCATGTATTAAATTTTATGTCTGGTATTTGTCGTAGAAAAGGTTTCAGTCGTGGTCATCTGGACACTGTTTTCAGAATCAAGGGCCTTTTCGGCTCCCATCCGGCTCCCATCCGGCTCCCATCCGGAAGTCATTCTCATTTCCGGATGGGAGCCAAAACGTCTTGATTCTGAAAACAGTGTCCAGATGACTACGACTGAAACCTTTTCTACGATGGAACACTCCTGGACGAATGAGGGACTACACCGCCTTGTCTGGAATTTGTGTTATCTTATCAACTACTGTTATTATCTTATCTGTAAGGTGGTTGGTATCTATGTTTTTAAAAAGCTCTATTAAGAACTGAATCATATTGTTACATACCTGCAGCCTGTGACCTTCACTCCAATGTATAAAATAAAATAAAAAGGTGTGTTGTGAAAGCTGTGTTCTCCTGTGAAGCAGCCCCCCTCTGTGTGATCTCCCTTCCTGACATCCCAAATATATTGACCAGCTCAGCGTCACCACTCAGTCCCGTATTGATGAATACCTGCGTTGACTTCTTCCTTCAAACACTGCAGTTGAAGGCATCGTCCTGAGCTTGTGACCTCACCTAGGTGAAAGGTCATGCGAAAGTAACTCTGCAGCGCTCTATCTGCATCTGAAGAATGTCCCACTCTGGTCTGCAAATAGGCCTGTATTGCTGCTACAATGCCAGCTACATGGCAAAGGGCATGGGGCGTTTTTTTCCCCCAGTACCAGTGGAACTCCACATTCCTCCCAACTTTCCATACAGTGCTTACTTCTGGGCATAAAATGTTGCTTCATCAAGTGTTAATAAATGGACTCTTTAGGTTGTGGTTGGGAACGTATACATGTATTGCATGATTTGCTCGAAAACCTGGTTTAACTTGATGCAGGCACAAAGTCGACATAAACATGACATAATTCTCCAAATAAATGTATAAAAACAAAACGCAGACAAAATGTTTCAGTGTTACACTACATGTGACGTTGACTATAAAAATAACTTCTGTCAATGTTTGCCTAAAGAGCCAGAACAAGCATGCTGGCAAGTAGCAGTGGCCCTTGAGGAAAAGTCATGTACTGTTCCTATAATGTTCCCACTGGGACTTAAACTTTTGGTACTTACAGTAAGTGATATTATCATACTTTAATACAATTTTACAGATTTTTGTATCACTATAATACTTATATAATCTTCATATTGGAAGTTATAATGTGTTTTCAGCTCCCATTATAAGTTTTATGATGATCTTTTACATGTTTTCAGAACTTTACATCTTTTGTATCACTACAATATAATGTGTTTATGGGAACTTTTAATCTCTTTAGAACTTACTGTAAGTATACTGGTTATCTTTTCCAAATTCTACAAAGTATTTTATGTCTCATGGCATCACTCTAATATGATGTTTCTGTGCTATTTTCTGAAAAAACCCCAAACTTATTTATTTCTTGTATGGGCAACATTTGGCACTGTACCAGACAAGTCAGGCTAAAAACAGCAACAAACAGAAACCTGGCAGGTTGAGAGGATCTTCTCCCTACCAGATGTGGATGCAGCTGAGCACGCCGAAGACCACTCCGAGGATGAAAGCCATGGGCACGGCCAGCAGCGTGGTCAGCAGGCGGTAAAAGATGAATTTGACAAGCTCAAAGGCGGCGTGGCTTCCTATCCACACTCTGTCGAAGCTGTGCGTGGAGATGGGCTCCGCGATGACATCTTCAAAACCAAGCTGTCAGATCACACAAGTCAGGGGCACACAATGAGCTTTCAAAACAACCAGCACTGGCAGGAAGGTCTTGGATGATGGATTGACGCGCAGGCAGCGACTTCCATGTATTCACGCTGCAGATTACCAATCTCACAGTGTGTTACACGAAAACAATACCGGTATATTACTTGGTAACTGTAGATAATTCAACTTGACAGCCGCTAGCTTGTGTAGTTTCACTTTCAAAGAGTAATTCCGCACAATGTACATACTTTACCTTCAAGTGAGCGTTGATATCGTTTGGATCTCGGTCCGGCACCGCTGTGTACACCTTCCCCTTCTTCGACAGAATGGGTTCTATCGATCTGTTGAACTCGTCTTCGTCCATAATTATACTGGTGTCCGATTTCTCCTTTTCCAGACCCATGTTGTTCAGTTAGACGGGCAGACGGTGCAGGGAGAGCAGCTGGTGATGGTGCGCACTGCTCTGTGCGCCGGACTGAGCGGCACCCCGCCCCGTATGGAAAGCAGCGCAGCGTGGGGCAGAGGAGACACAACAAGCTTAAAGTCACTTCCCCAGACCATTTCAAGAGCTCAGTGATGACTGACACTACTGTGCAGTGTACCGGCCTCCAGTCAAGAGCCATGGCGCCCCAGGAGTCCTCAGGGTTTAATGCCAGCTCAATACACCAACCCTCTTCAGCCGCGTGATTAAGCATGATTAGTAGACAACAGGACCTGCGGCCCCCCCCTTTTTACCATTGAGCAACTAATCTTTGGTGGTTAGTTAAGTGGAGACATTTCTTTTTCTAAGTGAAATAGATGTTCTGGAAAATGTAACCACCTGTAGCCAGTTTTGAATTATGATGCAGAAAACATCAGTTAACAATTCCCCCCAGGCCTAAACACACATGTTTACCCACATACACATAACTGTAACTATAAAAGCCTGGTTATTATTGTTGCTGTAGCTGAACACACTGTTCTACCTGTTGAGTTGATTTACCACATATTTTCTTTTCGGTCTGCGTGAATTTATTACTCTCTGGCTGTTTCATACTCTGAACGCACCAGCCAACATTGTTAGAATAACTGCAAGGTCCTCAGATGATTAAACAAGAACCACAACAGGAAGACATTTTACTTCGGCAGCTGGTGTTTCACATGGAGATGAATTTGTTTCTGAGGATGGAGGTTTGACCTATGTGTCTATACATCTCATTACATCATCATCTTCCAAAACTCTTTACATACCTAAAGTCAAAATGTCATTGTGACATCAAACTGTGTTTTCAGAGTTCCTGAAAAGTTCATATTTTGGAGATGATCATATGTCAGATATATGTACAGCAGTAAAAAGTACAACATTTCCCTCTGAAATGTAGTGGTGTAGAATTATAAAGTCTTCCCAAATGAAAATACTCTAGTGCCTGTAGGCTACCTAAGAATCGTATTTACAGGAAGTACAGTACTTGAGTAACAGAGAAGACCGTACCTATTCATTTTCTGTTGGATGTAAGCAAATCACTTCCCAAAGCATTGTGGGATAGTGGGAGTGGGGCCCGTTATTGACAAGCGCAAGAAAAGGGAGGGGTGGAAATTTGAAAACTTTTAACTTTATGCAACAAGGACTAAATTCACAAAGAAAAAGTGATGAAGTGGAGAGTTTTGTCTTTTGTGGATAAACGTCTGTGGAGATGATCATTTTTTGCAGTTTCTGGGACTCGTCTATTGCGCATCTTCAAGATTACTGATACAAAAACATACAAAGTGTTTTCAGAGGGCAGATTTTCAAATTGCCAAGTGGTAATGACAAAAATTGCAATGACATTTTTACTTATTCACACCAATAAACAAATTGAACAGAGAAAAAGAAAGAAAGAGTTTGGCTTCTTTGGACTTAGATTGTCAGATGGGCTACCATGCTAAGCTAACTGGCTACATTGTTTAAGAGTTGTTTACAAAATTGTAGCTTCCTACTCTCTTACTTCTTGTTTTTCTCACTAGTCACTCTAATATTACATAACCATATTGTCAGAAAAGCTGCAGTTATTTGGTTTAAAATGTATTTTTTCCCCTCCAGAGCAGTTCTGTCTCTGCAAAATGTTGGTCTTACTAAAAGGTCAACCTGCCTGAAGTCCTCTGCACATTGCTTCTCATATGTTGATGCAGAAGGCCCAGCACCCGGCCTATAGATGGGCAATCTGTAAACAACACCCTCTTTTGTTTAGACACCATGGACTGGACATAACCCACAGAGACAAAAGAAAAGTAGGTCAGGACAGTGAGTGACAGCAAAGCAGAAAGAACAGAGGGATGCTGGGCATTCAGAGCGATCAGGGTGATCCCTGGACCAGAGCACAGCGACAATACAACACCACAATGCTCCAGGATTAACACACAGAGAACTATTCTGACAGACAAGCTTACAGCAAGGGTAGACCTGGCTGGCTGGCCTGATGGGGAGAGAGGACAGCGTTGACATGAGAGCATGTGAGTGCGTGAAAGAGAGAGCAGCAGTTGAAGTTATTGCCTTTGGTTTGTGTTACAGTTTGGATACCAATGATGTGATGAGATTATAACAAGACTTTTGCTCAGCCAGTGGCAGAGCCTAATAAGGATGCAGATGTTGGTCAGTCAGTCTATCCAAAAGTTTGGGCCAGAACAAGATATTTTAATAAATACTGACAAGAGTGACATGAAATTTGAAACGGATATGCAGTCCCTACAGGAGGTTAACTGATTTTGGTGACCTCCTGACATTTAGCTTTGGTCCATGTTTGGTGGGCCTCTGATCCTCTGTAATCAGATCAAAACTTCCACCTACGCTCAAGAAAAACAGCATCGAACAGAAACCTGCAGGTTGAGAGGAACTTCTTCCTACCAGATGTGGATGCAGCTGAGCACGCCGCAGACCACTCCGAGGATGAAAGTCATGGGCACGGCCAGCAGCGTGGTCAGCGGGTGATAAAGGATGAATTTGACAAGCTCAAGAAATAAGAAATATTAGAATATAATGTGCAGATTGCCATGAATTATACTGTAGCACATTCATGCTCCCCAGAGCATAAACTCTTTCCAATTTGGCCATTCAATGAACTTTCCTCTAACACCACCCTCACACCAAAAGGTTAACTTTGCACTTAATATTCACTATAATTGAAGTGGGAGATATAATATTGCAGAGTACTTTTATGCTCCCAACGTAATGCCCCCCATCCCTTCATCCCCCATCCCTCTCTCTAGACCCTCAGTCCATCCCTCCTACATAATCTTGGCTCTCCTCCACCCATAATACACAATAAACAATTCTAAATCCATATCTTTATTGGCGCGGTCTTTTGTCAGTGAATTGGCTGTACTGAGCAATGCAGCCTTTTAGAGGTCTCCAACAACACTTTACACGTTTAGTCTTGTATTACAATCCAATTTGCATCTGTTACTTTGTCTACTTCACATATTTCTTACACTATAATGCGATACAATAACGTTACAAAATACAGCCTCAGGATTTACCACATGAAATGTACACCTTACGAAATACGTTATAAACATTCAACATTACAGGCATCACAAAGGTGGTATTTGTTGCAGGGCTGTTATACTTTACAATACATTTTACAGGTGTTTTTGGGTCCACTTCCTGTAGATACACCTGAATATTTCAATGTTTCATAGCGTCCAGGTGAGGAGGGAAATGTCTGACTTGCAGTTGACTGAATTTTCAAGTTAGAACCACAGTGCTGTGATAAAAACACCCTTTGCATACTCTATCAAGAGCAATTCACACACACACACACACACACACATACACACTTCATTCTCATGGGCCAAGTCACCAATCTGATTCATTCTTGATTGCAAGCAAATCACCAGGAACTTCATCTATCTTCTGTCTGCAGTGTTGGTTTAATTTGGATTTGTACTTTGTGTTGCAAAAGTGTCTGGGAGTAAACAAGACCATACAAGAACGCAGAATGACCTCTGTTACCTCTTGGACCTCAGAGGCCCACTGTTGTCTGAATGCTGCTGCAGGTCCACTACAGGCGTCACCGGCTGACCTTCTGGCCTGTGAGCTTCTTGATCCTGCAGGTTAATATTTAATGAATTAACCAAACAGCCACATTCCAGGACATCCCGGCCTGCGTTCCCTTGAGGATCTGCGTCCTGATGCGGAGCGGTGTGGAACGTTTCCTCTGATTTCATAGGGAACAAATGCATATTTGTCCAGGAGTTTCCAGAGGGAACAATGATATCAGCGCACCCGCAGCGCACAGGGATTTCCTGTTACACCCAAAGGACCCTCATCTCTATGATCTGAAACACACATCACCTTAAGCAGAGTGAAGGGAAGGGTGTGTTTGTGCCTTGTGTGAATACTATGTGTGTTTGTGTATGGTACAGTGTTTGCAATCACGCATGGATTTATACAGTATGTGTGCATGTGTGTATAGATGTATGTGTGCAGGTGTGTGTGTATGTACACACACCTGTATGTGTGTATGTGTGTGTGTACACACACCTGTATGTGTGCGTACTGTATGTGAGTTAAAAGCAAACACCCAAACTTTCCTTCACCTCCGTCCCATGCGTTTTTACATTCCAACACTCAAATTTATTAAAAGTGTTCTGCAGTAGGCGATTTGAGGGGGGACGAGCGGGGATGCCACCCCCTTGTTAGCAAAATTTCCAAAATCCGTCCCCCTTGTTAACCTGCTCAAAAGATGCTCTGTGCTTTGTCTCGTAGTGGCCATTGCCGTTTTTAATAATCGCCACGATCACTAAACATATGAGACATACTGGTTTTGATCTGCCTGTGGGAAGATTGAACATATAAGAGTCCGTCAATTCTTGATTAAAAGCTCTGTTTCCGCTGTCTACTTTTCTATTTTTAGAGCACGTCGTGAAATTATTTCTCCGACTCTTCTCGTCTCTACTCTCCCTGTGTGTGTGTACCTCACTCACTGACTTGACTCGACGGCCACTAAACCACTGCCATAAAGGATAGAAAAGCTGCGCCGGTTAAAATAGAAACACTCAAAATGTAATAATTCTCAACAATGTATCTATGTTCTCTACAGCAGACGGGGAGAAAGAGAAAGTGCAGCAGCAGCATGACAGAGGCCGAGTCAGAAATTAGAGCTTGGACCAAAAGTGCCCTTGAATGCCCATAAACTTTTTTTTCTTGATATTTTTTTCAAATAAAAGTGAGTGTTTATTCGACAATATAATGTAATAATTGTACATTATTTCAGAGTTTTATAAATGCCCCTAAAAATCAGTTCAAGGGGCAAAAAATAGGCTACCTTCTGAAAAAAAGGGCACAAGGGAGCCCTCCTCTCCCTCCTGGGGTGATTTGTTAATTTTTAACAAATCGCCTACTGGTGTTGTGACTTTCCAACAAAAAGAAAAGAAAAGAACAGTACAAAACAGAATAGAAGCAAAACTTGCTAATGTAACCTATGACATATTTTTATTATTAACTGTTACCTAAAGCATCTATTCCCCAGATAATGCAGGAAATCACTTCTAGCTTTTGATTTATTGTAGAAAATCATCTTAAATCACTAAGATATTGGCATCATGATAATTTTTTGGCAATAAATCATGGATTTCGCTCAGATTTGAGCTAAACCAGAAACATTGTGTGTGAAAACACATAATAAATGAGACCCAGATTGCTGCACACATAAAGCCAGCATTTCCACGACTGTGAAAAATGAATGTATGTCAGTTCAAATTTATTTGGGAAGCTTTTATTTAATGGAGCAGGTTTCTCTTTCAGAGCAGCAAAGATTGCAAATACAGATAAAAACATAAAAACAGACCTTGCGTGATGGTCTATGTATAAATACATGTGTGTGCATGTCTATGTTTGTGTGGGAGCACACACACATGGTATATGTATTCTGCAGTATATTTATCTTTATCCGTGTAGTGTTTGTATGAGGTTTTCTGTTTAATGTAAATTCTGCCATGATTCTGTTTGTGAATGCCTGCAGATTGGTATGCATGTGTTCTGTGTGTATTTATTTCTGTCGGTTCAGGCTTGCGCAGGCTCTTGTGGGCTGATACATGGAGAGGAGTGTCTGTTTTAGAGAGCCAGAGGTTGTTGACTGTCCTGTACCCTGAGGGTCACAAGTCTGATCCCAGGTGATGTGATAATATGTGGTTTTCTCTGGTTAAATCAGATTAGCCCCTAAAATGTTTTGGGCTTTTTGGGCAAGAAGGGGCGGGGTGAACCAGCCTGGCATCTGGCATATCTAACGGCCATTTTCTCTCTGATGCTGCCGTTTCTGCGAGTGACTCATTCAAAATTCTTTCCAGTAATAATAAATATTGCTTTCTGGCACAGAGCAGCTGGTAAAGAGTTGGGTCTGTTAAATAAAGAAAATTACCCAAACTAAATAAAACAAAGGCCTTGTATATGTCAGTTTCCCACAGAGAGAGGTAACATTCATATGGAGTTAAGGACTCCTGACTTAAATCTAATATAAGCTGGGAAATATATGGAAGAAACAAAAAAGTTGTGATATATAAAACGAAATAAAAGCACAGACTTATACAAAATGTACACACATGAATAAAGACTCTGAATAACATGCACAGGCCTGCAGTAACTCCAATGACATGCATAGACTATGAGACTGGTTTCTTAACTGTTAAAGAAAGAAACCGATACATTTAGAATCACCTTCCGTCTACTTGCGTCTCCTGTTTCCTGGCAAGTTAACAAGCAATAACTAAAATCGTCAACCTGTCTAGTTGAGTCTTTTCATTAAGGCCAAGATTATTGTCCTCACCATCACTGTTCACAGTCAGAAATGTAGCGAGGCCACGCCCCTCATCAACATGGTAACCTGTGAAAAGAGGACGCTCATCTTTCTTAAGGCAGATAAATACTGAATGTGCAAGAAAACTACATTGAGGATGAAAAGAATTTACAACAGGTTGAAAGAATCCCAATATATCCTTTTGAAATATTTACTTTGCTGATATTTGATCATATTTTAAGACACAAAAGCATAACAGTATCATAATAGGAGATGATTGGATTATTGATCAGCAGCAGTGACTTCTTGCTATTCCAGGTGCTGACTTTGTTTGCTTTAAAAAAAAAATCTGTTTTAGAAACTGCTAATTGTAACCAAAGTACTGTTGTTTTGGCACAAGCACAAAATTATGTGGCATATGAGGTGCACTGTAAATCAAAGTTGCATAATATTTCATAAGGTATAATGCAACACCGCTGTGTGTGCATGTTGAAATGTGACTCAGTTGCTTAATAAAATCCAGACACTGATAATTTCCATACAGTGCAGCAAGAACAAGACTTTTTTGACCAAGCTTTATAAACTACAAGTTCCAAAGATTTTAGATTTGCAATTTGTGACAATATTCAGTCAGTGACTAAATTTGAGATTCTACATTATAATGTGTTTGGTCTTCTACTGGCTATTCTGCAACAGTCAGATATTCACTAGATAACAAATTAGCTGAACTACAGCCTTGGTTTTTGGTTCATGTTGATAGATCTCTATCATGAACAAAACTCAGCATTTATTACTGCTTGTCAACATCCCCTTCACACAGCACACACAAATTGTACTCTGTCATTGATGCTTTTTAAGTAATAACTCAGTCAAAACATACTTAAAAGTTAATGTACATACTTCAGTGGTAGAAGTACACATAGATCTGCCCAGATTCAGTATCAAAAATGGAAGAACATGTAGTATTTATACTGCTGTCTTTACACCTCTCTTCCTGCTCAGCCTTCAGATGTAGTGGATGGATGGAGAGATGAGAGGGGGAGAAGAGGGATGTTGGAAGGGAGGAATGTCCTGACAGGCCCCGGCATACTGAGGCACTGACTGTCACATTTGTTCGAGGCAGTGGAAAAATTTCACAACAAGCTTGAAAGCCCCTCAAACCATTTTCCAAAATAGCCCAGCTCTGTCTCGCAATATGTTACGCCATCTGTAAACTTAGTCAGTGTCACCTGTCTCACTTCTCCCAATCTGTAAATGTTCCTCTGTGATTTGTATGCAAGCTAGGATAGGACAGGCTTCTTCTGACATGTGACCCCAACTCAAATGTTTTGTCACATTTGCAAAAAAAAACTTTAGAAAATCAGTTGAACGCAGCCTGCCTTGTTAACGGGTCATGACATAAACACTGTAACTCACTCTGAGGTGTCCTTGTATTGGGCTAAGGGGAGGCGAAGAATTCCACAACATGAAGCGATGTTTGTTTCCAAGAGTCTGAGGTGTCCAGATATAGAAAATAACAAATTTGATAAAGTAAATACCACTCGTTCCATGTCGTGGATTTCGTCACCTTTGCCTCATCTGTTATCTTTGTGTATTGGGACACCTTTTTGTGTATCATCATTTCTGTACCAAACATACATGAATGCATTTTACCAGAGGGGTCCGAGGTAACAGGGCAGGGAACTTGCTAAGGAAAAAGGATAAAAAACCAGTGACAAGGGGGATGGACAGGGACATCGTTGACCCACAGAATATTTGTTTGACCTCCTTTACCAAAATGAAGGCAATTTTATTATAGTTATTATAGAAAATATCCCCAGAATTTCACTGACAACTCTTCATTGGTTTCTGTTACCTTCCCTCGTAGTAACGATTTAAAATTCCCAAGTCACCACTGTCATTTCTTTAGTTTCTTAGAACAAATCCTGACCTAAAACCAAACAACATGACATGTTTCAGTTCTGTAAGTGTATTTCCATCCACCTGTAAAAAAAAACCCTGAACAGAAACCCCAGAAATTCGAAAAAAAGTCAAAACATTGCAAAAAAAAAAAGCTTAGCTGAGGTGGAAAAGTTGGTGTATTGATAGAAACAAAATGTGACTAGTGCAATGGAGACAGACTAACCAAATAAAAACACCAGATCTGTGTGGATCGATGAGAAGACTGTAACCTTCCTCAAATTAATACATGAAATAAACATAAATGCAATATTTTCACATGGTTTTACATTGTTTGAGATTTGACTGGCACTAATTATGTCTTCTTGTTTGCACCACCAACTGTCTATCTTGATGTGCCCAACTCCTAATATTTGCAATAATGGATGGAAACACCCATTGTTTTACTGATTTTCGGGAAATTCGGTTCAAATTTGCGATACATTTAGATGGAAACCTGACTTGATTGAGACTTAATTAATTCACAAATAATGATTTTTCTAGACAATATTAAAAGCAGATTGTCTAAAGTTCACTTTTACTCAACCTGCTATCAACAATAGATTCTATAAAATAAAGTATTCTTGTATCTCAGAAGCTTCCACATAGGTTGCCTTGGTGCTTATCACTTCTTTCAGTGACATAATTTCCTGTTGTTTTATAGGAAGGGAGCAAGCACCATCTGCTGCCATGACAAGTACAAAACAAACATCATAAAAGCTGATGGGAGCAGTTCTGTGTTACATCATATTTTGATAAACCTGCATGTGTGTGCCTGTCACACAGGAAGTGAGCAAGGAGCTGCCAGAAATCTGTATCCTTCTGCCACACATTGACAAGCCATTAACCTCAGGCCTCGATCATGTGTCTCTGAGTGTGATCAAACGCATTTTGCTACAATAGTTTATAGAGAAGGCATTTTCTCTTAAGCCAGGGACTGTGAAAGTTAACTTCTCTCTAAAGGCATCCCTGCGGACAACACATACATTTTTGTACATTCAGAGTATTGCGTGGAGCTCTGAGTGAAACAATCTACCAAACCGCATTATAGAAAAGTCAGCATTGTAGCTTTGATTACATGGAAAACAATTGTTGCTAGGAGACCATTTGAATAGCTTTTTGATCACCTTTCAGTATGACACCCTTTTGCAAGGAGCATTAACCAAAAAACTGCCTCTTGTGTCATCAATCTAAAGGGTTATTAACTCTAAAAATGGAAAATATTACCTCACACTGAGCAGGAGAGCTGTGTGCACCTGTCACTGCTTTTTCAACCTTCGCTAAAATATAAACACCCAGAACTGCAGAGACCCCAGGGGGAAAATGATCACTCATGACTTTGGTTGTACGGGTTATTATGCTCGTATTTAGTGGAACTACAAAGTCACTGATGCAGCACGTATCTCAAAGAGAAAATAGCAACATAATTTGTGCTGCATTCCCTCTAATCTTTTGGTAACACCCTGTCATCCCAGGACTAATAGAGATTTCACGCCTTGTGCCAAAGGGATGTAATTTCCTCTCACGGATGGCAGACAAAGAATTACTCTCTTAAGTGATGAGTGTTGGCTCCAACCAGGTGGGAGACACTGATGTTTTTCTCCCTCGTTTAAAGTGATTTTGAGGCTGCAGAATATATGAACGTGAAGGATGACGGCATTGGAAGGTATGCAGAGCAGCTGTTGGGTCATGCACAGTACCACACTGGTACAATGTTTCTAGTGTTGAGTCAGCCAGAGCTGACAGACCCACTGAACAACTGGAAACCTTTCTTGGCTTTTTTGGAAAAAAGCATTTATAAGGTTACAAGTTAGATTTATTTATCATTTTACAACACAAGGTTGTATAACAAGATTAAGCTGTAGTTCACTTTTTTGCTTTCACAAAAACAAATGTTATATACAAATCTTATATACGGTAGATGGGTGAATATATAATAAGTCATAGAAATAAAATGATTTTACATTGTGGAGTGTTGAGGATGAATTAAGGAGTCTCACAGCCTGAGGGAAGAAGCTGCTCTGTTGTCTGGTGGTACGGCAGCAGAAACTTCTGTATCTCTTGCCAGACGTCAGCAGGGTGAACAGGATGTGGCTGGGTGGGTGCTGTCTTTTAGTATGCTTGGGCTCTGCGCAGACACCTCACCTCACCTCACCGATATCACGGATGCTCGGGTATTGACGGGTACCAATGATCTTCTGAGCGGTTTTAATCATCTGCTGCAGAGCCCTCCGGCCCTGGGCCGTGCACATCCCGTGCCAGTTTGTGATGATTCCAGTCAGGACACTTTCTACTGCTCCTCTGTAAAAGTTAACAAGAAATTGGCACAGGAATTTTGCATTCTTAAGTTTTCTTAAGAAATACAGCTGTTTCTGAGCTTTCTTTCTCTCCAAGGTGGAGATGTGAGAGGACCATGTCAGGTTCTCTGTGATGCTGATTCCCAGGAACCTAAAACTGTTCACTGGCTCCACCTCAGCTCCACTGATGTAGACAGGAGTATGTTTCTTTGCCTCATTCTTCTAAAATCAACGATCAGCTCCTTGGTTTTGCTCATCTTGAGCAGTAGGTTGTTCTCTGTGCACTACTCTACAAAATTGTTGATTTCCTCCCAATATGAAGTCTAATTGTTGTTTGAAATCTGGCCGATAATGGTGGTGTCATCCGCAAATTTCAAAACAGAGGCATGAAAACAAAAACAGTCTAGCTTCAGGTTAGAGTGTCCACTTTCATTCAAATAAACCTAAGATATTGATCATTTGGTGTTATCAAATAACCAAGATGCTCAAAACTATTTGACCACCAAAATAGAGGTGAAACCTAAATCAATACAGCCTCTTTGGCCTTGAGAGAGCAATGGTGGAAGGACAATTATAATACCTATTTAACTGAAATACCACAATGTAAAAGTACTCAGTTAAAAGTAAAAATCCTGCATTCAAAATTGTACTTAAGGTAAGTAAAGGTAAAGAATCTTGCCAGCAAAACGTATTTAAAGCATGACTATGTGTGTCTATACATTTCATTTTATGAATGAAAAGTTGAATTTATAAGCAATAAAACTCACCCTTGCTCATACAGAGGTTTTGCTGCTACAGCCTTACTTGGTCTGGTATGACCAGTAGCTTGTGGTGGCTAATATTAGCTAATGTTATCAAACTTTAGACAGGCATTGCTGTATAATGGATTGAGGGTTTTTTTTTGTCTCCTCTAGAAGTGCTGCTATTATTCTAACATTCACTGTACCATCATCCCACAACTTGTGGTCAGTGGCCACTGTTTACCCAACAGTTACATAGGCTCACTTTAAGTATCACATGAAAAAGACCTTATTATGCAGAATTGCCCCTTTCAGAGTGTTATTGATACAATCAGCATTAAGCAGCATTTTAATGTTGTGGCTGATCGACATGGTGCTACGTCAAACTACTATACTAGTGTATTTTAGGTTGTTTAATGTTTAGCATGTGTTTAGTATGTACAAAATCTCTTTGTGGAAGGAGATGTTGTAGAGCAGAAGTATAAAATTGCACAAATAGAAAAACCCAATTAAATTATAATATTATATTAGTATCTCAAAGCTGTATTAAAGTACAGTATTTTCCAGTTCTGTGGAAATGTGGCACATCTTTATCAGATCGAGACTTATCAGATAATCATGCTTCAAAATCGGATCGAACTTGTTTTCTAATGGAAAAGCCATCGTGTCTGGATGTCAGACTTCATCTCCAGACAGCAACAGCCCAGTCAAACCTTTGTGCAAATTGAGTCAAAGGTGAAAATGTTTCTGAAATCACTTAATGGTGCAGCTGCAGATTTTCACAATACCACGGACTTAAATGGTGCCAAGTTTCTTCACTCTTGTTCCATCCTTATCACTTGTTATTTACTCCACTGTTGCCAAAAGGTACACAGCACACGCTCTACTGCCCCTTCTTAGTAGGTATTACATAATGACACATTTAAGCCATTTGGTGGGTATGTTAATTCAAGACCACACAGCTTCAGTACTGGAAATAAATTGGTTATAGGTGAACCAAAACTAACTTACTAACTATTTTTCTGGAAAATAATGTCAGGGAAAGATATTTCCTTTGCACCAAAAGCAGAGCTGGTCTTGTCGGACATGGTCCAACCAAGCAGTTCCCAATTGCCGGGAAGTGGATTGGTACAACAGAATACTGATATTGAACTAAAGTAAGCAAGTTTGTGAGGTAATCAGATTATCATCACCTACTTAGCTACTGATCTGCTGTGTTTCTGTGTTCCCTTGAAACTAGGTAGCTAACAGGAGTAAAAAACAAACACAAATGTTGCTTGAAGTTTTCTTTGGATGTCGAAGGGGTAATAAAATGCCTAACATGTGATTAATATCAAAATCAGTCTTTACTTGGGTTATTTGCAGTGCCTTCCAAATTTTGGTAAAAGTAGGCTGTGTTTTTAGTCACATTTGGAAAATCCTTTGAAATGAGACAGATCATAAGATCATGCTGGCCTGTTGGCTGTCATGTCTTCAGGCAGCAGGCCTCTTATCTGAGCAGGGCCTTAGGATTATGGTTGGGACTTAAGGGCACACTAGAGTGTGACTGTAGCAAAAAAAAATGCTGATGCAAAGGGACACATGGGCTGACCAGAGGGGCATGTGGAGCACACTTAGGCCACTGAAGTGCCCATCTCATGTAATAACAGGGCTGAAATGATGCATGAACCTTGTTTATGTCCCATTTGGGCACAGACAGTTTAAATAAAAAGGGGGAAAAATCACATAATATCAAATCTCTAACATTTATAATACATAATAATGTGTCACAGTGTAGATTTTCCAGGAATAAGGATTATACATGCTCCATCGCTCAGGTGGTTCTCGCTTCTTCTAACCATACAGCCTTACTCATGCCTTCAACCCTGACACACCCAGCTCCTCCATGAGAATCAGCACATCCTCTGCAAGACGTACACACACACACATCTGCCCCAGCCCACATATCCCAAACCACAGCAGCTCACTGGAAGCTCTGAATAACTGTTTAAAGATGTCGGCTTTTTTTTTTCTTTCTTTATGCTCTATCACCCTCCATCAGTCAGAGGAATGCAAGGGCTTGGCTTTTACTTGGCAAAAACAAAATTTGTGAAACTATGCAACTGACGAATATAGCAAGCACATCTGTATAATTTTCATGACAGATGTGTTGCCATTCTGCTCATTTATGCATAGCGTGTGGTTATTTACTTCAGATGAAATAGCCGCAGTAGAATGTAACAGAACGGCAGACAAAAAGAGCAAAGAATAGAATTGATTTCAATACAACTGAACACAATATCCCTTCACTGATTTACTGCTTATCTTGTTCAGGGTCATGGGAGGGTGGAGCCCATTTGAGCACACATTGGCTGAGTGATGGAAAAGCTCCTGGACAGGTGTCACAGACATAGACAAAGACTTTCACACCTATGGGCAATTTGGAGTTTCCATTTCACTTGTCCTGCATGTGTTTTGACTGTGTGAGGAAACAGACGCACCTGGAGGAAACCCACAAAGACACAAGCAGAACATAAATGCTGAAATATGCACAAACAAGTTAAAGGGTCACGGCACCCAAATTGCAAAATTGCTACACACCCAACCACCACCCCAACATCCACGCTTACCTTTCTACCTTGCTACATACAGGCCACTACTACTACTTCACCGTTGGCACTGAACAGTGGTAGGGAATGTAAATCATGAAGTGAACTATTGTCTATAATGGACATAATTCCAAGGGATACTGGACAGGCATGCTAAATGTTAAATAAATATTCAATTTTTATCTCCAATTTATGCTAGAAAATTTAAATTATTACTCTAAAATAAGTAGAAGAATTGGAGAGGGGAAGAAATATTTGCAGGCCAGATCTGAACTGTAAACATGTAGTGGGGTCCTTATGATGTTATCTTGTGAGCTAGAACTGGCCCCTGGGCCAGTAGCTTGAGAGCCCTGGGTTAAAAGGATAAAGCTTCAGATAAACCTTTAAAAATTCAGTCATTGTAGTGATTGAATAAGGTTCTCTCATCCTAAACATAACAAATGTATTGAGTTACTATGTTTTTGTTGCCATTGTGACAAACATTGCTGCTATGGTGATAATAAAGGGATCAGAGTGCCTTACTGGGTCAATAAATTTGCAGATAAACCTTTACAAATGCTGACTGTACTGTCTTTTCTGTTGCCTTTGTAAGCAACATCACTCTCGTGCAGCTAAAAGGAGATATAAACTAGACCAATGCTGCTGATAACAAATGGACAACTGGAGTGTCTTACTGGGTCGATAAACCAGTTAAACCTTTAAAAACACATTCTTTATTGACTGTGTAAGGATCCCTGCTCTACGTGTGCTGAGGTATTCTCATTCCTGGGGTACTTCCACACCTGACACACACGGAGGGTGTGGTGAACTGAGGAGTCACGAGCCAATAGACACATTGGCTCGCTGACACACACGCAGTGCCTCCCCGGTAGTTTTCCACAGAAATCTAAACCTGGGATGTGAATGATGCTTTCACACAAAATGGTCACCGCTGGACGGCTTTCAAAACAGCACAAAGCTTTCTTTTAACATGCCGGGGGAAATCTCCAGTTTTAATGATGCTACTTTGTGGCAGGGTTTCCCCCTCAAGACAGAGCATGTGGCCCAGTCCACTTTCACAAATACAGCGCTGCATTGTCTGTAGCTGTCTGCACATACTTACCCTCTATACTTAACTTTTTTAATGGCAGATCAATTCTGAGGCTTTTGCTTTGATACTTATCCAGTCAATCCATGTGCAGGAATTTGTCTTTGCATTGATCCAAAGACACATTTCACAGGGCTTTCAATACATTCACGGTATGTAAAGAGTTCCTCCAGACCTTAAAAAAACTCTTTAGACACTTTGTGGATATGGGGAAAAAAATAAGGCCTTAAAAGTTTGCGGAAATGAACGGATAGCCTTGAGTCTGAGTGATTACTTTTTTTAATTAAACTTCAGCACCCAGATTTATTCAATACCTCTCACTCATGACTTCCCTTCATCGAAAAATTGCACTTCACATCCTGAGAAAAACATTCTGTTAGAGGTTTGAGTTGACACAGCAGCATTTTGAAAATACAAGACAAAAATAAAGGATTCAGTAGGATTTCATGTGTAAAATATGTTGTCATGTCTTTTCCAAAAATGTGCCACATTTGAGTTGCCAAATTGCATCAAACAAGATCAGAAATTTGATGTTCACACTTTTAAGAAAATCCCTGTGGTGTGAGACGGCTGTGCAGTTTACACTGCTCGGACTATAAGCTGGCGTTCTACATATCTTTCAGGTTTTGTACAGTTTGTGGATGCAGGAAAAAATACAATAAGGTCTGAAAAGTGAAAATGAGCTGGTACAACAGCAATTTGAACTCAAAAGTTGAAGATACCTTTTATCCCCAAACATTCCAAATATAAGTTGCTGAATGGCACCAAACAATACAGTGCAACAGGACTGTACAGGTTATGCTTTGGTTATTATCGACCGTGAGTATGTCTTCTACGTTTTGTATATTTGAATGGTCTGGGAAGCCCAACCAGTTGCCCTGGTAACGCTGATGACAAGTATCTGGTTCCCATTTAATCAAAATGATACGTTGTGCTGAGGAATCTCCCTGTGGCGGACAAGTGGAAGGAGTGGTTGCTATGCTGTGAACAGGCGGTTGCCATGTTGGGAAGCAACCGCAGGGCCAGTCAAACAAACATCCCTTCTCTGAGTCACAGGCCGCCTCCCCCCTCCCTCCCTCTCCTCTTACCAGTCCACGGAGTTCCCTCTCTAAAATTGTCCTGACTTGCCGTTAGTCTGTAATTATACTTGACTTCTCACTCGCTCACTTTCAATTCCTCTCTTATCCTCCTCTCTCTACTTTACTCTCACTCTCTCTCTTCAACCACACCATCCAAGCTCAGACACTGCCCACTCTGTTACCTTCTCTCTGCCTTTTCCTGTTCCCTGCACTCGCACACCGCTTTGACAAAACAGCTCCTGGACGATATTTTTAGGGGGTCGCCCCCTCCCATTTTCTTTCCACCTTGTTCCACAAACAAGCACTCCACTCCACTTCTGGAGGAGGAAAACTCAATTCGCTCACTCATTACGGCCTCATCTGGCATGCACAGTTGAGCCCGCTGACCAAGCGCAGCTGTTTGTTTTGCCTTCTTCGTCAACAGACGACAAGATGAAGACCAGATCAGAGCAGTGTGGTGCCATGTTAAAAGAGAATCCACCGCCATTTGGACTGAATTTGCATCTTACTTTTAGGATTATGCTCTTTCAGAGAGTGACTTGAGTGTCAGTAACTGTAGAATGGGATTAAGCACGAATTTAGGCAACAAGACATGAGGAGTACAAAGGTCAAGGTAGGAGATAGGAGATAGGATAGGAGATTTTAATAGACTAGACTAATGGAGTGTCATGCATTCACATCATCTATCATGCGTGAGACATTTTCCCACTGAACCCCATTTGATAAGGCTTTGGCCCAAAGACTTTTCATATCATGGTAAGACTTGAGAAATCAGAGGTGGAAGAAGCATTCAGATCCTTTATTTAATTCAAAGAAACAATACCCCAATGTAAAAATATTTGATTGGAAATAAAAGTCCTGCATTCAAAAGTAAATATTCATAAATATTATCAGCAAAATGAACTTAAATATTAAAAGTAAAATTATTCATTATGCCGCATGGCTCCTCTAAGAGTGTAATATTGCATATTATTTGGGATGCATTAACATGAAAGCAGCATTTTAATGTTGTAGCTGGTCGAGATGGAGATAATTTAAAATCCCTTCGATTTTAACTTTCTACTGAAGGCCTGAGGTATTGTTTTCTCTACTGTTTTTCTTTTGTGGTTCATTCAGGTTTGGTATATCAGTTATATCACGCATATCAATAGTATGTCACTGTGGAAGTTAAAATAAAAAAACAAAACAGAAAGAAATTATTTATATACTGTTGGTAGTTTAATTTATAACAAGGCTGACTTCTTTTAGATTGCCTTGTCAAGGCATCACATTTTATTAGCTGATCTTACATAAATTACATAATAATCTGCTTTGTAGTAACTATAATAAATGTTGTAGTGGATAAAAAATATGAAATGTAGTAAAGCAGATGTATTTGTTACGGCTGTGACAGTTTGTCTGCATTCCCTTAGCGTTTCCAAATGTTATTCCCCTGCCATGTGTCTCCTGTCTCTCGCCTGTCTGTCTCTGTGTGTGTGCGTATGTGTCTGGAGGCGTGGCTACTCCTCCTGTCTCTCTCCACTGGCTCCTGACTCCACCACTCTCACTCACCTGAGATCCTTCCCCTATTCACTTTGCTCCGCCGACACACCTGCCTCCCATCAAGCTCATCAACACCAGTATATCTACTCCGGCTCTCCATTCACTCGTCACCAGATTGTTGTTTCAACCACTGTGGTAGTCAGTAGTTGGCCAACCATTGCTTTTGCTAAAGTATTCAGTCTGTTCTTGTTCTGCATTGTATTATATCTGCTAACGTGTGTTCCTGTGCTCAAGGATCACAACTCACCTGCCTGCTCCTCGTTTGCTCCTACCTGTCTGTTTGCCACGCCATCATCGCCACCATTACCTCACCTACCTGCTTACCTGTTCTGGATCTTCATCCCAGTCTCGCCAAGCTCCACCACCACACCTTCACGTCCTCGCTGCCAGCTCTGGATCCCAACCCCTGGTGTCCTTCCACTTCCCCTTTCCCATTCTTCAATAAATCTCTTTATATTCCTACTCCTTGTCTGAGTCCTGCTCTTGAGCCCAACCATTCAGTAAAACGTAACAGTATTATGTAAATAAAATGAAAATACTCAAGTAAAAGTACCTGAAAATCATACTTAGGTTACGTGAGTAAATTTACTTAGATTTCAAGTTTTTTGTAAGAGCACAAAAGATGACAAATGTGCAGTTATGTCATCATTACCGAACAGCAGTGTTATGATTCTGTCAGCTGCAGCAGCGTAAGTTATCGATTGCCTATACAGTATTTCCCAGAAGTCACAGATTCTCACAGTGACATTTTGCTCTTTCTACCTGTGTTTTTTATACATATGTTGGATGGCACAGACCTACGTGTAACCTAAAGGTCATAGCTTGGATTTGTAATGCAGCTAAGGTGCTCCTTAAATACATGAAAACAGCAATTTTGATGTGCAATCTGATACAGCACTGTCAAATGCTTAAAATGCACCCAAAATAAATTGAAGCCAACCAAATTAATCAAGCCATAGTTGACAAAATCATATGCATTGTAAGATTGTTAAAGGTACAATGTGTAAGATATGGCCAGAATTTTAGTTTAAAACATTCAAAAATGAACTAACATCAACAGAATGTGAACAGCAGTTCTGACATTATATCAAAGACATCTATGTATTGTGTTGGAGAGCTATCTACTGAAGTTAGCAGTGGGGGGAGGAGGGTGGGAGGAGGTGAAATGCTGCCCCCTCTTTTTTTGGAGCATGTGACCAGGAATTACACATTGTACCTTTTAAAGTTTAAATCAACATCATATATACATGGGTTTTCAACATTGCTGCTATGGCATCATTGCCATTTTTTTTTAAATGTCAGAAAGTTTGCTGGATGTTCAGTATGTACTGGTTGTATCCAGTGTTAACCCCAGTCAAAGGTCACGAGTTAAACTATTTTGCACACAGCCAACCTTTGTGTTTGAGGGCGTGGCTCTGGCCTTTTGGGTCTCATTGTTACGTCCATGTAGCCATGGAACATTCTTGGAAAAAAAGCAGTGTAAGAGAGAGCAGCAACTATTAGACCGCACATTTCCTCTGTTTAGGAATGCAACCTGCAGCGCTGGTGGGAGGATGGGCTCGGCTCGGAGTTCAAAGGCCGCAGCGGCCGGTGACTCCTCACAGCAGGAAAATAAGGAGGAGACGGAGGAGAGCTAGCCGTTGCTGTAGAGGAGCAGCCGGTCAGGGGTGCGCAAGGTGCCTGGAGACAGTAGCTGGAGATAAGAAAGAGAAAAATGGAAAAGACAGAGACAAGGACAAGACATGGAGTTGCTCCAACATGACACATCCTCCATCTGAGAAAAGCAACACCCACTCTTACAAAGTATAGAAGTCCATTCATGCCTGTACAAGAAAAAAAATGTTTAAATGTTAGGAATGACAAAAATCAGAAGACTCATTGTTTTTCATTAACTTTCCATCAGTTTTTTCTTTTCCTGGGAGAAATGGGGTTCCATAATAAAGTGATTCTAAGCACAAAGTAAAACAGTTTCAGTCCATAGCTTAGAAGTTCTGGTTTGACGATAACACTTGATTCTCTTCTCTCTATCAAAGATGGATCCATGCATAGAGTTTTTGGACTTGAATTCACCACACAGTAAGCCCATCAATATTTGTGGTGTGATTTTGTAGTAAGTTACCAATCTTCAACTCAACTATTATATTTTTGGGGAATATTCTGCAAGCATTTTACATGTCTCGCATTATCAGATAGCAGAGGAACTTCTAATGAGTGTGACAGTAGAATAAGCTTCATATCCTAGATCATCAACATTGCAACCAGTCAAAAGTCAGTGGTCAGAGCCATGGCACGCCCAACTCCTGGCATAAGGAGGAGAAAGAAATGCTGGACAAAGAGAGATGAAAGGATGAAGGTGAGATCAGGAAGGATTTAAATCCCTCAGTGTTTTCCCTGTCCCACAAAAGCCTCACTGGAAGCTGTCGCACACCACTTTGTTGGAGTGAAGTGGAAAAATCATTGCCTAAGGACTGTGCTGACAAGTTGGCAGAGAAGGTCTGACAAACAGAAAGAAAAACTAAAGGGAGTGCGTGAACTTAAACTCTATTTGGGAGTGGCAGACAGGGTGGCGTCATTTACATATAGGATTTTCAAAGAGCACAACCACACCACAGGCTGATATTCAGATGCTTGTAAACTGAATATGTTACAGTCAGCAGCACTACTGTGATCAACCAGTCACACCTCCATAACATACCTAAAATCTTTGTTCATGGCAATCATATAAATAAATAAATATTCAGATAATATCACACTTTTCCCCGCTACATTTTGTACAATAAATGTATTATAAAATTGAATTCTGACTTTGTATTGACAATAAGCTGTTAAAATGACTTTGTTTGGATGATGATGTTTTGGTGGTGCCAAGATTTTAACTGTCAGACAGACTCAGACACTCTGTACTGTCAGTACATAAATCCCCCACAAAAGATAATTTGACCAAATTGCACACTAAACTTGTATAATATACACTTGCTTAATATAGATTTGGACTAACATCATCATGTTCTACCCTAGAAACTATGTGCCCATACTCTGCATAAATGGAAGAAAACCACTTTTGTACCACACACATCTGCTGTAATAAATCTAATCTCTATTAAATTAACAATAAATATATACTATATGATGGCTGGTTACCAGATAAATCTGCTGGACAAAGGGGAAAAATTACTGAGGCTGGCGGTTTATTTCTGATGTCAAGTTATATCCCATACTATCTTATGAGTTTATCAGGAGACAGCAAGAATTACTCTCAGAGGTTTGTGTGTGATGTACACAGTGCCTCTAGTGGAGAAAAACTAGCAAGAATCATCTGCTGGAAAGATGAACACAGAGAGAGAGAGAGAAAGTCTATAACCTGTTTAGAGTGAAAGCTCTCAAAAGTCCCCGAGTAGAGTTCATCTTTGCGTGTGTGTGTGTGTGTGTGCCTTTGTAAGGACCAATTTGAGTTTTAGACTGTGATAGTGAGTTTAGACAGAATTAGGTTTAGGTCAAGGTTAGGTTTGGTTAGGGTTAGTTGTGGCTGTTAAAGGGTAAGGCTGGTTAGGGGTTAGGGTTATATTTTTCTTTTGGGTGTTAACCGCACCACTGGGGCCTTATGTCCAAACCAAATACTGATTTCTTTTGTATGAACTGGCACTTTGTAGCTGATGCATATAACCAGAGATGGGCAAAGATGTATCAAAATGTATCTTATTACAAAATACAAAATACCCCTCAAATAAATGTATCAAAATAAAATATAAAATACTGGTTCCAGAAAATGTATCAAGATAAATTACATGAATTTTGTATTTTGAAAATACAGGAAAATACATTTGTAACACAGGGCATTCAGAATTTCTACAACATGGCAGAACATAAAGATTTTTATAATGTACACAAGGCTCTGGTGAGAGTTTGAACCCTACAGGAAGGAAGAACAGGAAGTAGAATGCTAATTTATCCAAGCAAAACTGTAAAACAAACAACAAAAAATGTATCGATTGTTTTTATCTTTAGACTTTGCTGTGTCTCAATTCTTCCGTACTTACACTTGCTATTTTGAGTGCATAAGTGCGTTCACACTGATAATTATGGCAAAATGCAATGCACAATGTACCCGGATGGTGTACTCATAGTGGTCAAAAAGTTGAGTTGAGACAACACTACGCTGTCGAAAATTCACGCACTATGCAAGTAAGTACATAGTGTACACAGTGTACTACATGGAAGTGTACTAATGGAAGTATCCAGACTGAGACACAGCACTAGTCTTGTTTTTTATGTTTTATGAATCATGGAGAAAGTATTTTGAAAATACAAAATCACTCCACTCTAAAGTATTTTGTTACAAATTACATTTAATTTTTTTCAGCCCTTTCAAATACCAAAATACTCAAAAGTAATTGAAATATGTATTTCAAATACAAGTAACAGATATACTGCCCATCTCTGCATACAACAATATACAAAGTCCTTCTTCAGTGTAGCTTATCTAGACTTAACCAGAAAAAAGGACAAAACCCATGCAATTACACAAAAATGAGCTTTGGGCACTGTGGCGGGTGCAACAGACATTGATAAGCTACATAAATCAAATAATGAAAGACCTTTCAAACACTCAAAAGCAGAATAAAGCATCACCAAGGCAACACATAGACTGTAATACAATAATATGACAAGATAAACACCACAGTGGCTGCAGCCCAAAAACCCACACGCATTAAAACATTATCTTCCTGACAGTGAGCTGTAACCCATCTCTGAGTTTAGTGTTGTACTAACCTATTTGAATGGCATTCTGTGATTAATGTGGATTTCTCCTGTGGGTTTTTGATGACTTTTTGAAGTACAGCACCTTGCATGTCCTTGTGCATGAACTATGTGATGCAAATAAAGTTTTCCCTGACTTGAAAGAGACAAAGAAGAGAACCTGCCGAGAACCGGCTTCGCTTGACTGATAGCTTTTCCTCACACAGGTCGTCCACGTTGTTTAACTTCGGACTGTGTTTCAGTGTTTACTGGAGCAGTGCCTCGTTGTGTAACGTCGCTGGACGCCTGGAAACTGTCAAACTGATTAGATGCAGCCATTTGTCCTGACACGAGTAGCACCTTACTGCAATTTGTACATGCGAGTGTTTGTGCATGATAACATTTTGTGTGTTTACGTGTGTGTTTGTGTGCATTAAAGCCATAAGTCAATTCGTCTCGGTCAGCTTTTATTGAGACATTAATGAATCTACTCAGAGTTTCTTTGGAACTTTGTTGAAAACTTTCATTTGAAAATGGAATAAAAGCACGAGCCAAATTACATTTTTACAAAAAACAGCAATATAATACTTGCAATGAAAGGTACGTATATTTCAGTATTATCATGTATCTACATAAACACCCCTCCAAAATAAATTAGCAATTTCCTCCTCTCAGTGTTTGGTTAAACAGTTGATGAGTCATTATTCAAAGGGATTATTGCATTCTAATGAGCAGATGCAAAATGGCAGCAAACTACAACATTCAGCTCCTTTTATAGAAGGCATTCTTTATGCCTTCGTCATACGAAAATTAACTCCAGCAGACAGGTTGCACACGGACTCTGACATTCTACTTCAAATTGTGTGTGAGAGAGTGTTTATTTTGAGTGTCAGCTATTTTTAGAGTAAATGTCTGCACTTGTCTCAAATTAAGTTCCACTTTTAACCCAAAAGGTCAAAACAGAGAGAGAGAGAGAGAAAAGCTGGGCTCCTCGTGGGATCAGGCGGAGCTGGGAGAAGTCCACAATCTGTCATTTTCTGGGCAGATGAGACAAAAACACACTGGTTCACATCCAAAGACTTAGAGGACTGTCCAATTGATTTTTCATGTAAACTGATGATTTTCCTTCACATTTCAGACCAAAGGATAAGCACCACCATGGGAGTGTTTTTTAAAAGTATTTTACATTTAGAGCTTTTCATCTGTCGTTTTGGTGCCAAGGATCCACAGACTGGACATGTTACGTTCCTACATTCTCCAGGTTTTTGCCTGAATGTGATTAGTTCTCCCGCTGCAAATTCAACCTTTCTTTTGGAAAATCTAAACATTTTTTGGTTTTCTCATAGCACCTTGGGCCTGTCAGCATCGATCCTCTGATGTTTGGTTTAGTTGCTCCCAATAGACAGATTATTACGGCAAACTATGTTACTTGTAACTAAAATAAATAACAAGCAGAACTATTTGTGATTAGGGACTGAATGTTAGACGTTCTAGTTACCAGACAGACTCTTTCAACACAGGGCTGCCCCGCTGCCCCCTTGATAATAATCAAACATTCAGCAAGTACTATATGTCATTTTGCAAAGAACATGAATGAGTTTCATGCCAAAACGAGATATTTATGATTACATGAGGGATAACTCATATGAAACTGATACTACTGAATTACACACAAAAGGCATCCTGATACACAAAAAAGACAGACAAAGAGGAAAGAAAGATTATTAATATTCATATACCTTGCCCACTGATTTAGAGCAGTTATCAAACTGTTGACCAAATATTAGTTTGATGTCCTGTTTCACAGCTTTAACAGACAGCTGCCAGCCAATCAGAAAGAAGTATTTTTCGTGGATATGATGTTACTAAATTTGAATACACAGTGAATAGCGCAATTTGCTACAGTTCAGTTAGGTAGTTAAAACACTCTGAGCCTTGGATGAGCTCACTCTTCAGGAATCTCACCTCTTCTCTGTCAGTCTGTCTCACTCTCAAACAGAAACACACACACACACACAGCTTGCTGTGCCAGGGATGTCAACATCGTGCCAGAGTAAGACAAGCCTTCCTCAACATTCCACTCAGGAAGTGGTGTAAGGCAGATAACGAGCAAATGGGAAGGGGGAGCAGTGTGTAGCTGAGTGCATGTATTTGTATCTGTGTGCACATCAGCCATACAATCTTGGATAAGCAACACAAGTGGTCAAACTAAGGCTATAATAACCAGGAAGTGTGAGATTTTTGTTTTCTTTGTGCAGCTGAACATGAAATTAGAGCCGTTATCTCGGCCCCTCAGGCCCCCGGTCGCCATTTTTTAATTGATCCTTTACGAAAAACTCAGGTCAGAGGTCAGGCTGCGGAACAACAGCTACAGAGCGGGTAGAGGTATTGATGAAGCGCACTTCAGTAGGGTAGGGGAGCGATAACTGTTGTTTTACAGTTTAAAAGCTCAGTTTTGTTACCCTTTTGTAAGTTATTGGATGAGTCACCACCCACATCTCAGATTTGTTCAGCCATTCAAATAGGTCTGACCAATTACAGCTTTGTTGGAGGGAGAATGGGGACATCGTCTTCCTACTTAGCTAGCTAGCTACCTAGCCACATCCATGAAGAATTCAGACAGAAAATTGGGCACAAAAAGGCTGACAAGCATAGAAGACATTGATGAGGCTGTACAGATTTTTGAAGGTCGACTCACAGAAATAAAAACTCTTACATCAACCAATTTAGACAAAGTTAGACTAGCTGGGAAAGAAAGTGGAAGATCTAGCAGCTAAAGAGCCAGATATTTCCCTTAGGAGTTGGTGGAGACCAAACCAGAGCTATAAGAGTCAATATTGGATTTACATTCATCAGGTGGCCAGAAACATGACTCCAAATGAATGCTACTGTTTTCCATGCCTGCTAGATGTGTAACTGTAACTGTTTACTAACATGTTAGCATAACTTTATAAGCTGAAAAAAATGCCAGGGCTGTGCCTCTTTCAGCTTCTTTGCTATTCCTCTGCCCTCTAGTGGCCAGAAATGTATTAATGCAGCTTCAAATAATAAATATTCCTTAAATTCCATAAACATTCATCTTTGTAAGAACAAAGATGTATAAGAAATGTTCATGACTTAATATAGTGTAATGCAAGTTGTCTTATCTTATAAATGTCTTTCTAATGACAACAAAATCATATGTTTTTGAACAGAAACAATATCAGTGCAAAAAATCTCTTGATGCAATGCAGTTGTCGATGTGGGTGGTCAAATCAAGTGCCCCTCCCCACTGTGCTGTGGCCGTGCATGGTGGGGGGTCAGGTGGTTTCATTCACCTATGGGTTGCTGAGGGACAGTAATGGACCTCCGTGATTTTCTTTGTGCAGCCTGTCAGTCTGTGCTTCATTAACTGTCAATCTGTCTCTGCAGTTCTTTTGTTCTTCTGTCATTCTTAAGCCACATTGCTCTGCTCTTCATCCTGTCACCTCTCCATTTCCGTCTCTTATCACCCTTTCACACCATTTCTCGCTCACTTGTTTCTTGTCACACACTCACTCGCTTTTTGTTTCTCTCCCTTCTTTTCCCTCCCATTTAAAAAAATATCTTTTGTTAAGTTTTTACATGCCCTGTTAGTGCTTAGCTAACATCTGCAGACCGAGGTGTAGCTGCATAGAAGTTTCTGTATAAAGCCTCCCTCCACTCAGCCATCCCTTACCCCCCCTCCTCCCCTTCTTCCCACAATCCTCTCTGCCTCTCAGCCTAACCGACCGACGCAGAGTTTCCTGGCCTCGGTTCAGGAAATTGCTGCTCCAAAGAAGGAGGAGGAAAAGGAGGAGGAGGTGGAGGATGGAAACTTAAGAGACGGCTGCTTTGCCTTGGATACAATAATAAAACACACACACACTCACGCACACATTCAGAGAGTGAAAGAGAGAAATGCAAACTCTGCCTGCCTTTGTAATCAGGCAAACTGTCTGGATATCTTTGTTATCAGGATGTGTGGGAAAATCTAGACAATCAAATGAACAAGAGAAGAAAAGGCAACATTTTGGGGTTGTTTTTCTCCTTTTCTCTCTTCTTCTTCTTCTGTGTTACCCTATTCTTGCTCTTCTTCCCTTTATCGCTCTTATCTCAAGCCCTTTTCAGACATGAATTCTGTAACATTGCTGGCTTCAGCTATTTGTTGATGTAATGGGTCATGGCATTACAACATAGGCCTCCTCTACGTAAATGTTCTGTAATGGCTCTATTCAAACTGACTGGAGATTTACGGATATAGATCTATAATGCTAGTGCAATATTTGGCACCTGGTGCACGAGAGGGAGCAGTAGCATTGTTGGAGAACAGCTGTGAGTTGGAAAGTAAAAATATCAAGAATTAGGAGTGCTATCAGCTCTCTCACAGACTGGGTTCATACTTGATGCAAGGGGTTAACGACTATTATGACCACGAGGGATGCTTGTCACTGCTTCTCATTTGTTTCACCAGCTCGGATACACTAATATATTTTATCATCAATGTCCCTATTTATTAGTTATAATATTCTGCTACCTATTAACCGACAATCTGACAGTGCTTAAGAATAGTTAAAAATGACAACATATTGCCATGCTGCCGTCATATTTACGTGACGACATGTATGTCTGAAAGAGCCTTTTTCTCGCTTCCATCCCTCTCTCCCTTCTTCCTCATTTCTTCAAGTCTCTTCTTTCTCACATCTCACATGTCTTCTACTCTCACCTGCCTGTCACGTAACCTTCCCTATCTGCTTCTCTTTATTAACAGTCTCTCTGTCTCTCCTCTCATTCCCTCTCTCTCTGACCTTTCTTTCTCATGATCCCGTGGTCCTCGGTGGTGAAAGAGGAATTGCGTTTTTCCTCTCTGGTGTTCCTCAGTTCTGGTGACTCAGTCTTGCCTTTGAATAACAGAGTTCCCTTCTTCCTTTCTGTAGAACACAGTACAGTCAGCCAATACAGTATGTGTTTTTCAGTGTGTGCACACACTAACTCCAGATCCCTTCAACAAAGAGAGAAAAAGGGTAGTGTGACAGAGGCTTTACTTTATATTGTGCAGAATATAGAGTGTTCTGCAATGTATAAAGATTCATGATTGGATGTCTATAACCATAATGTTTCTCGGGAGTAGTTGGCTTGTACCTTGGACATCTGATCAAATAACCTTGATTCTTATCAATGCTCATCTTTGTACTAATGATTTGATCTTGGAGAGTTTTTTTTAAAATGATGGAGCCTATTTAAATACATAACTATGGCTATAAGGGGTTGAAACACAGAATTACTATAATTTTTTTTATGAACAGGGAAGGCTTTGGTGATGCTGGTTACTGGAAGCGTCCTTCAACCAGGCATCCAGCAGCGGCCATCTTTGGCTCTTGGTCCTCATCTCTTGCCTCTCTGATGCCAACTGGGCTTCCTTCCCCACGAAACCACGGGGCCTTGGTCCAAAAACTCTCACACACGTACAAACACAAGGACAACCAATGTGTAGCAAGTCGTGTGAGTATAAATGTATACACACATTCTCTCTGATATACACACATAACTATAGCGAAAAACACACAAAAATGTGTACTCACGTACACACACACAACATTTTTGTTAATCCACTCGGAAAATAACATAACCACTCAATGAGCAACCTGCATACCCCCACCACCACCACACACACACACACACACACACACACACACACACACACACTCATAAGCTCACGTACACACATACTGACACAATCACTGTAAAACCACAATGCAGCAAGCCAGAATACTCTGCAGATGACGTATGTCCTGCCCTGCCACGAATACCCCTCTGAGCTCCTTTCTGTCAACACTGGTGTCTCCCCTTTTTCCTCTAGTTGTAACTTGTTGGCGGCAGGTTGCTATGACAACATTAGGTTGCCATGTCAACAGTGGGAAGGAGGTTACATAACTGAGGGATGACTGGCTCTTTCCCCCCCGGCTGGTTCTGCGGGTTTGGAGGCAGGCTGGATTTGGATACTGTACTGGGCTCTGGGACAACATGGCCGACTCACGCCAGACGGGTCGAGTTCTGATCCAAAATAAGACATCAGAGGAAAAGAAAGTTCCACAGAGAGAGTAAATGACAAGCTGTTTTATAGTTTACAGGCTTGATTCAAACTGCCTGAATGTTATTTTTAACAAAGGTTGATTCCAGAATGAGAAATATGTTTGTTGGAAAAATCGTGTGACAGTTGTAAACCAAAGATAGACCGAAGCAGTGGTTTGCAAACTGTGGGGCAGAGACTTCCAGGGGTTCTGGAGTGGATTTTAGAGGATCTCTACAAATATCAATTCTGAGTATGAAAATGTATGCACTATATAATGCCCTCAAAAATACCACAATATCCATGGCATGTACACTACTTAATGCTAACAATCGAGCAATGCAATGCGTCGCATTTTATAACAGTGTAAATGACCATAAAATGACCATAATTCCCATATATAAAGTATTTCTGATTCTCTGATTCTGATTATGATTATGCAACTCGACAGCTGTCAGTAATGATGCAAAATGATGATAAGTGTCCAAAATCTCAAATTACTGTATAAGGAGTAGTAAATGAGTGAATCAGGGACTGGTTTTGGACACAGCCCAAGTTAATAGATCTACATGTTTGCCTTGCAGAGAAGGCATAGAACCCAAATCTTGCAAGCTCTGACTTTAAAATGAAATAGTATTCTGGAAAACATCCACTGAGAATCAGCAGCTGGAAGGTGCGTCTCACATAATAACGGTAATGAATATTAAATTGGAACTGAACTCATTGCCTCATAACTCTACAACCTTGGGAACTACTTCAACTACTTAAAAGCAGACAAGGCAATTCATGGAGCTAGGATCAAACACAAATTAGCAACAGTTTGACATGTATCTCAGTCCCAATTTATAGAGAAACAAAAGTGAGGTACAGCTTTGCGCTTTCATTAACTACTAGAGAGAAAAGAAAACCTGACAGATCAACCACCTTAAACATGTTTAACCTGCTTGAAACAGAACTAAACGGTTTAATAAGTGTGGCATGAGAATCTTTTTTGTTATTTAGTTTTAAAATATTGTATTCATAAGTAATCAGTCAGATCCTCTGAAGGACACTTAAGGAAAGAATTCAGGATCCTTGTATATCAGGAACTCGACAGGAAAAAGGCAAGAGGTGGGAAAGACTAGCGATGTTGACTGCCCCATGTGAGGGAATTCCGTAGGATGCAGGGGAGTTTGTCAAAAGCCTGACAGGGAAACCCTATCATCCCGTGAAATTCCTTCCAAAGCCTCTCACCACACACACAGGCATACACATGCTGACACACACACATGCTGAAATGTACAAAGAAATGCATTCACCAGGCTTCACATACATACTCTCTCACACACTCACACACTATTACACGTGCACACAATAGAATTCAAATAAACCCCATGCTAGATAATAGATGTAAAGAGGGAAAACCCATGGAAAAAAAAGACCAGATAGAGGCAGCCGATTAGCGATGTCTGAGGACACGCCATATGGACACGTGGTGCAGTCCAGATGGGCAAGTGAGCTGTGTGATGGAACATATTTTTTGTGGCTGGACATGTACGGGTCGGGAGCAGGGATTTCCTCAGTCTGTAAGTGGAATGCTGCTCTGCTAATAGGGCTTCATCTGATGTGTGTAAATCTGTCCATGAGCCCGGTCATGCAGGCACACACCCTCATCCTCTGGCCCACATTGTCCCATGTCAGAGTATTGTATGCCGCCTGGTAGCAGTGAGGATATGACGGCATGTTTTGGAGCTCTGGATGTGAAAACGATACCCCAGAGTGTTCTCTTGTTACCCAAATAGGCCTCAGCTGGCTGCTTCCGTGTATTGTCACCACGGGGGGAAAGGGGGTTAGAGTAGAGAGGCTTGGCAAGGATTCCCCTAATGGATTCTCTTCAACAACTTAATCAGGAGGGAGAATATCAAAACATGGTGGGGGAAATGATCCCAGAGAGTGTAAACTACACTGTGTACTTTTTCCTTTGAGCTGACAGGGGAAGCTGTGTCATGGATTACTAGGAAAAGGTTTGACGTGATTGGACAGGCTTTCCTTGTGCCTGAAAACAGTCATCACAGAACAATCTGTGTCCTAATGACTGAAGCCTTGCAGGGCTTTCTCTGAAGGGTTCTGTAGATGTAGTCTAACAAACCTTTTGGTTTGGGCTCCATACCCACAGATCCATTTGGTTCATTCATTGTAACTAAGGCTCTCCATTTTCAGTTTTTGCTGATTTCCCCCAAAAAGGAAAATAATCAGGAGTCAAATAGATAAAAGAAAAAAGTGGGAGCATATGGTCGCAAGTTAAAATTCCTGCTGAGAAAACTGGTGCGAAGTCTAAAATGAATGAGTAAAGGCATGGGTATGCTCAAAAAGAAGTAGTTTGTATGATGTGTATTTTTCCAACCACGTCGGAAGACAAAAGATGTTTATAGCCGTTCCAAATGGCCACATTAGAAAGAGGAATGAAAAGCCTGCCGTCTTAGAGAGGGGCAAGACACAATAACCGTTTAAATATGGGTACGATGACGCACACTTTCTGAGTCTTTCCTGGAAGGCATTCATAGTATTGCACTGGGTTGCAGTGACAGAAATTGTTGTGTCAAGAATGAAAAAAGAGAGCTTGAGTTCAAACCCTGCTTACTTTTCTCACCTCCACACACCCGGTCAATCACTCTGTGAAGTGGGTATGCTTGTCAGATTGTCGTTTCAGAAAGCCCACCTAATTTCGACATCAGAAAAGTGTGGGTTAGGTTGTTTCAGACGCTGTTGACCATCCAACAAGCACTTCTGTTGGAGTACTGACACCTTAAGGTCCCTCCTACACTCTCGTAGCTATCATCAAGGCGATGCGACCAAGAAAATGTAACCTCTTAACTAATCTGGAAGTGCAACAACAAGTACAGTAAGTGCACCTGAAATGTTGGTTGGTCATTGCATAAAAAACTGTATCTGCACAACTATGCCAAGTACAATGAAAGTGAAAGATGAACCAGGAGGTCAACCTGCAAAGATTTTTTAATGTTTGCCATTGTTTCCTCCTAAAAATAAGTTTTATAAAACTGGGGGTTTGTATACAATCTGTCTGACTGTCTGGCCGCTCATGTTTCTTGCAGTGTCATCACTTCCCCAATCTTGGCAATTAAATTGAGTTGATGTGTTAAAATGTCATCATAATTGATAGGAATGATGACCAAAACAAAAAATAAGAGGGAAAAAAAACCTCACAAGTTTTCTATGACATCTAATTACAGCTACAACCTACAGCTGGACACTTGCAAATATCAAGCTCTAAATTACTGTGTTGTAGTTGGCAGCTGGCAGGTGAATAAACTAATACTTAAAATTCTATGATTATCAAGAAGGATGTAGCTACAGGAGAATACAGTAGTCAGTGAATTTTCCCTGGATAAACAAAGGTTAAAAAGAAGAGCTGGGAGGCGGTCCGTGATATCAGTGGACCCACATGTGGTCTAGGTCTTTCTCTCCCTTGTTAGTGGGGTAGCTGGCCCCAGGCCCAGATCGGCCCAGATCGGTCTTGGTTTCTAATGAATTCACTTACTGGGTTAATCTTGTTCTGCTTATTATCAAAGTGTAGCCTACTGTCCCCAGTGGACCTGCTCATTAACCAAATGTTCCTCCACAGCTAATGATCAATCTTCTGGAGTTAATTTGAAGGTTTCCGTTGCTGGGTAATGTCTTGTGTTTCTGTTGCGTAAGTACAGGGTATACAAAATTAAACACATTGCCTTTCTGCTACCATAAGTTAAACCATAAGTTAAGATGTTTATTTTCTGGTCCAGATCAGGATATATGGAACTCTTCACAACTGCTGCTAAACAGGCTCTGTAAATCATTTAGTTGGGGCTTTTGAGTTGAAGTGAACCAAACACATAGAACTTAGGATTTATATTTAAGGTTGTTCTTGTCCAGCAACACTGACATTGAGTGAGCAGGTAGGTTTGCAGTGTCTTGTTGAGGTGGTCAGGAGTTGAAGGACACACTGGAAGTTGCAGGGATGCAACCTGTTACTTGCCAAGTTACACTGTGACATGTAAACGAAAATTAGGATAAAAATTTGGTGTTTAACAAAACTGTAGAACTGAAAAAAAAAGTATTTATTTTCTAAATGTCTTTTACTCTCGTCTCCAGATATGAATGTTGTTAATTTCAAATCAATTTAGGCTACTCATGAATGTCATTATTTGATATTTGAGTGTGTTTTGACACAATTTGCATCCAGAAAATTGATCTTTCTGCTTATGTGATGAGTGAAAATCTGAATGTATGACTTACTGTTTGCTTTTCTCAAGACATATTGCTAATGTGTAAAATACATATTTGAAGATCATTATGCCTTTTGTAAAATCCAAACCTTAATTCTACCAACAAGACTAGGAGTCTACAACCATGCTAGAGGCTCTGTGAGGCAGTGGTTAGGCACTGTGGTGCTGTGAGCTAAATGCGAACATCAACTTGCTGACATGCTCCCAATGATAATGCTAACACAAGGTATAGCTGCGGTGATGGGAATGGCATTAGATTTGCAGGTATTTAGTCATAAACCAAAGCATTGGACAAATTGAGAGTTTGATAGCACTAGAGGAAAAGTCAGGGGATGAAAGTCAGCTGTCTGACAGTGTAAACTTTCCATGTTAGATGAGCAAACGTACCTGACAAGAACCTCATGTGGTGGAATACAGAGAATGCCCTCCACTGGCGAAAGTATAAACAGCTGAGACAATAGAGTGGAGATAATATAATGATACGTTTACAGCTTCAGTCTGCTGGGCTCATCTGGAAAGGTCAGTGTGGTGGGTGTGGCACACACACATACACACACAAAGGTATAAAGCATTTACACATACAGGCATATACATGCATGTATGCACACATTCAGGATACATAAACAGAAACAAAGACACATACATACTATTCACCACCTTGCCGGTCCACACACACTAACACAGATTGAGAGTGTCCACAGTGTGAGCAGCCTGAGCACCACAGTCACAAGCATGCATGGCCACAGTGACTGCAAGAGCTGCGATCGTTAATTCCTTCCACGGCTCCATGGTGCCGCACATTGTGAGCAGATACGATTTATTACAGCGCGAGGGGCCGACTGTATTCTCCAACAGTCACACGGAAACAGTGAGGCTCCTGTTCATGTGTCCTGTTAGAAGAGAAATGGTAGGGGCTTTACAGTGGAGCTAATAACAATCCCATCTCACACACACACACACACACACACACACACACACACACACACACATTGTGGGAAAAACACAGGGTGAGGGACGATCACACAAAGAGTGGCAAGTAGTTATGTACATCTACATTTTTCCATTAAAGATCCTCCCTTGTCAAATGACAAATTTGTTGGGTTGTACTATATGTGTTGAAGTAAACCTAATAACAGCTGTGATTTGTGCTCTGCACTTTCCCAAGCTAATCTGTCAATCAAGCAATGGCAAAAATCATGGATGAATGTTGAAGACTAGACACTAGCTCTGACTGAACTGAAGTGAATGCTAAAACCCCTAACATCTCTCTTAAAATACAAAGCCAGTGGGGTTTTTTCACAAGAAGATACACATTTAACACAAAATTTCACTTCTAACGTGTGAAGAGTGGTGATTTTGAAGATGATTGTTTGATTGAGAAGCTATCAGGATCTACACAGCCATGGTGCACACACACAGGTGTCACTTATATTGCCTGATTAGACCTCTTCACAGGACTGTATGGGTACAGTATGTACAGCGTGTGCTTGATTAACATGTCCTTCACCCTCCTGTTGTAGTTTTGTTGCAGTGGAAAAACTTTCTTATCTTTTTAGTTGTTGTTTGGTGACCTCTTATTTCCCAGAAGAGCTCTGCCTATCTTGAACTTGAGCAGAAATCTAGTTAAGCAGAATAAATGAAAACACCTGTGTGCATGTTTGCAGTTACTCTCCTGTTTTCAGGGCCTTCAAATAAGGTTATGTCGGTGGCGTGTTTGGTTGATT
Source organism: Siniperca chuatsi (assembly GCF_020085105.1). NCBI lineage: Eukaryota > Metazoa > Chordata > Actinopteri > Centrarchiformes > Sinipercidae > Siniperca > Siniperca chuatsi. The sequence goes on along the minus strand of NC_058045.1, from coordinate 28,583,348 downwards.
ATCTTAAGGGGTGTTCAGACTGACAGCAAAGCAAATTTTAGAGGATAGGATGGGTGACTGCAGCCTACTTGGAGAGTCTTCTCTCTTCTGAAAGGCATCTTCCTCCTCTTTTCTCTGCAGTTGCAGCTCTTCACACTCTTTTCACCAATAACCTCTGATATGTTTGAACAAATTTGTGGCATTTAACCACTGTAGTGGCGTGCGACATTGATAATACTCTAGGGGAAAGCGATACTTGTCAAAAAGACGCACTTATGGCCATATCGATCCATTTATTGCTAATAACATGACGGTGAACAGTAAATGCAAATTCCAGGCTTAAAGAGGTCCCTACCGATACCTAAGTGTTGAATTTTAGTTAGTCTTTACTTTGACAGTTTTAAATTAAAATCTCATGTGTTGTAACTTATTTCATAGAGAATCTATCCTGTACGTGGAATATACCCATACCAAAAGTACCCGAACAATCTGCTCACTGGTCCACACTGTCAAACAACAGCTGCATCTCGTCATCACCACAGCTGTCCACCTACTGAGAGTGATATGTTAGTACGTTGCTAATCCGCCCAGACCATCCCTGAATCAGGACGTGGAACATACAGTACCACCTGGAGACAGCGGGAGGAGGGAGGGGGCATCCCATTGGCATGGTGGGGGTGTTAAATTCCTCTGTACTGATGATATTCTGTATGTGTATGGATTATGGAATGCATGATTACATCTGGGGAATACCTTTTATTTAAAATCAGAGGGATTACAGAGGAATTTTCCAGTGACCTACTGTATGTGTTGAACTAATTCAGCATGTTTTTGCACAAAACACTAGTTATTGCTGAATCACCAGTTCCCAGATCAATGTGTGTATTGTATGGAGCCAGAGTACAGCAGAAATTCACCAAGCATACTGCAAAAGGTGGAAATTCTACAATGACTGCATTTGTCTGTTTTTACTTCTGTGTGTGTGTGTGTGTGTGTGTGTGTGTGTTTCATGTACTTATATCCCAGTGGGGACTTTAACCTGAATGCACACTAACCCATGGGGACTTGTTTCACTGCGGGGACAAAAATTGAGGTCCCCACAGGTAGAGACTGCTTTTTGAGGGTTAAGAATTGGTTTTAGGGTACTATTGGCTTAAGGTTAGGGTTAGGGTAAGGGTTAAGGTTAGAGTAAGGGGCTAGGGAAAGCATTATGTCAGTGACTGTCCCCCACATTATACTACTATTGGTGTACATGTGTGATTTCCATGCTCCTGGGGCTGTGCTTTCATGCCTCAGTGGCTTTAATTGAGCCCAATCATGAAAGGAGAGCCCCACTTTGACATGAATTAGTCCATGACATTGTGGAAAGTGTGTTGGTTGGCTCAATAGACGCCTGTTTTCAGAGACAACGGGAGGGAGGGGGGTTGTAACAGGCCTCAGAGTGCTGTCTGTCTGTCAGGACGGCTGGTTGGGAAACACATGACCCACTCAGTGCAGGAGTCTGCCAGGGTTGCCTTAACGCTGCTCTTGGCTCCACATCAACATGTGAAGCAATTTGTCAAGTTGAGAGAGATCTATTAAGAAAGAGAAAACATTTTTTGCAAAGTGCTTTAGCAATCAAAGACATAAATACAAAGGAGTGCAAACACATTATTAAGGAAAATTCAGTTGTTTTTTTGAAAACTTGGGTCTTATTTGTGCAGTTCTGCCCTTTATTTGTATTACCTCCGCCAAGGAGGTTATGTTTTCAGTGCCATTTGTTTGTTTGATTGTCTGTCAGCAGGATTACGGAAAAACTACTGGCCTGATTTTCATGAAAGGGTGTAGCGTGGGCCAAGAAAGAACCCATAAAATTTTGGAGTGGATCCGAATCACAGGGTGGAACACTAATTATTTTTCACTTTCGTTAACATTGTGAAATAGGTCAATTGTAACACCAGTATCTATGGCAAAATGAACTGAATTCGTTGCGCATGTGCGAACCCGCCGTAATTAAAGTGAATGGTGTGTCGCGAAACATAACAACCACCTCAGACATCACTGTAGAAACAAATGCCGCAGGTATGTAAGAAATAAGCAATTGGTGACGTTATTTTTCTGGATTAGAAAAAAAAAGGTATGGTCGCGCTAGCTTCTCTGTCCCAGTGTTGCCAACTTGGCAACTTTGTCACTGGATTAAGCGACTTTTCAGACCCTCTTAGTGACTTTGTTTCTAAAAAGCGACTAGTGACACATTTAGCGACTTATTCAGACCATCAGGGACAAAGGCGAGAAATATATTCAAATAAATGATATTGTAATTCATTCCGATGCATGCTGCGGCTCTTCTGCCAACAGAGTCTCTCTTCCTCTCCTCTTGCGCAGGCAGTCAGTGTGTGGGTCAGGCAGCCTCACTCTTTCTCTCCGGATCTCTGGATCAGGATGTTTATAGCTTCTAAATATGTAAATAGTTCGCTTGTGCGTCTTTCTCACTCATTCTCTCTGGATTAAGAAGTTACTACATGTTGTAAATATGTAAATAGTTTGTTTGATCTTATAAATATTTGAATTGTTCGTTTGATCTTCTCCCTCCCCTTTGTAGATTTTTTTACATTTAAAAAAAAAATTTTTTACTTCGAATACACAATTACCCCGTAGTGAGTTTATGATTATTTGGCCAAACGTTTCTCTTATCTACATTTTCTAAGCTGGATGCAAACGTTTGCGTGATGACGTCACCATATGCAAATGAGCGAATGACGTCGTCTGGTGACTTTTAGCGGCTTTTGGAGCTAGTGCTAGCTATTTTCATTGGAAAAAGGTTGGCAACAATGCTCTGTCCTCTCCTCTGTGTGTTTGACCGAGGGCGAGGCTCAGCTCCAAAACACGTGCGTGCGCACACACACACACACACACACACACACACACACGCACACACAGCGGACAGCAGAGCAGAGAGGCCGTGGTAGAGACAGTGAACCAAGTGAAGTAAAGGAAAAGTTTTACTCAAGTTGACGACAACTCGAGTAAAAATTGAAGTAGAAAAGTAATATTTCCACCTGCTTTGTCCGCAGTTGTTGTTGTTACAACCGCAGCGCGCTTGTTTGACATACTGTAATTCTGATAGTTTTTGAAATACATCCAGACATATATATATATAGTGGTTGGGCTTGCAGATTTGCACATCACAGAAGACTTGACTATTGGCCTTGCCTGCCTTGCCTAAGTGCCCTTCTAGTTTCATGCAATTCTAATCCTAACCCTTATCTTTTTAAACAAATTTCCAGTTGAACCCAGTTATCTCAGCCACTTACTTGAAAGTGAAAACACTGGGAGTGTAAATGAACGGTCCATTAAAATTGCCCATAGCACAGTAAAATATTCATAAAGAAAATTCTTGCCTATAAAGAGATAGTTATAGTATAGAGATATATCTATATACAGATAGAAAGTGCTTTAGATTAAACATTCAAACTGGGGGACTTGATTAAAGCTTGTCTGACTGCTCGTGTTTCTTTCCTTCAAGCATCAGCGTCATTGAGCAGACCTGGTTGAGTATCCCATTTCCAAAATCAAGTAAGTAAATTGTAAGTTTTATCATAACTGAGTGTAATACTGGGCAAAACTGCAAAAACAAGCCCCAAGTAGTAAAAAACTGAAGAATTTTCCTTTTAATTCCTTTCTTTAAGAATACAATAAATAGTATTTTGGTAGCAATAGTTGTTCTTAATAATAAAGAGTAACATACTGGGAACCTAACAACTTATCTAATATCATTCAAAAAGCATTATCTAAACTCTGAATATACTTTAAGTATGATGTAAATGAATAGTTGAAGCTGTACTCTCGATGCCTTGCGGAAGTTATGCAGCAGAGAAAACTGAAGAGAAGAGACAAGCTCAGTTCTGCCCATCAAGCCTGAATGTGTCCTGACGATTACCTAACTCCCAAAGAACGAGAGGTAGGATAAAAATCGCTGCCAAGAGAAAGCTTTTGATACGTCTCACCTTTATCGGTAAAATAACAACTCAAGACATTGTCATTGTCTGTGATATGCAAAAACTAAAATATACTTTCCTGATCTGTCTCAACTCTTTGCGGGAAGGTCAGAGGTCAAACTCAGCTTTAAATCAGCACCCCTTATGCACTACAAAACCCTGCTTTCACCCCAGAGAGCTCTATCACAGTTCCTTCACCTCCTGAGTATGAAAACTATGCAAGAGGAAGCCAGCATTTGGCATCACGGCCCTGACAGATGATGCAGAGCAGGTTGGTCCAGATCTACAGACAGCTACAGCTCATTACATGGATATGTAAGACATCATATAAACATGAGAGGCATGCTAAGAATGAGAACTGAGAAAACAAGTACTGCAGTACAAGTACAAGTAAAAGTCACACAGACTTTTACTCCTGTCCAGAAAAGATGAGCCACGGCATCCACTTCTACAGTATTTACTGAAGGTCAGAGCTCAAGAATCCTCGTTCATTTTTCTTGCTTCGGGTCTTTGTTTTCCTGATATTTTCTATGAAAGGAAAGGCCACAGTGTACAATAACAACATTCCCATGAATACATTCTTTCAACAAGTATCGACTGGCACACCAAAGAACACACAGAACAAGTCAGACCCAGACGCTGGTGTTTGCGGGAAGTCACGAAGATAAGCAGTGTTGAAACGAGTCGATCATTTTGACGGGATAATGTCTCAGGATTACATCCGTGAGATGTTCAGCGAGCAGTCATGTAATTATGGAAAAGTAATCTCTTACACTGACGTTAATTTAGACCCTGTACTCATGCCAGGAAAACGAGCCGGCCCACAGGGATATATGAAGTAATTACAGCTGTGAGAGCTTCCTTCAAGGGTTGAGTAAGATAAGAGTTTAATCTAGAGTCTTCTTATCTGTGTCTACATTTCTCTCCATATGCCAACAAATCATTGATGAATGAATTAAGTATTATGCATTTGTTTTCTTTGACTGAGTGTATGTGTATGTGAGTTTCCTGCAGCTATCCATCAAAGGCAGCGATGCAGGGCTGTCCATGGAAATGTTCCCTCACTCAAACAGGAGAAGTGTGGATTTTGGCACTGCCCCGCGGCTAGGAGGGTGGGTGTGGTCGAGGGTCAAAGGTCACAAGGTGAGCGCGGGGCCAGGCCTGACTCCAAACCTAGCTGTTCGCTCATGAAATTTGTGAGTGTGGAAGGATGAAAGAAAGTTTGTCTCTCATCTTTCTCTCTTCCGTTTTTGCTCCTGACTGTTGTCAGAAGATGACTTAATCAAACAGAGGCATGGCTGTATCTGTGATAATGAAAGCAATGAGGGTTTAACGGATGCTTCCACACGCCTCCTCACTTCAGCAATTTACTTTACTCAAACCTAAAGGACAATTTCCACAGTAAGCATTAAAACAATGTACATACACATCATCATCAATACACAGTTTTTAGTTGTGTTTACCTGAGTTTTTACCTGAAATACAGCACTATACATACTAATATGTCTCCTCACACAAAAACGCTCCCTTATACTGTATGTAAAACGTGTCTCTACAAGCAGTTGCTTAAACATAGAAATTCTTCATTATTGTGGCTGAATCAATAGCTTCATTGCACACTCATAGATTTAATGTGAAGTCTAGAGTGCTGATGAGAGCTATCCAAATCCACAATTCATCAAGTCCGAAAGGGGCCTAAATTCCAGACTTTGTTGTTTACAAGGTTCCCCATAATCCATAGAAATATGGACGTGATGAAGTAAAAACAATAATAAGCTTATTTACATTGTGCCGCTCTCGCACAACACTTGTCAATGTGAATTCTGTTCAGAAATGTCTCATTGAACATTTGGATTCTGCCAATGACAATGTGTGTCTGTGTCACAGCTTGACTAAGCTTTAGTTTAAGATTTAAAGGGCTAGGGAATGAATATAGTCAACAAAAAGTCCCCATAAGGACAGCGAGACAAAGTGTGTGTGTGTCTGTGTGTGTGTGTTCAGGGAGGAGATACAGAAAAGAGAAAGAGAGAAAGCAGACAAGTAGGAGAGTTTCAGAGCAATGATCTTGGACAGATCTGTAAACATCACACCCTCCTTACCGGCTTGCTGCACACACCTACTACACATACCCAGGGTTAAAAGGCTTGGCCTCGGACCAGATGCAGCTACTCACTGATCTGTGGGAGGGTTGATGAGCCATGTTATGATGTTTTTTTTTACAGAAAACAAGACCAAAAGTGTGTGTGTATGTGTATGTTCCTGCATTTGTCTATATGTAGTGTTTATCTGAGCTCAGTCACACTGGCTTTGTTTGTTGGAGTCCAACCTGTTTTTGACTGACTGACTGTTGACCCATCTCTCTAATCCCTCTGGTCTGCTTTCACACATGTTTACTACTATTTCCATTCTTGGTGCGTTTTATCAAAGTGCAGTGTTACTGTTGCCAGGAAACGATTGTGGCGCCCATTCTTTCGAAACGTAGGCAAAACAACAGGTGAGCGAAGCCGGGCGAGTAAGACTAAAAGAAGTGGAACTGTCTGTACAGGCTGCAAAGAAGTGAACATCAAGGGACCCTCCTCCACTACCCTCACTGGAAAAAACATCATGTGGAAGTGTTATTTTCTGCTCATACATCTGTGAGGCATTTCATGTCTCCCCAGCTTTCTTTTTAACAATGCCAGAATGCCACTAATGATGTTTTCAGGACATGAACACACAATGATCTTTATTCGTGCGAGAGTTTGGAATGTGTTCAGACTGCAAACAAACTGTTTAACAGTTCACTGCAACTGACCACCTTGTTCAGGTGCACTTTAGAGGTGCTTTGCTGATTTGAATCGTTTTGTTTAGTTCAGTGCAAATGTTCTCAGTCACTGACTATTTCGTTTTTATAATAATAATAGTAATAATAATACATTTTATTTATAGAGCGCTTTTGAAAATATTTTAAGACGCTTTACACATACATCACCATTGAAAAGGCTGTGACGTTAATGGCACTGCTTCTGACTGTCTTCAGTTCATGCTTAGATTGTAATTAAGTTGTGTCTCTTATTGGTTAAAATGGTTTCAGTAATTGCAGTTCAAAACTATTCCATTATATATAACCACTTATCCTTAGAGGGTCACGGGGGGGGGCTGAAGCCAATCCCAGCTGACACAAGACCAAAATACGGACTTTTATGTGAGGTTATTAGCTCAGCGTTATCTCAAAGAGGTAATTAATGCTGTATATCACTACTGAGCTGTTTACAGTCACCAGTGAGGGGCACTCAAATGCAAAAGCTACTAATTTAGTCAGTGAGTAAGTGTCACACCAGAAATTCATGTGTCCTTGCAAAATAAGATTGGTGACACGGTGGTTACTTGAGTTAATTTGCGAGCTACAATGATCGGCAAGTTAACCACTAATATGATAGCTAGAGGTACCGGCTGGCACAATGTAGCCAAAAAAGCTAGCAAATTTAGCTGGCTTGCTACAAGTTAGCTAACTAACAGTTCAGAAGCTAGCTAGCTAAGTTGCTAACCTGACAGTAAGTTAATACAATTCATTCAAGAGCAGTAACACTATTTGTAGCATTGACTCCTGTCTCACGCCTGACTGCATGTTGCACCTGTGTTGTGGAGCAACCGGCAGAGCAGGGTTATATAGAAATAGACAGCTAAAATACTAACTTCCTCCATTTTGGACTGGTCTGGCTCTCCGTTCCCTCAACGGAAAGCACTTTTAAGACGGACAACAGTGCAAATTCTCTTGTCACCAAAGTAAATGCAAAAGCTTTGCATGAATTTACTTCACCCCAGTCATCAAATCCACTGAACGCAACAATTCCAATGAAATGAATAGATTTTGGTCAAAAATGTAGCTGGTGTGACACTGATGATTGAGTATCCTTTGTTGAGCTTGAGGATTCGTGTTCTAGATTTGTGGACTTGTTTCTGCTTAGGCAAACCACTTCCAGATTTGGACTAAGCCGCCAGTGTGAAAGCTCTTTTAGAGAAACAGCCTGGTTTTTGGCTTGATTAAGATGAAGATAAAGGAAAACCCCTTTATCTTCATCTCCTCCTCCACCTCCCTGCCTCTACCCTCCTTCTGTACTCCTCTGTGAAAGTGTATCAAAACCAGCCTAGATCCCCACAGGGAAAAAAAGACTTGAGTGAGTGTAAAAAAAGAACCAGCAGTCAAATCTTATGACCATACAAGGCAGCCTCACATTCTTGCCTCGGACATTTACAGGCTCTTAAACTTTGTTCCTGGTGCTTGCCAAAACTCTGGGGAGGAATTTTTATCTAGCTACAGTAGAGGATACATTTATTTATTCTTTTTTACTATATGGAGGGAGTTATAGGACCATGATAAGTGGTGGAAGGAGGGATGCGTGAATGTAAAAGGTTAATGGTAACAAGTAAGGGTGGAGAGAAAATTTGGTCAAAAAGATGTATGGGAGTGTAAGTTTGGAATGAGAAGTTTCCTCTTAAAGGCCTACGGACTCTAAGTGACTGATTAGATTCAGTGGAAACTTGATGCATGTGTATGACATGTATCTATGGAAACAGTACAATTTTGATAGGAATTTGGGTTTGGAGAAGAAGGGTTGTCTCAAGGTCTGCAGACTGCCCAGAACATGGACTTGAGGCATTAAATCCGCACGGGGGGGGGGGTAATTTGGGCGTAAAAAGTGATTTAGACTGGATTTGAACACATCAAAAGTATTGAAATTGGTATTGCAGTTAGGTTGGACAAATCCCACAAATCTTGATATCATCCAGATAAGATTTGTCAGAATTCCACATAGACCATCCCAATAAAAAAGCATTGTCATTTCCCATATTTAAAATTCACACTTTCCCATGAAAATAACTTTTTTACTTTAAAACGGGACCACATTCTTCTGGGCTTAAACACTTGTTAGTTGTGTTTTTTTAATGGTGTCAAAAAGGTCACGATTTCATATGTGCAGGTCAGTAGGTTAATCCATGTTAGTTTAGAGAGAGATGTTGGTATGTGAGCTTAAACTCCCACACACACCCACACACACACACACACACACACACACACACACACACACACACACACACATACAGTACACCTCTTCAGTATCAGAGTGCTCTTCCGTGTCATGAGTTAAGAGTCTCTTCTGTGTGTATGTGAATGATTTTCCACTGCTCTGTTCTGCTCTGCTGTCTGGCACAGCAGTGGAATCCCCTCATTTAAACCAGATGTAAAAAAAGACAAATTCAACAGGCTTTTGTACTGACACACACACACACACACACGAAAGCATTTATGTTTGAAACTGGCATACAAGTATGCACCTACAGTATGTTGGATGAAACACACACACAAATATGTATCTATGCATGCACATACAGTCACGAACATTCTTACTACTGACCATAAACGTCTGATTAGACCTCTTCTCAGCACTGTGTGGGTGTGTACAGCCTGTGTTTGATTGACATCTCTTCACTCTCCTATTGCACCTGTTAAGCCACGACAATTTACACCTTTGACGTTGTTTTTAGTCCATTGAGTTCTGTGACCTTATAGCCAGCATAGGTCCTGTGTGGGTATGCAGAGCCTTTAGTTACAAAAATCTAAGCTTACTATGAATACTTGGTATTCCCTGATGTTACACCACTGCCTGCTTTCCAGTAAATTTAACACCCTCTGTGAAATTTAAAATAAGTTGTTCATTTAAAGCTCCATTAATCAATATGTTTTATGTTGAGAATTGATCAAACTGACCTTGGAATCTTAACAGTGTTGCTCTTAGTGAGTTATCTCCCGCCAAAGAAACTCTACAGAGATTTTTAGCCTCTTTTAGCTCATTGTTTTGGTTTTGTAGCACATTTACTGTTTAGTTCAGTCTCAGCATTCTCATTAACCTGTACCAAACAGCAGAATTACAGTTGGTGACTGTGACGAAAATGGAAAATCTAGCTGCTGAGGTGATATTTTCTCAAGAGTTGGATATTAAACTATCGCTGAAAGGACAGAAACCTGACCTCAAATAATATTGCTCTGCGTCTGCTGTGTGTGTAAATAGGCAATTGTTTGCCAATGTGTTATCACCTTTTAAGTTGATAGGGTGAATTTGTTACTGAACGGTTACTTAATCACACATCCAGCAGTTACAGAGCAACATTATCATTCATTTCACCTTTTCGCTGAAAACAGCTGCCTGCCGCGGCCAAAGAAGACGCTATGAGAGCGGTGAGACTGAACCAAAACAGTAGTTTTTAGTAGTAACAAGTAGTGGCCGGGCAGCTACAAAATGAACTGAAACTCACTGTAAAGCTCTGTAAAGCTGAGGGTAGCTGCAGATTCGGGTGCTAATTCTTTGTAGGTTCATCACTACGAGTGATCCTTTTACATTGTCACATTGTTTTCACATTGTTATACTTTGTTATAAAGAAAAATGATTATTGCCGCTTTAACTTTATAAGACGATAACATGTCTAAGGTACGTGTTTGTCAGCTTGTTGTGGAGTTGTTCTGCCTTCAAGTGGCCAAAAGAATCTATTAATGCAGTGTTAGATAGTTAGATAGATAGATGATAGTTTAGGCCAGGGACTTTGTGAGCTCAGGGATAGTCTTTGTCAAGTTTGCTCACATGTGCTCCTGGAGAATCACATGAGCAGACCTGCAAAGCCAAACCCATGTACTTTACTGTTGCAATAAATGGTTTAAACCCTGACGTGAGTCTTGACAGGAAAATCACATCATAGAGAAAATAAGGAAGCACAGAAATCTGATTGAATGTTGGAAGGCTGATAACCACAGAATGTTCAGCCATGGCCAGATTTTCTCAGATGACAAGCTTGTTGACCATCAGTGCAGAAGCCAATTACCAAATTTTCAGTGGTCATTCAGCTCTGTGGGAAATGAATGAACTTCTGATGACATGACATGAAAATATGTGATGTGAAGTTTTTCTGAGACACATCAACACATGGTGTACTTGAATCACTAAGAGGCGCACTAAACTGTCCAACTCTGATGTGTCCAGCATATGTGATTCCAGTTTATTATGGGCCTTCTAAGCAGAGGTGGAAAAAGTTGAGATTCTGAACTCAAGTTAAGTCAGAGCACAAGTAAAAGACAAGCTCACAAAAACTCATTGTTGCATCGCAGTGAATATAAGGACATTTTGTGCATGCTTGAAGTTCTTTAAAAATTAATAAGGAAAGTATTGTCTGTTTTTGGCCCTCGCTTGTGAAATGTAATTTTCATACCTTCCTTCCAATCACTCCTCAGTTTACTCATTGGTATCTAGGTTCCACAATAAATATGCACTTGTATAGATGAAATTGTAGATACTTACGAAACAGAAACAAAACTTAAGAAATACCCCAAAAAGCAATGCTTTTATTAGAATCACAGATTTTCAAGTCAACTGCTGTTCATTTTGAGCCAACTGCTACTTTGATCTGAATTAAAATTCAGTCTTAGTGGTAAAAAAGGACATTGAATGTGTAAATGGTTGGAATGAGTCATGCACATAAAGTAACAATGCATTCAGGACGGGATACTTCCTTTGTTCACAGAATGCTGCTGTTGTTATTCAACAGTAAATTATAAATTCCACAATGATATTCAGTATTTACTCTGACAAAATGGGTGCATACATGAAATATATACCCACATGGAAAAAATATATATAATGCTCTATAATTAGACCTTTTAAATAATCATTTTGTTGTGTACCCACTAATCCAGATACAGCAGAGTATCACCATCATCATGTCATCATTTCATACTGTAACCTTGAGTGGAGCACTGATTACCTCTGTGAGAATTCAGCTGTAGCTTTTTCCAGCTTACAGCATTGAAAAGAGGAAGAGTGTGGTTGACAATTGCAGGAAAGGGAAACATGTAATGAAATGTTTGGCTTTAGCCACGACGTTAGTGGTCAGGACAGCGTAGGTAGTAGGGAAAATATTTGCACACTTGCACATATAGACAGTGCAAGCTTATTCTTGATAACACTAAACATGTGTATGCCATTCAAATATACTGTAAATGCAGCATTTTTACTTTATACTATGGTGCTAGTGGTAATAGTAGTACTTTTAGTAGTATGTCTGATTATATACCCAATTCTTTGTTGCTGCAATTATGCTGTTTCTGTAGGAATCATTACATTTAGTTCAATCTAATTTAGTCTAGATCACAATGGCCACCATTTTCAGATTGTACATTATTCTGTTGAAAAAAAGTGATGGGAACAAAATGATAGTGTTGTCTGAAATAAAATCTTCAAAATACTGTGTATAAGCACTCATATGACTTTCTTTTAAGTACATGCACAGTCACCCAGCTATGTCAACATCCTCAACTTGTCTAAATTGTTTCCACAGCAAGCTGTTAAACTCAGTCTTTCCAGGATCACTTACACCCTGCTTTACAACATGCTACGGTCACATGACATGTACTTGACTGAGTTAGTTGATGGCTGCTTATCTCAACATGAGATAAAAGTTCAGTCTAGGGAACTAGGGGAACTCTGAACTCCTAAGTTAATCACAGTCATGGTTAGAGGTTTAATTCTGTGTGGAGTGATTACAGTGAGGCACTAGTGGTAAAAACAATGCAAAAAGGTCTGTATTCATATTCAGAGTCATCTCAAATATGAATACAGCATGTAGCACTGCCAGGATGTCTAACTGAAACAAATATTGCCATCTGTAAGATGGAGTCATTAACTGGCGAACTTATCATGAAATGCAAACAGTAACCAAGAGACCTAAAGTAAACATGAAGCAGGTTTAGGTCAATAAAATACTGATAAAACCAGTGAGGATCTGTTATGATCAACATTAAGCTCTATGTAAATATTTTTAGATGAGAATCAGTCATCACTTCTGTCTCAAAGTTCTTTCATGGGTGCCATGAAGCCTAGAGACAAATAGTCTACTGCCACGCTGGTGGCCCTGCAAATACTCATTACAATTCCCGTTACACCAGAAACCAAATTGCTGGATGGATGAGACAACTTTGCTATTCTTTGGGCATGAAAAAAAGAAAGCAAAAACAAACAAACAAAAAAAAGGCCTGAGGGTGCAGAAGACAAGAGGTTCCCATTTATTCCAATGAAAGTTGCTCCTGCTGTAGATGTCCTATAAGCTTTACATTGAGGTGATGTCACTCACTTAAGAATAACTTTTCCAGGCTCTGGGAGAGTATTTTTATTTATTTTATTTATTAACCAATTTAAACACCCTTAAAGAGTAATAATTGATCTTTTTTGCAGTTCATGGTGTATTTTCAACAGTGTTACAGAGGTCTTTTTTAATAATAGCAGCATGTGGAAAATGCTTTTTGTGCTGCAGGGGATTATTTTTCTTCTTTGTTGCAATACCGTGGTTGGCCGCTGGGTGAAATTAGAAACAGGGCGGATTTGCAGCTTCGTATCCACCTCTTGTAAAGGAATAAACAACATCGGGTGGGAGCAGTGATATCCAGAAGTCTTGTCTCTGTGACCAGCAGAGACTACAGGAAGTCACTGCGCATGGCTGCTGTCCGCTAAGAACTAGTTAGTGTAATGTATCACACCATAGAACCACAACATAGAACCACAAAGTCGTTATAACATTTCTGTTTGTGTATGGATTAAACAAATAAGATAAACTGCGCTAATTTGTGAATTGAGCAACTATTTTTTAGCAGTATTCTGTTGTGTTTTCTTGTCTACTTAGAGAATTTTGGCTGTGCTGGGAGCCATTGTTGACATGGTCCTGTAACGCCCAACGAGATATTGGTTATATACAAATAAACGTGACTTGACTTGACATTAGCTGCTGCAGGGATCGAACATCAGATCCTTCAGTAAGTAATGTTCTCTAACCACTAATCTGGCTTTTCAAAAGTAAACACAATCAAGATGTCTGGGCTTGTCTGAGCTACCATGACAACAGCAGCTTCCTGTCAAAAGGCATGTTTTGAGTTCCTTAATCAAGGGTGCTGACTAATTCATGAATGCTAACAAATACTGACCAGTGTTTCCAAAAACTGAAAAACAGTGAAAAACAGGAAGGAATACTGAGACTGCTAATGTGCTTAATTTGTAAGGTTTTAAATGTTGTTTCCATCTGCAATTTTTAAATGTAAGCAAAATGGACACAGAATGAATGCCCTCAGTCAGTAACCTACAGGAAACTCCTTTATACCCATTTAGTCCAACACCCAAGCTCTAATTAATAAAGCACATGTCCATAGGGAAGAGTGACTCCTATCAATATATCAAATACTTCCCAAAGTATTCATGTGATGGACTCTGAAGTAGATCACACAAACGCTCATTTACTATTTAAGACATTGGAGTCGATGCCCCATGGAAAGTGATTTTTGCTTTTAGACATAATATTATGCAGGACTACACCGTCTTAATATTATGCAGGATCACTTGTGTTGGTATGGGTGAGCAGATATGGTACTAAGTACGTTCTATACTTAATATATTTCTCTCCAGTAGGTACTGGTTATGTTTTACTTATACACAATAGTCCATTCCACACTCGACGTAAAGGAGAGAGTTATGATTTATCTGGAGTGTTTTTAAACTGTATTTCTGGGTCACTTTGCAGACTCAGATAATACATTGGAATTGAGATAAGCTTATAAAATATTGCTGTTATTTCTCTTTATTTCCTTTTTAACCTCTCCTGTCTTTGTTTCCTTCACTTTTATTTCCCTTACTTCAAGTCCTTTTCTATCCTTTGTTCTTTCTTTCCCATTCTTCTGTTTTTAATTCTTTCCTTACTTCATTCCATATTTATTTTTCTTCTGTTTTGCTTCTTCCACTGATATAAACGCATGACAGTACGTACAAAGCTAAAATACTTTTACCTTTGACACTTGAATATACAGTATTTTTACATTACTTAAATTCATAAAAACTTACAGAACTTTTAGATTTAGTTTAGTATTAGTTGTAAAGAATTTGAGGTTGAACATTCATCCATAAAATCATGGAAATTATAGTGATCAGCCAAAACACAAGATAGGCCTATAAATACCTGTAGAATAAAGTAAAAATTCTATAATAATATGAAGTCAACATGAAAATATGTTCCACGAGTGATAAATAAGCTTCCATCACCGTTTATTTTTAACATAAATTCCTCATTCAAATTTGGAGACAACCAGGAACCCCTTCCTTTTCAGGTTTTAAGTTTTAAGCAGTATTGCAGCTGAATGTCTCCTCATTTCTGCTATCATTGCCTTTATATAGTATCAATATTTTGCCAGCCTGATAAACAGGTACAGTGAGAGACAGATCATAATGTCAAAACTGAGATCACTATGTTCTGTTGGCCTCTACTCAGCATGAAGAAGAAAGTACGAATCTGGATGCCATATGAATCACACATCAACAGCTATCTGGCACCTCAGTCCTTTTTTTCTAACTATCTGTCAAGCCTTTGGGCACTGACAGAGAGATCAGAGAGGCAGAAAGTTACACATGGAATATGAGAAAGCAAATCATTTCAGAAAGGGGGTAATGGTGCTGAAAGGTGAAAAAAACAAACCAAAGTGAAAGGGGAAGACGTAATTCACATCAAAGCTTTCCTGTGGGGATCATAGTGTTCTCAAAAAATGAGGATGATGAGGATGGAGTGAAGGGAGGATCATAAAAAGGTGTAGGGGGGATGATGATGAAGGATCTGAAAGGGGACAATAGGGAGTTAAGAGCAGATAAAGGATCAAGAAGAGCATCTCTGAAATAGAGGAGTAGGCGGAAGAGATAATAGTAAAAATGGGGGATAAACAACAGCAAAGAGAGAACATGAGCAGGGAAATGGAAAGAAGGATGATGAAGAGGCTAAAGGAGATTTAGAGGTTGGATGAAGATCATCAGAAAGGAGAAGGACCTAAAAAAGTCAAGAAAAGAGTGATGATGGAAAGTAAAGATGAAGAGAGAACACAGGAGGATGGAGAGAAAAAATGAAAACTTTACCAAGGACTTGGAGGAAGTGAAGAAGAAAGCAGAATCCTGACAGCTTCAGTCGACATCACCGCTCGAACTCTTTTACACAAAGTCCTGCAGTTAAAATGAACCACCAAAAAAAAAAAAAAAAAAAGAAAACAGACTCAACAGCCCTCCTGAATTACCTGAACAGACTCCTCTCTGAAACCATCTAAGGAATGAGCAAATGCAGCATTTCAGTAATTATTATGGTGAACCCAGTTCTAGCAGTTACATCCTGCTTTGAGTCATAACTGAAGCAAACAAAGTACTGTAGCAGCACTTATCTAAAAGAGAGAGGAAGATTTCCTCTTCAGTGAGTGTTGAATCTGCTTGATTGTATCTGGCAGTTTTTTTTTGCCAGTTCTCGGTAAAGTGTTGGGCCACCACAAGCCCCCAGAACAACTTCAGTGTTCCTTATAGATTCTACAAGTCTCCAAACTCTACAGGGAACATCATTCTTCCAAAAGATATCCCCTCATTTGGTGTTTTGATGATGGGGGTGGAGAGCGCTGTCGCTCCAAAATCTCCCATAGGTGTTCAACTGGGTTGAAATTGAGACTGTCCTTCCAGGAAAAATGACATCATCAGTTGTCCTAAATGTCCCAAAACGACATATGTTTACATTCAAGTGACAAGCAGACATAGGAGTTATGGCTCATGTCTGTCAGGAGCAATGGAGGAAGTAGTGTGACGTTGTTATAGAGCCACAAAGTCCACAGAAGGAGGAAGTCAGGGTGGTTGGATGGGTCAAGAAAATGTCCACTTTCACCATATTTCCTGTTTCCTACTGACAGTCAATGTTTTCTTTTAACCATGACCGTGGTCATTCCCTAACCCTGACCAAGTGGTTATTATTGCAGCCATGAAGGTCCCCAACCATAATTTTAACCCAAACCATGATCTTTCCCTAACCAAGGAGTTTTTGTGCCTTTTTGTTGTTCTGGAGGGCATGGACAAGCAATGTATTCTGTTGTGTAATTTGGAGGACTTGTTGGATCTGGTGACTGTGAAGATCAAAGTATCTGATTCACATCAAACCATTCAGATAGCTTTGGTTTTAGTAGCAGTTAATTTGAGAAATCTGTCTCAGAGATTTCTGCCTCCAACCATAATGGAAGTGAATGGAATTTCTTTGTGGTGCTCACAGCATTGAAAACTTACATTTAAAACTCAACAGCAACATTTCTTTCCAGGATTCCTGCAGTTCAGCTGAGTTAGATGGAAAGTAGTTCCAATGAAAATTGTTCACAGCAAGGTCGGTCAAATATCCAGATTAACCAAGACATTCACAAATATCCTTTCTGCATGGCTAAATCACACAAGAGATGCTGTACGCGACAATATTTGACAATTTTGTTTTTTGTGTGACCTGACCCCTTAAACCTGTAGAGAGGACTGGCAATTGTCCACCGCGGTACTGGAAAAGTTACACTAAGTGAGATGAAGAGTGAGACTCAGTTTGTAAGCCACACATGCACACAGCTTGTCTGACTGTATCACTGAACATGATCACTCCTGTTGGCTGGATCATAGCCTGTAATATCAGACCTGCTCTATAATGACATTCCATAAAAATGAATCGCTCCTGCTCACTTCCTCCTCCCTCTCTGCAGGAATGTGGGTAGTGAGTTATCAGAGTTTTAGCGAGCTGGCATTTATGCCAGTTGTGTTAAGATGCCTGCCATGGCTGATGTTTCTCCTCGTCCTTAATTGGGGATAGTTTTTAAGATTCCATCGTGCAGTACATCTGTGTTTAACCCAGGATGATGGAGCCTGAAGAGCCTCAACTGGGTATACTTCTTAGCTAGGAAGTATGAAGCCCTCATCCTAACCAGCCATTTGTGGAATCTGAAAAACAGTTTACATTTTGATTGTAATCTTAGCAATAACTAGCTTCTTATAATGAATATTTGCAGTTTCTCTCCAAAATGTACTCTACTTGAAGATGGAAAAGAAAAGGCATCACAGCCCTACTGAAAGCTGAGAATCACGATACTGTATGTCAATCTCTTCTTCCTGCATCCTTCTCAACTTCTCTGATATGGTTTTATCATAGTGATTAAAAAAAACAACAACCTTTCCACTTTTCTCTTTGCACTTTGAACTCCTGTCAAAGTGCAAAAGTTTACAACTTTACAAGGCAATGGAACTTAAATGTAACAGGCTTTTGATCAAGATATTCCTAAAATCCCAAATTTTAATCTGAATCCTCAACCTGGTTGGAACAATCTGGTGAACAAAACAGAAGACGTAAATGTTTTGTATCCTCTTAAGCATTACAGCCGAGGTGCTTTATGACAAAAACACTCAACCCACATCTGCAGTATCTCCACTCTGACGCCAGCAGTAGACAGTTGTGATCAGCAAATTCAGATATGATTCCATGTAATCCTCGCCCTGGAGCCTTTACTGTATGAATGTGTTTATACAGTATTTAGACTACACATGAAACACTTAAAGTGGTCTATCAATGGTCTTTGTTACAGGACTAAGACAATATCCTATAATATGAAGGCTTATTGAAACTGAGCAAATATACTTCAAATACTTCAAAGTTTAAAAAAAAATCAGTTTGCGTCCCAAATTTTGACACAGTACATCGTGCTGTAATCTGAGCATAAAACCATGAAACAGACTTCTGCTCTGTTGTGAACAGTCTCCACACCGCCCTACTGTAGCTGCAGGCAGAAAACTAAAATTCCAAATAATTTATAAAATCTTATATTGATTTAATCTCTTATCTGTCTTCGTGTGACTCTGTCTCACTGCTTACACATTAGATCCAGTTTGCATAGATGCTGCCCTACATTTATGAACTGATTACTGCGATTTATGACATGGATTCTCTGAGTGCAAGCTCTGAGTATGCTTTATGAAGATCAGGCCTTCTACAGACTTGACTCAGATAGTCTCTCAATTGGGTACTTTAGACGTGCTTTAGGCAACAACTCTGAGTTGGACAAAGTTTGAACATATCAGGCAACATACAACGATGGCAAACTGTCACCATGCCACTGCGTTGACACAGACATGGTGGGACGTGAAGCTTGTTGCAAGAATGGCTCTGTGGACAGCAGCGTGGCATGGGTTCAAAAGCCTTTACAAACTAGACTGGACTCAGAAAGCGAATACTCCACCAAGGACGCACAACCTTCTAGATTTTATTAACAGAAAATGTTTAGATGATTTTAATCCATGTCTGGATCTTGAGCAAAATACAAATTATGCATTATTTGTGCAAAATTTCAAGAAAGTTAGACTGATGATCATTAATAAGTCATAGTCATTTAGATTCATAATGTTGCTGTAGTGCCACCTGTAAAAAATACCTTAAAATGCCATTTCTGGATGTTTATGTCAATTAAGCCACACCTAAAGAATTTTGTCATGTATCATGTGTTATATGATACATGAAATATCTTGAACCAAGGACATTTTTGCAACTACACTTCACTGTTTGAGTGAGGGGGGCTAAAAAGTGCTTTACAAATAGCCACATGGCGGCACTCTGCACCAAAAACTAATCAGTTCTTCTTTGTCACATGGCCTAGCTTTTCAACTTTCACTGAAATCTGTAACTTACAGACACAAGTTACAGACACATTCTTGGCATTTGTTTTTGCCGAGAACCCAAGCAGTGCCAGGTAGGTGGAGTTTACTACATCAGGGTTATAGACCTCACTGACTCTCCTATGACTGTTGAGATTTTCTTTCCAAGTACGTAAGTACTCTGTGGAGTTACCCATGTCTAATACAACTGAAGTAATGACTCTTAAAAGGAGGATGCATGGAAGGCAGAGAATGCTACTCTTCTGTCTGTCATCCAGGCCTATCAATTCTCTGCTACACAGCAGCATCATCCAGTTCCATAAGGCGAACCAGAAACATCAATCATAATTTGGTGTTGGTGAGGTAAACCACAAGCCAATCAACACTTCAGCATCTTAGCTCTATTTCTCCATGTGCAAGCATAGAGCTGAAGAGCAACAAGTTCCCCTCCACTGAGGAGAACAGCACAGCAGGTGTGTGATGGAGTCAAGGCAGGATTCAAGTAAACTTTTAACACAATGCAAATTCCTGTGTTAAAGTGCAGCACAATGCAAGTTCAAGTAGGAAACAAATCACATGCAAATTCCAACAATCACAAAATATTACAGGAAGAAGACCCCACCCCTCTCTACACTGCTTTCAGGGTATTGAACTCTTTATTTCTTAGATCAACACTGCGAGTCTAATGCCAAAAATGCCCTGACTTCCTGTGACAGAAGAATTGAAAAAGCAAGGAATTTCTGACACAAGAAAATTAGAGAAAGGACACAGGTAGATGTTGGAGAGGGGTTATGACTGGGAGATCCTGGAGCTGGCCGGATAATTCGGTCACATCAGGTCTGGCAGAGTTGTGTGAAAGGGGGGAAATAGCAGCGATTTGCCATTTAAGACAATAGGGCTTCTCAGAGATGGAGCTTCCTTGAATTGTGCCCTGTTTCCACATAGTGAATGAAAATACGAGCCCCTCAGAGGTGTTTTTTCCATCATGGCTGGCCTGCTGCAGAGTTCCCATCAGAGTGTAACAGCTGATACATCAGAGAGAGCCCACCCTGAGCTGTCCTGATAATTAAAAGGTAAAGCAATTTCTGGATTAGAAAGTGCTACGGTTAGGAGTCATCAACAAGTTTGCCTTTAAAATTAGCTTAAGGTGTGTGAAAACCAGTAGAAATTTGATTCAAAAAAGAAAATCTGTGCATACTAAATCCACTAGATTTTTGAGTTTGATGTTGATGTGCACTATAATCCCACAATTCAACACACAAAGAAAACAGAGGAGCTACTCACAGGTGCATAAAATAAGAACAAATTGTAGATAGTAATGAACAGCTCCAAAACTCCTTACTCTTTTAAAGTTTAATTAAGTTTAAATTAGCTGTGGCATTTTAGAAGCTCAGTTTAATTGCTGGCGTAAGTCTTGCATCATTTCCAGTTCCTGCACAAAACGGTAATGCACATTGGTCATAGTCTGTATATCATACCATTAGTATACAGTAGATGTGTATGTATAAAGGACTTGTGATACAGCTTATTTCTCAATTAGCAGTATCTGTTCTGGTATCTGTTCTGGTATTTTGCATACTGGCTCACTGGGACATTTCAGGGAACAGAGACACCATTAATGTTATTAGTTTCACCTGTGCTTTTCTTGCTATGGCAAGTCAAAATGTCTGTTGTGAAGAATTTCAATAAAAGGGGTCACCTTTTCCATGATTTCCTGCATGCCTGGATGTTGTGGAGCGTATGATCAGCCACATCACTTAGCTGCTAACCTTCTCTGGCTACATCAAGCCTGAGGGCCCTGGCAGTAGGTACGTGCTGCCGATGCAACAGGTACAAAAACACTTAACCGGAGAGTCGTAGAGATGTCAATCAAACTGTTTGTACACACACCGTGCTGAGGTCTTATCAAGCATAAGTGAAAACACCTGTGTGTGTGGACCATAGCTGTGTAGGGGCTTTAATTAGCTGTCAAGTGACAAACTCAACTACATTATATATCAGGGATTTAGCTGATTCTCTGAGAATCGATATTAGTCAAATTATTGGAAATCAATCACTTAAAGTGCAGTTTATTGCATGAAAAAGAAAGCATATGGCACAAAAATAGTGACACAAAATGGTTTTATGTGAAGCAATTTCCAGTGTTTTTCCTGAATTCATCAAATCCTTGGGCACCATAGCAAACCTGCCATTATTCCTATACAACAACTTTACAGTGTTTATATCCATCAGGAGCCCCATGGATGATAGAAGTAGAATTGGATGAAAAACCATTTATTAACTTCTCTGCCAATTTCTAAGTGATTACAGAGGGGGAATACATCTTTTCTACACTCAGTGATTGGTTTGTTCAGCGTTTTCCCTTTTAGTTATACTGAATTTTTATATATAAAATTCTACAGCATTTTCTGAGGATATAGTTTAAAGTGTTATTGTATTGGATTGAACTGCATTACACAGGGTTACCAATTCATTAGATAAAAGCGAAAACAATCCAACATCCTTGTAATAATCCATATTCTTTGTGCACTTTGTTTATCCACATTAACATACACAAGGGAGACTTGTCTATATACCACCACTTAATCACAGGGCTGTTGTTTGGATAGCAATAGTTTGTAGAGGTATACCACATAAACTGGTTACTGGCGATGTATACTGGAAGGTTTTCACATTGTTTTGTTCCCCTAAAATATTCTGAAAATACTACTATACACCTCATTGGACGATAGAGCAGCTATAGTAAGAAGCTGCTTATGGCAAAATGCACTGTTATCAGATTTGGGGCAATTTACTTCCACAACTCTCACCTAAATTCAGGAAGTCGAAATCCTTAAATCAAAGAAAAAAAACAAACAAACTGATGCATAATGATTTGATTGAAAATAATATTATTTGATTTCAGTGTGATCTGCAATACAGTGCACTAGAAGCAAATCAACCCCAAACCTGGCTAATATTGCTTGTCAGATTGCTGCATAGGGGAGAGTGAATATCAGTAGTTTTTTGTATGAAGGAAGCACCACCTCCAACCAATACAAAAATTAATCTCATCAGTAAGAAAAAACAGTGCAAGAAAAGCAACAAAAGAAGTTGAAAGAAGACCGCTGATTTTAAGGCATAGGACAAACTAGAAGGTAGAAGTTTAGGTGTCTAGCCGAGACAAACTTATCAATACCGTGGTCTTCCATTAACAGTAGGAAAAGAGTACCCAAATGTACATGGACTCACTATTATTGTACATCTCTATATTAGAGGTTTCAGGCACACATATTTTTGTTAACACAACTACAGTCCATCATCTCTGCCCTCATCCAACTGCTCCAGTGTTTGTTTCCCCTGCTCTGGTTCTAGTCTAAGCTCAATCTGTCCTGGTTTCACAGGTAGTTGTCGAGAAGATGGAGGGAGTTGTTTTGGCCCTCTAAGCCACGGTTTTCTTCTTGCACTCCGAAGAGCAGAAAAGGAAGCCCTGCAATGCCATGAAGCGCTGGCCGATCAGGCACTTGGAGCATCCAGAGCATTTGAAGCACTGCGGCTCGGCGTGCCAGTGGTGCTCGCCGTAGGAAACCCTCTGGGCCTCGGGCTCTACCGCATCCTGGCAGGCTGAGCATTTCTGGGATGAGGGAGGATATAACTTTTTACTTTGATATTTTACAATTTTCACCATTCATTTTCATATTGTTATTCAAACTTTTCAATTAGGTTTTAGTCATTTTGCATTTTCTCAGTACACTTATAAAAAATTCAATCAAACTCCACTGTAGCTGCCCTTTAAGAATGAACATGAGACAAGCATGCACACATAAGTTTCCCTGTGAACAGTTCTGACCAATATTGGTTACATTTCTGAGCACATTGTGGTGTTTTTCTGCGTTAAGTGTTTTGGGTGCTATTATCCTTTTAAAGACAATTATGTTCCAGTGGTAAATAAATTATGGGACTGGGTCTAAAATCCAAAAGCTTCACTGACATTTTAGGGACTTTTAAAAGAAATAGTGGAGCTATTTTCTCATTGTTGCCTATCAATAACTAAAACATTAAAAAAAAAAAATGTTAACAATTGCTTTGTAACCCAGTGGATTGTCTGACTGTCTACTTAAAAGGAAGCAGATACTGTATTTCTTAACATTTATAATGACACAGTCAGAAGTGAAGGAAAGTATGAAGTAAAAACAGTGGCTTTGCAGGGGATTATGTTGGATAAATCATGTAAACACATGCTGAGTGCTTCACATTCTTGACTTTGGGTGGCCAGCGTTCATTTACAATCACTTTATATCAGTTTTACAGTTCTGTTGTTCAACTTGCACAAGACCCTTTTACACCAAACCTAATGACCTGCAATACCCAGTGTCAAACTACTTAAACATAATGCAGGCACAAGAGGAGTGTGAGGTACTTTGTCATATACACAGACAGTGGTGGTCTTAATATTATTTTAAATGTCAGCCTTGCTTTCATAATTTAAATAACACTGAAGTGGCAGCCTAGGATATATTATCACACACAGACTGAAACAAGTGTATTTATCTTGTTTTTACAGATAATATTTTATGTAATAATGAGTCTGGTCAGCCTGCTATACTCTTGTGCAGCCTTCACTGGACAGCAATATAATAATCTGCAATGCTATATTCCTCAGCTTCTTACCACAAGGATGTTGCCACTGTACCACTAGGATAGGACAACGTTGGTCCTACATATGATGACATTTATATTAAGGAAAAATCCACACATATTTCTTTCTTTGGTATCATTGCCAAAAACAATAATGCACATGCCTTATTTGCTACTGTTGAAAGGCTGACAAACCCCTCCTGTGTCAGTAGCCCCTAAACTTCTATCTACTAAGTCAGTTTGCCTCCTTCTTCACTGACAAAATTCAGAAAATTAGAGAAGCTGTCATTACCTCCATATTAGGTCCATATCACCTCCATATCAGCTCTGTAACATATTACTAGATTGACTGGGTGGGACTTTCTGGCACAGTAGTAAACTGGTTTAAATCCTATTTGAATGACAGGGACTAATTTGTGTCCCACATCCGAGTGTACAACAACAACATGTGGAGTTCCCCAAGGCTCCATTCCATTCTCGGGCCTCTTCTGTTCAACATCTACATGCTCCCACTAGTGCAGATTATGGAATAATATTATCATAATTATGCAGACGACACACAGATTTATATAACGATATACGACTACAGTCCCATAAAAGCACTGAGTAGGTGCATTAAACAAATAAATTAATGGATGGGGAAACATTTTCTTTAATCAAACAAAGATAAAATTGAAATATTTGTTTGTGCTCAGCTTCAGTTGCTAATGTTAAAGACCACAAACCAGGACAAACCAGGAATCATTGACCCAGACCGAAAATTTTAACATCCACATTTAGGCAATTGCAAAATCAGCCTACTATCACCTTAATAATATATACAAATTGGAGGATCCCAGCAGGATTTAGAAATGTGTTTATCTTCAGTAGCTTGACCACTGTAATGGTGTCTTTACAGGTCTCCCTAAAAAGTCGATCAGACAGATGCAGCTGATTCACAATGCTGCTGCGAGAGTCCTCACTAAGACCAGGAAAGTGGATCACATCACTCCAGTTCTCAGATCTTAACACTGGCTTCCTGTTTATCAAAGAATTGACTTTAAAATACTACTATTGGATAATAAAGCACTAAATGGTTTAGGGCCAAAATACATCTCTGATCTGTTGCTATGCTATGAACCGTCCAGACCTTTCGGATGGTCTGGGACAGGTGTGCTTACTGTCCCCAGAGTCAAAACTCAAGCACGGAGAAGCAGCATTCAGTATTTATGCACCACATGTCTGGAATAAACTCCCACAAAACTTGAGATCTGCTACAACCCTCAGTTCTTTTAAATCAGGGCTTAAGACTTTTTTGTTTGCCACTGCCTTTTATTAAATTGAATATATTAAATTCATATATTGCACTGCACTGTAACCTCCCCCCAACAATTTAAATGTGTCTTTATATATTGTCGTTTTATATTGCCTTGTGTTTCTTTTCTTCATACCTTTTTATGTCTTATGTAAAGCATTTTGAATTGCCTTGTTGAATTGCCTTGTTGTTGAAAGGAGCTATACAAATAAACTTGCCTTGCTGGTCAGAACAGGAATTTTTCTAGGGTTGGGGGTGTGATGCACATAAGGCCACTTAAGATAAAAATGTATGTACTCAGGGTTCTAAATTGTGGTTTGGAAAAAACCTTCCAACAAACAAATACTAATATTTCAACTATTTAAACAAACAGAAACCCAGAGAAAGCGAGTCGGTCTTACCACGGCATAGTTCTTCATGTAGCAGGGCTTGCAGACAGGCTTGTCATTCTCCATAACATACGTCTCTCCGGCAAGGATGCAGTCACAGTCAAAACAGCAGAAGTGCTTCAGATGCCAGTTCTGGCCCTCAGCCTGAGTGTACTCATTACTGAAGATCAGCTGTGGACAGACACGCATCAAAATGTAGACTGAATAGTGCTACCAACCTCAAAACTACAGAGAAACTGATACATGCACAATTAACATTTTGCTTCCAATATCACACAATAATAGTGTTGCAATTACAATTAAACAAAACTACTAATAATACTAATAACTATTAACTAATACTAATACTAACTACTAACTATTAATAACTTCCAAAATACTTTCAATGCTTAAAATAATTGAAATGATCATATCCTCTCTCACCTCATCACAGCCTCCGCAGCGTGGCTTCTCGCTGTCTCCATAGTGGCGTCCACAGTACAGCTTGCCTTTCTTCCAAAAGTAGATCATATCCACCAGGAGTTCGCTGCAGGTACAACACACAAAGCATGCTGGGTGCCACATCTTGTCATAGCCGGCCCGCTCAGCATAGACAGCTGGCTCGCCCAGACGCATGGGCTGCTGGCAGTGATGGCATGACTTGAAAGGAAAGAAGAGAAGGAGAGATTTTTGATTTTATTACCAACATTAACAGGCGATGTAAAACTCAATAATTGTTCAATTCAGTTTTGTTCTCTGTTGGTTTATAATTGGGCTGCAACTGATGGTAATCTTCATTTCCCAATAACCTAGGGATTTTATTTCAAATCAATCATTTAGACTATAAAATTTCAAAGAGTGAAAAATGCCCATTGTAAGTTCCCAGAGCCCAAAGTGACAAAGTGTACTATCATATGGATATGTATGTGTAAAACAAAAGTGTGTGAGAACAGTCAGTTACATCCTGTCCTGAAAAGATTTCTTACAGCCCCTTTGGTTCTAACAAACAGTTATTATGTACTTCCAGTGCTTATCAATAGGTTTGCACAAAAGGGCAATATCCTTCTCTTTGAGTCCATTTCAAAGTCAAACTCCTTTGATATGACAGAGGAAACATTTGAACTTTTGGCCTTAGATCACAGTACTCCCTAAGTATGGCAACGGATGCGCATGTAGATGCAGCAGCTGGTAGCTCCTTCAAACTTGCTACATTTTTGTTTGAAATTGTTAGGGGTTTTTTTTTGGCTATATTGTTGAAACATCACTGAATAATGTCTGTTTGGATTTGATTTAAAGGGCTCAGCCACAATTGTTCGAATGGACTGGATGAGGAGATTTGTAGACATGTAGATGCTGTGGCCTTTAGGCTAGCTCCTTCAAACTGCTACATTTTTGTTTTTATCTGTTATCTTATTATTTCCGGCTTTTTTTTGCTGAAACACGGATTACCTATTAATTGTAAAAGGGTTTGGATTAAAGAGCAGCGGACCTTGAGACGACCCACCCAGCCAGATCAACCGGACCAAACGCCATGGCGGGTGCTGTGTGATCGCCCTGTGAGGAGAGGAAGAGCTGGGATAGGCTTGGTGCTCAAGCGCCGTCAAAGTGGATGGACACTGTTTCCAGATGTCATGTTTATGTGAAGATAATCACCATATTATTATCTTCACTATCTTGTTGCTGTTGTCTTGTCTTGCATTCCCCCTGACGCAAATTCAAAAACTGCACTGAATTACTGGGTGTATATGTGTACGTATATATATAAATAACTGTAGGATATATTGTATGTGTGTAGCATGAAGGGACCACTAACTTAATTTCCTTGTACAACCTTGTGTTGTATATTGATAAATAAATTACCTTGTACCTTGAATGACACATTTTACTGCAGAAAATTGGTCGAATTTCCCTTTATAACACAGAGCCCTAGCCACTGTGACCTGGCCTCGGGGTTGGCAATTAAGATGAGATGACTGCTGGTGGACTTAAGATGAAGGTAGAGATAAGTAAATACAAAGTCGTTAAGACACTCCCTGCAAGGAGACAAGAGTGTGTTCTTGACATTGTGCGGCCATGGATACTATGAGGAATTAAGAGGAAGGATAAAACCAAGACAGTGAGAAAGAGAATATAAGAACAACATGGGATCATGAAAAAGACCAGGAGTTTGTAACAGAAGAGAAAGAAGACAGCAACATGGAGAAAAATACAGGAAAAAACTGAAAAGAATGAGAAGTTGGTGCTGACTTATGCCCTCACTTCAACAATGTTACTCTTCCATAACCACTGCTGCTTCTTGTTTCAATATCAAACCCTTTCTTAACACGAGTCACAGAAGAACTAAAAGCAGGAATACATCATAAGACTCCACACAGCAAGAATTAAGTGACTACACATGGTGATGATGAGATCTTAAAAAACAAACTCCAGTTATAACTCATGACCCACTGTGAATTATAATTAAATCACTATCCATCATCCTGAATGGGGAAGGCTGAGTCGGAGTTGGTCTTATGGGTCCACCTAGTGTCCTGTCTAGGAGTTACACAGTGTGTTTTGTAATTATTACTGACAGTAATGCACTGAGGAAATAACTTAGTCATCCACTTGTACACGCTGTACATCACATACATATGAATTTGAGCCAAATTGGTTGAGAACCAGTAGCAATATCTTGTTGCATCACATTAAAGCAATACTCTGCGTAATCATCTCTGTGCCTGGTGTAAAAACAACAACAGTCAGGACTCAGCTTTGGCAACAATCTGCACAAGTTTCTGAGTAGTAACAATAAAGCATTGTTTGTACCATGTTAGTGCATTAAGTTGCCTACACTCTACAATATTAAGCCCTATTGCATAGATTTAGTATGATTTATTTTATTTTTTAGAGTACACTACAGTACAGTGATCCTGGAGGTAGGAGGGATTCACTGTAGTTGTACAAGGACACTTCTGCAGACTGGGTGCCTGCTGTTATGGGAGCCTGACCCTTGGTCTTCTGACCCACTGAGTAAGGGTCGGCCTTAACTGTTCCACCCTGCTACCTACTAAATTGTAGCATACGATTGTGTTCTTGTAATACATTTTCATTGGTTAATACACAGTATATTATACTGGAATGAGGTGGTGGTAAAGGAAGGAAGGCAGAACTTTTTTCTCCTCTTTGGTTGTTACTTTTCTAAAACCATTTGCAAAAACACCTTTCAGATTATTATCTGCACTTTCAACTATTGTTTCATTAAAATTACAGTGGAATAGGCACACAGACAATATGCCATTAAACCAGACGATAAGTCAATATCATTGTTTATCAACTTTCACTGGAATCATATTAAGATGATACAATCATATGATCATATCATTTAACACATTCATGTTGTCCAATTAATGATTCTGAACAAACTATAACTAAATCAATTAATTATTAACAGTTTGAAGTTGACCACATTAATATATATTTGAAGACTTTTGTTTGATATAATGCATGCAACAGTTAAACAGTTTATTGCTTTGAAATTAAGTTTTTTTGCATTTATTTGCCATATTGGTATATCAATATCAGAAAATATGCTTCTTAATATTGTGATACTAATTTCAACCAATTCATCTGGCCTGGATGCCAATAGAGTGTAGATGTACAGGAAAGTGACAGGCAGATTGATAAATAAATATAAACAGCTTACAAAGGTCTGTTGTGGTAGTCCAGCTTGCTGAGCTCCAGGGACGCCAATGGCTCCAGCAGTGGCAGCAGTACCCATGGCTCCTCCAGCTGGCCCAAGTCCAGCCCCAGGACCTGAAGGTGGTCCAGCACCACCAGCTACAGCTCCGCTACCCCCTGCTCCAGGTCCAAAGCCAGTACCAACTCCAGCCCCAGCCATAGGCCCAACACCAGGGCCTGCAGCCCCTGGCCCAGAACCAGCTCCAGCACCACTAACTCCTGGTCTAAACCCAGCCCCTCCAGCTCCACCACCGGCCCCAGCCCCAACACCAGCTCCAGGTGTACCAACCCCAGGTCCAAACCCTGCCCCTCCAGCCCCAACACCAGCTCCACCCTGCCCTCCTGCCTGAGCGAGAGCCATCTCTTCAGGCAGCATAACATCTCCGACCCCCAGGGCCTCGTCCTTGTACTTGCGGACGTACTGCTGCATTTGCTTGACCTCGGCGGGGCTCAGCTCATGGCACTTGGACGGGTCCTGGTCGTGTTCGGGCAGCTGACAGGCCATCTGCTGCCGACGGTAAGCAGCTCCCTCTGTACCGGCCACTGGACGTTTCTCTGGTGGGAGCAGCTCAATGTAACGTGCCGCCTTGAAGTTAGAGGAAAGATGTGAAGAAACAGTTTAGCTCAAATGGGATGAAGGACAGAGATGAGACGATGGCACAGACAGAAGTCAAGGACCAATCAGAGAGAGAGTAAGGGGACATTCTTGAAAAAAAAAAAAACAACTTTTAAAATAGAGGCTTGTGGTGAGAAAGACATGCAAAACAAGGGTCCTACAGATACAGTAGTAGACTAAGCAAACAGATTCATGGCTTACTAGTTAATAGAGTTTTAAAGTGCTGGTATTACCAGAGTTATAAAGTTCTGGTAGTAAGTCCAAGCAGGAGAAGAGTGACATGGAGAGAGCTGCTGATCTAAAAATTACATCCTATTTTTAATCATATTATTTTATTATTTATTATTATTATTATTATTATTATTATTATTATTATTATTATTAGTTTCAAAAATGCCTGTTGAATAATCTTATCAAATCCAAATTATATATAAGGACTAAACTGACTGTTATTGGGCCCCAAAGTTCCTTAAAAGTGTTCCAAAACTTTATCTTGGTGCTGCTCAGGGGAAACAGACCTTGTAAACTTCAGATCAGACAAAGCAGTTGTGTCATAGATAGCAATGAAATGTATCTGTGATATTAATTTCCCATACTAAACTAGTTACCAAACAGTCTCAGTCTTTACTTATGAACAGCTGAGTTAAGCCACTGTAAAATACCTGCTGACTTAAGTCAACATTTTAAGGATTTTTAAGATTATTTTGCAGACATTTTTCGATTCCAAGACATCAATATAATGCGATGCCCCTATTTAACCACTGGGCAGCTAAGATTCCTTTAATAGTTGCTATCGTTTTTTAAACATTTTATAAAAGCAATAAGACAACAGACTCTTTGTTTTCGAATTACCAATAGGCACTGACAGGCTGGTGTTCATTACGGTTAGACTAAATGCCAAAGCTTTCCTGTGACCACGGTGTGTCACGTCTACAAAACTATACAAACGGCAATGAATAATTGATTACAAAGCCTTTAAATGGAACATACACCCACATGATACCACTTGGAAAGTGGCAGCACAGAGCCGTCTTATGCTGTTTAGGACAAAGTGCAGGCACGGGCTACCAGTGAATAAAGGAAAAGGCAAAAGTTACTTTGTGGTTGATTAAAACTGCATCCACCCAAAAAATCTTGGCTGTAGATTCAACCTACAGCTGATTTATTTGTCCTATCATCACCAAATCCTAGATGTCGCTTAATATGCAATAAATAATGCAATCCCTACTGATCCTACTAATGGTTGAACTAGGCAGGTAACAATGACTTTCATTATCCATTACATAATTTTTTTTGGTTTTCTCAATTAATCGTTTAGCCTATCGCAAGTTCCCAGAGTCTTGTTTTGTCTGACCAACAGTCTACAACCCAAAGACTTTTAATGTGCAATGATATAAAACAGACAAAAGCAGCACATCATCACATTTGAGAAGCTTGAACTAGAGAATGTTTGGCATTTTTTTCTTGATAAATGACTATGATGATAATTCATCAATAACTAATGATAATTCAGCGAATTTCAATAAATCGACGTTAACAGTTCCTTTGTTACAATCATTTTAGCACTAGTTTGAACTCTTACCAGATACTTATTGGCTACTGGTGGTGCCCACTCATAGGTGACAGACTTCATTGGCACATCTTTGGGGACTGGTACCACATTGGCTGATGTGGCACTGACAGCAACTGGCACTTTGTTAGCCTTGACAGGTGTGATGCTGGCTGGTACAGGCTGAGCCTGAGCCTGAGCCTGAGCCTGAGCCTGAGCCTGAGCCTGAGCCTGATCCCTGTTGGGTGTTGTACCTGCAGCAGCTACAGCAGGCTGTACAGAACCAGCTGTGGCAGAGGGGGGCACCAGAGTGGAAGAAGCACTCGGCGGTATAACGTAAGCAGTGGCAGGGCTGGGCAGAGTGATGGTAATCATGTTGCCCTGGTAGCTGGGGATGCCGTCCGTCTTCAGCTTGGCGATGAGGCCGGTGTACTTGGTGTCCTCGAACAGCTTGCCTACCTTCTTGTTCTCCTCCGAGTTCATCTGCACGTTGTGCTCTGTGAGGCCACATTTACAGTTGCGGCAGATTTTTCTGCAGAGGAGGAGGAGAGGAAAACATTTAAGACTTGGATTTTTCAAAGATTTACAAATATTTTTAAAGTTTTTCAGTGTAGGAAAGGGAAATATTGTTTTGCTCTTATTGTGCATGTAGGTGTTGTAGATGTACGTTGTCCCGTGCTTTAATGTGTGAATTCCTAAAAAGTGATTTATATCATTTTATTGATGCTTGATTCAGTGTGGAACAATGCATTTCTACATTTACATATACATATCATATTATGTAGCTTTGGAAATGTCTTGAATTATCCTCAAATCCATTATGCTCTCTTAACTGCATTGTATTTTATTTAAAAAAAAAAACCCAACAACATGCTTTTCTTTTGCAAATTTTCTTACTATAACAATTACAATCTGCTACAACTTTGCTACAATACTATACCAATACAACAAGCTCAGTGTTAAATTCAAATATTTGCACTTTTCACATGCCTCAACACAACTTGCTTCATATTTGTAGAGTAACTAAGACATAATTTATGCCTGCTAGGCATGCTTCAGCATGACCAGGCCCACAGATTTCTCTCGGCAGTGTCAAGCTGTTTAAACCCAGTTTTATTTTTATAGGTGAGCACAAACAGCAATTATGAAAGTGTTTATATTCAGGAAAGGTCGTAAACTGTGCAAGTGACACAAACAGCTCCATAGCACTACTAAAGGTCTAAAACTCCACATGGAACCTTTTAATGGTAATGAAGTATATATTCAAATTATGAATATGCAGCATAGTTCTCATAACTTAAGTTTTGGAGTTGAAGAAAGCCTTAAACTAGGTGCAAAAGCTTTCCGTGTGTACAAAGCCTATATATGCTTATAAACTACAGTATATATAGTAAAATACTGTAGATCCCCACAGATCCAACATGGCATGGTAAGTAAGACTTTAACAGTACAACATTCCTGGCTGAATGTCAGACACATTAAAACCACCGCCACAGACCCGTGCTGGGCCTTTGTGCTGGTGCTGCGGTGGGCATCAGGGCACCTGGTGCTGTCTTCAGGAAAACTAGCCAAGTGTGGATGATTGTCCAGACAGAACAGTATTTCATAACTCACTGGTTCAAATAAATGCACATATTGTAACAGACAGGGGAAGCAAGGCAGAGAGCCCTTATTTTTTTTTTTTTTTTTAAACAACACAGTATCTACACTATAATTTATGTGAGCATCTTTGCAGAAGTGTGGCTTGGAGGGCCGTTCTCAGCCTCCAATTTCAGTTATTTTGTTGACTCAGGACCAGAAGCACTCATGAAGGCTCCACCCCCCCTACTCTCAGCACTAATTAGACCTAAAGTCATCTACTGTAAACTCACACTGGCCTGATATTTTCACTCTCTGCATTGTTTTTGTTAACAATAAGCTGATGGGACGTGGGACTCTGTGTTCCATGACTCCTGCTGCTATCAGAGTATTTTCAACTAAGCAAAGAGGAAAGTGATGTTATTGACCAGTCTGGGCCATGAATGGAAGTTTTATTTGCTCTTCTTGTATTATTACAGGAACAACGTGCTGAATAAGCATGCTTTCCTTTAATGTCCTGCTTCATAATCATATACTAACATACCTGGCAGCTGCCCAATAAAAACTGTTTTCTTCTGTGGGCCACTAAAGAGCTCCACCTGAGGGTTCAGTACTTTGCTCACCAGACCACCTTTGACCATAGTTGCTGCTCATTCACTTAAATTATCCAAACGTCTCTAGACACAGGAAGTCAAGGGATTGAGACTGACTTGCCACTGTAAAGCTTGTTTCTGTGGCGCTTCTATGCTGCTTGACAGAAGCTGTACAAACCTCCAGAAATGCAGCTCAAAGCCTTCGCACTTGTCCTTGCATTTCAAACAGGCTGCTCCAGCGCCAAACTCGTGTCCGAGGGTCATCTGTAAACAGAGCACATGAGGGAGATTACAAGTGCTATCACAGTTTTGTTTTGACTGCTAAACCGCTGAAAGGAACTGCTGAGCTTCCTTAGGGCAGGGACGTAAAATTACAAATTTCAAGAGGCTGTTATTTGCTCTTAGAGGAATTACAAACTTATTAACAAGCTGCTCTGGTGCTGCACACTATAGACCAACATCAGATTGGGAATTCTCAGGGGACCCAGACACTTTGAGAAGACATTTGTGATCTTCAATATGGGAAATAATTACTCTGGACTGCAAATGGTTTGTAGGTAAAATAACATCTGGACGCACTATTCAGGATTAATAAACTAAATTATTTTTGACAATATAACTTAGTTTGGGGAAAAAATATGCAGTTTTTAAAGTTGCCTTCTTATTGGAGTTCAGCCGATTTGTGATCCAAGTAAAACCGTTTTCTTTTTGCCTTTAGAAATATTTCAGCAACATTTAACTGCAATCAGGAATTTTATCCTTTCCAGTTTTCTGGCTGCTGACTTTGTGCTGCTCTTCTCCTGTTAACATCTGAATCCTTTTGCTTGGCTTCAGTGTCAAACAATGTCCACCATAAGCCATTACCACTGTTTATGACCATATATGGTCAACTATTCAATGCTGTTGAAAGCCTTGTGGGATCTCAGCAGGCACCCCTTTTGTCAGACAGATGTTTTTGACCCAAAAGACACTCACAACTGAGGAATGCAGACAGTGACTCCCGATTTTAACGACAGAGCTGTGATGCCAACATTTTAACTTCCGTTACAACCTCCAGAGTAGTGAGACTTTCCTCCCCTGGGAGCCGTTGAGGAGCAGAAGAATGGAGCTTAGCACCGTGATTTGTTATGATGATTAAACACATCAGTGAATCTCAGTGAAGTTGCTCATGCAACTTAAGATTCTTATATATAAATAGAATTTCTGGGGTAAATGTTAAGCTCACTTCATTCTAGTTGTACAGTGAAGGATTGTCAAACTGGCCTGGAAAACAAAAAGTAATAGGACAAATGTACTTTAATACAGTAAATCCAGTTTTAACCTTATGTTATTCTCTGACTTTGACTGAACTCCAAGCACCCATCATTATCCAGTAATCTATTTATTCCTTAGATTTTACCTACTTAATTTCTTTAAAATGGATTATATCCCTTAAATATGTTTTAAAACTTGTATGCTGTATTTTGTATATTGTTTTAATGCATTAAATAAAGGACTTATGTATGCAATGTGCTATATAAATTAAATTAGCTTGCCTTACAGTATGCTGATAAAAGTGGAAGCACATTGAAAGCTGTTAAACAACATTCCGTAAACAAGGATTGCATTTTAAAAAGGTTACAAATCTGAGCAGACATTTTCAGTACTAGACAGTTTTTCATTCTTGTATATATATATATATATATATATATATATATATATACATAACTTATAACATAAGTCAGATACCTTGCCTCTTCTCAGAGTGCTGTGAACTACATACTTGCACTCCATCTTTTCGAAGGTTTGTCAATTTCAGAGAATCGGCAGTGTTCATTTTAAGGCACTCTGGCTGAGAACATCAGCTAAATACCTCAAATGCACAAGTAAGTGTTGGGATTTAGAACGAACCAAGCTAAGTGTTCACTACTTGTGGGAGTCTAAATATTTGTTTCGGGCATAGTGTTGATGACTGACCATTTTTGGCTGAGGTCACTCAGAGTGTGTCACTTTCCTTGGAACACAGTTTCACAAACTGCATTAGCAGTTGATGTTGATTAGTGACTTTGTATTGTGACTAAGCCTGCAGGGTAATTCATTCCGGTGACAACACAAGAGGTTGCTCAGACACAAAGTATACAGTTCAGGTCTAATGAGTCACATTCATGAGTCATTTTGTTGCAACAGGCCTGAACTGCAGACCAGTGGCAGCTGTAATGACAGTAGTCACATTTGAATTTCAGCAGGCCACCTGCTCTCAGACCACGACATCTTGTTTCAGCAACATCAATACGAAGCACACATTTTAAACTTTTAAATGTGAACTGAATTGTTATTTGAGATGTGTCTACAGTATTTTATTTCTAATGTGTGCAGCAAAATGCCTGCAGTTGATAGCAGAACAAAACTGTGTGCATTAAGATTGTCAGTCAAGGAAGCAGAGTTTAGTTCAATCAGGTCTGAACCACAATTCATTAACTGATTTTTTTTAGATTTAAGCAGCACTTTCCTACTTCACACTGTAGCAGCTTATAATGTAATTAGCATATAATGTAACAACTCACACTCCTCTGACCAAAACTTCCTTCTTTTGAGTATCTGGGTGGGGTGAAGATTATAAATAGGCTATATTCAGCTATCTAATATCATCAAAAATGCCTTCTTGCTGTGGTTTTGGAGATAATTTTCTGTTTTTGTCATTTTTTTTATGTGGCACTTCTGTGACCACTTGCCAGTCCATTACATAAATCTTCATGCACACAGAGGATTATGTCACTTATGTTGCAAATTTTTCCTCATAATTTTTCCCTATTGCCTTCAACAGCTATTTAGGTAACTCAAAATTAGGTCAGAGAGAAAGATCGCCAGAAACAACTTTAATTTAACAGAAATGGCAGAGATGATGATTTCCCTGCCTGTAAACAGTGCACAGCTGTCTTTTGGGGAGACTGCATGAGCTTAATTGAGCATAATATTACCTAAACACACAGGTTGCTTTTCTTGAAAATGGCAGTTCGACAGTAATTACAGCAGCCTCTCGCTGACTGAGGCGCTCCCAGCAACCTGCGGCCGCTGCAGACTTATCTCCTCCAGGGATTAAAAGCAGATGTCAGACTGGGTCTGTCTGGGTCACCCAGCTGCTCAGATTCACTTTCTAGCAGCAGCTTACTGTATACATTGTATAAATGAGTTTCCTGACCGGTGCGTTAATGGAGTCGAGCTTGTTAAGTTACCAACAGGTCTCACTGACTAGCAACAAGCAAACTGATCTACAAACAGACTAGGAAAATGCCACCAGCCACATGAATACATTTTGGCTCTATTACAGGCTGGTGAATTCCTTCACTTTGGCAGACAAATAGCTTTCTGTTGGTGATTCTGCTCCACTCACACTGCCAAAAAAAGAATCAAATAAGACCTTGTAGAAGGACACTGGCATCACATCATGTGCTTCAACTAATTTTGATTGACAGTTGGTCTGCATTTAAAGCAAGAATCACTGTTTAACATGAATCATGCTGGAAACATACTGGTGTTTGGTACACACAGACTGCCATTACAGACAAGATTTTTAAAGTTACTTGTACAGTTGACTGAAGCCAAAATGATGACAAATTAAAGTTGCAGCTTATGGAGTGATTGATGCTGCAGCTTCACACTAACCAGCTTTTACCCCTGCAGCAATCTGCACTGCCCTTACACTGCTGCCAGCTATCTGCAGGTCTACACAAGGATCCCATGCACCCCAGTAAAGGGCCTCCAGGCAACCAAAAGAAATGTTTGAAACTTTTTTTAAACTACTAATTTGCAGGTTGGATTGAGCTGTACATTATTATAGATTGAAGTGAACATTGAACAATTCCAACAATGTGTTATATCCTAACCTACTCAGCAGGTTAGGATGTTACTGTGCTTAACAGGCAGACGATAAATACATGATCTAAGGGTGACCTCTGGCAGTCAACTGTTTTCAGTACAAAACCTTTACAGGAGATTTTAAAAGCAAATTTCCAATTAGTTACACTGTGATTATCCATGGGTCATACGTTGACTAATCAGAAGAAATCCAATGTAGGCTATGCAAGAAATCAAACATGTGCCCTGCAACGATGTGCATCTAAAATTATCTTAAATAAATGAACATCCTTTGGACAAACTCTGTAACCTATTCTAAATGTAATCCCTGTCTAGGACAGTAAAACCAACACTTTCAGAGAACCACCTTAACATTTTAAGTCACATAGCAGACTAGATCACTTTTCCTCCTCACTTGCATGACCAAATTCCACTTAAAACTCCCCTCATTTTACATCATCTTGCTTAAATACTGAAGTTCATAAGGAGGAATATTTTAGCAGCTATATAATTCAAACAGCAACACTTCCTCTTTGGTAAATTAACTTTTGCAACTGGTTTGCATTTTACTGTCACGATGATTTTAGCCCTCGAAAATAGAGTTGTTGTCGGTATAGAGGAATGCGCACTAATACCAAAACATCAATACTGCATAGACTAGAACTGTTTGGTGTACAATATCCATGCCGAACTTTGCAATGACTTCTATTGTTTTGCTAAATAACTGCTAATATGTTATAGAGATAGTTTTGTTGATACGCAGGGTGACACTATGTAATTGTCAAAATATCTAACGCAGTTTGGCGTTGAGTTCGTTCAGGGACGTAACCTTGCTAAGAAAGAAGGGTACAAAGTTAGTTTTGTAAACCAATCAACAGACAAGTGCTTGTTAATGTCTATCAACTAGCTATTGCTGTTAAGTTAGCTAGTAGGTTTATTTATACACTTTTATTTCCATTTAATCAATAAATACGCAAAAACATGACTCTGAAACACGTTAGAAATGAAAGCCGAAAAGCAAACAAGAAACTCTGTGATACTGTAACTTTTCTCGCCACCTGCACAGTGTTCGGAACACCTTTTCAGGGCGTTCCCCGGTCTGTCTGAGATACCGAGTACACTGGGGGTAAAGCTTACCTTCTTCACTTCCTTCTCTATCTCCATGTTTCTGTCTGTCAGCGCGGAGTTTAGTCGGTCCAGACGAAGCGAACAGAGGAGCCGCTACTTACACAACTGTCAAAACCAAAAACTGATAGAAACCGGACCAGAGAAACAGTACAACAACCCGGTTCTCTCTCCGTTTTCTCCTCCGTAGAAGTGTCAAGTTCAACAGATTGGACAAAATAGTTTCCGGTAAGAGCTTTCAAAATAAAACCCTTGTTCGCACGGTCTACCTACAGGTACATACAGTCTATGGAACTAATTATTAACAAACAAACAAATACAATTATGAATATTATGAAAAGTACTAAATTTTTTTATTGTATGTGCGACAAAAGTAAAATGAATAAGCGACAGAAAGATGGAGACAATTGTAGATTTAGCATATACAAATATATAAAATACACAAAAATATACTTTTTGAAATACGTGAATGGCAAAATGACAAATACAATTACATTAATATGCTTTTTTTTACAAGAAAGAGGAGCACTTATGTAAATTAACAGCCTGTAGTGTCATGGGAGGTGCACAATGTGCTCATATCCATAGTAACTGGTAAACTGCTCAAAATTGTTTTGCAAAAAATATTCATTGTAGATAGGTGTAAATACCACAACACAGAATGTGCAGATTTTTTTTTAGATGTACACGTACTTTATGTAAAAAGCCACTCATACCAATAGTTATCACACAACAGTTTACAAAGACTAGAAGTCACTACAAGATTCCACATAATCACTTATGTTAAAGCTACTTTGATGGTCTGTTTAACACATATTATTATTAGTCTTATCATTATTATTACCATTATTATTTTATTAATATTACCACTACCATTACATTATTATTATTTTAAAATTCTATGTGGAATTTGCATTGTGCTGCTGTATGCTCTCTTTCCCCCTGCTCGCTCTCTCTCTCTCCCCCCAGCCTGTCGAGGCAGATGGCCACCCACCCTGAGTCTGGTTCTGCTCGAGGTTTCTGCATCTTAAAAGGGAGTTTTTCCTCGCCACTGTCGCCAAGTGCTTGCTCGTGGTGGGAATTGTTGGGTCTCTGTAAATAATATTACAAAGAGTACGGTCTAGACCTGCTCTATAGGGAAAGTGCA
Source organism: Siniperca chuatsi (assembly GCF_020085105.1). Lineage (NCBI taxonomy): Eukaryota > Metazoa > Chordata > Actinopteri > Centrarchiformes > Sinipercidae > Siniperca > Siniperca chuatsi. The sequence goes on along the minus strand of NC_058045.1, from coordinate 28,543,427 downwards.
ACGAGATAACTTGGTTATGAATTGGCGCTATATAAATAGAATTGAATTGAAATGAATTGTTTGGTGGTCCTGCTGCCGTCTGACAGGTGATACAGAAGTATCCGCTGTCATACCACCAGACTACAAAATAGCTTCTTTCCTCAGACTCCTCAACTCCACCTCATCTTCCGCACTCCACTATATATTAAATGACGTGGAACTTTCTGTTATACTGGTTTGGCACATTACCATACCGCTACCTTGTATTCTATATGTATATAAGTACCTGTATTTATTGTTTTTATATTTATTTTTATTCTGTTAAAATTTTAAATATTTGTATATATGTTCTGTGTGTGTAGTGTGAAGGGGGCTACAACTTTAATTTCATTGTGCAGCCTTGTGTTGTAGAACATTACATAAGTTTGATCCACAGAAAAATTTACCACAAGATAAACCAATTCAACTTAGTTTGAAGAAATTATTATAGCCTATATATATCTGGCATAACATCATACAAATAATACTGCTCCTGAACAGTCAGAAACAGGAGTCAGCAGCTTAAAAAAAATATGCAAATGAACATTGCATTTGCAGTCATTTTTGCCTTTCATTTTGAAGATAATGTTTCCTTACTTCCGGAAAAACATTTAAACTCTCTCACCGGCTTGACGCGGGTTTCACTTTGGAGGTCCCGTTCACTTTTCATTGATTTTCAAGGCGGCACTTCCGCAATGATAGATCTTCATATTGACCAATAGGAATAGAGAAAGCGGGCACTAGAGCGCAGGACGACCAATCAGAGAGCAGCAGGGGTGTGTTCTTGTAACAAAGGATATGATAGTAATTTGATAGATCCAACCTTCTGCTGTTCTGATTCTAAATTTCCTTCTTTTTCGTACAAAGAGTTTACTTTTTATTGTCCTTATCATGATGTTGCGAGTTACAATCCAGGCAGGTGTGAAAAAAAGAGAAATATGTCCATATCCCCATGGTGAAATTTGTCTTTAAAAGACATTCATTTGTGAATGCAGTAGTACACATTGGAATAAGCCATTTACACACACACACACACCCACCCACACACACACACAAACCACACACCACAGCTGGTTTTGTTTTGTGATCTGATGTTTCGTGGTTCATACTGAGACGCCTGTCAAACAACTGCAGTGTTGCCTCAGGGACAGGAAACAATGTGGTTAGCAACTTCCTCTGTAAATGGCCTTTTCAAAGGAAACAACACTGTCACACCCTGACAGGACAGATGGTGTCATCTGTCAAGGAACCGGGTTTGATGAGTGTGGATGAGTGTGGATGCTGTTTTTCAGCAGCACCCTGCTTCACTGTGATGCCTGATCTGTGCTGTCTGGTATGAACATCTGTGATACAAAATGTCCTTTGTGTTTTAACATCTATAAACACTCAGGCAGCTGTTCCCCCCCATTTCCAGAGATGTCGTCATTTCTTCTGCAGTATCCAAAACTTAATACAACCTCATCATCATGTTACCTGTACAATGCTATTTAGAAAGTGGACAGATGAATCAAAAGGCATTTTAAAGTTAGACTTAACATCAATGATATGATGCCTAAAAAGAAACCCAACTTATTAGCTTGAACCACAAAGTTTGGTGGTTGGTGTAACAAGAAAAACAAGTGCCACGGTCTCCATGTGCTGATTTGGAAATGCTGGTTAGGTTTTCTTCTTCTGACACCTGTCAGTTGACAGTATTCACACTGTAGGTGGCACCCACGGCCAGATTTGAAAATTCCCCTGCCTGGGCGTAAAGCATCAGCTACCGGGGTTCACATAACATCTCATACCATCACATTTCCTTCAACCATGACCGCAGTCTTTCCCTACTGCTGCCTTAACCTAAAACAAAGTAATGCTGCTGTTTTTTGTCCAACAGATGGGGGCAACAGATCAACAAAGCACTCCTATGGGTCATTTTGGAGCGCACTGACCATCTATTACTATAAGGTATGTAGTGAGGACTTCACTCACTCGTGATGACTAAAGACAAGTTGACAAGATGTATCTGTGAATTTGCTCTTCACCCTCTCCTGCCCATTTTAACTTTAACTAGTGCCCCTATATGACCAGGTCCCGTCAAGGGTAGAGTGTTTGTGTGTGTTGTGTTTGCCCAATCTAGAGCCAGTGATTGGTTTGTCCTTTCTGGGCTACTGTAGAAACATGACGGTGCAACATGGCGATCTTCATGGAAGGGGACCCGCTCCCTTTGTAGATATAAAGGGCTTATTATAAGGTAACGAAAACACAATGATTCTTATTTTCAGGTGATTATACACTAATGAAAACATACTTATAAATATTATATTCCATTTCTGCCAATAGCTCCTCCTAAATGTTACACACTGGACATTTAATAACTTACTAAGTTTAGTAAATAATATGTCCTTGTTGAAAAATGTTCACATATTTTCACTGCATACCAACCACAGCATGAACAAAGACTTTCCCAAATGTTCTTTAGATTCTCCATCATTTTTGCCATAGTTCTAATGTGTAAAAGTTATGGATTGCAGCTTTAAAGCATAACTGCAGTCACTTTCAAGCTGGACCATATTTACCACCATTGTTCATCCAACTTAATAGTAGAATCCAAATATTTTTACTTCCTAGAAAACAGTGTCTCATTACCTCAGTGTGCATCTTTCGGGAAGTGATTTTCATTCGAGTCCTAACCATTCAAGAAATATGTCTTGACTACATGTTTCAGTAGAAAAGAATACATCAAAATAAGGAAGTTACATATTCTCAAAATACTTTTTCACTGTGACAAAAAGCAGAATTTAGACAGCTGTAGCTGATGCCTTCAGTGATACCCAAGGAGCTCAGTATCTTGCTTAAGGACACTTCAGCAAGACACATGGATGTGGACGGACACACTGTCTGCTTTACTCTGTGAATCAGGAACCCTCTAGCAGGTGTTTTCCACACCTGACTCTGTCTCGGGTTCTGTCTCTTTACTTTTCCTCTGCAGTGTCCTTATCAGCTGGGTTGCATAACACAGATTCTGGGACATGTACAGTGGAGAGAAGTCGTATTAGTGAGTAATGTCAAGGATCTTTGCTTTGCAATTATGTGAACTGGCTTTAAATGATTAAATGCTCAAATGTGTGGTCAATATTGTGTGATAAGGACATAAGAAGGTATTCATATGAAGGAACAATTGGATTTTAGTGTCATTCAGAAATGCTGAAAACCTCATCTGACGTCCTTTGCTCAAGATTTAAACATTCGCGATGATTATAAGAACTTAAATGTGACAGTTTTAGAAGTAGAAGGCAAAAACTGGCTAACGCAAATAGTGAGTGTTACTTTGATGCAGGTTTTCTGTTTGTTAGTGCCGGTGTCACATTTTTTGGCGGATATCTCATTTTGCAATGAAACCCTGCAAAAGCACCAGATGTGAATTTTTGCACGCTGACATCTCAAGTTGGCTCGTGTCTGGAAGTGTTTTTCTGCAAACACGTAGCGTTCACAGAACAGTTGGTTTAAATTTAGCTAATTGAAGCCGCTTGTTGCTTGCAGTCTTGCCCCAACAGCAACAAAGAGGAAGCTGAAACACACAGAAGACAGCCGTGGCTTCCTGTTGAGCAGTGAGATTCCATCTTGAGCTCTAAACTGAATTTAGACCAGCACTTCATGCCAACTGATAGCGGACCATAACCTACTATTGTTTCATTGTATTGTTTCTTCTCATCAGTTTTTTCATCAACTGTGGTTATTCACGCAACAATAGCAACAGGAACAAGTGACAAGGACACAATATACTGTGTATCTGACGCAATATAGTGGTGAGATGAAGCCATATTGTGAAAGTCAGATGACATAAAACAAACAACAAAGAATCAATAAAACCATACCATATTGGATGAAATGAAGGTAAAAGCTCTCTACAAAAATAAGGGGCATATTTTTTGATAAAGACATTTCTATAAATAAATGTTTAAAAGCAAATATTACATCAAGAAGAGGGTGTTCTTTATTAATCACATACAATATGCAGAACCCTTTTTGGTGCTATAAAGAAAAGAAAATCTTACATGATGACACGGTTTTTACTTGTGTTTCAACAGTTAGTCAATTAGGGGATGGGTTGTTACATAAAAAACAATAGCCAACTGTTATATACACAAAATATATGAAATATTCTCCGGTTCCAGCTTCTCAAATGGGAGGTTTTGCTGTGTTTCTCTGTTATATATCAATAAGCTGAATACATTTTGAGTTTTGGAAAAAGCAAGCACTTTGGTCCGTAAACTTGTGAGGGGCATTTTTCACTATTTTCTGACATTTTACAGACTAAGCGATTAAACAATTCATCCAAAAATAACTGTCAGACGAATTGATACAGAAAACAATTCAGCCCCAGTTTTTACTCTTTATGACTCTTTATTTTGCTCTTTTGTGTGTACATCATGTATATGTAAGGAAGACCTTGAACAACCTTCATTTTTCTTTGTAAACTGAAGACAACTGCAGATATGTCAAAAACATACCACTGCATGGTGCAAGTTTTGGTCTGGTATCTCCAGGCTGGTGTGGGAAAGGGACCAGCTGCTGACACACCTCCATCACCTTAAGCAAGGTTGTGGTTTGGACACGTGACCTGGCGCACTCAGCCATAAAAGCCTGTGTTCGGCCCTGCCAGGTTCACACTGTCGGTCACGATGAGGGGGCTGCTCGCACTCACCGCGCTGTTTGTGGCCGTTCTCGGCAAGGAGACGTTTGAGGGGTAAGCGGGCCTGCCAGAGCCTCTCACTGCTGCTGTCTATATATATATGTGTGTGCATAAATGGGAAATAATAATGAATCAATATAAAGTGCCTATAATAACACTGGTTCAGATACCTAAAGTGATAATCCACTTTCATAAATAAATGCACTGGCTTTTATTTTTCTGTGGAAGTTTACAAGCACAGGAACCAATGCATGTACAATGCACATTGTGACTTTTTAAGGGGTCACCCAAAAAAACGTATTTTCTCAGTTGCCCTTAGTGGTATGTGTCTGTCTTTCAGATGTTCAAGATTTTCAATAAATTCCAGTCAATTAAAAAATCTGAGACAGATTTTTTTTTTTTTTGTAATTTGGTTGAAGCAACCCTTTAAAGATACACTGGCAGCGATCCTCAGACTGAGCTGTACTGTTTCATCATCATGCTATAGTCTTTTCTTCCCACCCACCTCCCCACTCTCTTCTGCTATTGCTGTTGATGTTTTGAAAGTGTCCAGAAAGGCTCAAACTAAAGGTATTATGACCAATTCATATTTGGTGTCAGGTATTTTCACTGGTGGGAAATTTTACCTAAAAAGACAGATCAGTGTGCCATTGGTCGAGAGAAAGCTGAACTCACTCATGGTGGTCAAACAATGAACATTTGGACATAACGTATGTCAACTTGCATAAGCAGAACCAGCCTGCCTTGATAAATCTTACTTCACCCCATGTCTGCCAACTTCTCTCTTGTCGTGGGATCTTGAGTTGAGTAAAAAGATGTAAAACATTGTGGTTCTCTTTTTGCAGGCATCAGGTGCTTCGCATTGTTGCAAAGGATGATGTCCAGCTGTCTCTTATCAAGGACCTGGAGGACATGATTGAGTTTGAGGTAATTAATCATCCACAAACAATAATTTAAAATAAATTCTAAAATACAAATAGAACGTAAAAAATGAAATAGCAAAGCTTCAAATAAATGACACCTTATCTTAATCTCTTTCTTTATGACCAACCTCAACCTCACCTCAAATTTGATTAGACCTAATTTGGTGCATGATATCTGTGTTTTCTTTCAGCTGGACTTCTGGAGGGGGGTGACTGATGTGGCCACTCCTGTGGATATCAGAGTTCCCATGCACAGCCTGCAGTCCGTCAAAATTTACCTGGAGACTCAGGACGTTGAGTACTCCATCATGATTGAAGACCTGCAGGTACGAGACCTGCAAACAGCCTGGATTCTCAAGTCCAATTTCTTCCATGTGTTTTTGAGTTTTTCAGAAGTTTGACCTGATTTTGGGCCAAAGTTCAGTCTGTCTGAATAATGGATTTTAAAAAATACATTTTTTTTACCTCGATTTGTCGTGCAGGTGTTGCTGGACGAGGAGCAGGAGGAGATGGAGTCGGCTGCTCGTGTCGCTGAGCCCAGAAACACTGACAGCTTTGACTTCTCTAGGTACCACAGCATCAGCGAGGTTCGTACACACACACTCACTCAGGAAACTGTTATCCAGTAAGACCTTTTTGAGGCCCTATTTCACTATAGGGACTCAAAATAATGTGTTTTTTCAGACTTTGTTCATGGTTGTGTGCGAAGTCAAGTGTGCCAATTGACTTATCCCTTAAGTGTGGCAATATCCCTGCAACAAATAGAATTTCACCAAAACTTCAAAAGTCACGTATATCCAGTCCATTTTTGGGAACAAATACATGTAAAACTTAAAAGGTCATCCAGCCATCTATCCATCCATTTTCTGCTGCTTCTACGGGACCTGGTCAAGGTGGCTGCAGGCTAAGCATGCTAGCCTGGACGTCCCTTTCCCCAGCAATGTTTTCCAGCTCCTCCTGGGAGATCCAGAGGCGTTCCCAAACCAGATGAGGTAAATAATCTCTCCAGCGTGTTCTGGGTCTACCCCGGGTTCTCCTACAGGTGGGTGTGCCTGGAAAACCTCCAAAGGAAGATGCTAAGGAGGCATCCTGATCAGATGCCTGAACCGCCTCAACTGGCTCCTTCTGATGCAAAGGAGCAGCGGCTACTCCGAGCTCCCACTGGATGTCTGAGCTCCTTACCCTATCTCTAAGGGTGAGCCCAGCCACCCTACGGTGAAAACTCATTTTAGCCGCTTATATTCAAGATCTTATTCTTCAATGCCCAAAGCTTATAACCATAGTTGTGGGTTGGATATTTGAGGACCAGATGACTCATAGCAACTGCCCTGGTACCCCGTACTCGCACAGCCCACACAACACATGTCTGGACTGGATGGGCAAACACCCATGACCCCTCTTGTAACCCTGCAAGGGTAAAGAGCTGGTCCACTGTTCGGTGATCAGGACAGAATCTGCATTGCTCCTCCTGGATCTTTACAGCACCCTGGCATAAGGGTGGCTGAGTAGTGTGACACCCTGATAATTGGAGCGCACCCTCTGTCTCACCATGCTGGTCTGCCATTCCGCAGGCACTGTTCCTGACCTACAGGCAACATTGAAGAGGCATGTCAGAAGAGACATCCCAACAGTGTCCAGAGCCTTCACTATGTCAGGGCAAATCTCATCCACACTTCTTAATTACCTCAGAGACTTCTGCCAGGGATATGGGTAAGGCATATGGGTGAGGCTTCCCCGAAGTCTTCCACAGAGGATGTGTTGGTTGGGTTCAGAAGTTCCTCAAAGTGCTCTTTCCACTGTTCGACAATATCCCCAGTCAGAGTCAGCAGTTCTCCTCCCCTGCTTGAGCCAAGGCCTGCTTTTCCTTCCTGAGCCAGAACTTCCTTGAGATCAACCAAAAGTCTTTCTCCGTAGCCTAACTCACACCTGGGTTTTTGCTTTGGCGACCACTGAAGCTGCAGCTCTTTTGGCTTCCGGGTACCTGTCTGCTGCTTCAGGAGACCCCTGGGCCAACCGAGCCCAAAAGCCCTCTTAATAGCTCTTAAATTTAAAAGAAAATGTAAAAATAAAACACAAGTAAAATACACAAATACAAACACACTTTAATGGCAAACTTGGCTCTGAGTTCTTCCCTGATATCAGTAGAGCACACTAGCATCCAACTAGACTATGTTGCAACCCAAAATGATCGCACTTCAACAACAGATTTAAACTCACTCAAGACAGACCGTGGCACAGTGCTACACAGAATTATGTCATGCTCAACTGATGCTCATGAATAAAGACCAGGATTTTGTCTTTGGTTTAGATCTACAGTTTCCAGGACATGCTGGTGGCTGAGAATCCCAACCTGGTCAGCAAGGTAGTGATTGGTCAGAGCTACGAGGGCCGTCCCCTGAATGTGCTCAAGGTAAATAAAACAAACAGGCTGAGTCCAGCAAATGAAGGCTCTATAATTATAAAAAAAAATTGTTGGACTGCTCCTTTCCTTTCCTGTGTCTTAGTTCAGCACCGGTGGAACCAACCGTCCCGCCATCTGGATCGACACTGGAATCCATTCCAGAGAATGGGTCACTCAGGCCAGCGGCACCTGGTTCGCCAAAAAGGTGCTTTGATAATTCACACATTGTTTTTGGTCTTCACTGTCTCTGCATCTTTTGACCACTAACCTGCTGCACTGACTATTGTGTTCTTTACATTTCTGTGAGTAGATCGTGACTGATTATGGACGTGACCCCGCTGTTACCGCCATCCTCAACAAGATGGATATCTTCCTGGAGATTGTGACCAACCCTGATGGCTACTTCTACACCCACACCAGCGTGAGTCTCTCATAGCTAGAATTTTTTACTAACTGATTTCAGAATTATTTCCTGCCACATTCAGGTTTTAGATTGAGAATATTCCCTAGTGGCCTTTTTTAAAGGCTTCTTCTGGTGTTCTTCAACCTTCAAAGTTGTAATGACTCTGGCAATTAGAGAGTTGTCTCATTGTCATGTGAATTTGAGCATGGCACATGTTTCCTATTCCATTTTCAAGGACACGAATACCAAGACTTGTAAATCCTGTCTTCCTCTCCACAACTACTGTAAGCAGTGATATTTTCTAGTTCATAACTTGTATAGATGATACTAGAACCTTTCAGGTTCAAATGTAACATCTGCTCGGTAAAGATACATAAAGACAGGAACTGGTGTTAGAAATTAGCTGACATGATGATGTAACACATCTAATAATTGTAAATCTGTTAAAGTGTATTCCTGTCTGTCTCAATCATAGTCACCATAGATAAATAAATCAGGAGTTATATAAACAGAAAGGAAGGTATGAACCCAAAATATAAAAGTGACAAATTGTTACTAATTGTTACTGTTTCCAGAACCGCATGTGGCGTAAGACCAGGAAGCCCAACTCTGGCTCCAGCTGTGTGGGAGTCGATCCCAATAGGAACTGGGATGCTGGTTTTGGAGGTAACATCTTTCTCTTGTAGCTGAAATCTACCAAGGCACCGCATGTCATTCACAAGAATTATTTTTAAAACTCCAAACCTACCCTTCAAAGTAATTATCAGTGAGGTTTTTGTCTTGTTGTTTTGTTTTGAAATGATCAATGATTCAGTAACATATTATTACTTATCTTTTTTGTCTTTTTGACCTGTATTTAAAATTGCTTTGTGTAGAATTTTAGTGAGGCATTGGCGTCTGCCAGTGTTATGCTCGATACTACCACCAGATGGTGACAAAGTACCACATTTTAATTCCTACACACAGTGGCTTTAAACAGGATGATCTTTTTCAAGACAGACCTGGCCAAAATGGAAGCACAATTACACAGATTTGCTACAAATTGTTCTCCAACATGCAGAGGACACAATACAAATTACATCAAATAACACACATTTGGTTGGTTGAGTCATACTACAGTCACTACATGACATGTTTTGCCCCTTTGCACTTTATAGATACACCTATGTACAATGAGTATTAGTATCTAAGGAACCAAGTGTTCAGAGGGTGTTTATAGACGGTTGCATCGATTTTCTTGCAGTTTCTCTAACTCGGTTGTCATCCCTGTGTAGGACCTGGTGCCAGCAGTAACCCCTGCTCAGAGACCTACCGTGGACCCAGAGCTCACTCTGAGTCTGAGGTCAAGTCCATTGTGGACTTTGTGAAGTCCCACGGTAACTTCAAGGCCTTCATCTCCATCCATTCCTACTCCCAGATGCTCCTGTACCCCTATGGTTACACCACGACTCCAGCCAAGGACCAGGCCGAGCTGGTAAAAATCACAGTTCTTGCCTTTTATGACTTTTTTACCCAGAACGTTTTTGTTTTTCATGATCAAAATGGGAAAACTGATTGTAGATCTCTTCTGGGCTCACTGTCCCTGTGAAGGTCTGCCTGTAATGTTAGAAGTGTAATATATGAGAAACTATGTGATCATGGTAATATCTTCCCACAGCACAATCTGGCTCAGAGGGCTATCACTGACCTGGCCTCCCTGTACGGTACTCGCTACAGATTCGGCAGCATCATCAACACCATCTGTAAGTTTCAGCAAGACTGCTTATAATATTCGTTTTACTTTATCCCACTTAATACTAATTATCAGGAAATATCCTTTTCTCTTCTCCTTACTCTTACTTTCATTACTACTGTAATTGCAGAAGTAGAGGTAGTACTTTAATCCCTTATTTAACAGGATAACTACAGATTAACAATCCAATTTTCAAACCTAAAAGATGAATACAAACAACATACAAGGAGGTTCACAAACTCCATGTCTAACCATGTTAGAGAGTAAAGTAAAACCCAGCTACTCTACATGACTATACATTATGTTTGTTACATTCATTTACTGTAAACCTCCACAGGAGGAAAAACCAGATGTCATCAAAAATAGAAATTAGAATTTGCAGTTTAGTACAGTGAATGCTTTCCAGCACAGGGGGTCCTGTGTTGGCAGGCATCCTCAGTGCTGAAGTGCCCTTGTGCAAGACACTAATTATTTACCACTTTTGAAGCTTTTTAATGGGGTTCCAAATCCCCATACAGTAGTAACAGTACTACCACTGGGGGACACCAAAGTCAGAAATATTTAAATTCTACTTACTGCTTTTAACTGTGAAATAAGCCATACCAATTGAAAACCAATGGCAGTTCTGTTGAGACAGCCAAGTTGTACATTAAGAAATCAGATGTTCACAACTAATGCTGCCCCAGAGCTGACGGCCTCCATTATGGCTGCCACCTGAAAGCCTGTATTTTACATGAAAATACCCTGAGCAATACCTGTTTCAATTGTAGACCAAGCTAGTGGTGGCACCATTGACTGGACCTACAACCAGGGCATCAAGTACTCCTATACCTTCGAGCTAAGGGACACCGGCCGTTATGGCTTCATCCTGCCAGCCAATCAGATCATCCCCACCGCCGAGGAGACTTGGCTGGCTCTCATGGACATCATGGATCACACCTTTAAGAACCCCTACTAATGTGTGTGTGTACAAATGGAAATCCCTGTGAAGAGGATATTGTTGGCAAATGTCACCTTTAAAATATCATCTTAAGACTAATATCACCATCATCATCATCATACTTGAAGACTCTTTAGTGTGAAAACCAGAGACAAATAAATGAGCATACTGGAAAAATGCAGTTTCCATTTCTTTATTTTAAAGCCTTTTAAGTTGGGTGCATGTTGGACACACATTTTCTCTTCTGCATTTCACACCTCTGCACTTCCACATACTTTAAACCTTTCATTACTAAGATCATCATCAGTCAATCTTTACCTGCTTTTTAGAGATATTTTTCACCATAAATAAATACATAATATACATTTGGGTGTGGCACATAGTGAAACTTTATTCCTGTCATGTAACCCCAATTTATTTCTTCCTATTTTATCCTATCACTTTTTGTACCAATCTTAGCTTGTGGGATACAAGCATACAGTAAGCTACATGCCTAAAAGCGTTATTATAAAAACCTCAAGGTTTTCACTCTGGGCGTGTTCCAAGGATATTTCAATTTTTCCTTTTTTTGTTTAAACATTTCTATTTTTAACAGAGTAAGAGGTGTTTACAGTTTAGATAAGTCTTTCTCTAAACAGTAGATTATTCAAGGTGATTTAATCAAAAGTTATAGAACAAATTATTTGTTCTGACATTTCACAACTGCCTTGTTGACAAGGAAATAATTCTGATAACGCAAACAATTATACACTTTATTTCACATTCATTTTCAAACAAAATCATGTGATCAGATCGTTAATGTGAGTTAAGACTAATGGTGAAAACAAATTATTCATCACAAAAAAAGTAGTAGTCCATATTTACATACAGGAGACTGTAAGTGTAGCCAGGGAAAGCTGACCAAGAACCATACAAGTCACTACCATGCCAATAAAACAAAAGGCCACAAATTAGCAATACTGTTTTTCAAATGCATCTGTGGGTAGTGAAGTGCTGCTTGTAATTTTGTTACAGCCATGACAGAATGTCCATTTCCTTCCTTTAGTGACACTGCAATTTTCTGCAATATGACTGTCTGTCTATCTGTGTGAAGGCTTCAACTAATCAGTTAGTGTGATCACAACTTACAGTACTTTGATCACACACACACACACACACACACACACACACACACACACACACAAAGAAAATCACAGTCAAGTAACAGAATAAGCGGACAAAAAAAGTCTTCATGACAATATGGAGAAAATTACAAAAATACAGCACAACTTTTCTTAATTTTACAAAATGGATCAAGCTCTGTAACATTATTTATATAAATTACATCTTATGTAATATATAGATTCCCAGCATATCCTGTCTCCAGCAAAAAAAAATAAAAAAAAAAAAGGGAAAAAAAATTGTAAGATTTGGTGGCTGTCATACTGATGGTGCTAAACAGGACTATTTTTGACATAATAATGTTAAAAAAGACAAATACATATTATAGCCACTGAATTAATCTGTACAGGTTCATCAGCTGGTGAAAAACAATGGATGAGAATAGTGTTACATGAAAAATGTAGTTGAGTGCAAAAAGATCCATCAGCTTTCAGGTTCACAGATGAGGCACTGTGCAAACATTGAAATATACACCATTTATTAAATATAAAAAAAATAAAATAAACATTAAGGGGAAAATGCTACAATTTGACATAAATCTCCAGAGGTGAAGATGAAGAGTGCAGTATTACACTGGTTGCCGATGAGTCTGAAATGAATTTTTTTGTTCTGTACCTACAGATTTTTTTTATTTGTAAATGTCGTACTATTGTGCTGTCTTAAGTAGAGTTGAAATTATTTTGGTCATTGTTTTTGTGTGGTGTTAATTACTTTCTCAAGGTGTGTGTAATTTCCAAAAAAATTCACATTCAGCATCTGTGTCAGAGGATTCTGGAGTAAAAGATGGTAGAGGGCACCAGAAACACATATGTGGGTATACATACATATGTATGTATACAAGTTGCTTTAATAAAGTAGTTGTGGTGTTTCCTGTCCACCTCTGACAGTACAGCAATATCGTGGAAGATTATTTTGCAGACTGGGACCAGAGGTGTGTTTCTTCACAGTTATGGAGCGGAGAAATGTAACCTGAAATAAATGGACTTTGTGTTGGAGGCATGTTTGTTTGTGTTTATCTGTGTGGTAAAGGGGGAGGGGGGTGTTATTTCCAGGGTCTACTGCTCTGAACCCTGGCGCTGTCCCTCCCAGCTGTAGAGGAACTCTGTCGACTCCGAGTGCTGGACGCTTTAGACTGGGAGCTGCTGGTTGACATGCGGCTGGACATGCGGCCTGCAGTGAACACACATGCAAACAATACTGAAGGGTAGCAAAGCGATGTGACAAAAATAACATTTGTGAGTCTAACTTTCTCTAAAAGGTGAAAGCTTAGTTTATAATCTATAATTTTGACTTATTTCATGGAGCAAAAGCAGCAAAAATATGGGATTTCAATCAGGAGGGATGGGCCACTCTGAACTATCCCAGCCCCATTTTGTGATATAGACTGATTAGACTGGTCTGTAACACTTTTATTTTTTGGTTCCCATATTTTCCTATAATTTCTTAGAAAAGACATGATATGCAACATTAAATTCACGGGAAAGTTGTGATTTGGTATCAATTATAGGGAAAAAGAATGAATGGAGAAAGTGTCCAATTAAGCACTTCCAATTAATTAATCCAATTAACTGCTGGCGTAACCTAGAGAGTTTTTGTGCATACAATCATAGCATACAATCCATCACATGTGGAGAATAACGTTTCCAATAATACATGCATTTACTTTGATTTAAATTGAGCAGTTTTTTTTTAAGGAAATTCCTCTGGATCTTTAGTACCAAATTACATAGTTTTTTTCTTTCTTATTTAATTAAATTTTAATCGGAAAATGGAATTTTGAGTTTCTGTCAGTGTGGTCTTACTGTTGGAGTTACTGGGGATGAGTATCTCCTCCAGCTGCTCCTGGACCTTGGCCAGCTCGTCTGATGTAAACCGCCACCTCTTCTCTGCTGCCTGCGGCGGCTGCTGCGGCACAGAGCTCTTCTTCCCCTTTGATGATGTGGGAGAGGACAAGCATGAGGTCGGGATGGAGCCCGTTGTCAGCCCTTCTGGAAATTTCTGAGCAATTACCTTGAGACCTAAGAGAGGGCAGCAGAGTGGGATGAAAGCCCTTTTCATACATGTAATCTGCAACAGTGCTGCCTTAAAATATATATGTTTTTTAGATTAGTTTGACATAGATAAGTAACATGCATTTTGCATGACTTGACTAACTTTTAAATTACTGTATACAGGAAATAAAATCCCCTTGAGTTTCACTAGATTTTCTATCAACTAGTTTCAGAGTGGACATGTCCCTTAAAATCCAAATGTTAGCTCTAGCCCCACTGACAGCTACAACCAAATAGCGGTGATATATAGGATACATGGGATGACATCTTCACAATGGATTAGATTACTTAAGTAGACTAGACAACTTGAGCGATACCTTACCTCCAGACAGCATAAACAGATTCTCAAATCCTCGTTCACACATGGTGGTGGCTGCCTGGCTGGCTATTCTCTCATCTTCATCATACACGATGATGATCTTCCCAGCTGCATTTTTCTTCACAGTTTGTGGGTTAAGTTCAGACAAGTCAATAGTCAGTTGTAACTGCGTCACTTCACATTGATTCTGTTACATAAAAAAAATGTCGGAAAAAACAGGACAGGTAAACACTGCGAGCAGTTTGTGTTGGAGGATACATATTCCAGCACTTCTTTGGTGTAGGGGTTCATTGTTCGAGATAGCATGGCAATGGGAAAACTGTGTGCTGTAGAAGAGAGAGATGATTAAAACAACAATAGAAATTTTTGGCATAATAAACTTGATGACCTAGCTTCATGTTCTTGCCACATACCGCTGATGATGTGGCAGCGGCCGTATTGGTCTCGGTCCCGTACGTCCAGCAGCAGGTAGGGGCAGTCGGCGTAGGGCCTGTCAGCAGGCTCGGGGTTGAACACAGACTCATTCTCCATCTTCTGATTGTTCCTGTTGAGGTTCAACTCTCCCACTCCGCTAATAACACTGTAAGCGGTAAAAGGTTAGAGGCTGCAATACCTGTTACAGACTGTTCAGAAGTACAGGGTTATATGTAAATGTATTTAAAATCAATTTAATTAATGAATTCATCTTTTTATTTTTTTTGGTGACTTGTGTTATTTATTCTTATTTCTTTCCGTTCTTTGTTTGTATGTGTTTTGCTATGTACAGCTCTTTGTATGTAGAAAGGATTGTGTAAGGAGGTAGGAGGTTTAGTTTTCCATCAGCTACACTCCTTGAATAAGTTGTGTCATTTTAATTAACCTATGTGGCTTCTGTTATTTTTCATTACAAAATATATTGATAAGAGCATGTATTATGTTAAAATATACTCATTTTAAAACATTTAGAAAAGTAACACAAATGGGCGTTGGAGCAATGTATTACATGAAATTATTATTATTATTTTTTAAGTGAGTGTAGTGCAATGTAAGTCATTTTTTATTTTGAGTCTCTTCGGGGGGATTCTCTTATATAGAAATGTCTTTTGGTCCAGCACTCTTCATGTTAATAAGTAAGCAATAATGCACAATTAGCTATCCAATATAAGAAAATAACAGATGAGACAAGGTACATTATTGTTTATGATGTAAGGGTACCTTACCATTCTTATGCAGTGGCAACTTAGCAAAGAAAACAAAAAGGAAAAAGTGAAAATAGTCATCCATTTATTAAAATGTGTTTGCCTAATGTGACGGGTTTCCTTAAATTTCAGTTAGTTTAACTGATGTTGGTGAGTTTAACCATTATTAATATAGCATTAAACAGTATTTTAGCTTTACAGTTAGTTAGTCTAATGCAGGTTAGACAACCATGTGCACTGATTGGAACCAGTTAGTGTGAAACCAGAGCCCAGAGGGAAAAGACTGCAGCAAATAAAAGTATGGAGCTGAGCCAAACAACACTTTAGAGGCACACCACTTTCCCCTTCTGTAGGTTTACCCCAGCACTGCCCTACTTTCTCTCTCCATCTGTCCTCCCCACAAGGTGAGGGTGACCAAAAAGCTCTGTCACTACAGAGTCTGTGGCCCCTGGAGAGATCACAGATAGAGTTTCACTCCTGGGGTTCCTATTCAAGCTGGAGGGGGGGAGAGGACGCAGGTGAGAGGAGGGGACGCCAAGAAAATACTGAGGGAGGTTATTGTGAGGTATACAGGAGGCTGGGGGTGTGGGACAAGCAGATGTCTTAAGGGACAAAAAGTAGATGTACAGTATGTTGAGTGCAGATACAGATATGGTGGGTGTAGGGTTACAGGTGGGCTTGTGGTTAGGGGTTGTGATGTGTTGGATGCTGGGTGTGACTGAGGGTGATAGTGTGAGCCTGTGTGTGTGTGTGTGTGTGTAACACAGTATAGACACAGTAAAGGAGTGAAAAAGTTTATAGCCATGGATAGAATAGTGGGGAAGATAAAGAATTGAGAGTAAAGGTGCTTTCAGACAGCGAGCAGTTGCCGCCGCGGGAGTGCAACCCGGTTACTTCCGATCCTACCAGCCTGTACACCACAGGCTGCTGCTATCCACTATCCACCTAGTATAATCTCATTATTCACTTTCAAATTTAAAACGTTCCAACCATCAAAAACTCCAAATGCAGCGGCAAAGAGCTGTACGCATTCACGATAGTGGAAGCCGCCCTCCCTCTCCTTGCTGGCTGCAGCTGTGTTTGAATTGAAAACAATGGAGGCAGCGGCGACATCAAACGCTTGCTGTCTGAAAGCACCTTAAATTGTGCATCTATCTGCATGGTGTATGAACAGAAGTTAAAAGGGTCAGTTCACCCAAATTACAAAAATACACATCTTCTCACTTACCTATAGTGGTACTTAGCCATGCAGATAGCTTTGGTTTTATTTGGCCAGATTTTGAGATATTTTATAGACAGATATAACATTCAACAGCAAAATGTTGCAATTACTCTGAATTATCCAAAGACCTCACTGTAAAACAGTTTTTTCCTGAGTAACAGGGACACTGTTTCTGGAATGTTTTGGAATTCCTGTGAATTTTGTTGTATTTTTGCCTTTTTTGGACAGATTGACAGCGCTGACACACAGAAAAAAGGGATAGAGGCTCTCTCTCTACTGAGAGAGATACAGTAGACAGATATGACAATAAAGGTAGCCAGCCAGACACAAATCACGGACACTGCAATTGTGCAGTATGTGCCTTAATCACTGGGCCACCAGTATAAGCTTTTTGAAAAACAAAATACTTTTCATCTCCGTTGTATTGGGTTGGGGGCAGAAATCTCAAAGGTGAATATCTAAAAAACTGGGCAAATAATAGCAAAACTATCTGCATGGCTAGATACAACTAGAGATAATGTAATTTCACTGAGCTGATCCTTTAACACCAATTGTTATTGTGTTCTCAATATCAGTGTGGCCTGTATAATTGTAAAAGTTCTTAGCCCACCTATGACTGTAACTCCAAAACCCAAAAGTCAACCAGGGAAGGTTGCAGCTGCACATGCAGGGTACTCTACAGTTTTCAGCACAGCTCAGAGGGCAGAGCATGGCACTAACACCAGAGACAAAGGTACAGTTCTCTGCAGCGCAAACACACTCTAAAGTATTTGCCCTCATTATACAAGGTATTTTGCATAAAAGTTGTCCAGCAAACTATGAGTAATATGGTGTGTTGTGTACAGTATGACGGATTCAGTAAGGCTTTAGAGGGTGCTGAGCTGTACAGTACCTTAGCAGTGTTGACCTGGCAGAGTAGCAGATTTCCCTCGTGTCTCCTGCATCCTGGCGATCTGAAAGAGGTGACGCCTGTGGAGAGCCGTTGGTGTGTTCAGAGAGACACTCTAGATCTGCATCAGACACCACTGACAGGCCGTCTGCAAATCAGCGTGGGAAATCAACAGATTGTCACCTACAGTACTGTTAGAGACTTAAATCCATTTAACATGCAGTACATTACAGTAAATCCAGTACAAGTAATGTTAGTGGCCCAAGTTAAATTTGTTTTAAAATGTTAATGACCCATTTGGTATGAAGCTGGAGATGGATAACATTTCACAATGTTAAATGAATAAGTAATTTTGCCAGATATGTTACCTTCTGGGCCATGTGATTCGCTGTCATCACTTTCATTCAGGTCTGAAACGGAGGCTACCTGAAGTATCTGGTGTGAAAAACAAGTTTAGAAATCAAAGATGCTTGTACTAGGAAGAAAAACTACAAAGAAATTCAAAGTAGAATAGTATCCTGCAGTCTGTCAATTATTAAAGGCAGAGTATGTAGGATTTTTCCGTGAGGTCAGTAAACGCAACATTCAAAGTTGTCCCCACGGTTGCCCCCTCCTCCTCAGCTCAGACAGAGAATGCGACATAGAGTATGACTGAAAGAGAGAGAGCAGTGCTAGCGACAACAAAGCAGTGAATCAAAGAAATAAAACCTTATTTTCTGATTGTTTCACGGTGGTTACGTTCTAAAGCACCTCCTACACTGTCATTGGCTGGAGCTACACACCACTGACCAAAGGTTGATGCTCAGAAACGTCCCGAACACAGCAAACTAAGAAGAAACTAAGAAAATACAGGCAGAGGGCAGAATCTCTGCAGATACAGACACCGCCACACACTTCAAGTGTTGATTGAGAGGGATTATATTTGTATGAGTCTCTACATTGTTTTTTTTAGGAAAATCCTGCATATTCTACCTTTAAGCACTGTAAATGGATCAGACTTTCTCAATGCGTTCATTCCATCATCTCCAAAATATAGGCAACAAAAATAACAGATGGCTGGATTTTACTATGACATAAATCTTGCAGGACGTTACAGTATCGAATCGAGGGTCTAAGGACAAAGGGTGTTGTATGCTGTACAGATTGTAAAGCCCCTTGAGGCAAATTGTGATTTGTGATATTGGGCTATATAAGTGAAATTGACTTGGCTTGACTGTTGCAAGGAAACACACACTAATGCTTACCAATTGTGCAAACGTTGTCACCTTTAACCGCTTGAAGATTTCATCTTTTCGATACCTGTAATCTGAAAAAAAGGGAAAAAAAACAAACAAATAAATACTTTAATCTAAGAAACGTTATAGGAGGAAGATATTAACTTTGCACCTTCAGTCAAAAAGTCTAACCACTGGTCTAATCACTGTGACTGATAATTGCATAAACTAGTAAAACAACTGTGATAATTACTTTAGCCATTGCATGCAGCTGTACACACAACTCACCTGGGTCTTGCAGGTCCTCCCTCTCCTCATCCCCCTCTAATGCTTCACTAAACCTCTGCTCTACCCTGTCTGTTCCCATGCTACCTTCCAGCCAAAGCTGCCAGTACTACACCCAAAAGAGGCTGCTGAGACAGTTTTACGTGTGCTATTGTACTGGTATTATCCACAGTGTTACCTCACCAGCTCACACTTTCTCAAAGACCCCTGCTGGCACCTGACCAGCATGTCCCCACAGTCTGTGTCCAGTCACATAGAGGAATAATTGTGGACAGCAGTACAAACCTCCATTGGAGAGTGAAGGAATCAGTGTCATTTATCCCTGAGAAATCAGAGGACGGGTCAACACAAAATGTCCACTGTCCACAAAGAACTTATTTAACTGGGAAATATCAGTGGGTTAGAACTTCTCCGGTTTACCTCTTGAAGTAGACAGGCAGAAAGAGAAGAGCAACCCACAGATCCTTGGGATAATGAAGTTGGCATATCTTACCTTAAGTGCACAGCAAATAGTTCTCATTCATCCACATTACACTAAGAAAAAGACCCATAGGAGGGCTTATTTTACTGTAATTGGATCATGTGTGAGTTTTACACAATCCTGCCAAACTGGACTATCTGATCCACCTATTCACATTTGGGCAGAATGGAAAGTGTTTATAAGATACTAGTGGACTGAACTAATGTCATGGGTCCAACAGTCTAGGGTAGCAATCTAGTAGCCCTGTGGACAGAGACACTACTCTGTACTTACTGGGTCAAACCTGTCATCCAAGCTGCTACACGTGTCCTTGTTAAGTGTCCGTTAGGAAGACATCGAAGCTGTTCCTATCTACAAGGAACCCATTGTGAATTGTGAATCTCAGACACAGAAGTTAAAATTTGAAGACTTGGAAATGGTGGTTTGGTAATGCAAATGCAGCCATCTTTATGCACCGGTTTCAAAGATATCCCATAATCAAACACATCCTGCAGATTCAAGTTTCAAGTTTACATTTGCATTCTGACTATTCTGAAAAATGCAGTTGAAATTAATTTTTTTTTTCTTCAGAAGCCAGATTTAAGAACTGACAAAATGCCAGACAAAACATAAAACATACAACAGATGTATGAGTGCATCAAACAAAGTACATATAGTAGAGTAGAAAGATAAAACATGATACTTATAAACATATGTACAATTACTTGCTTGGTCTGATTCCTCTTCAAATTAGTTACTCACTTTTTTTAATCTCCTCCAGTTTTTCCATATACTTTGTAAGACTGCATCCTATTACATACAAATGAGGCAACAATAGCATTAATAAATGATTTTAGGCATAACAAATGGCAGTAGTTTATAACACTGTAGTACATCTGTACATGGACAAGATACCTGTGTCCAGCCTCGTTTTGACATGTTGATACTTAGCGTTTTTCGGTATCCTTTTTTTCATGTACTAGAAGGAAAAGACAACCATAGGTTTCCGTTAGCTGTATGACCAGAAACAAAGACTGGGTAGCAGCTAACGATAGTTTAGCCTGCGAGCATGGGAGCTTTTAGAAACGTCATGATTCTTACAAGTGCACTGTCGTTGATATGGTGACTTAACACTGACCATAGCTAACTAGCTAGCTTGCTAGGATAGCTACACTTGTTTTTGTTGGCCCACGCTGTATTCACATTACATGATAATATCGATAGTGCAATATTACCAGTTAGCGGGTAAATAAAACAAGTAATGCTGTCATTAAACTAACGTTACCTGCACACTGCCGATTCCCCGATTTAGCGACATCCTTTCAAACCTAAATGCCAAACATCAATTTCCAAATTTAACAATCTCGGTGCTGATTTGTCAGTGATGTTTCAAGGGCCAATCAGAGAAGCTGATACTGCGCCACTTCTCCTTTTTGTTTCATACGATATGGCTTGCTAGTTGCTTAGCAGCGGAAGACGCTCCACCTTAATGACATGCTGCATTCATGTCACATAGATATAACCGTAACGTTTTTGAGTAATAACAATTGAAAGTTCACAAAACAAACTTCCTGGCACGTTGGCAGCGCCTTGGTGATTATACCCTTGATCGCTATTAATCACCAAACGCTTACTTAATATTCATGTTTTGTTCTGTTCATTTTGTTTTTATTTGATGTCACTGTATTTGGCTGCGGACCTCTCCTTCAGTAACTTATATAAAGCCTTGATTAATTGGATGTACCGCCGAACTCCGAACTTCATAGTAGGTTACCATTCTTATTCACAACTTGAATGGTATTTTCAAGTTGTGAATGGAAATTTCATATCGGATTCTCGTATCTACCCTTTTTCAAATGTTTCATGAATGCAGCACCCTTCTCATCGTTGCCACAAGATCAAGCCACAGGTGGCTAGTTAGTTAGCTAGCTGTAGAAATAGCGGGTGTTATTCGACTGCTTATGTAAACACAAAACTCCGTTTCCATTTAAAGTTCATATAAATTCAACACAGGTTACTAAAAGACTGTCGACTGTGTTATCTGAGTTCGACAGGTCAGGTCTGAGACAGTTGCTGAGGGCGCACTGTTTGACAGCCATGGAAGTACAGAGCAGCGGGGTGGTTCAACTTTCCCTCTGACAACTTTAGCTCTTTTAGCAAATGCCCACAATGGCGTCTGTTTTGGTAAGTATATTTGCTAATAGTTTAGTAAAGGCTAATGTGTGTACTTTTGATAACGTACACTGGTGCTAATGGTAGCTGAGTCGGCAAGTTTGCTAGCTGCTTCTCTGCTAAGAGGATTTGCTGAGTGGGGCTGTCAAACATACCTTCGGTTAAACTCAACATAATAGATTTGCTTGTCGGTATGGTAAATAACGTCAGCTCTAACTTCAGCTCTTCACGTTTTTGTAGTGGATGATTTTCCATCGAATACACACAGGTCTAGTCTTAACAGTTAGAAGTGCTGTTAATTTCACGACTGTGCTATCCATGGGAAAACTGCCTCCTTCACCACCCCTTTTCTAAACTTCTTGTGAAACAAAAAAAAAAATAGCTAACTATTGCTTAATTAAAACTGCAGAAGAAATGCAGAGTTTTCCTGACTGACTGTGCATTGTCGTTGCAGGAGGATCCAACCCTTGAGAGACACTTCAAGGGGCATAAAGATGCTGTCACCTGTGCAGACTTCAACCCAAACCGCAAACAACTGGGTACTTTCTGCTGCCACTAACAAGCTTTACAAATTCACAGATGCCATTCAGGTGTTCTTTGGCAGTATGCAGATAGTTTCCTGTAATCATATGTCATGCTTTTCCCTCCCACAAATGATAAAATATGGGTTTAGCATCCCTGTTGAAAAATTCCTTTTCTCACTTGCTATAACCTGAACAGTTAAATTAATGCACAGTTATGTAATAGAGTAATCATGACCATAGTATTTAGTAAAATAATCACTGTCAGATCTTTAGTAATAACCGTGCAACTTTACTGTATATGCAAGCCACATGTACAGTACATGATATTTCTAACATTTTATTATTATTATTATCTGTTACTCAGAAAACCTACCTTTTTCCTAGGATGGTCATTTTGGTTTCTGTGACAGTGATGTATTCTCTTGGCGCTTTGATGGTACATATTGTTCTTGATGAACACATTGACCTTTGCAGAAGTTTAACCAGTGACTCTTTTAGGATAGCATCTCTAACGACAAAGCGGACCTTCCAGAATGCTTGTGGTCTGATTAGGCTCTTCTTTCATATGAGATACAATTAGAGGTTAAAATTTAGCTCTCTTTATTCACTGTAATTACCTCTTTAAATACCAGTAATTAATCTACTTAATTAATATACTGCAATTCTCCAGCAGGAAATCTGTACTGCGTTTTGGGTAAGTCTTGACGGAATCTTCTCCTTTCGTCTTTCGTCTGTCTCCCTCTAGCCTCGGGGTCAATGGATAAGAGCCTGATGATCTGGAATCTGGCTCCAAAGGCGAGGGCTTTCCGCTTTGTTGGCCACCAAGACGTCATCACTGGGGTGCAGTTCTCCCCCTTGGGTAACCTGGTGGCTACTTCCTCCAAGGACAGAACGGTCCGACTGTGGACACCTTCCATGTAGGCTCACTCAAGTCACTTTTGCTACTTTAATCAGGATCTCGAAGATAAGTGGACTGTAACATAAAATGTAAAACAAATGGTCTGGTGCACAGTTTGGTGCATCAATATACTGGAAACACAGTAAACTGGCAAGAGGGTCACATGTACCGTGCAGGCTGAGGCTGCATGGCATGTGTGAGTGGGAGAGGCTGGGTTTTAAATCAGTTGTATTTGTTATCATGTGCCTGTGTACCATAGGAAAGGAGAGTCAACAGTGTTCAAAGCCCACACGGCCGCTGTACGCAGTGTTGGTTTCTCCCACGATGGCCAGAGACTGGTGACAGCGTCTGACGACAAGTCGGTCAAAGTGTGGAATGTTCACCGGCAGTGCTTCGTCTACTCTCTCAACCAGCACACCAACTGGGTGCGCTGTGCCAGGTACCACCGCATCCTCAGTAACTTATCCTGCTGTAGTGTGTTTGTGTGTGTGTGTGTGTATCTAGGTTACCTAAACATATCTTTACCACTTATCCACTTTCATCCAAGGACAAACAAAAGATAATACTTATGCACTTTTTCTAAACATTTGGCGCTCTACTTGTTTTCAGTCCTTTTAAATGTTTTGAATCAGACACTGATGGGGACGAGTAGATAAAATTCTGTGGTCAAGATTGGATACAGTGTGT
This sequence comes from Siniperca chuatsi, assembly GCF_020085105.1. Taxonomy (NCBI): domain Eukaryota; kingdom Metazoa; phylum Chordata; class Actinopteri; order Centrarchiformes; family Sinipercidae; genus Siniperca; species Siniperca chuatsi. The sequence continues at coordinate 28,519,275 of NC_058045.1, read as the reverse complement.
ACTGTAAGTGCGTGTAACTGTATGTGTGTGATGCTGGGAATTGCTGAAAAAGTTATTTTCCCCTTACTTGGTATAAGTAGCATTTTTTATTTTTTTTCCTTACGGCAGGTTTTCTCCAGATGGGCGGCTAATAGCTTCCTGTGGAGACGACCGTGCCGTCCGGCTGTGGGACACGTCCACCAAACACTGCATCAACTGTTTTACTGACTATGATGGGTAAGTATGAAGGTAACAACCTGGATTAGGGAGGTGGAGAATGTAGATTCTGATTTCAGATGAAAGACCAAAACATCACTGAATATTGTTAGAAGTTTTAAAAAAGGCTTTACAAAATTGATGTAAAAACTAAATCAATTTAGTATAGTCATTGCTTTGTCTCTCCCATAGATGGCATTGTTGTGTATTATTTACACACCAGACTATTAAAAACTGCTGCAGGTCACTGATTCCTCGTAGTGTTTTTGTTATTCCAGACCAGCAACGTTTGTTGATTTCAACTCAAGCGGCACCTGTATTGCATCCTCAGGAGCTGACAGTTCACTGAAAATCTGGGATCTACGGACCAACAAGCTGATTCAGCATTATCAAGGTATGTCAAAATGTCAGAGCTATTATAACGCTATATATCCAGTTGGGAAATTAAGTAAATACCAGAAATATTCTTGCCAATATCTCTAGAATATCTGTAGAAGACTAATTGTATTCCCACTTTGTCAGCAAAGGAATTAGCTTACCCATTATCCTGTAGGGTACTAAAGCTTACTTAGATTTCTTACTATCTCCTGTCTTAGTGTGAATTGCTGTTAATGTGCTTTTTTTTGTGTGTGGCTTATTTTTGTAACTTTTGGATCAGTCCACAGTGCAGGAATCAACAGCTTTTCCTTCCACCCGTCCAACAACTACCTGATCAGTGGCTCCAGCGACAGCACTGTTAAAATACTAGACCTGCTGGAGGGGCGCCTCATCTACACCCTCCGTGGACACAAGGTGATGCTACAACACAGCTCAGTTCACCCACAGACATCAGACACCGTCAGACGATATAGGCAGTCTGAGCAGCATTATTCCAGTTCCAGTATATCCCAGGATTAAGTCCTTGATGGTGTTTGTCATGGTAAGTTTTCTTATTCACTAACATTGTTTACTTTGTTTTTCAGGGCGCTGTAATCACAGTAGCCTTTTCCAGGGCTGGAGATCTCTTTGCCTCGGGGGGAGCTGATGGTCAGGTTGGTGTTACATGACTACAAAATGACCCTGTGTTCCCCATAGCTTGTAACTTCAAAGTTATCCTTTTACTTTCTGTAGTAGAAAACCTGAGGAACTTGGGTCATAGAAGTTCTGCTGGTCCCTTGATCCCCTAGGTGCTGATGTGGAGGACAAACTTTGACACCAAATCCTACCAGGATGTCCTGCAACAACACAGCCGGAGGTCCACCCCGATCCCCCACCCCACCTGACTGACATTCACCCCAGAGGACCCCACCTTCACCACCCACAGCCCACAGCCATTCAGGTCAGTTCAGTTTTACTTAACTTCATATGCAAATTATTTTCTGTTTAGAATGATTAGGTGCTAGTTCCGATTTGCTAATATCATAGTAATATACAAGCTTAACTAGTGTATTTTTACAAACCACAACATCATCTACCACACAAGCTAATCAAATAATTTCCTGGCCTGCAAACCATCAGGAGCACTTGTTTTATTAGAACTGACCAATTACAACTATTCACATCCCTTTACTGCACAGACAAGAAATATCTAGTGAAAACGACCTAGTTCACAGTTAACATTCCACACAAAACATCTGTGTGTTCAGTAAATTATACTGGTGAGAAAACCATGACCATATGTTGTAAATGTTAAAAGGGGAGCAGCTATATATGACTTTTCTTTTTCTCCACAGATCAGTCCAACAGTGGCAGACACTCAGTCCACTGATCCGCATGTCATAGAGTTGGGCCAAGCTCTTCACAGCACCACGGTAAGCTGGCGTAGTAAATCCACAGACACAAGAAAACAAGCCACACCCACAAAACCACAAAAGTTTTCAAGTAGGCTCCATGTGGAGTATACAGAAAGAAAACAGCATTGCTTATATTTATTGATTCGTTGATTTTATTTTCCCACCTACCATAGCTAAATATGCCTACAGTGAAACTGAAAAGCTCATAGTAAAACTGGGGGCCTTGATCCAGTATTATAGATAGCCAAGATCACGCCATATAAACAGTGGGTGATTTAAACAGCTGTCTGTGGAGATTATGCTTTACTAAGCATGTGCCATATGCAGCTGCTACTCATCATATCAAAATAATTACATTACTACTTTTTACAGCCTGAAATTAAAAGTTTGTGCCTGTTGTATATGGGACACATCGTCATATTCAAGGTTGTGTCTATTTGGGGTGTCCCCATGACCACCAGGTGGCAGTGCAGACCAGTCTTTAGTTTTGCCATCATGCTGCAGCACTGACACCTGCCTCAAAGGACAACAGTCCATTCACTTGTCAGAGATGCAGTGATGCCAGCAGAAAGCATCACTCTGCTGTCTGTCTTTGCTCTTTTAATTTGTGTTTATCCTTTCAGCACCACATTACATAACAACATGCTACTACTCTAATCATACAATTCTGCACTTTCAGAGCTGCAGAGCACATCTACAATTCCATGATTACATTTTGGGTTTTAATTATCTTAAAATGTGAATGTAAAATGTGAAAGTTTTCCCTATCTTGAAAGCTGCATTACAGTTCAGTAAGGGTAAAATTCATGGGTCAAGTTTAAATGTGACTTTTTCTTGACCAAATAAAGTTTTGATTTTGTCAAACTACCCAAATACAACCACAGCGGGCCCCTGAGCGGTCTGCTCAATTTCCCTTTACAAGCCTATTTCTCCAACGTTTTCAGATTCTCTCTTGTATTTGTTTTGAACCTTGTGAATGCCACATTGTGTTTTCCAGATCATTCCTTTCTGTAGTTTGTATTGTTGCTCGGGAAGATCTGGCCTTGAACTTGAGTAACAAGTTCACATTATGTTGCAAGGTAAAATCCTTGATGTGAATTAGTGCTATCTGCTTATCCCACAAATGCTGATCCTGGATAAATGGGTAGAAACATGAGACTGATGTAGGTGGGTTTTAATGTACAGATTTAATGAGTATTAGGAAAACAACATGCTTTCACAGATGTAAGGTTGCGTGGTGAAATATCTTATCCACTGCCATGTTAAAGACCATAGAGACCTAGATCATTAATTTGCTCATGGTTGCTGTAAATTACACCAGAGTTTGTTGTGTATTTCTACTAGAATAGTTAACTGGCATGACATTTTGTTTCTAGCCTGTCATCTAAGAAAGACAAAAGCCTACTCTGGTCATGATTTATTAATGTGAACTGAACTGTAAATATTTAGACATAAACAGTGGTAATGTAGCTCTCACTGTGCATTACTTAATGTAGCCAGCCATCACTCACAAAAAGCTTTAAACCTCTATCCATTTATACAGTGCACCATGACACAATCGTAACGAGAAATCATAAAACAATGGCTTAATAAATGATAAAAATCAAATTCAGTCAGGGGTGGACACAATTATCAGTGTTATTATAATCAGTGTATAATTGTGAATTATCATTGTAAATTAAACATTGAAACTAGCATTTAATGATTCATAGTAATATTTACATTTGTGACTTTTTTTTAAAACTCTAAACTAAAAGTCAAGCCGTGTGAAGTTGTTCGGTAGGTGAAGGTGTAGAGTTCTTTGCACCGTTGGGGGACTGATATGGAAAGATGTTTCTATTTACTGTTTTCATTGTATGGGCATTGTTATGCTCTTAGAAAAAGTGACTTTGTACGTCGACTGAACAACCGCAAATTTTTGCTTTTAATGATTCACTTATCCCTTAAAAAGAAACATGTTGACAAACGGAGTCTACATGAATTATAGCTCCTGTTGCAGAGGTAGTAATTTTTCTTTGGCGTGCTGCCCTAACTCACTTACTGTGTCTGCTGTGTGGGTCGGAAAGCCATGAATGGACCAAGCCAAGTGGAAGTCATTTAGAGTCAGGATGGCCAAGTCACATAAGTGGTTTTGGTTCAAGACTCCAGTAAACACACAACTGCAGAACAGCCATTCATATCTTGAAATGTTCTGATGTTAACATGGAACTGTGTAGATGAATGGTTAGACTAGGGGCTAGTTTTAACCTGCAGTGAGTATCAGATAGATAGGTTTACCGTTGCGTGTCATTTCTGGTAAATTGTCAAATGAAGGAAATTCATTAAATTGACTGTTTAAATAAATTTCCACAAAATATGTATTTCAATTTATGTTTCTCTACTATTTATTTGTGATTGATATAATGTATGCAAATATAATGTCAGTCTAAATAGCAAATGTAAATGTGTCTGGTAGCTATCTTTTAGGAAAATGTGTCTGGCGTGACAAATTTTATAAGTGCGATCTCAACTTACTAAAAATGAGAAGAAGTAGTTACTTGGCATTGAAACTGCAGTATTAAGTAGTTGCCATCTAAGACGGAGAAAAATTAGAAACTGAGAGAAATTTGCAGATGTGTTTTTTGTTGAAACTGTTTCACCTAACTGTGCATTCATACTGCTGTCGGCAAGAGCATCAAAGTGACTGGAAGTCAATAATTTTTTATGTGAGCCAGTGGCGAACAGCGGCGCGTCTTGGATGGTGTGGGGACGTCGAGGAAAGTTGAAGTCCGGGCTTTAAGGTATTGGAAATTAGAAGTCCTCCGCTCGAGAGAATTCCAGAGAACACAGTCGTGTAAACTTTGGTTCTGACCAAACATTAGTTCCCATGCGAAATGGAGGAGAGGCTGATAACTGTGGCAGGTTTCCCAATAATCTACAACGTATCCCAGTTTGCGTACAGGAACATAAATGATGCTGGTGAGTTGGTGAAGTGCATTATATATTTTTTGAAAACAGGAGGGAGTACCATGCTAACTTCAGCCCCAAAACATGCCAAACAGTGTTGCTACTGCGAATCAGTCTGAACATAATTAAGATACCGATTGACATACTTGTTTGCTTTGCGGCCCCTTTAAATAAAGTTTGCAAGACCAAGCATTCGATCTACATCAGAATGTCCACGAATCTTTCGACAACATTGTTGGCAGGGCAGTCAGAGCAAATTTTAACTCTCTCACCGGTGGCGGTCTGAACGCACAGTAAGACCACTGTTTAGGCAGATTTGGCTCCTTCTCTCCCTTGTTCTCTCTGCATCTTCCCCCTCCTCCATTTCTCCTCTTCCTTCTCTGTGTTGCTGAAGGAGCTCGTCTTTGCTCCCTGTATGAATTGCCCAAGCGTGCTTGAATGGAAAGGCTCGTGAGAGATCAGAGAGAGAGATGGATAGGAATTGAGATCAGAGAGATGGGAAGAGAGCAGGAATCCACGTGCCGGTGCCCTGGCCCCCAGGGACCCCAACCAACGCAGCAGCAGCTGCAGCCGCAGCTCTAATAATAGAGTAGCTGGAACTCTGACTGCCTGTTTAACTCATTGACTAACTCACTGCACCCTGGTGTCACACACATTTCATACATATACATCACTTTTATCCTTGCCACAAATAGCAAGATGAATGCTGGATCCTTACATGATAACTCACTAGGCTTCGGCGGTATCAAGGTATTACGGTATACCAGGGTATTTAGAAATCCCGAAGATATGATTTTCAATACCGTCAAAAATAGATGGTAACAGACACAAAGACCGACGCTCCTCTTTCTATTAAACTGATACGGAGATGCTGTGTTGAGGTTAGGGTTGGGCGACTGCAGATATATATTCAGGTGTGTGTGCAGCAGGAGCCCCCCCACCGTAGTTTCAGAGATGAAAGTTCATTACGTTCCACAAGCTCTCTCAGCTTTACTAGTCTAATAAATAAACAAAATACACTCACAAAATGTCAAGAAAGGAAATATTCTTACTTCTATTTTCCCTATTAAACTGAAAAATACAGCCATACACCTTCTGAATTCAAGTTTCTTTCTTTCACCGAACTAAGACTAGCTTACTAGCCGTGTTAACTTGTCATAAAACACACTTTATTCAAACTCGACAGAAACAAAATAAAACTCACCAAAACGTCTTGGTTAGTCTTTCTACTATTTCAACAATCACCAACTCTGGTTTGGTCGAAATAACCCTTAATTCACGAGTTAGATGTGAAAATATTCTGGCTATACATGCTTTTTCTCTGCCGTCGCTGGCCTCTAGCTATTGGATTAGTTCGCTAAACAAGAGTCTGTCGCTGAGCAGCGGCTCTCACTCTTTCTTTGGAGGCAGACCATTAAAAAACAAACAAAAAAAACCAATCGATTGCCGATATATACATCCAATCGCCCAACCCTTGCTACGTAGGATTGTTTCCAGCTTGGGTGATCCAAACATTTCCAATAACTCCAGAGCGTTGTAAAGTCCAAAAGTCAAAATTTATTGAAAAAAAGATATATGTAATAATTTCCAAAATTCACAACATGTTTTTAATCTAAGAAAATATTCTGCTTCAATCCATATTTTTTTTGGCCCGCTTGTTGCACAAAAAGGGAGGCACGCACCAGTATTAACGGGGCGGTCTAGCAGCAGTGTAACAGCACCATAACTGATGAATTATATTTAATAAAGAAAGTTGATTTAAAAAAAAAAAGAGTAACTCCTTTAATCCAATGAATCACTTTATTCAAACTGAGGATTTTGTTCGAGGATTTATTTATTTTTTTTTAGGGTGATGTCATAAAACAACCTCAATAGAAGCTTCGAATATGAAAAAATTGCATTTGGTACAGCACTAAGTAGGCTAATTGCATATTAGATACACAGCATTGTAGGCTAGCTAGACAATGTCACACCAACCCGACAATAGCTGATGGGTTTGAATGCAAATGTAACTGGTCAATACTACTCAGACTACAAACGTACTACAAACGGAAACCACATCACTTCTGATACCAAAATCTTGTCCCTTGCCTACAGATTCTGCATTCATATGCAAAAATATGTTTATAGAGATTAATGCATGCTACAATGACTTCTATCAGTAGCAGCTCAGCTCTTACATTGTTTTTGTTTTTTACACAAATACTGTCATATACCCCAGTGAAATGTCAGGAAGTTATGAAAAATAGATACCGCCCAAGCCTATTTCTCACTGTTAGTGCATCAGCTAAATGTGTCAAAATGTAGCTTAAAAACACACACACACACTCACACGCACGCACACACACACACACACACACACGCGCACACACACACTCTTCTGACTCATTCATGCACATCCATCCCTTCTCCATGCCTCCTGCTGCTTGTTGTAGCCTCTGTGTGTGTGTGTGTGTGTGTGTGTGTGTGTGTGCAGTTATGTCAGTGGGCATCTGAGTGAGTGATCGAGCCTGCATGTGTGTTTACATAGTGTGTATATGTGTCAGTGGATATGCAAATTTGCCAAGTTATATTTATGAGTGTGTGTGTGTGTGTGTGTGTGTGTGTGTGTGTGTGTGTGTGCGCGTGTACTTAGGGTCTGTTTCTGTGCGTACATGAGTATTGGAGTGTGAATGTGTGTGTGAAAGTCATTCCTGTTTAGATTGGTTCAGAGCAGGGAGCCCCCAGTGCTACTCCTCCTGTCAGCTCTGATTTCCATCACTGAGGAACTCTCTCCTCTCCTCTTCTCCTCTGGTCATTTCCTACTCCTTTCCTCTGTCTTCCACCGATGTTGATGTCCTCAAAGTGCTTTCCCTTCCGTCCTGCGTCCGTGTTTCTCCCTCATTGCCCTAATGGGTGCAAGCGTAGGCGGAAACAGAGAGAGGAGAGGGAAGGGACGGGAGATGCAAATGGCCTGAGGTGGGTACGTGGGCGGCTGGATGGGGAGGTTCCTGCACTCACAGTTCCTGCTGCCATTGGTGACCTTCTTGTCCTTAATTTAGGGCCATCTCCTCTTATCACTTATGCATTATTTTCTTTAACTTTTTCTTTTGACTTCAATGGCACTAAACTCAAGTCTGTTCACAATGTTGTGTGTGTGTGCTTAATTGTGTTTAAATGTCCTTATATGGCTGAGACATTGTCGGATTTTCTTTGAGGTGTGGATTGAAATGACAACCCTGTCCATATACTTTTGTGTACTCAGAATCAGAATCAGAAATACTTTACTGATCCCCGAGGGGAAACTCTTTTGTTACAGCTGCTCACTATCACGTCAGTGCACACAGGAATAGAAGTACTAAGCAAAAAATATAATACACTATAATACAGGTAAGATCATTTAAGTACCAAGTAGGTATAAGTATAAAATTAAAATAAGTGTAAAGTACAAAGTGGATTACCGGTTGATGATAAGTATGTACGGTATAATAATACAATGTAATAATATAAGTAATAAGTAGTAGTGCATGTACTGTCAAGTTAAGTGTAACTTATTAAGTGTATATTGCACAGCAGTAATAGACCAGAGTATTAAACAGAGAATATTGCACAATTATTTCAAGTATTACAGTGATGTTAATGATCCAATGTCCAGTTTACTGACTTAGGGTCATACAGACTGACACTTAGAGGGAGGAGTTAAAGAGTTTGATGGCCACAGGCAGGAATGACTTCCTGTGGCGCTCTGTGGTGCATTTTGGTGGGATGAGTCTTCTGCTGAAGGTACTCCTTTGTTTGACCAGCACGTCATGGAGCGGGTGGGAGACACTGTCCAAGATGGCATTTTTTTTTTTGCTCCAGCATCCTCTTCTCTGACACCACCGACAGAGAGTCCAGCTCCACCCCCACAATGTCATTGGCCTTACGGATCAGTTTGTTGAGTCTGTTAGCGTCCGCTTTATTTTTTATGTCCCTTTTTTCCAAACATCCCAATACAAATCAGCTAATAATATCAATAATAACCAAACAAACTAATAATCTTTAGTTTTCGAATCACGTGTGCAAACATGGGATGACCCTGCATGAGAAAAGCAAATACTATACATGAGGCCTGTAGGGTGCTCTGATGTTGTTTAACTAGTGAAGTTGTCTGTAATGTCATGTAAAAGTGCGCACAACAATACAATTCTGCATGGTTTTTGACTTGCCAGTTTGTATGGACAGGGAGGTGAGGTCAGTAATGATGACAGTGATGTGGCAAAATCACGAATGTTTGCTGTCCTGGCTCCACAATGGTGGAATGAGCTCCCCATTGACATCGGGACAGCAGAAACTCTACACATCTTCTGTCGCAGTATGCAAACGCACTGTTCACACTGCACCATGACCCATTAATAAAAAAAACAAAACAAAAAACAACTCTTTCTATTTCTCTTATTTTCTCTAAATGTAGCACTTGAAGCAGTTCAGCATATTAAAGCTGATGTACTTGTGTAATTTTTGGGTTGTAGCCACATGGTTGAATGCACTTATAAGTCGCTTTGGATAAAAGCTAAATAAATGTAATGTAATGCATCAGCTGTGGCTTTATCACCTTCCTCTTTTTCTCTCTCTGCATTGGCCATTAAGCTTTGCAGTGAGCTAGCGGCACTTGCAGGGCTCAGTGCTTCTGAATGGAGAGTTATCAGCAAGCACTATGTCATTACAGAGCAGACAGAGGCCCAGGGTGGTGCCCTCACTCTCCATTGACATTACAGAGCTTTGATACACACACCAGTAGCTATAAAGTGATGTATCTCATCTACAGCCATAGCTGCTGTCTGTCTGTGTGTCCTTGAGCACTGAACCTTTTCATACTCTCTCCTTGGAATCTACTCTGGATAACAAATCAATCTACAAGCATACATATTACATTATTTATTTTTAAAGGTAGCAATGTGACATTGTTCAGTTTTTCTTATACAAGCTATGTTTCATTCATGTCTCTGTGACAGTGACCCCAAATTTGGATTCAGGGACCCCCAGAGGTCATTGAGGCCTCTCAATGACCTCTGTGGTTAGAAACTCTAATGTTTCTAAATAAGTTGAACTGGGTTAAAAATTGATGCTTAGCAAAAGTAGTCTGTTGGGCACTTCTTTAAATTCTAAACACAAACTGAAATGTATTTCTTGGTGGTTGTGTAAGTAAGTACCTTTGTTGAATTGTGTGACTGGGTGTTTCTTAAAATGTAGTTCAGGCTGCTCCAGTCTTTCCTCTAGTTGAGTGGCAGCAGAGAGTAGGCGACAACATGGAGAGTGTCAAACCCATTGCACTGAACAGATATCAAGTCAACTGTGAAACACATGAAGAATGGCAAGCGTGAAATGAGGCCAAGGAAGACAGAGGAGTGTTATATGTGTGTGTGTGTGTGTGTGTGTGTGTGTGTGTGTGTGTGCGCATGGTGTACCTGTCTTTATAAGGACTGAAATGTCTACGTAGGTAAGTGAAAATCCTCCAAAGGAGAGCACGTTGCTAGTTGCAACTTCAACAAAATGTGGGTTTGAAGTTTGTAGTACAACAGTTTTGGTTAGTTCAGTTTTAAACACGAGTTTAGAATCAAATTTAGGATCAGATTGAGGCTACGCATCTAGTTATTTAAGTTTAGCTTTATAGTGTTGAGGCTAAAGGTTTTTAATAATACTGCTGATAAATGGTTCTCAAAGCTTTAGCAAGGCAAATGCGCGCGCATGTGTTTTGCAAGTGTGTGTTTAAGAGGTGATTAGATAGCAGAAGTTAGATTTGGTTACTTACGCCATCTCTTGTGTCCTTGCAGATGTTAGCTGTGACGCCAGTTTGACCAGACAAGGTGTCCTCTACTGGACAGGCCTCCTGTCACAGACCTCTGTGTGTGCATTTGTGGTTGTATGCCCTTCCATCGTGTGTGAATGAGAGTATAATCCTTATCATGTGTAAAGTGGGTGAAGTAAGTGTGCTCTGCTGTCATTTTTAGTGACTATTCAGGCGCATCCATCAACTACGGGCATGCAAGGCCATTCATGTTTGTGTAATTCCAGTGTGTACGTGTCTGCATTTACACAGACGGCCCCATCCCCACTCCTCGCTAGCTTCCTGTGCAGGGGAAGTACAGGATATTGGATGGCCCGGAGGTTTAGATACCAGATTTAAGTGCTGTAGAGGAGAACACGAGTGACAAGACGCAACGAAAATGAGCTAAAAATAGTAACAGCCCTGGGGGGGAGGGGGGTTCACTTTCCACTGCATAACACCCTCACACACATATCCCCACACACAAACATACACTGTTACACTCAAGCAAACATGCTCGTGCACACTCAGTGAAAGCACAATCAAATACGTTCATTCATACTGTATTCTCTCATACACTGTTAAAATCACACTGACTTCCCTGCTTGCATGTACGCAACGTTAAGAACTCAAATAGCTACAGTTATTGGTAAGAAGATGAAAAACAATCCAGCATGTCCAGTTTGAGTGATCCATCCAAAGCTTTTCACCTAAACACTGCTATAAGACAGGATTTTACAACGGAAGTTATCATGGTGACAATCATTTCATCCTTTGTCTTGACAATGGTCACGTAATAGAAAATACGTGTGTGCTTACAAGTATTTGATCTGGCAGCGTTATGTGTTGCCAGATGATATTGCATTGCGGCAAAAGTTGAGCCAGCAAAAAAAGTTTGGCCAAACTTACTGCCAGATGATCCTACATTTCTTGTTGGAGCTCTCTGCACTAGGACGTCAGATAGGCCAACTGTTCACTACCAGCCCAGCACAAAACAGCAAAATAAGAGGTAAAACGGTGACTGGTGGAAAAAGGTTGAGCATTTAGCTAGACAGAGATATTTTTCTCAGGAGAGGTGGAGTCCAAACCAGAGCTAAAAGTGCATATTGAAGTCCCGTGGGATGCTCATGTTGCTCGGTGTCTGCTGCATGTGCAAATAGGCCTTTGTTTGGCATAAATAAGTCAGGTGAGATCCTCCTTCTAGTGGGCAGAAAGCACTCAATGCAGCTGTAAGTATTTGATGAGACCTTGTGTAACTGGAATTTTTTCATTCAACCTTTATTTAAATCTCGAGGAATCATTGAGGGCATGCCCTCGTTTTCAGTGATCCCAAGTACAAAACAGAATAAATACACACAAAAAATAAGTAACGAGAAAACAAACAGATAGCAACAGAACACAGTTAAAAACACTGGATATTACATGACTCCTGACCAGTCGATCACCCCAATGACAGCTGAGTCAAAGCGGAAACCTGTCTTGGGACACGGCGTACGTCATGTAATGCTTTGTTTTGCTGCAAGACTCCCTATAGCAGCTCCAGTCTGCTTGGTGCCGGCATGCTAGTGTTCAAAAACTTGATCTTCCTCATCAAAAATACAAGAGGAGGGCAAGCCTTATCACTAATTCAAGAGGATTCTCTCTTCGGATTCCCATCCGTCCTCCCCCCTCACCTCTCTCACCCTTCAGTGTTTTTGATAGGTTTTCAATGTAGTGAGTTCCCGGGACTCTCAGGTGGTCATTTGAGTGTGTTTGTTGACAAATTGTAGTGTTAAACTCGTGTTTAGGGATGGCTATTTTATCGATACTCTTATCTATACTCTTATTGGTTCTTTTTCATTACTAAATAATTGCTTTTTGAAAAATATGTTCTTTTCACAACAATTTTGAAATTTCTGAAATAGTGCTGAAATGATTGGTTGATTAGTCAAATGACTAATTAATCATAAATCTATTAACTGTTAGCCATTTGTGAGGAAAAAATGCCCAACATTTACTGCTTCCAGCTTCTCAAATATTACAATTTGCTTCTTTTTTGTTTTATATAATTGTAAATTAAATATGTTTGGGTTCTGTAATGTTGGATGGACAAAATAAATAATTTGAAAATGTCATGTTGTACTGGGGAATTGTGAGAGGGAAACATTTTTTTCTTTTTTCTCACATTTTAAAGACTAAATAAGTAATTGGTTAATGGAAAAAGTAATCAACAAATTAATCAGTAATGAAAATATACATTTGTTGCAGACCTACTCTAAAACAAACCTAAAGACTAATATACAGTATTGTATTTTACAGTGTTGAAGGACATTAGAGACCCTGAAGACCTTGTCATTTTGCATACTGCATTGTTCTGAATGTGTAGAATATGTAGAATGAAGGTGAGACACGTGGAAGCATGTGGCTTGATGACGATATGGTAATGGTACGATCTGGATCAGGATCTGTTTTTAAAGTGAAATACCAACAAGAACAAAACTACGCCAGTGACTCCCAATGTCAGTATCAGTAAATTGGTTTATATCCAGCCCTATTAAAATGCTTAAGGGGTGACTTTGTGTAAAATTCATGTGATGGGCAAATTCATAAGATGACCATAATAAGCCTGCCATAATGGGGGCTGCCCATTGTTGCTTCGTAGGTCCATTGCTCCGAAAATAGGCACATGGGAGAAGTTTGCCAGAAAGCCTTTCTGCCAGTTAACACGTGGTTAACGTTGTGAAACGGTCGCAGTTTGGTTAGGTTTAGGCACTAAAACTACTTGGTTAGGTTTAGGAAAAGATCATGGTTTGGGTTAAAATAATAAGTCAACAATGACTTTTCCCACCGTTTCCCACAGGACATGAACAGTGGTCTCCTGGATGAAAGTCCTGTGTCGGTGGGGGTTTTGCCCTTAATAGGCTATCTTAGGCCTTCGGAGCAATGGCCGTTTGTTTTCGGGAATAAAAGGCCGTCGGAGCAATGGCATGGTACCGTCATAATATGGTTTCATGTTTTTCTCCTTGACACATTACAATTATTTCTGAGCTGTTTAGTTTGTTTCCTGTTACTCTAAGAGCTTCCCTCCGTACATGTCACCTCCGCCATCCTTCCACATCCAACCAACCCCCAGCCCTCTGAATGTGCTCTCTCAAGGGTACATCTTGTATCCTCAGGGGCCTCAGGGGAACGTGCTGACAGTCGGTCCACGCAGAAGGCTAAAAATAGCCAGGCAGGTCTATTACAGGTACCAGGGACACCTGAAAGGCAAATGATTATGTGTTTTGTTTTCTTCCCCGCTTGCTGTTATCCCTGCCTGGAGAAATGGGAGGATGAGAGATGAAAACAGAACTTGGATGAAATAAAAAAGAGCAGACACAAGATTTGATTATGTTGTGGTCATCTTGCCTGTAAGATCCTGGCAAGGAGAGAGAGAGAAAAAGACGAAAAACATTCGTGGAACTCTGCCTTCCCTTCCCTTCCCCTACCTTTTTAATGATTCTGTTTGTGTCCTCGTGCAAGGATTGAGTCTTTGAGTGTGTAGATTTTCTTCTCTATTTGCCTTTTCCATTCTCTCGTATGTAAGTCCCAGTGAAGGTTGTTAAAAAAATAAAATAATACAAAAGTATTTTTTATACATATCTATTGTCTTTACTTGTAGGATTAACAAACCAAGATGACCATGAATTGAACTCAACCAAGATATACTCTTCTGATAAAAAAACCTTAATAAAAACACCCTTTTTTATGTTGACTTGGCTTTGCTAACTACCACCCCTTCAAATGTGCCAAAAAAGGAAAACATCTTGCATCATGTTCTGGGATTTCTACATTTGCCATTAGAGCAACATTAAACTAAAAGATGTTTGGCATTTTTCCTGTTCTGTCCTGTTGGCAAAATGCATGAAAATCCACGTTGCCATTTTTGGTTTTCCACTGTATGTTTGTTGAAAATGTGGTTGATTGTTTAAACGTGAACCGGCTAATGTATTAAGGCCTAATAATTGTATTTACTGTATTTAAGTTTATCTAACTGTGGTGGACAACTGCAGTCACACCAATATAAGGGAACCACGAGTGTGTATGTGTGTGGAAAAACAGGCTACCTTAATATCTGGCAGTGTTGCTCGCTGATGCTATTTTCTCCCTGAGTGGAGGCAGAGAGGATGTGGCCCGGTGAACTGCGTAGGCAGATCAGACACCTCATGGCTCTGTTGCCGGCTGGGCTTATTTCTGTACAGCTCATCCAGGCTCCCAGAAAAACAAGTTATTGATTTTCCTGAAAATTTTTTTATGTTTTCTTTTTTCCTCCCATTGAGAGGCATCTACCTGCAGACCTTGAGTGACTGGTGTGAAGGTTAGCTAAGACAACTATACTTTTAGTGGACTTTCAGTACATTCAGTACATTTAGGAATGGAATGCCATTTTTAGCTTGGTGGTGGGTTAAGAGTAGTTGTGTGCTCTAGGGAGTAGCACTAGCTAATTTTTCTCTTAATCTGTGTTCGAGCTGTTTGTGGAACAGCTCTTCTATAGATTATACTGCCAGGGCTAGTTATATGAAACCCCCAAATACATATTTTATGCTCAAGAATGTGCTTAAGCATTTGTCTTTGTGTGACTCTAAAAGTATCTGTACAATTGTTGTCTTTGCACACGTGTGTATATGCGTCACTCTGTATGTGTGAATCCTAAAACTAGTGTCTACACACCCATATGTGTGTCTGTGAAGGGAGGATTACTGGGAAAGGGCTAGGAAAACAAATCCATTTCCTGTGAGTTGAGAAAACCACTGGGTCAAGGTTTCTCGCCGGAGTTGCAGCTGTAACCCAACACTGCCTCAGTCCCAGGTTAAACCCCACCTCCTCTCGCTGCTACCCCCCTCCTGTTAAGCTCATAGTCCACCTGTTAGGAAGTCATTCATCTCTCTGTTCCCTGGAGAGGGATAACTGGATCCCCCACCTCTGGCCAGCCTCACTGATGGATGGCTTTAATGGGCTTTTATTGTCTGATGTATCCACTCTCTTCCTCTTTTTCCCCCCCAAATCTAATCTGCTCTCTTCATATCTCTTTACTCTATCTGCTCTGACTTACCTTTTAATTCATTTTCTCTGTTGTCTTTATCTTCCATTTCCGTTTCACATATGCAGCATTACAGTTTGACATGGTTCTGTTGCAGCAATAAATAGGACTTTAGTTTGTAGTTCAAAGATGGTCTTGGACCCATAGACCAATCAACAACCTCTCCTACAGTCTTTAGTCCCCTCAAAGCGTATATTTAAATTTTCAGAAACACTTTATTGATCCCCGAGGGGAAACTCTTTTGTTACAATTTTTCTGACTGCTATCCAATCACAAAAAGTTGAAGAGCAGAAATTCTTTGGTCACCTACAATACAAGCCACTATATAAAGAAGTGCTGGAATCAGGGGTGCCCTGAAAATAATCCAGAAACTACAGAATGAACCAGTGTTTGGAAGAAAATGACAATGACTGATTCCTCTCAGAGAATTACTCTCTAGTTCAGAGTTTGGAGGGGACAAGGGGTGAGATTTAGTGGTATGATTTGATTTCAATGTACTATTTAAAGGAACAGACTTCAATTGCATAGTAAAACCTCCAGAACTCCAAACTTCTTTCCCAAAGGTCTTCCAGGATCTGGGACCTCATTATGATAAATCCTCATTCATTACAGTGAGACCACTGCATTGGCACGAGTGGGTTGCTGTTGCAGAGGACTCCATCAGTAAAGATGATCCTAACTCGAATTTTGCTGTAGTGTAGTCCAACAACATCTGGCTACACACTGCGTTGGCCAGTCAAATACATAGAGCACACATTCCTGGGGAGACTTTATCATTGGCCGTGAACACAGCCTTACATTAACCCTGTAACTCAAACACTTGAATTTACAACATGTAGCTCAGCTTATGTATAATTTTTTAATATATCTTATATGAATTTGTTGAAGATTTAATACGGTAGCTGCACACAGCTTAAGATTATTAGACTCTTTGTTTTTGGACTTTGCTAATACCTTTTTGATCTTTTGAGAAGGTCTTGTCTTAATCAGATACAGACTTAGTCAGCAAAGAAATGCAGTTTTTATGCCAAAAGCTGTAATTATGGTCTCCATACAACATTTTCATATTGTTAGATTTAGAGTACTAATAGCTTTTTGTTGCATTATTATTGTTTCTTGTTTGATTGTTTGTCAAGGTTCTGATGAATGTTCTTGTTTAAAAAGTGTTTTGCGGTGGCCATGAGCCCGGTATGTGTGGGAACATGGGAAAGGTTAGGTCGCAATATAGTCTGAGAGGGGGATCAGGGCTAGCCTTGAGCTTGCATTGTCTTACAGTGGGACAATTAGCAATTAGCAGTGGGGTTATTCTGAATGGTAAATTAGTTTCCCACAGGTGCTTTGCAGTCCTTTTGGTATTAGCTTAAGTGCTAAAGCTGATTAGCAGGCATTTGTGTGGCAGTGCAGCTCAGTCTAATCTCCCTTATGGACACCTGCCTGTTTTGGCAGTTTCCTGTGAGAGCCACTGCCTTTTGAAATGGTAGGTTTCATTTTTGTATGAAGATGTTGCTGGTTTTATTGCAGTTAGTTCTTAATAGCTTCTTTAGTGACATAGTTCATATTCAGAGCCATTCTGATGTTTTTGGGCTCTCTTTTTGTACTTTTATGCTCTACCTTTGAGTATTCACAGCAGATGAACTTCAAAGTTCAACTTAAAATTTACAGAAACACTTTACCCTTCTACCTTTGTTCAGCTTTGTTGTCCTTGTTTTTAGCTGTATGTCTATTTCTGTCTTCCTGTAAATTGTTCTGTACATAAGTACATTGAAAGCTTAATACTGGCGTCAAATTCCTTGTATGTCTACACATTAAGGTGATTCTGATTCAAAGTACAGGATTTTCCGTGACATTTTCAATCACCACATCTGCTGTTTGTCCATCCTCTCTGTCACTTCTTCTTTCCCTCTGAGTTGTTTACCTGTCCAGTAATCTCCAGGTTGGCTTTCTCAGAGATAAAAGGATATGTGTCATGCTTACGGTTGGATATGTGCCAAGATTACATGGAAAGATTAACCTCCTGCTGTCCTACATACACCTGAGCGCTCCATATGGCAACACATTTCTTCCTTAAATAGAAATCCTGATTGTTTTTTAGTTCACTTTTAGTTTAAATTATAAAATGAAATAATTGCATGGGGGTTGGGAAAATTTTAAGAGAGCACCAAAAATTCTACAGGTGATAAAACAATTCTCATCTCAAAAGACACAAAGATAAAGGTAAAACATCTTTAAAAAAATGTAGCTTCTTTATGCTACGTTACTTCACTTTCTTAGGTATTTCTCTGTATTACTCATTCCACCCATGTTTATTGTTCTTGGTCTCGACACAGTTGTTTAGGTATTAACTCTGTCTACCTGCACAGCATTATGTAACCGCCATTCAGAAGAACAGTACAACTTGTGAATGGTCTGTGTTATAGTTGGCTGCTTGTTACTACAGTATTGCTTGACAGTTCACACATGAATGTAATGTTGTTGGGAAAAATGTTTATACATTAATGAAAAAAGCTTAAATTGTCAGTTCGTAGACTTTGTAGAAGGATTGCACTTTTGTTTTTCCCATTTGAGTGGAATTTAATCAACCAGAAATAGAAGGCCCTCATAGCAAGGGTTGGCTATTGAGTAGGCATGGTACAATATGAAAATTTCATGTCACAATTATCCTTGCCAAAATAATTACGATTCACAATATTATCCCGATAATCAAAATATGCTTAAATCACTAAAACACAATGGAATCACTTTACTTTACATTTTGTTAAGAAACATTTTTATTGCATCACAGATAGGACACACATCTCTTTTAGTGAGCATCTTTTTTAGTAAAAAACAAACAATCAGACAATCTTAAATAAGGTAATCATAAGGTCCCCCTGCATAAATACAGGATAAATAAATAATAAAAAAATAGCAGTTAACATTGTGTGGGTCTGATCTTTCTTACATGATAATTCCTGTATTATTTTTTTTAAATCAGGCTCTATTTTTCACTTCTCTACCATGATGTCAAATGGTACAATTTCAACAATTGCATCAGTATATATAATTTACCCCTGACTGGTTTTTGATCTCAACATGTATTGGTTTCTCTTCTTCTACAAAAATTCACTTCACGTTCAAGAATGTGTACCAGGAATCAATAAAAACAGATTATGGTAAGGACTATCAGAGTTGAAATCAGGCTCTATAAAAAAAGAGTAGTAGAGTCAAAATATTATTCCTGGCGTTACATGGGTAGTATAAGTGAACAAAGATGACATCTCAGATGAAATAATAATTTGCATCATCTTTATAGCAATAATATATAACTAAAGATTAACATTGCTTCTCGAAGTGCATCTACGTATGAAATCCTCAAATTAATTCCTTCAGTTGCACACCATTAACATTGAACTATGAACAAGCTGTGACAGAATGCTGTTTTAAAAAGAGCCTATTATATAGAAATGAACTGAATAAATGGAACAAACTCAGCATAAACGTCCTGACCCACCACATTTCTCTTTGTGAATATGTCCACATGCCACCTTTGTGCCACAAATCCCCTTGTGACCAGCTATATTTGAACACTTAAGTGAGCCTAATGAAAGGAAGTCACCCATTTATTTCTCTCTCCACAGTTAGTTATTCTTAGAAAGTCCCTTTGCTGCTCTGATGAATCAGTTGCACCACTTCAAAGGCCTTGGTCTGAACTGACAGCCATGGCCCTTGTCAAGAAACATCCAGTAATCTTGTGTCACACAACAGGAGCTATGTTTGAAATGGCTCATGTTAGGGCAATTGACAAAGGGTCTGGTCAACAAGTGACACATTGATGTCTCTGAATTTGGCATGGCTCAATTGGATTAGGTGTCAGGAATCCAATACTCTACATTTTTCCCTTGAATTCATATGGTGTCATACTGTATGTTCTTATTAAAACTGTCAAAGTGTGTTGACTACTTCAGCATATTGTCTGTGAAGAGCAGCATTTGGTAGACATTTAGTTCCCATTCAGTAAAGAGTTTAGCAGATAGTGACATTAGCATGCTGCTTTACCTTTTTATTATTTGCATGAAGGCATCCATAATTTTAAGGTTTTTTTTTTTGCAATAGTTGCTGTCTTAAGGAGTGTTCAGACTGAACAAACAAGCAAATCCTAGAGGTAGTGCAATTGCAACACACGTGGGTTTGCTGTAGGTGGTGCAAATGTGCCCATGTAATTTGAAAAACTTTCAAGTTGAGAAGAAAATTTGGGCTCATTGTGAAGCTGTGTGACTCTGCATCATTAACTAAACAGGTTTCTCCTCCCTTCATCTTTGTTCTTCTTTTCACACCCTCACACAAAGACAGTCCACCAGTCAAATTTGCATGACTGAAGCGAGGCGAAAAGTCACTTCGTGTTCAAAATGCTAAGGTCTAAATGCACCTTTGGAGAACTTGGGTTGGGATGGGAATGACTGGTGATTTGGGGCTATATACAAGAGATAGGCCTTTATCCAAAATTTGCACCCAGAATGAAATTAGCAGGTAGGGATTCTGATGTCTTGCATAAGGATACTTTGACAGAACCACCTGAAAGCTCAAGCAAGTGACCTTCCAGTTATAATATGGTTTCCCAAACCAGTAATCTTACTGCTGCTGCTCCTAGAGTACACACTCCATTTATTCTTTGTTCCCTGTCTTCATCTTTGTTGTTCTTTTCATACCTCTCTTCTCCCAAACCCTCTCTCCTACTGTCTATGGTCTGAAGCAGTAGGACTTGATGATGGACCACATTTCCTCTGTTCCTACCACTCATTGTAGAGTACAATAGCCTTGGTGTTTGGAAGTGCCCAGGAGGAAACACAGTCTGTTGATCCACCTGTTTCAGGACAGAGTTTGCTTGAAAGTTTGCCTTGTTTGACGTTAACGCCTGGCTCTTGCGGAGGTGGTACAATAAAAATGACAAGAAGGGCTCCACTGTTTAAATTGTTTTCCTTGTCTCAGATTTTTTCTCTGGTTCTCAGAACTTTGCCCAGTAGGACCTCTCCTACCTCTGGAGTCTTTCCCCTCCTCTGCAAAGTCTTCTTTAAAGCTGTAGTATGCATTTCTCTCTCCTTAAAATAACAAATGAATACAATATATCATAGATTACTGGTCTGTATGTTAGCTTTGTTTGTCACCCAAAAATGTGTGAATGTAACGCTTTACATTCACTGAGCGTTGCTGCAGAAATGGACTGTGTGTCTAGTTTGACTGTGTGGAGCAGATGAGGAGCATGCATGTGATGGATTGTCCTCTGGTAGTTAGTCAAAGCTACTTCAGAAGGAAAGGACTAAGATAACCTGGAAATAACTTCCGTAGTAATAACCGTTGTAGTCCTGCAATTTACCATTTTGGTAAAAGTCAAGAACAGGCATAGTATTATATTTAGAGTTAAATACATTTTTAGTGTTTAAAGTGAAAGCTTTATTTAGTTTTATTTTGTGATTATTGAACCAACTGTTCCTACATTACTTCTACTCTACAAGTATTTTTGGACTGGCTAGTTCTATTAGCATACTTTAGACACCTCAAAGGAGCAATTTGGCCTGCAAATAATGTAATTTTGAAAGTGCCAAGACTGAGATTTGCACAAAACCCCAGCAAACCCTGAGAACCTGGAAACCCTCTTGTTCAGGCCTTGAAGGCAGAAATGAATGAGATATATATATTATAGCAATACACACAGAATCTGATGTAACCATCCCTTCTGCTGTTTCGACTGAACGCCTGCATAGAAACCTTGCTTTGATGTTGAGAGGAGGTGGGTGAGCGCAGGAATGTCACTGGGGTTACCAAAAAAAACACCTCCTCTGCCAGTTTATCTCATCACATCTCCAGAAATTCAAAAAGTAGAATCCTCTTCCTCAGAAGCACCCACCTCCACCACCCACTTCCAGCTTTGCTTGGCTCTGAGCTCACCGATACAATTGTCTACACAACCCTGACACTGCCTCTAATTTTGACTGATTAATACATAACTCACCTCATGGTTAGTTTTGAGTGATATTTCAGTGTATTTTCAATTCCCGAGTCTTAGTCTGGATGGTTGCAATGCTCTGCTTAGAGAAATGGGTCGAACATGGCTTTAATTTAATCAGCTTTGGGCACAACACTAAATTGCTAATCTCTTTGTTTTTGGCAGTCTTGTAAAGCACATAGTATGCAGGCTTACTAGTTTGCAGACAGGATTTACTTTAAAACTACAGATGAATTTATCAGGAATAAATCCTTAAATGTTGTTAAACATCTCAGAGGAGGAACTTTATTTAAACTGAGATCTGCCTTTTAAAGGTGTGCAAGAATTGATTTTAGGTCACATTGTGCCTGATTTGTCACAAACGTAGTGCTCATTACACATATTAATATAACTCCTCCAAAAACATGCATAGAATTTTTTTTACTTTGGTCCTGTACTTATGTTTGTATTTTCAGTGTGTCCATTGCAGTTTCTGCGAATACTTGCTTACATGCGCACACACACACACACACACACACACACACACACTCTAATGGTACTTCCTGTTCTCAGGAAATCTATCATGGTCCTCATGCATCCCATCGTTTGATGAGTAAAGTTTTAGCAACAGATGTCAGCCTAATTTAGCTCTTCCAGCTGAGGTTTAATCTGACCCCTCTACGCTGCCACCAGAGTCGGATGCTCAAGAGAATGAGGCTCAAAATGAGAAGAACAAACAAAATATCAAGAGCTTCTTTCAGACATTGTAATAGTCTACCATCTATCTAAACAATCCAATTCTTTAAGATGTTTAAAAAAGGACCCCCATGTATTTACAGAGTTGCTCTATCAATCTGCCTACTTAGGACATGATAATGCTTCTGTAACATTTTCTGTATGTCTCTTACCAGTGTCAGGAAAGGCAAGTACAAGATTACAATGCTCTAATGTGGGAAAACCAATGGTAACCAATCATGATAGGTGAGGAAGTGGCACTTTATGTGCTGCATTTTGATCGCTTTGAACGTTTTTGAGTTTAGGTTTGACCCTGACCCAACTATACCACTTGTAGAAATACCTGAAAGTTGGTCTGATGATGAAATTAGAAAACTGCTCTGCCTCCAGACCAAGGATGAGATAACAAAACAGCAAGTGTCATGTTGCAGTAAACAAGTTCCTGTGTTGCTTAAGCTCATGTGTCAAATGTCAAAAATTACATGAGCATTGCGACTTCATTCATAGTGGGAGACATCATGAAACTTGGAACATATGTGAAATCCAAAAAGCAATTACTTCTAGATAGATGAGCCCAAAGTTACAGATTTCATGTCTGAAAAGGCCTAAAGCCATACAAGACAGTGGAGAGCCACTCAGATGTTTACTATATGTACATATATGCTTTTCATATTGTGTTTACCTTAGCACACATTCTCCGGATATGCAAATACAGTTTTGCTGTACGTTCTATTTCTAATGATAGAATAATTTCTAATAGGAGCACAGCTGCGAAGATGCACACATGCACATATACAGATGGAAAGATGTGGACACACATGGACAGATAAGTCTGCTGAGAGGCAGCTTGGTGCCACAGGACCCATGATGACAGACCACAAAGCCCACCTGTGTCTGCCAGAGCCTGGGGCAGCTCTCGCTGCTCCCTCCTGCCTGTACTGTGAAGGGCAGAGGCACAGCATGACCTCTAACCCCCCCACTGCTCTAGCTGCCAATCAAGCAGCCCAGTAACCTGTTTGAAAAAGTGAATGATGGCAGTGCTAGCTGCTTCGTCTGTGAGGGCTTCTCTAACCCAATCAGCTGGCCTTTTTGTCATTCATTTAGCCACCTGCTATCAGTGTTTCCCGCAGGTTGGCATTTTGAAGGGGGGCTGGAGAGTGTTAGAGTTGTCTGTGGATCGTTGTTGACATTTCAGTTAGCAAGCCCAATATGTCATTTTCAGTGATGATAGACAAAGAAAGCTTTAACTGAATTGCCGCATCATTAACTATTACACTCTCATCTAGTGCCGCTTACTAGTGAAGTGGAACAGACTCTCAATTAAAACGAGGATACTTTCTCAACATAGCATTTACACAAATGCTTGTGTGGGCAGGGTGGTTAATTTAATTTGTCAAAATGATTGCAGAGCCTAGTTCACTAGTGCCCAGTGCTTTGTAACCTGTAATTGGTCAATAATGTCATGTTGGTTGTTGACTGGATATTTTCTATTCACTATACAACATTTAGTGGAAGTCATGGCTGCTCTCACTGTGACTCGTAATCTCCTTCATATGGTGTGGAAGAACAGATAAATTAGGCCTCTAATTTCATAAAACTGAGTGCACGAGCATTTGCTAATGCAAACTTGTGTGGCAAGCATGTGTGACAAAATAATTTTGGTTTCCAGTGGCGCAACCCTGTTGCAGAATGGCACAAACTGAAAAGGGGGCTGAGTGAACACATGAAAACATCAGAGGAACGCCATAGCAGCAGGTGGAGTTGATTGGTGGAGTCAGGTTGGGTAATGCCAATGCTAAATCACATCAGCTCCTCTTGTTCCCTTTAGAAGCAGCAAACTGTTAATGGGTTGGGAAGAGAGTCTGGGCCGACTTCTCTGGAGTTTTTCTCAATGTCTCAAAACACAAATATACGTCAACCAACAGTTTAATACAGCACAAAAATATCATTTCAAGGCCAGCCTGCGTATGTTCTTGAGTTTTACTTTTCAGGACATCACAATATTCATATCCATAGCCAGTAAGTATATATTTGGTGATTTTATGCTCAGAAGACATCTAGATGTCTGGGTTAAAACTGGGCTGAATTTGGTAAAAGTTTTTAGATGTCAAGGTTGCATATAACCATTGTTTTAACAGCATTTTAGTTACTATATTTCAACATGTAGTTAGGACTTGCTTCACATAATCATGCTATATTTCCTTTATACGTCAAGTTCGCTTTTACTAAAGAGAACGGCCCCTGCCTTAATGGGAAATATGTATGTTGTATGTGGCTGTCTGTTATTGTTGAAAGCCATCAGTGTGACTATACTTTACAGAGCTGTGCTAGTGCACTCACCTCCATGTTTTGGCTTGTTCATTCTATGTATCTGCTTCCCCTGAATGATTATGTTGGCATTTAAGAGTTACATTTGTTTGTTACATACTTTGTGTATGTTCATGCTCACTCATCCAAACAGGTACAACACCTATAAGTGTTTTCCCCATTTCAATCATTTAAATTCTCTCATTGTATCCGCACAATACTTACACTTGAGCGAGGTCAATGAACCTTGAAGTTTCTTCCCTTGAATTAAGTCTCCTGCCGTCTTATTTCATTGCCATGGATTTTGATTTTAGCCAGCATGTGTATGTGTGGGTGGGAATGTCCATTAAAATGTGAATAATGTGGGTAAATCATACTAAGGGGCTTTAAAATGGGCTAATCCCATGCAAAGCCACAATGACGCTCATTCACTTCGTCACTGTGAAAGGATTCGCCTCCACTTGAGACTTTGGTGGGAAAGAAACCGAAGAAAAACCTCGTGTAGTGATATGAGTTACTGAACTTCTCAGCGAAAGCCTCATTTCCTCTTTAACAAGAGACTTTTCTTAGGAACCTCTGCTGTGTGATGTCAATCCATTTAGAGCTTATTTAAAAGAATGCTATACCAGTGTTTCCCACAGGTTGAGAATTTACTTGTGGTGGTGGGTGGCGTGGCCTGCATGTGACGGTGCAGCGTGTGACAGGCGGGTTCAGTAATAAACTAGTCAAACAAAGGTTCATGAATAACTCAGAGAGACCTAACGTTAGCTGTTGTGTTAGCTAGCTAGCTAACGTATCGATACATCACTTTGCAGAGTGTTCAGTTCGGTGTCGAGGCTAACATTACTAGCTAGCCAGTCCAACTGCCCTCGTAAGTTAAAATAAGATGATAACACGTTAAATATGTCAAGGCATTCTTTTTTAGGCATCCAATACTAGGGGTGTAACGTTTACTGTACACAAAATTCACAGTTCGGTATTTATCTTGGTTTTGGGGTCACAGTTCAGGATGTTTGCAGTATAGCAGGGAAACAAAAAAATGCAGAAAATAATATTTTTGTCATTTATTTTGAAAAATATAAACATTCAACAGTTGCTCATTTGCCATTATTCTTACTGTAACTGTTAATACACTCAAATATTGGCATATTGTCAATAAGAAAAAATAAATAACACAAATGTCAGTAATGCTCCATTGTAAGACTGACCTGTTGATAATTCCTAAACAACTGCAGCTTGCGCTTGTTTATATGGGGCAGGCACAACGGACTGACTAAAAATGTACACGTGAAGGCACATTGTAGCAGGGCTCAAGTGCTTTGACCATATGCTTAAATTCTGTATTCTCTACGACCGGGTATGGTTGCATATCTGCTGTGATAAATACTCTTATAACATTAGTTATTACTTTGGCATGGTCTGAATCTGCAGTGAGAGGCAGCCTGAACGCTGTGGGTAGTTAATCGACACATTCGGGGGATGCTGTCGTAAATTACACATTTTAATTGTTTCCACAGTGCCATAACATATTGTTCACAATAATACCGGTGTAATATTTAATATGATAAAAATAAATTCTATCATGATAATGGCAACATTCCGACTTATTGACGTAATGGCTGTTGCACAGCAACAACAAGCATTGCTGAAAGCGAAAGTAACATTGCTACCGGCTCCACGGTGGTGGAGGAGTTGGTTCCAAAAAGGGGAACTACTTCAGTAGTGGAAGTGGTTTGGTTTCAAAAGATCAAGCAGTGTGTTTCCCACACATAGACTTTACTTAGTCGGGCCGCCCAACTAGTGGACGATCTCCCCTTGCGCTACCCCTCCTGTGTGGTCTACTGATAATCGCACATGCTCTGCAGAGAAACACAGAGAGAGAGTCTCCTTCTTACGCTGTTGTTTAATAAAAGCTTGAAAGTGCACCTGTTGGTGCCGATGTCATTCGTTACCATGTTGGTTTTGATCGTTTCAATAGGCTACATCATTGACAACAAGCATCCTCCACATGCGGCTCACCTGGTGTTGTGAAAACAGAATTGCGGGTGAAAAAGACCAAAACGTGAGTTGTGTTTTTTGGGTGACTTTATTAAACATACATAATTTCTGTTCCGTGCGTGCGAATAGTCGTGATAAATTAACTATTTTGAGGCTGAAGGTCAGCTGGTCTTTGTGGATTATGAAATGACGATTGCGTGACTTGATTGAAAAAAAAAATTGGAATTCTGATTTTATCTACCTGGGCGGGTCTTAATCTACCTTGGCGGACTGCCCAAGTAGAGCCTATGTATGGGAAACACTGTATACTAAAGCTCTAGGTGTAAATCATCAACACTGTCACTGTTCAGATTGGATAAATACAAAAGGGGTTCCCTGTGTTTGTCCTTTACTTTACTAGTTACATTTCATAAGACAGTTAAACCACTCAGACTTAGTTTTGGTTTTTCATGAACAGAACCTGAAAGATAGTGGTGCCTTTGACACATCAAGACACCACAAAACTCAGTTTGCTACCCCAACATGAGGAATATAAAAAGTTTGCAGCACCATAAAGATGGCAAGAAGCTTGAAAGAACCATGAAACTTGAAACTCAACTTAGAGTGTAATGTAATGAATCATAGCACACAAGGATTTTGCAACTTTCTAAATATGATTTCACTTTGTTGCGATGACAATGACCAAACAACAGACATTAATCACAAACACTGTCTTCCCATTTTTGTGTCTGGGCTGCTTAGTCAGAGGATTAGCATAGGGTTATTGTAGGGCGTACCCATAGATACAGGGAATCAGATAACATAAAGAGCTGCCACTTGGCATGTAACAGAGAGAAAAGTGGAAGTATAAACAGGAAGTATACTGTAGTAGAAGAGAGAGGGAGAAAAAATGAGGGAGTGATGAAACAAGAGGAACCAGAGTTGCTGACTGATTCATAGGATGTACAAAAAAGAAAGAAGAGCCAAAGAAAGAAAGGAACAGAAAGTTACAGCAAAGGGGGGAAAAAATAACCCTGTTCTCCGGTGTCTGGGTTGATGACCTAAACTGTTGGTCTTCATTTGCTTTTTTTGAATGTGTGTACCTGAAGTAACCCTGACCCTGACCTCTGACCTCCCTGGGGAGCAGTTACAAGAACAAAGAGCATTTCCCCTTTCAAAATAATGACGTAGTCACAGAATATTACAATAGTAAGTAAGAGCTAAAGAGAAGCAGAAATTATTTCTTTATTACTTAGTGACCTTTTGTAAGAGGCTAGAGAAGGACATTGGGCTGTCATTGAGCATCTGTAGCTGACCAGCAGCTGTAGTTTTTTGCATCGTGTCCAGCACTGTTGGCACTTTTCGGCCCTTATTGATGGCTTTTTGTTCAGTTGAGCATGCTAAATTGCTGTTGGACTCAACTGGTTGTAGTTTCCTGAATATTGTTCCACCTAGCAAATCAGTGATTTCAACCACTTATACCCATTTCCACCGCAGAGACATTTCAAGGAACTGAGGACCCTTTTTAGGATGTCCGGAACCTTAGCTGCGTGTCCACCGGAGGAATCAGGGTCTAACTTAGTTCTTCTGCTACAGTTCCTGGTCCCCAAACAGTACTTCTGATGCCCCAGGAACTATCGAGTTTATTGTGCAGAGAACGTTGCTGACTGGTCAAACACAAGCCTCAGGCTGCTACAACTTGGGTGCAGCTTCATTCACACCAAAGCAAGCGCTGGATGTCACTTGTACCTTGTAATGTTTATTGACATTAGTCAACAAGACAAAAGTTTTGTTGTCAGCTTCCTCACATCCTGTCTGTGAAAATTGCATGTCAAACAATGCCATTGTTGTTAAATTTGTTTTTAATCTAATTTACGTAATTTTCATAGTTCATCAGATACAGTGGAAACACATACAGGAATGCATAAAAGGGACTTTTAGTTCTTAATTAAGTTCCTGAGTTTACAGTAGTTCCTGTGGCTCCTTAATTGCTGGAACTGTTTTTCACCTCTACCTGATGCCAGTGCAACTGTACTTATGTCATTTATATTATTATATTCCGACTACGTAATGAGACTGTTTCATCAGATACACAGTACATTAAAATTGTAGATTAGTCTTTGTTTGCGATGGTGGCCCTTCAGGTTTTATTTTTAGCGTACAAACACAGACTATGAACTTGTTATTTCGTGTCATTCAGGCACACAACATTCAGTATGTAGTTGTCAGCTGGATGCTGGCTATAGTCCTGTCATTGTGTTTATGTACAACTTTTAAATGAAGATGGGATGTGACAAAAATGTTGGTCAGCCTATGCAGGGCTACTTCTTTGAGGTTAGTTTGGTATGTCAGGACTCTAATACAGGAGGATATGTGTTATAATTCGTGGAAGAGGCCTGGTACTAAATTTACAGCCAACAAACTGACATTTAATGAGCTGGTTTCACAGAGCATCCAGACTACCAGATGCTAAACAGGACTCCACATTCTGAAATAAAGACATATTAAAGGCAGAGGCAATTCCTCTTGGTCATGGCAACATCTAACAGGTGAGGGGAAGTATACAAATAAAAAAACACATTAAACAGTGGCTCTGTACCTCATGGTAAACACAATTGCCATTATTAGGACAAGGGCTGATGTGTAGGTGTATGTGCATGGGTGTGATCATGTATGAATATGTACACTGATGTCCCAAGTGTAACTGTGTGTGATAGTGTATGTGTGCATCCATTGGGGTTAAGCACATGTCCACTTAGGGATGAGTGTATTTGTTCTGTGGGTGT
The DNA here is from genome assembly GCF_020085105.1 of Siniperca chuatsi. Lineage (NCBI taxonomy): Eukaryota > Metazoa > Chordata > Actinopteri > Centrarchiformes > Sinipercidae > Siniperca > Siniperca chuatsi. The sequence goes on along the minus strand of NC_058045.1, from coordinate 28,489,754 downwards.
TTGCAGAGCGAAATACAGCCTAGTCAGGAAAACATGTTTCTGCCATCTTAACCATACTCTTGTTAAATGGCAGGCTTACTTTTCTCTGTGCCAGCCCCTTGCTTTTGCTTTTCGTCTCAATCTCTTCATCCATCTCTCGCTGATGATAGTTAGGCCCCAACTAAATTGTAGTGAAGGTACAGTTATCACCTGAATGTCAGATCAAAGTAAAAACTGGAGATGGACCTAGAGTTTCCCCCCCACAGGTTTCATAGGCCGTGCAGAGCCACAAGTGCCCTACTGTATTTGTCTTGTTATGACCTTGACTTGGTACATTTAATCTTACATAAAATCAACACCTTGTTTGGTGTAGAAATTTCAGTGCCCTTTTGTTGTCATTGTCATAATCCAGTTGAGTGGAGGTTATGTTTGCTTTGTCCTCTTATCTTAGTGTAAAGAAAGTTGTGGTGTTTGGCGTTAATGATCACCAAGCTTTGTGTCAGGTAATATTTACTGTCAGCTTGGGAGACCTGCTGTAAAGTATGACTGACCTTTGCTGGAGCTATATAATTGTGGCTTAATACACTTTCAGAGGTAGAGTGATTTCAGGAGAAAAGTTATTTTACTGTTCTTCAGATGTGTATTACATCGTCAACAGTTCCATTTTGCACAAAATATGCTAAGTGATATTAAGAGGTTAAGACATTATTGCTGATATACCTGTATTTTAAAGTTAGTAATAAAATGTTGATACACAATTATACATCATTAATTATACAGCCTTATGTGTGAAATTGCCACATCATGTATCTTAGGTGTTCATCATAGCCTGAAAACTCATTAGTTTTAATGTAGTTAGTTTAAGCAGGAGACCACTTAAACTACACCACTCAGGAGAAGCACAGTGAAAGCCTCATATGGCTAACACGCTAACTTACATCCAATTGGACACCAGTGGTTTCAGTCAGCATGTTTCAAAACTTTCCTGTCATCTTGTGGCATCTGCCAGTAGGGTTGGTGGCTGTACTTAAATTTGTCTTTTTGTTCAGCATATCCAGAGTAACCAACATAACTCCCAAGTTTATCTCACTCGTCGTCACACTGTATGACCCATTTGCCAAGTGCTTGTCCAGGTCAGTGAAGCATGCTAAAACTTAAAAATTATTTTATTTCCGTAAAGAGAGAAAAACAACCAGCCCTCCAATCTGAGTGATGAGTCTGTGCTGTCTAAAAATTTAGAAAACGTTGAATCTTTGAGTGGAAAATATACAGCAGCACAGGAGAAGTGGAAAGCCATAATAATCAATTACCCACCACGAGGGAGGTCTGGGACATAACCTTCTCAGAGGCAGCCAAATGTAATTTCCTGCCCCTTGTTGGTCTGGTAATGCCATGTTAATAGCTTCCTGTTCTCATGCATTGTAGCCACACTGCCACACATGCTTGTTTATTTCCTCCTGCCTGCCTAACCTCACTGTTACATGAATGACCTGTTCTCAGCATTGAAATGTACACACAACCTAACAAGCATACATGCAAACACACTATTCATATGATTGAGTTGTAATCATTGACAAGAGTACACTAAACTGTTGAATTGTTTGTGAAGATCACAGTTATCTACCCTTTGGGTGAACATTAAAATAAAGGCTAACATGAAGTTATGTACCACACTGCATTTTGCAAATCTACTTAGTAGTTGAAGTTTGACCTTTTCTACTTACTGTAGTTGTGTGATTGTAGTTTCAAAGTGCAAATAATTATTATAGTGGACATATGGTATCTTCATCTTTGTTGGTGCTTCCAAAAAAGTGGTGTAGATAATATGGTTGTGTGAATTTGTTTAAAATCTGTCTGAACATTTAGTATTGAAATTGTTCTGTGTATAATTGAGACCTAACAAATGTGATGAATGCATGTTCTTCCTCAAAACATTTACAAAGCCAATTAAAAATAATAATTTGAAACCTACGTCTTCTTTCCTTACTTTTGCTGGCAAACTGCAGCATTTCTCTGCATGTGACCACCACCCTAATTTGTTAGAATGGTGTGTAACTGATTTATTGGGTAAAAACTCCAGCAACACTCATCGTCATACAGTTCAGCTTATGACTTTCATCAGGACCTGACGTGTCGGTCTGAGAATAATACAGATAATAAGACAGCTGTTGCTGGAACTTTGACCCATTTAAGACTTTGACCCTTTAAGAAGGAATGCTTTCCCTTTTCCATGCACCTTGCAAGTAGGTGAAGTTGTGCCAGAAGCACCCACTCTAATAGTGTGATGCCAGAGTGTGTTGGTGTGCCTTTCTATTTTTTGTCTGTGCAGGTGTGTCTGTGTACATGGGTCTGTGTCCTTGTATATGCACAAGCTGCAGGAGGCTTAACCTGTGTCCCATGACAATGACTCATCTTTGGCATGATGTTATTATATAAACGGATGGGGTGTCCTCTTAAAACCGGGCACAGGGACACCAGATCATAAGCAGACACTTTTTCCACAAAGGCAGGTGAGCTGGACTACTTGGCATTAATACCTGGCTGACTGTAACTGAGATCTGATTACAGATTCACTAGACCACCTGCACATGTGGTCTGTCAGTTCTGATTTAATTTCAGTTGAAATCTGTGCAGCGTACAATTACGATTGTTTTATTAACAGTTAGACTCCCATGAGTTTTAAGATTGAAAACATTATGATACCACAGGATTGCATCTAACCACAGCCAAACCTTTTTCTTTAGATCGTGTCTTGAATTGAATTAATCAAGGGTTTGTGGTCCATTCATCATGAACATTAGTCTGTTGTTTTTGAGCCAGACAACTGGTGATAATGAGGGCTTTTCAACAGGCAGTGGCCCAGATCACGACTTGTGCTCTGGTGTGACTCATTCCTCTTAAAGGGGAGGGGATAAATTGAAGGCGCCTTCAGACCAGAAGTGGGAAATGTAGAGAGGGTGGAATAGCTGTTGCTGTCTCGTGGTCCCAAAACAACCCTCCTCATGGCCAACAAAGCCTGTTTTCACACCAACACTGCAAGTGCTTGACCATATTTAATGAACACAGAGCAATCTTTTTTGGAGGATGCTTTCAACCAAATCCCTCTATTGCCAACACTACATCCATTATTAGCATGAATCATTTTATTTAGCCCAAATGAAATGACTGACTGGCCTACCTGCCTGTCTACCTATATATGTATGTATGTATGTGTATATATATGTGTGTATATATACACACTATATATATATATATATATATATATATGTATATACACACATATATATATATATATATATACACACAATATATATATACACACACACAATATATATATACACACACACAATATATATATACACACACACACACACAATATATATATGTTTGTCACACTTAAATGTTTCAGATCATCAAACAAATTATAACACAAGTGAACACAAAATGCAGTTTTTAAATGAAGGTTGTTATTATTAAGGGAAAACAAAGTCCAGTGTGTTTCGATGTGTATTTTTTATTGTTACCTTATATGTGTGTTTTAATGTTTGTAATTGTTTAAAAGGGATTTTATCTGTTGTGTGTGTGTGTGTGTGTGTGTGTGTGTGCATGTTTGTACACCAGTGCTATATATATCCGGCCCATTGAACCAAGGCAGGACAGTGGTGGGGTTTTTTTTATTGCCCGTGGTCGAAGTATTTACTATCCCCATTCATGTGTGTGTGATGTGGTCAGAAAACACACCGTATTTAATGGCAACCTGCCGCCATGCAGGATATTTTCATCTGAGTATGTGGGTGGCTGCTGTGCGGATGTCAGAAACAGACAGATAGGGGAAGAGAAAAGGAGGGTGAGAAATAAAGAGGATATATCCACTTCCTCAAAGCCACATGAACCTCCTCTCGGCTTCCTGCTCATCTTTCAGCTCAGGCTTTTTAAAAAACATCAACTTTGCCGCACCTCTGACAAAGATCCTGTTAGATCAGATCAGTGGTTCCAACTTAATCATAGTTACGTGACTTGTAGCTGTGTGTATGTGTTCATGTGACTGTGTGCTTGCCTGTTCTGCCTAGTCTGCATATGTTTCGATGTGTCAGTTTGTGTGTCTATGTGGGTGAGAGCATCCTTAACTGTGTGTGTGTGTGTGTGTGTGTGTGTGTGTGTGTGTGTGTTTTGTTTGAAGAGCTACGATGCCATGGTGCGGGTGTGGATAGAACACCTGGGTACATAACAATTAGGTGTGACAGAGATGAATGGAAAATGAATCCTCTGATGTGGTGTCTTGGCAATACCGACAGGAAACCGAGCCTTCAGACGCTTTAGATCTCTTGCCAGTTCCCCCTGTCACCTGACTTCCTGTTGAAGGTTAAAGGTCAGGGACGGAGAGTATTGTGTGTGTTTTTATTCATTACCACACAGGAGGCAGGTTACTTTTTCAAGACTGTTATATTTGATTCCACTAATGCTGCTGCTGCTATTAGTACTACTAGTATTAGCACTACTGTTCCTTCTGCTACAAACACTTATACTACTAAGTACAACTAAAAGTGTTACTACTACTGGCACTATTGCTACTGCTAATACTAATGCTAGTACTACTATGATTATGTGGGCATTCAGACCAAACACAGTCCTACATTAAATAAATGCAAGGGGCTGTGCGGGTTGGGGCATATTGTTTCAGGTACCAGTGAGACAATGAAATACGATCCAGGAAGGCCGGTTTGAGTAATAAATCCATGAGTTTGAAGCTTATCAAAAGCCAAAACACTGCACAGCAGTTTATAATAGGGAGACAGGATTTTACAACTCTGGAAAGTTATCACAGTTACAATCATTTTATCTTTCATCACGAGGATCGTGAGGAAACGGCAGAAGTACAGCATTCATGTTACTAATCTACCAGGAACATGTACTTGCACGTATTTCAGTGGCCAACGCAGAGCCTTACCTTACCACATCTGTAATGCAGTTTGTTGTGCTTAAAACATGTATTATATAAACATGTAATGAACACCAAAAGGCATGAATTGGATCGAATTGGCGTAATGAGAGATGTGACGGTACATTGTGCTGTTGATATTGCTTATTTCAATGTGGGCCCCACCACCCTCAAGGCAGGGGCCTTGCCAAACTGATTCCTGCTTACAAAAGCTGACTTTTGGGACGTGCAATGTGACTTCTCTGGGTAAAGAGCTGCGGCAAGTATGGGAGGTGGAGGGATGCCTACTAGAAATAGTTGGACTCACTTTTACACCTGGAACTGCTTTTGCCAACGCAGAGGTCTCTGGCAAAAAAAACACAGGGTCATCTGTGGATCTACCTGAGGATAAAATGATTGCAGACATGATAGAATTGAGTTTGGTGTCTGATAAGCTTTCACACTCAAACTGGCCACCCTGGATCGTATTTCCTTGTCTCACTGGTACCCGAAACAACACACCCACACCAGGGCAGCCCCTTTTTTAATGCAGTGCTATTTTTTGTCTTAATACCATCTTCGAGTCTCATCGAGTTCATGCGGGTCGCCTCAGCTGTATATGACTGTGTGTCGAGAAGAGTAGGGCCCTGACTGCTGTTAATAATCAAGCGAAGGATTCTGGAGAGTGACTCCAGCTGTGTGAGCTGTGTTTGGGTGTGTGGTGGTAGTTGTTGAGTGAATAATTGTTTGTGTGTGTGTCGGTCTTTTGGTATGGATGGCAGCCAGTAGTATGTGTGTGTAGCTGACACCATTAATGTTTGCTTGGCATGCATGTGTGTTAGTATCCAGGGCAACCATTTGCTTGCGTGTGTAAAGTGGTCAGGGTCAGCTAATGCCTCCTTTGATTATTAACAAGGATTTCCTCCCTCCGTGGAGCCTGCTTTATTAACAACATTACATGACATCCTGTGACCAGGAAACGCTCCCTTACCATCACAGGACCGATTTCAGTACCATAACAACCGTCTAATACAGGAAAGGAGTGGTGAGGTTACTCGATGGGTACACACTTGAGTTAGACAAATAAAAGTTTCAAAGGCAGATGTCAATATTCCGTGTCTGGTATGTTCTAATTTAACCATTTTCCTTGCCAAAACATTCTTAAAAGAGTTCTGCATTTTCTACACAGGGTGGAAAGGCTTTGAGACATCAACAAAAACTGTTGTTATTATTTGTGTTATTATGTAGTTTTATAAAATTGTTCCGTCATAATTAGTTCAGGACATTAGATAATACGATGTATGCGATCAATTAAACTGAATCATATCCAGCATATTAAACGTTGACGGAACAGAGCGGCCAGTATCAGATTTTTTGTTAAAAATAGTACTCACACGCAGCGCTTACTCACCAACATGCTGATTGACAACACACTTCCTTTTACATCTTTTAGAATTGAATTAAGATTCACTCACACAAAGAAGTGGATTTCAGCTTCTTTTTCTCCCCCAGTTCATTCTCATTCCTCTCTCGCCATCCATAGCCTCCCAGATAAAGCCATGCTGCCATGTCATCAAGACATACTGGATAAAAGGCTCAGAAGGAAGTAAAGCAGTGGTTTGTTTACCACTCTCGATGGAGCTTGACAGTTGCTAATAGTCCGTTTCCTGTGGGCGCCACAGCGAGCGACAAAGTGAACCACCCGCTGACATGTTTGATTGGGTGATTGTTTGAAGCACTCACACTACTCTGCTGAAAGAGCTCACAAATAGTACTAATTAGACTGTGTGTTTGTGTGTATTCCCACTGTTCATAAAGAGCTGAAAAGAGATGTGTGGATGTGTATTTCTGCCTGTGTGAGTTTGTGTATTCACATTTTTCATTAGTGAAATGTTAGAATGGGACAGTACTACAAGTACAAGTAAGGCAGTAAACATGTAAACACCTTGCAGCATAGATATACTTCTGTAAAGACCAGAATACTGTGTGTGTTTTGTTCCAAAAACATGCCCAAAATATCGGTACCTTACCAACTAGTCATGGAGTTATAGAAATCTTATCAAACCCCAGCAGATACACACAGTGGCCGCAGAAAGTATTTAAATCCCTTACTTACATAAATGAGAGATTTAACTTTTTGATTTTTAATCAGTTTGTTTTGCTGTTATGGGTTATTGTGTGTAGAATTTGTTGCCAAAAGTAAGTTTAATCCATTCTGAATTGAAAGTTAAGTGAGGTCTGAATACTCACCGAAGCCTCTGTATATTATTGTTATTAGGTTATTTTATTCATAATTTCCATTTGAATGCATCCATTAATCCCATTCACAGATTATTTCAGAAGTGTCACTTTATAGAATTTGTGCAGTCACGCGCTCACCTTAAGTAGTGCTTATAATATTTGTCGCAATGTGGTCAACATGTAAACACAGCCAGGCTGCTCAATGTGAATACTAATCATCACGATGCTTGAGAGCCCATCTGTGTCCTCTCCAGTGGACAGAATGCTCTGACCTACGTGATAGACCACCGTATGAGTTGGGCTCACCCTGCTGATTTATATTTACAATTTAGATTTTAGCCATTTAGTGTCACTCGAAAAGTAAGCCTGACCCGCAGCAAGACGTATGGAGCATAAAAGTCACATGCACTGATAAAATGTTCTATGTATGTTGAATATTTTTGAAAGGACTGTTTTTTTTTATTAAGTATAGCTGCATTCCAAAATAAGATGTACACCATTTTCACTGTCATGTGACTGTCATCGACATCTGACAGAATGATTATTATCGAAAAAGTAAAGTGTAGTTTAAGTAATAAGCATTGGAAGATCTTTGCTCACCTCCATGAGGAGGATTTTCAATGCAAAGTAATAAACATCATGCAGTTATTTGAAGATGAGTATGTGGCTTCAGGTAGAGCAGGGGAGGTAGTGAGGGGAGGCGCAACATCAGAGAGGTCCTTCAATTAAGATCAAACAGCTTTTTTATGTAAGGGTCACAGTGTCTGAGGTTTCCTGCCAAAAGAGAGAGCGCAGCTAATTCTGGTGCTCATGGTAATCATGTTTTTGATCAGACATCTGTGATTTGATTTAGAAATGGAGGGGAGGCTATTTTTGATCGGTTATCTCTAGAGGATCCTTTTGATCGTAAACATCACAGCAACTGTTAACATTTTAACATGGGCTGCTCCCCTGATGACATTGCCATGTTAGGTAAATCTGCTGCCCTCACATTATCAACAATATTAGCAATGAATAGGCATCGGTTAGCATTCTCAATTTACATCTGATTATCAGCCATGGAGTAACATTTCGAAACAAAGACAAAAACTGCAGCAAAATGTGGAAACATTTCTTGTATTACAGTGATATCCCAATTTGTATGCAGTGTAGACTGTGAAACATTTACTTGACTTACTACATAAAGTATACCCATTATACTGAAGTTTTTCTTCGTTTTCACTCCACCAGTACCCCTCATGACTTGGTAACCTTTCACCAAACATACTGTACAACAGCCCTGCGTTCTCAAAGTCATGTAGAGACAATGTGGACATTGTTGCCTCACTATCATCACTGATGCACAGTCACGTAACTCCCGCTGCCCCCTTATTATCACAGCGGCTAGTTTCTGCTCTGCTGTGCTCTGCCACCCTGGCCTAACCACCCACTCATCTCCCATCGCACAAAAATCCTGTCTGGCAGCACGCCATCACCACATTCCCGCCACTACTGACCACGGTTACTGCGAGCCATGACCCCTGACATTCCACAGAGCTTAGCAGAGATGATTTTATCTCAGAAATGTCCCATATAATTAAGAGGTTCTTGTTTTAGATATCATGCTTTAGCTCTATGTGCCTGAAAGTATTATAATTAATCTCCTGTTACACTTATTTTTGCATTACTGGCATAGTGTCCTTACATGGCTACTGTCTAATTTGCTGGAAGTAATGGGGCTTTCGTCTGTACATTTGATTAAGTGAACTAGTATCACTGTGGATCTGCATGTGCTCATGATTTTGCATGTTATTCTGTAGACCTGATAGTGTAAATAGCTACCAATTAGCAGATTTACATGCTACTAACTTGTGAATATCTTGATGAAGATGTTTTATTTTTATATGTTTGTTGCATAATTCTCAATATTTTGCCCAGTTCTGCAGGTATTGTTAGTTTCATATAATCTACACTGTGTGTGCTTTCATGTGTTTGAATATGCTTGTGTGTGCATTGATTTGACACTGAGGCCAGCCGGGGTACCCTTCCTGTTAAATGTTTGATTGCACCCAAACTTCCGGGGGGGGGGGCTGAGAGATGGAGATCTGCATCTGCTGAGCGTAAATGAGCTAAGCAGATGTTGGCCAGATGTGGTCAAGCAGGAGGGGGGTGAAGGGATAAAGAGAGAAGAGAATAAAGTGAGCAGAGATAGCGAGACTCACCATCTACACACTGACAGCTTTGTTCACCTCTACTCAGGAGTTAAGAGTAACCCTACCTCCTCCTTTCTTTACACACACAAAAACTCATACACTCCTCCTCTCCTCCCTCCATCCCTCTTTCCTCTCCTGCCTCCCTCCACGTTCTCTTTGAAGTGAGGACAGTGCACAGGAAGCAAGCCGGAATCGATTGCTCCATGCATTAGGCCAGGAATGTGTGACACCCTCCTCCTCCTTCCTCCTCCCTGACATATCCCTCATTTTTTCCCCCCCTTCTGCTCCTCTTTGTGCACTCCATACACCACCTACCCCCGTCCACCTTTCACACAAAACCCTACTATTATTTTGGGCGAAAGCCCAACTTTTCTTCACTTGGTGCAGTTTATAAGTAGAGTCTAGACACTGATCTGAGTACAGCTGTTCAAAGTGTCATGGTTTGTGCTGTTTTTGAGAGAGTGTGTGAGTGCTGATCTGAAGCAAATGTCGATAGCTTGGAGAGTGTTGAAATGATTATTTTATTAATTGATCATTCATTTGACATAAAATGACTTGTAACTTTATTCAACAGTAACACAATTCAATTTGTGAAACTTTTAGATTTGTTTGTTTTGACTTCACTTGTTATATTGCTGCCATACTAGTTGAAAACTAAGTTAAGTCAGTCAAAGTTGTAGCTGAAGTCTTGTGACTAGAAAGTCTCTAGTTTGAATCGCAAACTCCCAAATGTTGTTAGCACTTTAGAAGAGCTTCTCAGCAGTCACCAGTAGAATACTGTGCCTGTACTGTAATGCTACTGCTGTGCATGTGTGAAACTATTTAAATGTGAAGTCATGCTCAGTTGTCTCTGCCCAAATAAATGATGAACGAGGAAAATGTGTCCCTGGTTAAACTGAACGTAATGTTCTCTCTTTGTTCAGTCTCCCTTGCCATGTTTTTTTCTTTACTCATGAAAAGGAAAATTATTTTGTCAAGAACACTCTCAATAAAAGTAAGGTAGATTTTCTCGGTTTTGCTCTGTGGCTAGCAAGTTAGTCAGTCACAGTCTGTCGTTCAGTCAGTAATCCAGCAGTGTGAGTCATCCACTTCCTTCAGTCTGCCAAGTTACAACAGGCTCAAGGCCTACTCCACTGACAGAACAATGAGATAGAAAGGATGTTGGCAAACCCTGCATAGCATTATGTATCACTATTGCATATTAGCCAGGCTAATTAATACTCCTATGCTTTATTCTCCCTTCAGCTTTGATTCCTGTACATTACAAACAGGGCAATAAAGCAGGCTACACATTTAGGGCTACATTTATGGTGTGTTATTAGTGTTATTATTAGGGCTGCACAATTAATTGAAATATTATCGAAATCACAATATGGCTAAGTGCAGTAGAAGCTGCAATTTTTTGATAAAGGTAAAATGTGTGACAAAACTTCATTATAATGGAATACCGTAGTGCTTGTTCTCTAGATGTAAGGAAACATGTTTGTTTTGTACAGACCCCAACAAATCTCACATCATCATGATTTTAATAGTTTTTTCAGTGAAAATGAAAATTGTGATGCAAAAATGATCATTCCCACTAATCCCGAATAATATCACAATCATAATATCTGTCCAAATAATCGCACTATGATTTTTTTTTACCATATCCTGCAGCCCTAATTATTATTAACAACTGAAACTCCATTTAGTGCTTACACTTCAATTCAAATTTCAACTCAATCAAGTGCTTACACTTCATCTGAGACTTCAATTCGTCTTAGAGATTAAACCTTCATGTTTGAGTGCCTTCACCTCAATCACTGTCTCTAGATAGGGCCTTTTGTTTCGCGGCCACCGTAGTTTCTCCTACACGCTTGGAAAGGGAGGGCGAGGCGAGCAGTATTCAAATGGTTGCAAACTGCAATTTCACCATTAGATGCAACTAAATCATACATACTGACCTTTAAATGTCAGGGTGTCACAATGGTGATTTGATTTAGTGTGGGTTACTTCTGGAATAAAATGCATTTGATGAGGGCAAAATTCATGGCAGACCTGAGCACAGCACTTATGTCAAAGAAAACACCTGCACAAATATAGGAGAGCACAATACACTGAAAATCAATCAGCTGAAGACTCGTCTTTCTTTCTCTCTGACTTTAATCTCCAGCTCTTAAATGGTCGGACACACTTGACACCCACGCAGACCGCCGCCGCCAGCAGTCACCACTCCAATGGTTTCCCCCTGCGTCAAGTGGGCAGTTCAAGAGTGGAAGGATGGATGGGAGATGAAAGTGCCGGTAGGGCAGATGCGACTGCTGGGAGCCAGACTGGGGCCGGCAGGAGAGGAAGAGGAAGGAGAGAGGAAGAGGAGAGAGGGCAGACGCATCCACTGGAAGTTCTCTCTGGTCATCCATCCAGTCTGGACTCTATCCTGCGACACATTGTTCAACAGTTGGATATTCTCACGCAGGTCAGTTATTAGTTAAACAGTCAACTCAAGATACTCGTTGTGAAATCCCCAAAAAAGCATTTAAAAAATGGGGAAATTAAAATGAAAGTGTGGGAGGCGGGCCAACAGGTTACTGCTGAAAATTAATAACCCTCCGTATGAAGGGTTTAATCCCATTGTCTTAATGAGAAAGTCGGTTGAAGCAGGTTATAAATCCCTTCCGTCAAAGCATTTTTTCAAGTCAAATAAAGACATAAAAAAACAAGCACAGAAGCCACTAGAAGTAGCTACGTATCCCCTTCTGCACCTGTTTGAACAGGTGTCACTATTAGAATCAGAATCAGAATCAGAACTACTTTATTGATCCCCGTAGGGAAACTCTTTGTTACAGTAGCTCGTCTTTACGTCAGTGCACACAGGAGAAAGTACTAGAAAACGAAAACGATTAGCTGAATAGAGACATAGTAGGCTAATGATTTAGAAGGATATGTGTGTTCAATTTATTTAAATGATTTGTTTTTTTATTTATTTAATTTCTTCATCTATTTTAATTAACATTTTTTTGTTATATTTTATTAAATTTTTATGTTCTTTCTTTATTTAAATATCCATACACATCAAACTTGAGGGTGGAAAACAAATCATGAATTTAAACGAATCATGAATACAATGCAAAGTATCTTGTTTACACAGATTAAGAGTGCAGAGCAGCTATTGTAGCACTGAATTTGATATATACCCAAAAAGTGCTGATGTTCTGTCTTAATGTTTTCCCATTTCACATTTTATGTATTTATCAACAGCAGGCATACAATGTATGCATGCAAATGAAAACCCCTCAAAAAAGTATGTACTCATTTTGAGTTTGCTGTGCATTTTCCCCAGAAAATCACCTTCAGAAACTGCAAGATCACACCAATTTGCTGCTGTAATTATTTTGTATTTGAGACAAAGTGGCCGACCATAAGATAGGTGCATTTTCTGCTTCCCATCTTTAAAAAAAGTGACAATTCATGAAAAATGAAATGTAATAAACTGTAAAACAATCTAGACATTATAAATCTTTTATTTAAAAAGGCTTTTACCCCCTTGGTAGGATTTTATAGTCAGAACTGTGCTGATGAGCTACCATCAGCATCAAAATGTTGCTGCCCTGAAAGAACTAAAAATCCTCTTCTGTCTCTCTTTAGCTCTTATCTTAGCACTCCATCTTAAGGCACTCCATGACTGCTTTATAATTATTGTACCCCCCTCCCACCCCACCTCCTCAAACACACAGACTGTTTCAGTGCTGGAGGAGCGTCTCACCCTGACTGAGGACAAGCTGAAGGAGTGTCTTTTCCACCAATCCCACATCCTCAAGGACATGCGATCATCAGGAGAGAGGCGGAGCACAGAGAGCGAGGGCACGGATGGATCACTTGTCAATTTTCCTTGAGGATGGCCTTGCCCTCCCTCAGATTGTAGCACAAACACACAGACCGAGTTGTATTGCTTAACCCCAAGACTGCTGGACATGAGTGTCTGTGTAAGTGTCTATGTACATGTGTGTGTCTGTGTGTGTTTCTAAATGTCCACCTTGGTGGTCTCTCTCAGTGGGTTAATCAGGATTTGGGCCGGGGACGAAGTGAGTCTTTGTGTGTCTTTGCATGTGTGTGTAATACCAACATATTTTCTCCATGTCTTTCATCGCCTCTTAAGGATATCCAGCTGTGCAGCCAAGCACAGTCTGGCAGGGACATTCCACGTGTGTGTGTGTGTGTGTGTGTGTGTGTGTGTGTGTGTGTGTTGATATGGATGTTACATCCAATCAGGACAGCTGCAGCTATGAAAACAGACGGTGCTTGTATGCTGTATGACCTCTGTGTATGAATGTGTGTGTGTATGTGTATTTACATGTGTATATTTGTGTATTAGCACATGTTTTAGCAGTTGGTTGCTTCTGCAATAACATCTTTCATTGTAATCTTTTTGCATCTTTGCCTAATGCCATGTCATTTTAAGACCAAGTCGTGCTACATATTGCCTCAAATACACATCATATAGATGTAATTTATATGAATAAATGATATACTATATTGCACTAATGTTATTAGTATTATCTGTCCAGAGCGACAAAGGCTGATAACCCCTTACACGCAGTTTTTTATTTTGATAAGCACTTATGTTTACAGGGTGTCTGCAAAACTAAGATATCTACAATCTGAATTTAGGCCCTTTCATTTTGAGCACAGTGAAATTGCATACTTGTAATTCCTTCATTTTAAACCTTCCTCGTATTTTCATCTCTGATATATCTTTTTTATAGACGTGCTCTGAATTTCATAGAGAAATCATTGCTGTTACAGACCTTTATTCTGATAGGCCAAGCAGTTAAAAAATATACAATTTGTACTGGTCAACGTATGGAATCCCAGTACTGCCAGTAAAATAATGTGAAAATTGGGAATGATAATTGGAAATCTTTTTACTGTCTAGACCTGCTCTATAGGAAAAGTGCAATGAGATAACTTCTGTTATGAATTGGCGTTATATAAATTGAATTGAATTGAAAGTTTTTACTTACTAATTAAAAAACATTAGTCAACATTTTCACTTTCTGAGTCAAACATTTGAGATACCACAGGAATTCTAAATTATGATAGTATGTCAAAACTTTCTACTATTGTAGTAAGTGTATATTTTTTGAGATACTGTACTCAGAATTATGAGATAGTAGGTCATTGTTAGAACTTAGTATATCATAAGATATACTTTAGTCAACATTATGACTTAGTATCAAGTAAGATTAAATTAATATCTCATAACTCTGACCTAATAAGTTAAGCATTTTACTTATCATAATTTTGACTAAATCCCTCATATTTGACATGGAAAGTCAAGGGCAACATTGTAACTTACTAGAGATTTTGACTTAACATGGGATTTTTTTTTCACATACTGTAGTATCCCTTAAGTATTTACATTTTCATCATCCTTAACCAATCATCTGTCAGTTTTATTTTGCTGGTGGTAATGGGCTTCCATACAGCCATGGATCTCTTGCTCGTTGTCTGGTAAAGCTTGTTCATGTGATACATGTCATTGTGCCTCTTGTCTCTACCAGTGACTGTGAAATGTTTTGGCTCGCTCTCACCCAGCGTGGAGACTTTAGATGTTTATGTTTTTCCAGCGGCGAAGATGTGGTGAGCGATGCGGCCGGTTCGGGAGGAAGCAGTAAAAAAGCCACACAAAGGGGGAGCTGTCCGGTGGCTGCTGTTTGCTCTCCCCACCACATCCTTCGCTTCCTCTGTGGCTTTACTGGTTTTCCTCCTCCTACATCCTTTTCTCTCTCCCAGTTACATAAAGTGGTGCGACCTGCTGAGAGAAGGTACCAAATCCAGTTCACCCACAGCAGAGAGGAGACTGTTGGAATGGTGGAAGACCTTGGTTTCATGCCACATTTAAAAAGCCAAGATGCATAAATGGGTGAAGTACAAAAATAAAAACAAAAACGTTAATTTCAAAAGAAACATCAGAATAATTTTATATAATATTTATATCCACACAGTTGTTTTACAAAGCACGCTCCTATACTTGGGTGATCCCCATTGACAATTCTTTCAATACAGGGACAAGAACTTAATCTCACTTTCTACTAGTTTCTCACACTGTTATATGGTTATTAATTAATGTTCTAAATATGCATCGAATTTATATGGTTGAAAAATTGTGGATTGGACTTTTAACACTAGTAGATTAACTAACAATTCTCATAGAAAGGCAGAGAGACTACACTAAGAACAATAGATATGTCAAAATGCAACACAGCTGCAAGACATGTCAGTATTAATTTCTCTATCTGCTTGATGATCAGCTGAATTAGGGCTGGACGATATAGTTTAATATAATAAAATAATCAAGTTGATGTTCATTGCAATTAACTGTGTTCTGATGTTATGCATTACAATACACAAAACTCTTCACTTGTGTAAAACAAAACTAAACAAACTAAAGTAGCAAATTTTTTTTAAAGTGAAACCGTTTGCCTGGAGTCAGATGATACATTTTTTTTCCAATTTTTTCCAAGTATTCTGGGAAATGTAGGAAACAACCATTTGAAGATTTAGTATTTCACCTTTATTTAAAAATGGAACGCAAGATTTGTCAGTCGGAAGGAAGTGAAAAGACTACATGACAAAATAGATTTTGGAATTGCACATGACTCAAGGTCCACTTACTCATTTGTTCTCCAGAAAGAGCCACTAAACTACTGTTTCCAAGGTCAAGCATGAACTGCCAAGCTCAACTTTTACGCCAATGTGGACGAGAAGTAAAGTGCTCAGAAGAATGAAAAGTATTTCAAACTTTGAAATACACGGAACACCATAAAATGATGATTGCTAAGACTGTATGTGGATCGTTCCTGTAAAACTGAACTGAACCCAAAAGTGACTCCTTGAAGAAATGAGAAACAGCCAAAATGACCTCGCTTTTCAGAAATATCCCCCGAAGGCCTCAAACTCTTATTCCTGTGTTTCCGTACAAGTGGTAACACAAGAACACATAAACACACAAACAAAATCAGTTGCAAAACCTATTGTGTACAAAAGCAGGAGAGAGAGTCACATTTAACGACCAATTTCCACCTTCACTTCCACTTCGATCTTATTAAGGGCTCACAGGCCTTGTTTTACAGTTCACACACATGCAGTGTAAACCCTTGTCTGTGTGTGTGTGTGTCTAGTGTGTTGTGAACAACATGATCCCATAACCTGTTAATAGCTTCCTGGAGGAGGATCTTCCTGTTGATATTGAGGAAGTAGCTGTTGACTTTCCACCAGGCGAATGCATGCTCACAGTTTATTGCTGAACTGTGTGTGTGTGTGTGTGTGTTTGTATTTATGTTTGTCCTTGAGTTTATAGGCTCTGGAAGTATTTGTGGAAACAATGTTCTGATATCTGCTAGTGTTAGACAGATATATATTGATTTGTCAAATTGATATTGACCTTTTATCAGATATCAGTTATCTGCGTAAAACAAACTTACGATGAGCATGGACATTTTTATCTTTTTCAGATTTGTTTATATATTTAAAGGGTCAGATCACCCAAATTACATAAAACATTGTCTCTATGGCGGCCCACGTCCGGCCCAGAAGCAACCTCCGAGTGGCTCAGCATACATAAATCTGATAGATGACAAAATAAGTAAACTACATATATAGTGTATGTAATGGAAGTAGCTAACGAGTGCGCCATCTCCTTCATCTCTGTTGAGAGTTCCACGTGCTCAGTACCGATCGGGCAGGATGTTTACAGATGTAGCGACACGCCAATCGTATCTTTCACAAATCAACATTTTCTCATGTGAGTTCCAACCAATCTTAGTAGCTTTTCAAAACATCTGGCTATTGACAGTCACAATAGCCAAGCTAATAATTGGCCAAAACCTTTCTATGTATACATCATATATATGCTAGTACTTCTATTCCTGCGTGCACTGACGTAAAGGTGAGCTGCTGTAACAAAAGAGTTTCCCCTCGGGGATCAATAAAGTATTTCTGATATAGATCATTTTACCCCACATTGTAAAGTTGTTGCCTCATAGCCAGCACTTAACGGAAGGTAAACATTATATTTTGCTCCCAACTGAATCAACAGACCCTCTTCTTCTCCTCCTCCTCTTCTCTTTTCTGCCGCTTCCTGCCTATCTCTGAAAAACAGGAGGATTATCTTTTCGGAAATTCCCCCTTAACCCCCTTCAGGGGATGATGCGATAAACAGAGGCCAGGGACAAAGGATGAGGGAGTGGAAAGAGAAAGAAAGACAGAAGGAACACCCTGCACTCACACCTATTCAGTTACAGTGACTCTCACTCTGAACTCAGGATATGGCCTTAGCAATAATTGATTTGAGTTTATCTAATGTGCACACCTATTCACACACACACACACAGTGACACCTGTTCAAATAGGTGCAGAAGGGGACAGGTAAACAGTGAAACCTCCGCACTGTTCAACTAGTGGCTCCTCTGTTTGTTTTTTATGTCCCTGTTTGACTTTTCCTCAGCTGGAAAAAGCCGCCTGTTTGCCAGAATGGTTTAACAACCTGCATCCGTTGCCTTGCTCATAAAAAAAACAAAACAGGTTTTCATTTTTACATGATTGGCACTTAAAAGTTCTTACTGCTGATCTGGTCAAATAAAATCCCAGTTTTTCCCACAGGAGACGAATATGCACAGGATACGTCTTGTGATGCAAATTGTAACAGTTAAAACAACGTATTTTAGGTGATGCATCTGGAACTGGCTTACTGTACAAAAAGAAACAGTGAGCAAATGTGTGACTGGCATTTCCCACAGTGACCTGTGTGCACCATCCAAGCGCTTGTAACAAATCATTAAAATGTTGCCGTCACGTTTACTGGGAAAAGCCACCTTTAAACCTTAAACTGCTGTTGGCGCATCTGGTAAAGCCCAATTTTGTGGGCTATACCTTAATTCAAGATCCAGGACTTAATCCAGGACTCAAGATCCAGGACTTAATAGCACTTTGAAAAATATAGGAACTATGCAGGTCAGGTTGAGGGAAAGACTGACACTAAATTAGACACTTGCAATAAGACATTCAGCTGCCACTCCTATACAAACTTACTTACTGCATAATCAGCATGCTTGATAATATGGAAAAACAACAACACATGGTTGCAACAGCATAGGGTTAGGAAATCGTTAGCTAACTGATGTGTTTTTCCATTCTCAGGCTGGTTTTTACATTCTCACACTAGTACAGATCCACACCTGGGAGCCGCTGGATCATTGACATTCTTCTTTTCCTTTCGGCTGTTCCCTTTCAGGGGTCGCCACAGCGAATCATGTGCCTCCATCTAACCCTGTCCTCTGCATCCTCTTCACTCACACCAATTAACTTCATGTCCTCTCTCACTACATCCATAAATCTCCTCTTTGGTTTTCCTCTAGACCTCCTGCCTGGCAGCTCCAACCTCAGCATCCTTCTACCAATATATTCACAGTCTCTCCTCTGAACATGTCCAAACCACCTTTGTCTGGCCTCTCTGACTTTATCTCCGAAACATCTAACATGAGCTGTCCCTCTGATGTACTCATTCCTGATATCCTCAAATTTGTCATCATATTTACAGGAATTTGTCTTGCTGATGTAGATGTTGTGATCTACAACAGTGGCCCGCAACCTTTTCAACCTGTCACCTCTTACAACAAAGCTGTCTACTTGCAATCGTTGTCACAGTGCATACTGTATGTCTATGGGTTGTGGCCAGTTCCACCACAGAGGGATTTCAATTTCTATGTTTAATGTCATTAGTTTTAGAGGCCTAAAGGGGTAAAATTCAGTCAGTCCAGTTATTTTACAAGAAAAGAGATTAGAAAAGCATATAAATACTACATAGTAATAAGACACAATTTGTGTAGCATTTTTTTTTTCTTCTTTGCTTTCATATCCTGTTAATTATCTTGTGACCCCTCCACTTTTTCATTGTGACCTTAATGGGACTGGGAACCACCGATCTACAAAACACTGGCATAGTGGGTAGACAACAGGTCTACACATTTGGTTCATGTCCTACAGTTGAATTGTTGTGGTAAACATAGCACTATGACTACATATATTACATGCATACATGTCTGTTCATTTGGAATCACTTAAACAGATTGCTCAGAAAAAAGGAAGCTAGAGCTTTACAATTGCATGAACTGACACGTGGCGTTTTGGCAGAATATGTTCCCCTGAGAGATGTGGCATTATGTCTTTGCTGTCATTTTATGCTAGGAGAGAAAATAATAAAGTAATTTTAATGTTTTGGTCATTGTTAATGTCTACATCAACTTGTAACACTTGTTCTTTTGATAGAACATTTTAATAACTGATTGTGGCTTGCTGAAAGTAATCTACCTCAGGCATTAACACCTGCTTGTGACCTTTTCGCCTGGCAACCATCTTCATTAGTCAACTTTGTATCCTGCATTTCCCCCATAAAAGCTGCAACATTGCACACAATGAAGACAAATTGAGGACACACAAGAAGAGGAAACTTTTTTTAGGGACACACGGTTCTGAGCAGCAGTAGCCTGATGCAGCATAGCATGCTGGGATATTTTTGCAGACTGGTCTCAGCTTAAACACTCGTGGCCTGTTTTTACAGAGCTTAACGTGTTGAAAGCCTATCCCCGGTGAAAAGGGGGGAGCAGTAGATTAAAAAAAAAAGTGAGGGAAAAGAGAGCGAGCACAGGGAAAAAAAAGCTGACTTCCGCACAGGGAAGGTTCAAAGGGACCTCCGCTCCTGCGTGGTCTGTTTGTTGTCATTTGATCCATGAGTTGATTTTCTATCTCTCTCTCTTTCAGCCTTCCTGTTCTTCTCTTTCACTCACAGGAAACAGAGGGATGCGTGTACACAAGGCCTCTGGCAACAGGTTGACCCTTTTCCCTTCCTTTGTGGGTTATTTGTTCCAAACTTCCTGTATCCTTTTTACACAGTGTACTGAACCCTAAATAGTCTTACTTCCATGACATATAACCAGCTAATGTTCATAACTGACTTACTGTGCAGTAAGCCACAAAAGACGACAATAGAGTGCTTTTTACTGATACCAATCCATGGTCATTTTCTAGGGGGAAAAAATTAACTGTGTTAAGCACTGGATGTCTTTTCCTACTTGTATACCTTTTGTTTAAGATATTTACATAACATGTCCAGTGACCATAAAATGTTTTCTGTGTGCTTTTTGCTGTCCGCCCTGTCAGCAAACAGTTTGTGCCACCACAGAGAGCAAACAGCTATCTTAACTACCTCAGAGTGCTTGATTTGCATCAGTGAAAAAAGGGACCTGGTAAACATTGATTTGGCAGATAGTTCTAGATCGACCTTTTGGCAGTATAGAGGACAACTTTCTTAAAATTGATAGAATTAGAACATGAATGAATTTTGTGAAGAGCTGGGCAGGTTTGGATATAGCGGCATGCACCATTGAAACTTCAAAATAAAATTCCAAAACTAGTTTCAAATCAACCACAGCTGCTTTAGGGGGGAGCTGTAGCACAGACATTAACAAGGCTACGGGTTCAACTTTGGGGGCGGCACAATAGCGAGTGATTAAACACTTCCATTTTTATTAGCAGCTACTGGAGTGGAGCAAAGTACTAGAATCAGAATTTGAGACTGGGACCTGAGTCAGACTTAAGTCACAAAAAAGAGCACTTGAAACACTTACTCGAGACTTGACTGACTAAAGAATTGACTTGATACCTGGATGCAAAAACATTCAAGTTTCAAGTTTTGACGAAGTAAACTCCCACAGCAATAACAAAATAAATAAATCAGAGCCTGGTAGAACTTGCACAGCTGCACACTTAGTCTTAGTTATGCAAAGATAGTATTAAAACAGTTTTGAAAGCTAAAGGTCCCCCAATGCAATGTCATTATAATGATCAACAACAACAATAAAGACCTCCACAGAGACCTGCAAGGCAGTTTGACTTGCACAAATCCCTCCAACTCCCCTCCCATATATGCTGCCGGGCTTCCGACATGGCTCAGTTTTCAGTTGGAATAAGGGACCATATGTGGGAACAGTCTCCATTCCTCAGATAAGGAAGTCGTGGACTTCCTGGCATCTTGGCTTGTTATTGGTCCAAAACCATATAGGTCGAAGGTCAGTCTAGTGGATCACACATCCTTCCTTCCTGGCCGTCCACAACCTGTTTGGTGAGTGGGACTCATGTCATGGCCTTCAATGTCTATTTATTTTGTGTCAAGAGAAAGGACTTAAATTCTTAAAACCCCAATCCTTATTTTTTTACCACACAAATGTGAAGTATATTCACATTTGTAATTTAAGAATTTGACTTAACAATGAAAAAAAACACACACACTCACTGTCACCCACACACACGGTCAACATAATGCTCATCACTGCTGCTTTATGTATAAAATCCTTCACTTTTCTGACCACGTTATTCACTTTGTTAGGAATGGTCTCTTTAAATTTAGAGTCTGTACAACCTATTATTTTAAGTACTATACTTATGTAGGCCCAGACTGTCACTTGATACATGCACAATAATGTTGCCAAAAGCTGATGCAAAACTAGAAGGAGCAAAGTCTTTACTCACAACTTTACCTTAAATGGAGACTGCCAAACTTCAATATTGTTTCTCTGTATTAGTCATTGGCAGAGCATGTCTATAATATCTGCCAGTGTTTTCTGTAGCCAACTGTACCAGCCAGTTTTCTTCCACCATGATGTATTCTTCTGACATCAGTGGATGGCAGAGGAAGAGTTTGACTGAGGTAAGTTTCAATTTCCTCTTTCTTTCCTCTCTCCTCTATCTACACAAATGAAAATGAATTTGAAAATGCTTGATTGACTGATAATGAAAATAATCATTTGATGCAGCCCCAAACTAGTAAATCACAGAATTCCAGGGATGCTTTCTTTCACTTGGCAGATGTGATAAGAAGCCTACCCAGTCAGGTAAACATGCTAACTGACTTGAAGATAGTGCAGATTTCTTTTTAAGTCTGTAAAGAACCATAGTTTTAATGCACTATTCAGACCAACATTTCTAACCTGGCTGATGATTTGTCTAAGCTTGTATCTGGATGTCAACAACAGACCTCCCACACCTCGTCTTCTGCTGTGTGATTGACAGATGGCCTGACAGATCCTGAAAGCGTGATACTCTCTCTCCTCATGTGAGTAACTGTGTCACTTAGATCATCTCTGTCCCGCTGTCTCGTCTTTGCTTTCTCCTGTCCCTTCCTTCCGCTCTCATCAGGCCTCCATGTGTCTGTTCAGTCATGTGTTTGGCTCCAGACTCGAGGATCCTCTCCAGGTTAATGGTTTTTCTCTAAGCCTGCTATCACAGCCTGTCCCTGAGTGGTCCTCATCTGAGGTGAGGATAGCAGGGGATCACACATCCCAGTCACGGCGGGTTAAGTATTTTTAATTACACACTCCTTGGCTTTACCTGTATGTTGCAGAATCCGAATTGCTTGATGATGTTAGTTAGAAGTTTTAAGGGCACTAAGATGGAGGCACTCTCAGTCAAGGTGGTTCCAGTTGACACTGGTTCCAAAGACACTGCCAAAGGAAGTTAAACACGAAAGAAAATTTCAATAATGAAGGCGCTCTTTAGTTGAGAATAAATCTACATGTATGTTCATGAAAATTGATCGATTTATAACTTTCCTAAAATGGTGTAGCCAGTGAATGGTGACTTTGTTTTATTTTCAAACAATAAAGTTTTGTTTTTTTAAAATACAGGCCAAAAAAACAAAACAAATGTTCACAATATATTTTTAAAATACAACTCACAAGCAGTTAAAGCAGCATTTCTTTTTTTCGATTTAAGTCCAATATTTACTTTTCATTTAATTCTGTTTTGGTCTCCACCAACTCCACTTTTCACCATCTAGTTGCTAACTGATAAGAAGCCTAAAAACAATGAGCTGAAAGATGCTAAAACGCTCCATAGAACTGATAGGACCTGCAATAGGATGATAATTCTCTGTGTGTTTGTCACTGCAAGTGACCCCTTTCATATTACACATAGTAGTTTAATCCATTGTTTAAAAAAAAGACTGTGCTTGGATTTTTTGTAGATTTTTGAGTGAGGCAGGACATCACTAAAATGCATACATGTTGAGTCTTTAGTAAAAACAAAACATGAAAACCCTTCCAACTTGAGTGCTACAAATGTGAGAACAACCTGTTTAAATCTCAATTCCAAAGCAAAGAACTTGATACATTTTCACCCAAAAATAAACCACCCATTATTTAGAAATCCTAAATAATATACAGTGAATATGGTATGCTTTTTAAGACTTTCCTTAAATAATAATATGACAAAATATGACAAAACGCTTGTATCTTTGAGCCCTTTGGATTCAAAATAAAAGCGTTTTAGAGGACAAAATCATCTTATTTAGATATTAATAAATGAATATTAATTCTGATAAAAAATCAAGTAGTGATTCTTTTTTCACCATTAATATATGAATATATGCTTCATATATCATAAATATATGAAATATACAGTGTATAATGGTAGTACTATTTTACAACAACAGTCTGCCCTTGGTGAGCATTCTGAATGGATGTTTCAGTTCAGTTTGTCCATTCTAGTACTTTCAGCACCGCACTAAGCCAAAGTCGTCTATTCAACATTTTTGGGCCTCTGGGTCAGCTCCCACAATGCACCACTGGTAGCCCACTTCCCAGTACGTGATAGTAGAGTCTCCTGCCATCAAACTGCCCTGATCCCTCGTTTCGTCTTTTATTCCTCCATCCTCTTTACCTTCACTGATTGGATTAACGGGACACCTACCTGCTTTCCTTCTGCTGCTCTCTCTTGTGCTGTTTCTACTCTCACTGTCTTCCTTTCTCCTCATATTTAATTTTTTATCCTCTTATCATACTCTCTTCTCTTTTAGCTGTAGTGGTGTGGTACTGTAAATATAAGATAGGGATGACTATTCAATACACATTATGAAGAAACTCTTTCCTCTTGAGAAGACATTGGTCTCATTTACGTCAGTTTGCTACAACTTACCACGATATAGTATAAATTTGGGTTAACCTAAAAAGGAGGGTGAAGTCATTTTTCGTGGGTTTACCACAAAGTCACCAAAATATTAAAAAAACAGGGAAAACACCCCACTGTGCCTCAAGAAAATACCACTTTTTGTGACACAGACTGACCACACAAAAACACATTCTGCTTTATCTTGATGCAAAATAACTGAGTTTCGTGCTCAAGGGAAAGATTTTAATAAGCAAGGCTTTGGTGTCACAGCCACAGCTTGCTTCTTCCCGTCTCCCCAATGGTTTGTTGACCTTTCCGCTAAATGTCAGGATACCAGTCACTCCCAATCTTCTGCTGAAAGTCTCTTCTCCCACCTAAATAACCTCATCTTCTCTCCACACCAGTCTCCTGTCAAAGTCCCTAATCTTGCTAAAATTAGACACAGAACCATCAGTTGTTCCTGGTGGATCATTTGCTCCACAATGTTGAGCAGAAGTATGCAACAACCATTACAACTACCACTAAATGAAAATGTTAAATGAATACACAATTTAATAAATATCCAGATGAAGTGATTAAAGGTGCCCTGTGGAGTAACAAACAAAAGTTATTTTTACATTCAGTGTCACTCACCAAAATGCATTGTGTGTATCCTTGAGACCATCATTACCAGAATCCCACCAGAACCATCAGGTGTTAGTGATCATTTGCTCCACAGTGTTAAGTGATAATAGGCATCTACCATTAGGCAAGAATAGCAGTCAATCATACTTGCATTTGTTTGTGTGAATTGATGCTGTAGCAAATCTAAAATACTCTACTACCAAGTATTGTCTGTGTATCCAAAGCCTGATATATTTTACTCCTCTGAGCTAGATTGTTGTCCAAAAACTATTAAAAACACATCAGTCAGCCACACTGTTGCATTGGGTGACATTTCCCTTCATCACTATGAACACACATACTGTAGCTTATTTTGATTCAGTCCCACAAGCACCATCTTTGTGCCAGAAATACTCACTAGAACACCAAATGTGGATTAAACCACCACTGAAAATAGGCCCCAGCAAATGCACTATTTACTCCTGTTTGTGTAACGTTTGTTAAAACTACAGTGACCAGTTGTTTTGGGAAATTACTCACCTTTTTAAAAACAGAACTATATATTTGGGAGCTGTTTTTAAAGATTTACGTCTTTAGCCTAAATAGGCTTGTTGCTAAGTGCCACAGACAGGGTGGGGAAGTCAGAAAGTATTGAGAGAGACGGGCCAGCACATTGCTGGTTTGGGGCTTTTCATGGCAAGAAACGCCAGCCTCATCCTTCAATGACAACTTACAATCAAATCCTTAAAAACAATAACCTTTCCCCGCACTAGATCACCTTTAATAACCCTGATGTTTATGTTCGAGTGTGCGTCCTCAACATCCACTCCAAGCCTCTAATCTAGTGACTTAAAAAAATGGAGAAAAAAAAGGTCCTTTCCTCCAGAACACAACAGAGCCCCCCAACTCCCACCCATCCTACTCCCTATAATCCCCACCAGGTGTTGACGAACTCAAGCCCGCACACTGCCCCCCTCTCAGCCCTCTTCTCCTTCCACCACTTCATCATCCCCCCATTCCCGGAATCGGACATCTCCTTTGGACTCTCCTTTGCCTGTGAGGAGGAACACTTTGTATCTGGCAACTGCTGTTGTTGTTCCCTCTCTTCTGGCTTCCTTCCCTCCAGGTCCACCCTTTTCACCCTCCTCTCCCTCTTTTCTGCACTCCTTCCACCCTCCCCACTCCTGCGTCCGGGTGTCCTAGGTCCATCTGTCAGCATGTCTATCCCCAGACTGGAGAAAGGGAGGGGAGGGAGGAGAGGAAGGAGATGACAGACGAGAGAAAGCGAGAGCAGCAGCCAAAGGCCTCAGATGAGACGGTCCCTGGCAAAAATGGCGCCTATCTTCTCCCTGAAATGATAAACAGGAATTTTTATTTGCTCAAGAAGTGAACGCCCCATGTCAGGTGACTTTAATGCAGGAAAGGACCCAACCACCTTGCTATGCTAACAATAGAAGACCCTGAACCTCGAGGCCTGCTTTGAAGTTCACTTTCATCTGATGGCTCGCCACCCTTTGTAGCCGTAAACAGTTTTCCAAAGAACTTTTACATAAAGGCATATTTTGGAGAAACCGTTATCTTCCCATGGAAAGATGAGTGTCTTCTCCGGTTTTCCCCCTCTGAGGCCTTGATTTCACGCATCATCAATCCTGACCTGTGTAACCCAATAGGAACTCTTTGTTCTTTACATCAAAGAGGTCCCACCGGACCAGAGATCAATCAGCAACTGATAGCACAAAGCGGATTCCACCCGTTTGGAAAGTCATCAATACCGTGACCAAAGGAGGGGAATCCCTCTTCACTGAACTGATTGATTTGATTAGGTCTTTTCCTCTCTGATTCCCAAGACAACCATATTCTTCCCCTGCTTTCACTGGTCATCCATGTGGAGATTTTATTACCAGGATATCTTATTTTGGCTGGAACTGGCTGTTCGTCTCTGATGTTTCCAGATTATTCTGGTTTTCCAGAAACTTATTTTGTCTTTGGTAACTTGTTGCATAACACAACCATCTGTCTCTATAGTTGGTAATGAAACAGCAGGAGAGCACAAGTTTTCATTTATGTGATGAGATTTTATTCATTTTCTTTAGTGTCATCATACAAATCATCATTTAAATCTACATTGATGCTGTCATAGCAGAAGCAAAAATATGCAACTGAAAGAAAGATGGTTGTTGAGTTTCCAGGTAAAATGTCAAGGAGTGAACCTTTAGTACAGACCCAGTTTCCTCCCTGTATCTAATGAAAGACTTATGAACTACTTGTTATTTTATATCCAGAGACTCTAGTCCTGTCATACCCAGAGTCCCTAGCCATGTCTCACTGTGCACTGTCCCTCTTTGCTAAACAGGCTGTAACCTCGTGACCTTACAGCCGGTCTTCCTGAACAGAGGGGGGAAATGAGAAAGGGGCCTGTGTTATGGCTAAGTCATGATCAGGCGCCAGGAAGGCAGGAAGTGAATTTTTCACATAAACACTAAAGATTCAGCACTTTTAAGCAAGACAGAAAACTGTTTGTTCACATGAAGCACATAAACATACACAATAATAATGATAAGCATGAAACCGTGACCACAAAACAGTTTTGATGGACTGTAGGTACTGTGAGTACCCAGCCAAGCTCAAAACTTTATCTTGAAAGCTACGTCACTCCCTCGCTGGTGTAGTTAAGTGAATGTTGGTGAGCAAAAATAATATAGAAACCAAATGCAGCACATAGAGAAAGTGTGTCTGGCTTTGCCCTATTACCCAGTGACAAGCTTTTGTACTCCAAAAGGTAAAATTCTGCTTTAATGTTTTCTGACAGTATCTGTGTTTGTACAAATGTTAAGGTACAGTAAATTTGTGAATGCATTTCTTTGTCTTTGGATTACATCTCTGGAGAGAAAATTCAGTTAACTCAGCTCTGAAACAAAAAGGGAAATCCTTTGTACGCATCACTGTTTCCCTTACAGAACGAGAAACATTAAGTTGAAACAGTAATCCAGTAACGCTTAATTCCTTTTGACCTTAACTCAGAAGTTTGCATGGGCCATAAAAAAACACAGGCAGCAAGACCTCTGATCTCCTCAGCATCACATCCCATCAGCCCTCAGTCTTGCTTTGCTCTCTTTCCACCTGGCAGCCTCCTATAGCCCATAGAGTCAGCTATAGATGTGGTACAGTAACCCCCACCCCTCCTGTCCTGGCAGCTTGCTGTAGTATGCTGAGCAGGCAAAGGGCCAGCTAGCCAACAGCCAGCTATGGGACGGTGACGTTTGATCTTCAGGAAGGAACCGTGAGCGCTGAACCTTCCTCGGCTGAAGTGCTTTGTGCTTAAGTGGCATTAGCATCAGGGAGATCCTTTAAGGCGCTGCAGCCACGCACGAGACCTGTGGGCAGCTGGCCCTATGCAGGGCTGATGGGATTGAAGGGGCCAGGGAGTGCTGGCTACACTGCGTCTTGCACGACTTGGTATGCCAGCATTGCTAATCTGGCCTGGTGCAGGGGTGGGGGTGGACATGGTGCGCCAACTCCAAGGATTAGGGGTGTTTCTTTTCAGCCATAGTGGAAACGGAACTGTGTGCTGGAAGACGTGTGTAGGGAGGGGAATGCACGTGCGTCCTTGGATTGATGAATATGACGTATGAATGACTATAATTATGGAGTGGAATGAAAGCTTGAGTGCACTATGAGCTAAATGTATGTAATGACAATGATGGCTGGTTTATATTTTCTGGAGTATACACGTATTGTGTGTGTGTGTGTGTGCCCATGTGCCGGCCCGTCTTGTGTGTGTGATGTGGCGACAGTTGGTGGCCCAGGTTGCAGAGCACTGACAGTGATAATTGCTGCATCTCGGGCATTTGGCTAACGGCTGTCGACTCTTAGCGTAAAGCGGCCGTCTGCTCACTGTCGTTGTGTGTCACTGTCACAGCTGCTGGAGTGCTGAAAGAAAATCTGGTGTCAGTGGATTTAAACACACCATGTCTTTACTGCGTAACATGTACTGTAGGTCTCAATTGATAAAAGCGACACAAAGCAGGGTTATTTTGCGGCCAGGTGACTTAAACTTGAGACAGTCGGTTGTTTAGTGCACTTTATTGCAGTTTGATATAGTTTTGTGTCAATTATGTGCAGTTTAGATCAGTTTCATAAATGTTAAAAAAAGTTTTGAAAGAATGAAAATCAAGAAAAGAAAGAGAGAAATTGAAACAATAAAATCTGTCTGCACTTTTTACATTTATGTCAGGGCTAGATTTGGACCCTGTGCATTGCGGTTAGGTTACATAACTACACTAATACTGCGCTTCGTTAATTGACCATGGTGTGGTTTTGCTGGCTGCCATTTTTAAAAATCTGGGTCGAGAAATAAAAAAATTGCGGCGGGTTTGTGCAGGATGTCCCCTGTTGCGCAAGTGACAATGCTCTCTGACCAATCAGTAGTCTGCAATGTTTTAACTCCACCTTTTATCGAAGTGATACCAAAACTACCCACAAGTTTTGCCATTCGAAAACCAAAAGACAACGGTTCCAAGCGAGTCGAGTCAAGTCGAACCATGCCTTACCATGCTGTGGAAACGATGCATTAATGAAGAACTATGAATATGGAAGACAGCAAACATCAGTCAACTGAAGTATAGTGACACTTAGTGCTGCTGGTTCTACTAATACCTTTATTGCAACAGCAAAAGTTAAAAAAAACATTAACAAACTCCCAACAAACAAAGAAATATACTACCACAGCAAAAGACACTAAAGAACAGGTTATGGTTAAAGTGAGTTATGAGTTAAATGAGTTTTCAGTGGACTTCCAATTTTATAACAGGATTTCCTCAAGCACGTTGTTCCAAAGTTCAGTGGCTCTGACTGCAAATGTTGGATCACCTTTCTGTCTTTGATCTCAACTTTGGAACAGTTAAACAGAAACCACATCCTCTCAGCTGAAGCAAACTAACCACTCTCTTCAAAAACCATAGTTATTGTTTATCTTCAGAAGCGTGTAAGACTCCTAGCTTTGTGTCCTCCGGAGTTCCTCAAAGCTCATTTCTTCCCCACCGTCAGTCAAAGGTCATCCCTTGTGCTAATTGTTCCAAAGGGGATGGAATGGAGCGAGGCCTGTTCTCCTGGACTGACTCCAGACATCTGAACAATGGTGACCCACTGTGTGTGTGTGTGTGTGTGTGTGTGAGTGAGTGAGAGTTGGTGACAGCCTGGGTGGCCCACAGCTACACTACAGTGGGGGTCAAACAGCAAAATTTAGGGGGTCTGCTCTATACAGCAAAACCAGAACTGTCTCTAACATTTGCAGAGCACTGAAAACCCTCTGGAGAGTCGTGTCAAGGGCACAGTGACTGAGAATTCACCTTGGAGTTTGCTGAACATGAAATATGAAAGGCATGCAAGGCTTGGAGTGGGGAGAGGAACCCTGAAGTGGACCAAATATGTATCGGACATATATATCAGAGATTCTCATTAAGTCACAAAGACCAAGTTAAATTGGACCAATATGGTTACATCAAATTGCCAAAACCTATAAATATAATTTGGGTTAAAATAAGTATGTTACGAAAGTCCATTGTTTGTTTGTGCAGACTTTCTAGCGCTTTATACTATGTCACCTGACTTCCTGGTTTGCTCCCGTCATAATTACCACGACCACTAGAGGTCGCATCCTACAATAAACGTAAACATGGGTCGTAATAAGCTGCTTGCACCAATGACCTATATGGACGTTGTTCTGGTAAGGACAGTCTGATAAATATACCTTAATGTTTTCAAGTTGAATCGTAATTTTTCAATCATGATTTCTGTAACTTTTGTTAAATTTCTTTAACCTGAAGACAAACACAGAAACTTCACCAGGATGCGGTTATTTAAAGGGATAGTTCACCCCAAAATCAAAAATACATATTTTTCCTCTTACCTGTAGTGCTATATATCCATCTAGATTGTTTTGGTGTGAGTTGCTGAGTTTTGGAGATATCAGCTGTAGAGATGTCTGCCTTCTCTCAAATATAATGGAACTAGATGGCACTCAAGCTTGTGGTGCTAAAAGCGAAACATGTAATTCGAAAAACTCAACAGCAATGTCTCTTTCCAGAAATCATGACCCAGTTACTCAGATAATCCACAGACCATGTTGTGAGCAGTTTCATGTAGGAACTATTGGTAGAAAGAAAATAGTGTGTATATATATATATATATATATATACACACACTATTTATATATACATATATGTATGTATGTGTGGATATGTATGTATGTATGTATATGTGTGTATATATATGTATGTATATATACATATGTATGTATAGATGTACTGTATGTTTAGATGTGTGTATATATGTATATGTATGTATAGATGTGTGTATATATATATGTATGTATATATACATATGTATATATGTATGTATGCAGTATGTATGTATATATGTATGTATTTATGTATGTATACATATATACATATATATGTATGTGTGTATATATGTATGTATATATACAGTATGTATGTATATATGTATAGATGTATACATATATACATATGTATGTATGAATATATACATATGTATGTATGTATGTATGTATAGATGTGTGTATATGTATGTATATATACAGTATGTATGTATATATGTATGTTTAGATGTGTGTATATATGTATATATTTATGTATATGTGTATATATGTATATATATAAACAATTTTAAATGTTTGATTAGGTTACATCTATGTCATAAGAAACAGCAAGACAGAAATCACATTGACTAGCAGTATCATCAGTCTTAGGACTATAAACATGGTCTAATATTCAGTCTAAATGGCCATTTTGTTACATTATAATTCTGTCTGACATTCTTGTTAGCTATTTTCTGTGAAGGAGATTAAAGGTTCTTTGAGCTAATACAATTTCCTGGTTAAAAAAAGCAATAAGAATAAGATGTCATTATACAGGACAATAATTTACAAGATAGAGGTAAAGATTTCCACAAAACAAAATCCCTTTCCTGTATCAGAACTAACATGGACATTTAACAGAGAAACAAAGGAGATAAATATTAACAGAGATAATATCAGGAAAATAAGGTCGATTGGGGCAGGAACAGAACTGTACTCCCAGTTTATATGTTAGATAATGTAGCTAAATAGTTAAATGTTATCCAACCAGCATATCCAGGATTCCAGTCTTCATTAGCCTGTGTCTGCTCAACTGCATGTTAAACTCACCTTTCATAGAAAAGGGCAAATATTTAGAACTGTAATTAAACTCCTGACCATAATTATCCAGCTAGCTGCTGGTTGGCTATTGTTTCCACTGTTTTCTAACACGAAATAGCTAACTAAACATTAACCTGTCAGGAAAATTAGGTTGGTTCGGACAGGAACTGAACTGTAATCATAGCTACCACGTTAGCTAACACAGAAAAATAGTTAGCCAACCATTATCCTAACCCTTGTCCAGGATTCCAGTCTTTGAGTGTTCATTAGCTTGTGTTTGCTTACTGCATGATAAACTTTCTTCTCTTAGAAAACAGCAATGATTTACAACAGCAATTAAACTGCTAACATAACCATAACAACTACACACCTGTGGCTTCGGTCCCGTTCACAAAGGTTCTATTATCTTGGTTGTTTCTCCAACAGGATGAGCAGGCTTGAGAGAAACACCAGACATAAAAATTTTAAATGGCTTGGTCTGCAACCAAGCTACTATATACAGACAAATGTTCACAGTTCACTGAATGGCCACTTGAGGCTGGCTCCAAAAGCGAGTCTATCCCCATAAACCCCCATGTTAAAGTGCCCAGCTTTACAGCAGAAATAAACATGTTTACATCCTGGTACAAAAAATGGTTTTCGGCTCTATAGCTAATTTCCCTGTTCGCAATAACATTACAGGGGTGAATTTTAAATGACTCACCCGTTTAAATTATATTAAGGCTCAAAGTTATGCATAATTAAGGTCATGGCTGCTTTGAGTGACAAGTGGGTGCCGTCACAGGCGGCTAGCAGCAGCCGCCAGGCTTCATTCGGCCCGCCTCAGCTCCACGACGCTCCACCTCTTTGCCCATTTTTGGAT
The DNA here is from genome assembly GCF_020085105.1 of Siniperca chuatsi. Classification (NCBI taxonomy): domain Eukaryota; kingdom Metazoa; phylum Chordata; class Actinopteri; order Centrarchiformes; family Sinipercidae; genus Siniperca; species Siniperca chuatsi. The sequence goes on along the minus strand of NC_058045.1, from coordinate 28,456,782 downwards.
TAGCCAGGAGTTAGGCGAGTCAGGCACTGCCAAGATGGCGATGGCCAGAGCCACCCACATTGAGCTTCACAACGGCTCAATGTGCCCAAGGGCCCTGAATCCAAAGACTACAACGTGTGGTACTGATCCTGCAACAAACACTGCTACTGTATGTGTTGATTTGACGTCACATGCCTATGGCTGGCAGGCACACAGTGTGATATGGGTCAAAGGGTCAGTGAGGGTTGTAAAAAAATAAAAAACAATCAAAACAACATTGCTCATGTGAATTGTTCACATTATCCATCTTTGAAAGACTTATTGATCATTATGGAGTAAATAAAAGACGACTTGCAACTCAAATCCACATTCTGTATGCAATACATGTGTAAAGGTATGTGGACACCTGAATATTACACCCATGTGTGATTGTTGAAAATCTCCAAAACCATTGGCATTAATATGCGACTATGACAGCCTCCACTCTTCTGGGAAGGCTTTCCACAAGAGTTTGGAACCTGGCTATAGGGATTTGATCCCATTCAGCCACAAGAGTATTAGTGAGGTCCAGCATTGATGTTGGGTGCTAAGGTCTGGTTCATAGTCGGCATTCTAATTCATCCCAAAGGTGATGAATAGGGCTGAGGTCATGGGTCAATCAAGTTTGTCCACACTAGTGTTGGTGTATGATAATTATAGTATTTGTACAATAATTTAAACACCCCATAGTTTAAGTTTTTTTTTTTTCTATAACAGTGAAATGACATGGAGCTGATTTAGAACCAGCCTGATTATTCATCGTATGTTCGCTATGACAATAATGTATTACGGACACCTGGACCTGCCATAAATGATCCAATCACATCTCTGCTGGGATCTCGTGAGACGTGTAGACTTTGATTTCCTCTCAAATTCATATACACACATGTCCTCTTCCAACTGCACTCAGTCCTCATGAAGGTTTCCCTCCTCTGGTTTGTCCCACCAACCAGATGCTCATAGTAATAACTGCAACAGCAGCCTAATTACAGGGGCCTCGTCACTTAAGGTCACACAATAGCCAGCAAATCAGCAACAAACAGCCACATAATGGCCCTCATCCTTCTCGCGTCCCATCATCCCCAGCTCTTGGAGGTCATTACCTAGGCTGCTTCAGGGCCTCCTTCCTTTCCAAGTGTTTACCGCATTCCTCCCATACTTCAGCCTTACTTGCATGGGAAGCTCCAGACCATGCGAGGATATCTGTGTGTCTATGCGTGCGTGTGGGACTGAAACAGCTGTCAAGGAGTGAGGGGTTGTGCCTGAACTTGTTCAGCTCGACTCATTCATTTCCTGACATGTGGTTGCTGTTTTTCTGGGGAGATTGCTGGGATATTATTGAGGCTGAGGGAGGCCATGCGGCGCCGGAATGCAACAAGCTCAGATCTCATCATCTGCTATCACGCTGAGTTTGTTGAGTTTTGTTGTGACTCTCAATACAGGCAGCTACAGTATTTGTCCTAATAGAGTTGCTTATTGACATCAGTTTGAGAGTAAATGGTAGCTCATGTCAAATGTATTCAGTGAAAATGTTACTGAGTTGCTTAAAAAATATAGATGTTGTCAGGTGCTGTATAATGACCAGGTCTGCCTCACCTGTTTAGCTTCTGTCTTACGGGCTTTGATTCCTTAATGTATTTTCTCATACAAGTTTCTTTCTTGTTAGAAAAGCTGAAACATGTCCCTGGGTTTTATGTCTGCATTCTGAGATTGACTGGTTTCTGTTTCTGTACTGGATAGTCAAATTTGGACACCTCATCACCTCATCATCAACAAAGATAAAGGAGCGATTATATTGTTAGCATTACACAGTTACAGCTCCCATAAGGCTTTGACAGTGCTCCTGTTACATAAAAAGACAGGCCTCAAAAAAGGGCAAGTACACACAAAAAAATGGTGTAATTGGACTTATACCTTTTGTTTTGGATTAATTTTGTTTTCTTCTAAACATAGTAATAAAACATCAACAGGAAGTCATAAAAACACTAAAAGATGACGTACGGTAATTAAAAAAACACAGGGAGGATGTCCCGGTGTCTAGGCTACATGCCATTTAACTCCAATGTTCCTGTGTTTAATTTTTCCTGGATGTTTTTCAGGAAGGGAGAGACAAATTCAGTTACATCACATTGTGGTTGAGGTCGTATGACGCTGAGTGTTCCTCCGTCTACCTTGTTTATGCTGCAGTTTGGATTACAGTGATACAATGACCCTTTGTGTTGGCTGAGTACTTATGAGTGGACACACCCCTGTTGTCTGGCTCTAATGCATTAGAATCTACAGATTTCAACTTGTTGTCTCTGTTGCAGCCGTAGGCCAGTATTTGTTGATTAGGTGCGAAAGGCTTAATTTGTGAAAAACCTGGTGTATTCATGTGCAGAATGCCTGATTAAGTCACATCAAGTTTATTTAAAAATACAGTCTGTGAATGCTAGCATTATCACAGGAAGTGAAGGACACTGTTTCAGATAAACACTTGTAGAAGCAAGATATTAGAAGTACATGATAAACTGTTAAAGAAAGTGGTTGTGTGTATACAGTGTCTGTATGTATTTCTCCCACTGTTTTATCAATGCTCATGCTAATGGCATTTACCATTAATACTCAAATAAAAGCTGGTATACAAATAATAGTCGAGTACAAGTAACAGTAGTAAAAACAAATACATTTGGTAGGCTATACTCTGAATGAAACTGAATACTTCCTGCAGATGTTTCACATTAAAAGCCTCCCAGGAAAGGGTGAAATTGTGCCCTTTGAGCCGCTGGAAGGCTTTTAATGTGAAACCATCAGCAGTTAATTAGTGAGTGAGGACAGCATTTCAATTGAAAACAGAAACACAGAGTAACAGAATTGTTAGCAGGATATGATAATGTTGTAGTGATGCAAATGAAGCTGTGGCAATGTAAATTATCCTGAAAGTATCAAGACAACAGGAACACGTCCAGTTTGAATTAACAGCAAATTAAAATCAGAAAACAGGGTGGCTAACAAAAATATGAAAACCAGCCCAAAAATATGAAAACCAGAATCAGTCAGAGAGTGGCCAGGAGATCTACAGCGAGTGTGTACATGTCCAGTGTCTTGTTTTGACGGTTGCCTGTACATTGAGTCCACTGGCTGACGTCTATATATGTCTGTACAGCTGTTTAGAAATTGAAACACGCCCACTTTCTTTCCAGTGGCCTGACAAGGAATGTCAGCGATGTTTTGCTAAGACAAACAAAGTGGATCCATGCAAGAGAGACGGCCTTTTTTGGACAAATTGCTACCCAATTCCATACAATAATTTCTCTCCCGTTCTGTCTCTGTTATTGTCTGTCGGTGTCGCTCTCGGACAATCTTTTCCCTTTTACCTCTTCCTCTGTCTGTGTTTTGCTCTGTCGCTTTCTATTGAAATAGAGTCATAAAATGAATAGAAATACCATCAAATGCACACACACCACTACCAAACACATACAGTACAACACACACACACACACACACACACACACTTTCAGAGCTCAATATTGTGAAGCTCTCTCCATCCCCTCCCCATTAGTGTTTCCTGTTTTTTTTCATGCATGTTCTCGTCTGTTTCCAGCAGGCCTGTTTGTTTCTGGACCCGCTCTCCCTTCAGTCTAATGCTTCCTGTTTTCACTAGACCATCGAAAGTGCAGGGCAGCAGGAATTTCTGTCCAGTTGAACCGGCAGCAAAACATCATAACTTTTCCATTATCTGCCCATGGAAAACACACTAGTGCATTCTAAATGGTGTTGGCAGTGCAAATACACCGTACCTTGAAAATTGAAGATTTTAATGTAAAAACTGATCTTGTCGTTGGAAATCATGATACTTATAGACATGAAAAGGAGAGCTTCATCCCAACTGATGCTACAAATTCACTACCTCCATTTTTGCCCAGGTGAAGCTGATTGTATAAAAAAAATTATATAAACAAAATCCAAGGTGACAGGTGAAAACATCATTTCAGAACTGATGGAGCCTCTGGAATGGGTTATAAAACATTCTCAACTGCATGTAAGTCAATTTGTTTTTGTTTTTTTAAATTGACTTTACACAGCCTCTGTGTATTGTTGAGCCCCTCCCAACTGGCGCCTAACAATTTATACTAACACAGAATTAAATGCAATTTCACTCCTCAAAGGTTTCAAACATACTGATGATCTTACGTAATTCAGAAAGATCATTATTAACATTGTAAACATCCGTCTCTGTTTTTCAGTAAAACACACTGACTGCATCAGTAGATATGCTTGTGTTACCAAAATATGCTGGATCTGGTTGCCACGGTACTTCTCTTTATAAAACTATATTAGCAAGTCCAGGTAATGTTAATCAAATGCATAATGTACTGTACACTACACTAATATTTGTATATAAATTATACTGTAGCTACTATGTTTAACCTAACTTGTGTGGGAAAATTTTTTGCCTAAAACAGGTTATGTTTAAGGTAATCGTATTATAAATCATTATGTATGCAGATGATGTGGTTATATTTTCTTTCTGCAATTCTGCTCATCTGTTTCTTTCCATTTCCCTTTAGAAATTCCTGACTGTGGCACAAGGGGCAGCAAACATGGTTGAAGGCTGAAGCTGATAAGAAAATGCAATACATGTGATGCTGGCTTCATTCAGTCTAGGTTTGGCTCCAAACAAATCTTGCAAGGTAAAGATATTGCAAGGCAACATTCTCTACAAAAGTATTTGTCAGTTGTTCGTGAACAACACAACACTACTGGGCATGCCCGTGCCGGTATAAACAGGAAGCAGACTGTCAAAAGTTATGTATTTTAAAATGAAAATGTATAGTGTGGATGTAGCCTAGAAAACAACTGTCCAATCTGAGCTGATTTGTAAATGATATGCTGAGTGCTAAAGATGCCCGAAAGCTGTTTATATCTGTACATGTGAATCCGGAGTGACTGACAGAAATGGGCCAAAGGCAGAGGGAAGTGGACACCCAGTGAAGGGGAAATCCTCTCTGTGGGTCACACACACACACACACACACACGGGATATGAGCGTGACACTTTATTGAAGCTGACCAAGCCCTCTACACAATTGTAACACACACACTCACAGATAGGGAAGCAGGACAGCAGTGAGGCGATGCAGAGCAGAGACAGAGTGATGGACCTGTTGATAACACTGGAGCTGCCATTGTCTTCACAGACCTCAGACCAGGGTGTGTGTCTGTGTGTGTGTCTGGGGCTGTCACGAAACAGCTGGAGGGAACTTCCCTGGAAATCAAAGTGTGCGTGCTTTTCAGTTTCTATATCACTTGGACAATGCGGTTTACAGAAATATCCATATATAACATTATAACATTAATATTATTGTTTTTAATGTAACTAATACTAAAACCAAAAAACCTGAAAACACTTGTAGCAAACCTGCAAAATAGTAAATAATCACCACTCTCTCACAAGAACAATCCATTACTTTATTTTTAAACATACACTTGGTTATATGACATAATCATAAAAATCTAAATAACTTGAAAATATTTAAGCTTTGAGAACATGGTGTCATGGTACATGGTACAAATCAGACAGTTAACAGATTTTGGACATTGTTTATAGGTGAGTTTACAACAACACACACCAACTGCCCTTGACAACACAGGAAATAAGTGTGTGTGCATGCGTGAGTGTGTATGTAAGGACGAGTTTGCACAACACAGGAAACATGTGCGCCTACTTGTCTGCGTCTGTGTATGTGTGTGTGTGTGCCTGCATGTGTGTGTCATCCTCGGTCCCCCAGGTGTTGTAGGTGTAAATGGTTCTTTGATTAATTAGTTTGTGGATGGGTGGTGAGACGGCAGCTGACAGAACAGCAGAGACTAGATCTCACTGTGGGCTGAAAAGGTCTGAATCTCCACCTCACTGATGTAGATACATGTGGAAATGCAGTTTACATGTGGAAAGCTTTCTTTTTCTTACAATTTGTCATTTACACTTAAAGTCTATAAGTGCTCTTCCCCCCCCCCCCTCTTCCTCACTGGCAGTTTGCAACAAAACAACAAAATTTTGATCTTTTGAACAAAGTCATCAATTTTTAATCTGTCTTTAAGATGTCGATTTTACAGGCAAAACTTAGATTTTGGGTTCATCCTGTAAAATATTTTGGCATAAAGATATTGTACATCAGCACAAAACAAAATCATTTATAAGCAGCTTTAATCCACAGCTTTCTGAAACCAAGTCAGCCCCCCAAAAACCCACAGCCTTCGTCACTGTAGTACTAAAAACCAGAGCACTGTGTTTCCAAGAGAACAGTCTGTACAGAATGATTTGTTAAATGGCATCACATGCTGTTCACCTGTGAGTGTGTGTGTTTGTGTGGGTGTTGCTCTGGTGAGCGTTCTTGCCCCTGTACAGTGTGATAAGAGAAGGAAGCATGTGGTTGTTATCTGTGCGCAGGAGCCTGGCAGCTCCTCCTGTTTTGTCTCTGCTAATCTCAAACTCTGCTGCAGCTGAGAACCTTCGAAGGAATTCTTCTTCATCACTAATGTCTCCTCGCCTTCATGCTGCATGGCCTTTCTGCTTTTTGACTTCATGTTGTTTGGCTTTCACATTGCATTGTCTTGCCTTTGTGCTGTGTTGGGTTTTGCGTCACTTTTGCATTGCATTGCGTCACACACCAGTGAACACCTCTGAACATTGAAGAAGTTCAACTCTTGATTGCTGATGCATGCTTTCACCCTCAAACACGTATTTGTAACCACAGTGAAAAACTACCAGATCAAATATCTTCCTCTGATCTTGCCATGATGTTGATTGTGGCACATTTAGACCCCATTTACACCTGATATTAACATGCGATCTATGGATCTGGATTAGATCCTGACCGACGCTGGATTTTTGAGACTGATAAATGTTGATATTTGAGACTTATTCAACAATATGTAAGTCAAGTTTTTTTTAACGTAAACAGATAGCATAAGCAAACGTTTTTGATAAGGATCATATTAATTTGGTTATTAGACTGTGTGACCTGTACTGAGTGTGACATTTTACTTGTCTTTGATAAGCTAAAATTGATTGATAATATTTGTCATGCCAATGTATTAGTAGGATTCTAATCTGGATATGTTATCTGGATAAGGGCATGACCTGGTAATCATAAGCATCCTTGTTCTCTTTATTCTGCCACCATCATGATTGGAACATAATGGTGAGATGCTTGGAATAAAGTTTGGGGAATCTAAATAACCAAGTTCTTTATTTTGTGTTTTCTTTTCTTTTTGTGTGTTTAGTCATGGTATCTATCACTGCTCATACTAAACACCCAGTTCCTCTTTCAAGCACAACACAGACTTCCTGTGCATCATGTGCTAACTTTAGGATTTTGCAATGCAGTGATGTTTGCAGACGCTCTCTCATTGTCTGCCTCTGTCTATCTTTCTGTCGTTCTCACACAGTAAATACCATGATAAGTCATACTCACTTCCTGAACATGTGTCATGTGCACACATTATCACACACACACACACACACACACACACACACACATACAAAAACACGCAGACAGGTCTAGCTCCAGACCTGATTAGTGCATGTGGTGAGTCTTTGTTTGAGGACAAAGGATTTCCCTGTCTGAGACAGGCAGCCGGTGGCAAAGAAACAAGGAGGAGGACAAGGTTAGCTGCTGAATGAGACGAGAGGGTGGGGTAGGAGGGGTGGGGGGCAGATTGGGAAAGATGGAGGTTAAGAGTATGAAACTGCTTCGACCTGGCTTTGCGATCCTCCTTCCAATTTGAGTTTGAACACAAGTCGCACACTGCTTACCTTTGGGGAACAGACATTTCAATTGGGGTCTGAAATTTTTATTTAATGTTACAGGCATTTAAACACGTTTGACTGACTACCTGTGTAGTTTAAAGAAGAGCAAAGACAACAGACAAGAACTGAAACTGAAACAGTCACAGTTGCAGACGAGTCTATTAACTAGCAGGCATTAACCAGAGGTAATGGAGAAGTGTCACTGACCTTTAAACTCCCTGCTTTTGGTCATCTGGTAATTGAAGCTCATTCTACTCACTTATCTTCAATCATTACATCAGTCATTAAGTCAGTCAGTATGGAAATATGAACCGATTGAAATGGAAATGTATGGAGAGAAGGGAGAAACCTGGCGGTGGTTGTATTACAGGCGAAAAACAACACTTTTTGTGCTTTCCTCTGACGCACCTGTCACATATAAAAAAACTAAAATTAAGACCAGCAATGCAACAAATTGAACATGAAATCCAGTATGTCTGTAGGGCTGCAGGAAATGAATGGGCAGGAACAAAGAGAGAAAGAAAGTCAGGGGTTTTCCAGGAGTAGAATACAAAGAAATTAGGAACGAACAAAGCAACAGTAAACATGTCAACAGTGCAGATAGATGAACAAATAAATGGTGCAGTGGCCCTTTTTAGTGTTTAGACTATGTCCACAGTAGGACAGGTAAATTTGAAAATGCTTTTTTTTCCTTTTCATTTTGGCCTTCCATCCTCACTAAGCCGCCGATTTTCTCACCCAAAACTGTGCTCTTTGAACATGCTCTCCAGAGTGGAAAAATCTGAAAATCAGCAAAGAATCTTTATTTCTGTTGGCCCCCAATCCCTGAGTGTTTGCTCAGGGATTGGGGGCCAATAATGCCAGTCGCACAGGTGTTGCAAATCACCTGTATTTATGTACATATTTTACCAGATACGTTCACAACTAGTGATCAACTTGTTCATCTGTAGCATTAATGAGCCACGATTACATCTTGCCTAGAGGTTGTCTTTAATGCTCATATTTGATGTTTGACAAGGATGAAGGATAGATTTCTATTGTTTTGTCATTCAGGGCGGACAAGAACTTTCTGAAAATGACCTTAAAATGCTGGAGAAGATGCGAGTCGTTCTCATTTTTGAACAGTGTTTTCAGATTTATGTGAAACCATCATGATACTTGACACCTCCATCAGGCTGATCAGAGCAAGTTTGAAAATGTTGCAAGTTGCAACAATGTATAGACATATAGCATTTTCATACTTCTAGTCACAAATAAGTGGTTTCTGACATATTTAATGTGGTACATGTGCAGAGACTGCTCGCAGATTTCATGACAAGGACAAAGAGAAATAAAACAGAAAGGGTGAGAGAGGAGGGGAAAGAGGGGGCCAAGGGCAAAAAAATGAGGCAGAAGCAGAAGAATAGGGTGAGCAGCAGGGAGGAGGAGGTAGTAAGGGGCTCAGTGAGGGAGGGGGCGTTTGCTGGTGAAAGAGAGCAGAATTCATTTGAAGGTGAATAGGAACAGCTTGGCTCCATTCAGAGGAACTTCTGTCACGCTGGGGGGGGGGGCATGCCGCAGGGGCCAGAGGGCCAGTGTTAACGCCGGGGCCGCTACACACTTCATATGCTAATACACTACTGGAGACACTGGCGCACAGACATGCTTGCATGTAGTAAGTGAAGAGACAGGCTGCTGGGTGAGAGGGAGTCGTCTGCTAGTAATGTGTTTGAAAGACAGAAATAAATGCAGGTTATTTGTATATGGTAGAAAGTAACACAAGTTTATGTAGGTCTGTGTGTTTCTCCCCATGAATCTATTTATGGGGTTGACATCAGGCCTTTATTACATTGGATAACTACCAGACGGCACTATTATGAGAGGAGTTCCTTCCTGATCACAGCTACATAAAAACACAGGTTTCTGTTAAATGATTTGATTCATTTAAAGGCAGTAATGTATCAGCTGCTACATTGAAATGAATGAGTTTCAGTAGATAGTTTTATAGCCCCGTTATTGCATTTATTCTTTTTATAGATTTTCTGGCTTGAAAATGAATCTGTAATGGAAAGAATGTATTTTCTTGGCATGAAAATGGAAAAGTGTTAAGTTGTTGCATTTCAGTGAGCAACAAAAATATCAGCATAAGTATCACTTTGTGAAGACGGAACGAATAATACTGTGAAGTGCAAGAAAAAGAAACGTGTTTTGCACGTGTTTCTGAATAAAGTATTTTCTTTTTGTGCTACCTTCAATTTTTCCTGCACATTTAAGAAGAAAATAATTGTACTTTTCATTCCACTACATTTACCAGACAGCTACAGTTATTCTGTAGATGCAGATTTTACTTGCAAAAGCAAAAGATAAGAGATTTTGTGAACATGCATGTATGAATGCTATTTCATTCACCATAACAAAACACCTTAAGTTGTACATAATATTTATTTACATTAGCTTAGAACCGCCATCCAACACCACAGTGGTTCTGTCCCTAAACAGATCGTTCCATATCATTCAGTGTACTACTGAATTAGTAAAAGCCTGCAATGATGAATCTGCACAGCTTGTGTCAGAGGATGTTGTCAGTTGATTGATAAACTCCTCCTGCACACTGATGCTATCTCATTACAGAGCCGTCGGTGTCCGAGATGTGAGACAGACAGGATGCAACGGAGAAATAGGGCTGCTGTCAAAACATGTCTATACAGAAACAGAAACAATCACAAGAAGTTTAAAGACATCCACACCCCAGTAAAGTCATCCCAGTATGTGGGATATTGTTTGTAGAAAGATAGTATAGAATTCAGCTTTGCTGTTAGTGAAGGGACGCATGTTTCACAGTCTATGTACTGTATGCGCTACTATGTAATGCAAACTACATGTAACTCCTTCAGAAAGTTGCAACCAAGTCGCCAGAATAAAATATAACCATTTTATGTTTCTGCAAACCACGGATATGTTGAATCTCTACATTTCAAACGCTTTGGTTATGGTCTGGTTATGTTTAGGCACAAAAAACACTTGGTTAGGCGTAGGAAAACATCATGATTTGGGTTAAAATACCAGTTTTGTCACCACAAAAGCAGCTACAAATGTCTGGTTTTGTCGGTTGAAATGGGAAGCTAACAGGCTACAAATGTCCAGTTTTGCCGCCACAAAAAATGGCTACATAACAAAAAAACAAAATGATAAGTTGTCCCATTTCACCTGATTTGGCTTTTCCCAACTGAGATCCTCAGGTGGAGTAGTTGGTGGTGGTGGAGGCTCTGATCCAAATGTTGAACTTGTGCTGCTACTGTGTGTGCTAGCCATTGATGCTAGTTGAGGAAGCTGCTGCAGTGGAGCCCGTGCTAACGTTAGCTGGGCTAGCTTGCTGTGTAGCAGGGAGAGAAGAAACATCATTGATCGTGCTTGGAGAAGTTGGCTGGGATTTGGAAACTGATGGTGGTTCTGAGTTCAAAGGAGTAGATCCTGTAGTAGATTCTGGTGCAGATGGGGGTTTGTGCCATTTCCTTATGTCCATAGTCCATTTTGTTAAAGGCTAGCTAGCTTCATTAAAAATGAAACACGTCAACAGTCAGCGATGATGGTGACAGTGATGGTGGCAACATAGCCAGTCAGGCAGCGCCTTCAAATTTGATTTTGCAATGGGGGCCATTTTATTGTGTGATTATTTGTGCTTTAGAAAGTAACCGCTGTGAATTAATCAGAAAATAAAGTTTTAATTCTGATTCACCAGCTTTCTCACTAGAGGCTCTCTTCATTCATTCTCTAGGGCCGCTCGACCACAGCTGTCTCTCTCTCTCTCTCTCTCTCTCAAACAAATGAACACAAACAAAGCTTCGGTATCGCTATTTTTCAGCATAGTGCAAGCCAGGCACAGATCTCGAAGCTGGGTACACGAAATAAATCAAGCAGGGGACACAACTAGCAGAGTGTCACAGTTTCGCAAGTCGCAGTGCTTTTGGTGCTGTATTTTCTAATCCACTTTGCAAATGCAGCTACACACCTATACCCCCTTAACAAAAACTCACAACTTTGTGTTTATTCATTCGCTATAAGGACATGAAGTATGAAAAGCAAAACATTATTTAGTGCAGCACCTTAATGTACTTTCTTGTGTTTTTCCTATGTGATGCTCACAGCAATACTCCAATATGGACTTCAATGTTGCTGGAATATTATACTAAAAGTAGATATTCGTTACATTTACAGCTACCTTTCAAATACTGCAGCCTACTAAATTACACATTTGAGTCACTAGTAGGCTACTTACTTAAGTATTTTTATTTTGTGTATATATATTTTTAATTACACTTATTTTCCTGTGCCTACATTAAGATTAAGATGTTGATAGCAAAACAAATAGGCCTAATAAACTCATTAAAGCACTATTTCTTTTTTTTTTTTTTTTTACATTATTATTTATTTTTTTTTACATGATATACAATGTATAACAGCTGTGATAGCCTAGCTCCAACTTCCGCATGAGGATCACTGCGGTTTCATCTGCTCTAATCTGATGTCCTACAGTCTGAGGTTAATTAGACCTCCTGAGTCTGGACAAGACTTAAATCGACAGGTGATCAATTAAAAAAAAGCCTTTGTGTGCGTTTACAGTGGGCTGCGAGGCGCACATGGCGATAAAAACACAACCGGTGGAAATGCAATGCTCCTTTTGTTCACAGCGCAAATGCATTGAGTTTGGGTGTGAAGGCCATTAACTTGCAGATGGGAAGCAATCAGCGCAACTGGTGACTCTGTATGGACCGATGATTCGTGTCTGTCCGCGGTAAAAGGGCGTGAAGGACGTGGAGATGCCAGAGATCCGGCTGATTGATAAGAACTCTGACAAACTGTAGGCCTGCGTGTCCTTACGAAAAAGAACAATAGAAATCCTGGAGTATTATTGAAATCGCATATTCCACTTGGGGAAATGTAAATACCACAGAGGCCTGGGATTCAATTGTTAAAGTGAAATTTTTGGGAGTAATATTTCTACAGTACTGCAGCAGTATTACAGGAATATCAAAGTGATCCTGGCTGGTCTAGTTAGTGTGAGAAAGAGACAGTGACATATTCATACACCACCCACACAAACGACCCTCTTCAGTCCAGTGAAGGCTGCACAGACAGAAATAGCTCCAGTGATGTTGTGTGCTCACAATGTCAGAGCAGTATTATTCAACTGTGTTTATTTCAGATGCTTTTGATTAAAAAAGGTGCACAGAAACACTTGAAAGTCTGCACTGTACAGAGGGACATTAAATAAAACTTGGCGTCTTGATACTACACTTGTGGTTTACCATACTATTCCTATAGAGACTGGTGGATTTATTCTGTATACAAATATGTTTGGCATATGAAGTTCTTGAGTTTTAGGTCATTTCTTTTTCAACTCTGGTCTTGTAGTGTAAAGGATTTTAAAATGAGCATGAATTTAGCTTTTTGTTCAGAATGCAGAGGCTAGTTCTTGTACATAAAAGCGCACTAGCGAGTGTAAGAGCCTCTCTGCTAGGTCTGTGTAGTGAAATATGTAATCCAAGTCTCATGACAACATAAAGTTGTGGGAACAAATGAAGGCAGAATGCTCACTTAAGTTAAAGAAAGATGGAGTTAGAGGAAGGATGTTCTATTGAGAGACAGTTTCAACCAAAGAGTCTGGTCTGAAAGGCACTGACTGATCTGGCACCGGTTGTTGTTTGGCTGACCTCTGACCTTCCAGGATGGAGGTGAGAGAAAAGAGAGTTTCTCCATCAGCAGGGTGCCTGCAGGTCGAGGGGAAGTTATGTCATTAGAAGCACACCTGAAGCTTTTAAATGATGGTCGGCCTTCTTCATACATTGTTTTCCGAGCCAGAAATCAGTCACACGTACAGTATGGAACTTGTTTTTGTTTTCACATGTCAGAATCAGTGTTACATTTTGATTGTTTTGATTACTGTAGACATTGATCATAAGGCATCTCAAAGAAAAAGTTGAAAAAATGAACATATTTAATGTATTTTATTATCTGGTGTTATAATATTGTAACAACAGAATGTGTCTCGCGCTGTGCACCCCCCCCCTGCAGTTCTTCTGTTTGTTTGCACTCACTTGATCCGGAGCGGAAATTCCTCTCCGTTTTTGTGAATGACAAACTCATTACCAATTCATCAACACGGGCCGCTCCATCCGGCCCCCGTTTCCAGGGCGACCGCTGCTGGGGCTTCTCTGATTGGCCGGCCGACATAATGTATCCAATGAAACGCCTCCTGTTTGTAGCCATTCAGCAGCCTGGCGCCGCAGAGAGCACAACGAGCTAGAGCCCGCACCGCGTCTATTCACACCGCAGACAGAGGGGCAACAGGCGGCATCCGCAGGCAGAAATAAACAAGCATAACCTGCACGGTTCCCACCCAGAGAGACCCCTCTTCCCCACCTTTCTACTGCACTGGATCTCCAAAAAGGAAAATAGAGGTGGAAGAGCAGTTGCGCTCGGAGCCGTGGAGTTACATGAGCAGAGGAAGCGTCAGGGCCGGCGTGACTCATTGATAAATAACACGGTCTCTCTCCGGCCAGATGCATGAATGACTGCCAGAGTAGGCAACCCGCTCTCGGGAAATCTGTGAAGGAGACCCGCGTTTGTATTGATCCGTCTCATGCCAAAGCGCACGGGACATTGAAGGACACTTGGAGAGACAATTTATTTGTCTGATTTAGACTTTTTTTTATATTTCAGTCGCTTGTGTTGCTGAGGCCCCTCCAAGCAGCGGACTGAAGAAGAAACCCCAGACAATTTTTTTGGTTTTCTTGCCTCCTTCCCGCTGCAGCCAAACCTCGCTTCTTCAAATCATTTTTTTTTTTTTTAACTCCTGCTTATAAATGCTTGACAAACTCAAGCCAGTCGTCCAGCTCGACTCTGTAATGGCGATCAGCAAGACGGTGGGCTGGCTCCGGGAGCAGCTGGAGACGCGCAGGGACGGCCTGCTTGTGATGGACTGCCGTGCCCAGGAGCTCTACGAATCGTCGCACGTCGACACGGCCATCAACGTGGCCATACCGAGCCTCATGCTCCGCCGGCTCAAGAAGGGCAACCTGCCCGTGCGGTCGCTGCTCTCCGACGGAGAGGACCGGGAGAGGTTCGTGCGGCGGTGCAAGACGGACACCATCGTGTTGTACGACGAGTACAGCCGGGAGTGGAACGAGAACGTGGACGGGGGCTCTGTGTTGGGTTTACTGCTGAGGAGGATGAAGGACGAAGGCTACAAGGCCTATTATCTGGAGGGTGAGTGCGGTTCATTCACATTTTAGGGCCCCGCGGCCGCTGCTGTTCATTCACACCCGCAGATTATTGCGCAGAGGCGGAAGGAGGCGCTTCAGCTGGAACTGAATGTGAAAATCTTATTTTGTATAATACGAGTTGCACTTGTTTGCAGCTTTAAAATAATGATCCAAAATGTCCTGAATGGATAGGCTAATAACTTTATTCCTATGAAAAACACAACTGACTGACTCTTGCAGACATTTTCAGGAAAGAAAAAATATCATGCAGCTAATTGAGTCCGAATTGCAAGTTAAGATGGATATTTTTTGCAGTGCAACAAGCTCATACAGCGGCCTTGTATTAATTTCTGCTTCTGTTATTTTATTCTTTTCCAGGTGGCTTCAGTAAATTCCAGGCCGAGTATCCAACTCTGTGCGAAACCAACCTGGACGGCTCCTCTAACAGCAGCTCCCCCACCGCCCAGGTGCTGGGCCTCGGCGGGCTGCGGATCAGCTCCGACTCCTCGGACATCGAGTCGGACATTGACCGGGACCCGAGCAGCGCCACAGACTCTGACGGCAGCCCGCTGTCCAACCCGCAGCCCTCCTTCCCGGTGGAGATCCTGCCGCACCTCTACCTGGGCTGCGCCAAGGACTCCACCAACCTGGACGTGCTGGAGGAGTACGGCATCAAGTACATCCTCAACGTGACTCCCAACCTGCCCAACCTCTTTGAGAACGCAGGGGAGTTTAAGTACAAGCAGATCCCCATCTCGGATCACTGGAGCCAGAATCTCTCTCAGTTCTTCCCCGAGGCCATCGGCTTCATTGGTAAGTAATCCTGCAGAGCTGAAAACACACTGCAGCTTCTCTTGCTGCAATCTATTAACCTCACCTCTGGGTTGTTTACATGCACATTCCCTTTTTTGGGGTTGCAAATAATGATTATTTACATTATTGATTAAACTGCAAATTATTGTTTTTGAGTCATATGTTGATATGGTGAAGGTGTCTTTTCAAATCGCCTGTTTTGTTAACCAACAATCCAAAACTCAAATATATGAGTTTACAATGGCATTGGACATTTGAGAAGCAGGAACTAGCCTGAAGACCTTATGTGATTGTTTTGAATAGCCTATATGCAGACAAAGTGAAGGGGCAGAACCAGATAGTAGGGGGCATAATCTTATTAATGTGATATGTCTTATCACTGCCAGGAAGTGCTTATGTTCTTATTGTGCAATTGCGATTAGATGAGGTGTCCCTGGCTGTGATCTTATCAGTGAACCAGGCAGGGACACACAGAGTGGGCAGATTAAGGCCATTGTGTCGAGGCAGAGGAATACAAGCCTGCCTGTAATGGTGCGCAGGCCAAAATGCACTGTGTACAAATGATGTGACTTCAATGGAAGACATCCTGGCCTATCTCTTGTCTCTGGGCTTGTGTAATTGCAGCACAAAGGGCGACGTTGAAACAGGAGAATGGGGAGAGTGAACAAGGGGAGGGCGGTAATTTGAGCGCAACAGGAAGGAAGTGGCATTGAAAGTAATCTAGGACATGGCATTGCCCCCCCCCTCCTTCCTCCCTCCACATTACAAAAGGAGCCATTTACAGGCCCTGTTGACATCCTGTTCGCCTTGACAGGGTGCCCTCATGACTCCTACGTTTACACGCCCAAATGGCACCATTGTCGGAGTAACCCTGGCGAGCGGAAGAATGGTTTAATAGACCGTAATAGTCAATTTCCCAGCCGGCTACTCTAGGCCAAAAAACGAAAGAATGTCGGCTCTGTTTATGTGCGCTACTGCCGCAGCCCCTGTTTGTTGACTGACATGCTTGGGAGATAGCCAGGATAATAACTTCCGCTGCTCTCCCTCCCTGGAACCGCTCCAACTTCCAACACAGCTTGACTTAAATGTCACAGATGTTTATCACAAGTTTTTGTTTTGTCTGTGTCGAAAGGGGCTGCACTTTCCATCACTTGCAGGAGGACATGCGTGTCTGAAATGTGCAAATAATGCCTCTAAACAGTTCATAACTTAAATGTTTCTTAAAAAGTCACTTAGTTGATTAACAAAAGCAAAGATGCCAGACATTCACTGTTTAGAGCTTCTCTAATGTGAAGATCTGCTGCTTTTCTTAGTTTTATATAATTGTACAATGAATATTTTGGGGTTTTGGACTGTTGGTTGGACAAAACAAGCAAAATGACCTTTCTGACATTTTATTGACTAAACATTTAATTGATTTGTCATAAAATGTTTAGTCTGGAATGAAAAAAGCGCTAGTTGCGGCCTTTTCTCTAAATCTGTTGTGTGCTTCTGACAGTGGTCTATAACATATGCACCCTTTTCTCTTTCTACCAGATGAAGCGCGAGGTCAGAAGTGCGGCGTCCTGGTCCACTGCCTGGCCGGCATCAGTCGCTCTGTGACAGTAACGGTGGCCTACCTGATGCAGAAGCTCAACCTGTCCATGAACGACGCCTACGACATCGTCAAGATGAAAAAGTCCAACATCTCGCCCAACTTCAATTTCATGGGCCAGCTCCTGGACTTTGAGCGCACGCTGGGCCTCAAGAGCCCGTGTGACAACCGCATTGCGGCGCCGAGCCAGCAGCTCTACTTCACCACCCCGACTAACCACAACGTCTTCCAGCTGGACCCCCTGGAGTCCACGTGAGGTCTGCCGACACCACCCTCTCCTTGCTGGAGGTTTCATGGGCCTCCTGTTGGAAAAGCTGCAAAAAGTTTCTCTTTTTTCCGTCGCCTGCCGCGGGACCAGGCTTTTGACGTTATTGATAAAGCTGGTTTGAGGCAACTGCTGCTGAGCGTGGTTACTGGAGGGCCAAAGCCGTCTGGCCAAGAGGCAGCCGCTGACTAAATGAGGAAAGACAGTGAAAGAGACATAGACAGAAAAGAGGACGAGAGTGCAGATACTTTCTTCAATCTTATATCACTGTTGGACTCCTGAGGTCTTTTATCTCTTTTTGTCATTGTTTCTGAGGAAAGTTAAAGTGATCCGTCGGACAGATATACTGTACGTTACGCTTCAAAGCTCCTGGGCTGGTGTGCCAAAGAGACATGACTGTTCAAACCGGACAGATCTAAAAATGACACCCTTTTTTATGTTTGTTTTGGGGTATAGCACTGGTTCCCCCAAGACATCAAGGTGCGTTGTCTCCTTCGTCTTCTGTGAAGACTTGCCTGTGTGGGGTTGAAGCACCCCAGCTTTAAATGGCACACTATATACTGGACTTGATTTTACATTTGTGGAGTCTTTTCACACATTTATACATGATGTATATATCTTAATATAAAAGACAATACAATAAAAGCCTTGTTCTAGTATAAACCCTTTGCAACAAGTGGGTACTGAAGATTCTCTTTGTTTCATATTCTACTTTTATGTAATCAAACAAACTGCATATTGATCAGTATGTTGAAGTTGATTATGCCAAAAATCAAGTAGGCTTTCTAAGAATTGTGCAAAAATGTGTACACGTGTAATATATTTGATAATTGCTTTATGTGTGAATTCAGCCGACGGGCCTTGTTTTTGCACCCACCCTCCCACAAATCAAAGTCACCTTGGTAGTTTGCCTTACTTTTGCGCCCCGGAAGGTTTTTACTGCGCATTAGCCTTCAGAGAAATTCACCAATTTTCTCAACTCTACAGCACACAAAAAGTCAACCAAACCTTGAGCAGTTTTCATAGCAGTGTTTAATTTGGCACCACATAAAAGATAGCATATGCAAGTTTGAGTCAGCATGGCCTCTCTGAAGGTTAATGTGAGTAATCCTGATATGTGCACAAGGGTTAAAAGTCTCTGACATGTGGACAAAGTAGGAGGCTTTGCTCACCTCGCCTCTTCAGGGAAAACTCTGTGAAATACAGTTTATATTTGTCAAGATGAGAGAAAAGCATTGTGTTGCTCCCTCCGCAGAGAAGGCCTCTTTCCAGAGGAAGCCATCTTGGTGACCTCTGCCAACCCCCTCCACACTCCTCTCTTACGAATGTAAAGAAATTATAAGTTATTAATAAATTGCTATTTTGTCTACACTTTCTGCTTTCCGTGCCTGTTTTTCCATTGACATACTTGTTGGTGTTTTGTCTGTGTCCACAGTAACACGTTTATGTAAGCGTCTCGTCACCCACGGTACAGTTGAGTGTTAACCAGCAGGCCGAGTCACGACAACAAAAACAGTCGCCATGAATCACGAGGCTGTTCACAAAGCTCTCGCTGGTCATTGACTACAGCACTCGACACATCTCCCACTTAAATTTCTAGTTCACAATTAGCATGTCCTGTCACACGATGCTTGTGTAAAAAAGCATCGTGCACACTGTTCTCTGCGATAACCATTCACGAACTGCAAAATGCTACGCAACAGGTACTAAGTGATTCCAGTCACGCTGTAAACAGCACGACTGGTTTTCCAGGTGCTGCTTTGCGGCGAGGGGCATCGGGTTCACACAAACACGCCCTTGGGCACTTCCTGAAGGCGGGGCCTCCGCATTGAGCCATCAGAGGGCGCTTAATGTACCTAGATATGGTGTTGAGTGATAGCGAGCGCAGCGGCATTTACCTGTAAAGACCTGGAGGCCCAGGAGAACATGATCCTCAAAGCGCAGGAGAGGGAGGAGTGTTGTGTTCTCACACAAGCAGCAACTTGCTTCACAGCTCAGCAGAGACCTGCCTGCTCTGCACCAACATTCCCACACAGGCTGATTAACACCAACAGCAGAGTGTGTGTGCATGTGTGGTTATGAGTGTGGGGGGGAAAGGGACAAGCAAAGCATTGATCTCCGTACATCAAAGTTAACAGACAAATTGGTGTCAATTGATAATAATAGAGGATTTTCATACACTGACTCACATGCAGCTCTTTTTGTCTGCTAAGCCCTTGATGCATGCAGCATATATGTGCTTGTAATGGAGTAAAGTCCTCAAAATGAAGTGTCGCTTTAATCGTCAAGTACAGAGAATATGCAGGCAACATAGACCCAGCTTTAGTTTAGAGTTCAGAGTCTAGGGTTTCATAAAACACAAGTGATAACAGGGCCAACAATACCTCACGTGTATCAAAAGTAGACAATGTAAAAAATAAGTGGAGAGTACTTTCTTTTCATCTTTTCAGCATCTATTTATATTTTTTTCCTTAATATGCACATCAGAACACAGAAAATATAAAAAAAAAATCATATATATCTGGAGAGGAAATAACATGCAGTAGAGGTAGGAAGCTGAAGTCTTGTACAAAAACGTCTTGTAAAACTCAAAGCAAAATGAATAAATTGCATTAATTGTCGATAATATGTGATAGATAAGCAATTACTGGCCAAAATAAATTGAATAAAGGTCTCTTTCACATGTCTTTCTTAGTTTTTTTTACTGGAAATACAATCTGGAATGCAGTTGAAAAAAGCGAGTGAATCATTGGCTATGTAACAAAGGGCTAAACCTGCACACTCATGTCCTGACGTAAATGATTTATAAAAAGACTCCTACATTTCAGTAGGTGCCAGCGCTCTCCCCTTTGCCCACTTTCCATTTCAGGTGCTATTTTCCGTTTCCTGGGTAATCATTTCATAATAATATGACTCCGACATCCAACTGTAACAGAAAAGTACATACAGTAATGAGCAATGTTTGCTCCAACTCACTGAATTAAGTTTTTTTGGGATCTTAGTGTTCTTAATCTGCCATGTTACCCACAAGAATTTGCATAACCAAGGGCAAAAAACAGGAAACAGATAGTAGTAGCCTTCATAGAAATCCCTATTTATGTATACTCTACAGTATATCTGTGATTTATGCTTTATACAGCGGTATTCATGTTACTCATTCATGCTAAATTGTCCTGCAGGCAAATCTCTCTGGGATGTTATACTTATATTTATTGCCTTCATCACTCATTAATTTGTTGTTCCTGCTTAATAGTATTTGGGGTCATGGGGTCTGCTTGATGCACTGAATGAAAGGAAGAGTCACCAGTTTATCACAAGTAATGCAAATGAGATAACATTCCTACCTACCCCTAATCCAATCCAGCATCCAATCCATCTAAATTGTAGACAGAAGCTCTGGGGAACACTGGATAAACAACCAAAACTCCATACTGAAAGGCCATTGCCTGGGAATCACATGTAAGTTGTCATCCTCTGGGGACCATGAATGTCTGTACAAAATTCATAGCAATCCATCACATAGTTATTTATATTTCACTAGGTGTTGGTTGAACATTGCAATTTCTAGAGCTACGTTGCTATATGGCTAACATGGAAGCTATAACCCTTGAAATGTGTACGTTTAAGCATACTGTTCAGTTGACAATGGTTATGCTAAGGTTAAGCGGTTAATGGTTAATGGTAGGAGTGTGGTAATTCATTGGGGTTATAGATAGAGAATGTGGGCAGGACTTTTGTCTTTGCCCATAACTACATTGGGATCCATAAGAAAAAGTACCAATTATTTTTAAACTCAAACGCCTCTTAAGTAGTAGCCCGCCATTTTTAGTACTAGCTGATATTAGATTTTTCTAAACAGTTCTTTTCAGGCCCAGTGAGCAGAAGCAGTTAAAGATTTAATAAGCAGAATGTTTACCTGCACACCAGTTTTCTGACTACTGGAATGAGTCAGCTTCAGGGAATATTTTGATAATATGGCATAATGTTTACAAGGTATCTTCTTTTCCTTTCGGCTGTTCCCTTTCAGGGGTTGCCAGAGCGAATCATGTGCCTCCATCTAACCCTGTCCTCTGCATCTTCACTCACACCAATTAACTTCATGTCATCTCTCACTACATAAACATAAATCTCCTCTTTGGTCTTCCTCTAGACCTCCTGCCTGGCAGCTCCAACCTCAGCATCCTTCTACCAATATATTCACAGTCTCTCCTCTGGACATGTCCAAACCACCTCAATCTGGCCTCTGACTTTATCTCCGAAACATCTAACATGAGCTGTCCCTCTGATGTCCTCATTCCTGATCCTGTCCATCCTCGTCACTCCCAAAGAGAACCTCAACATCTTAAGCTCTGCTACCTCCAGCTCTGCCTCTTGTCTTTTCTTCAGTGCCACTGTCTCTAAGCTGTACAACATCGCTGGTCTCACCACCGTCTTGAATAATAATAATAATAATAATGTTTACAAGGTATGATGTTCTGCAATTCTTCTAAGAACCAGTTAATGCATCTGATGATAGGGAATCAAAAAATGTGAAATTTGAGGCTATGAACGAGCAGATAAAAGGTATCTGATTGTCACATTAAATTAATTAGGTTAAGAGTCAGTGAGGATGTAATCAAACTCAGTATTTGAGAGGTAAAAGCACATGTTCAGCCAGAGGTTGTGCCCTCTGAACAGGATGAAAATCAGTGTCTTGCTCAAGGACACTGTGACGGATATGGACTCACTGGCTGCTGCAGGAGATCAAACCTGTGAACCTGCGGGTGAAGGGACAGGTCTCTTCAGCCACCCGGATATCATCCGTCAAACTTAAACCCAACTATAGCCGAGCCTGGGAAGCTCTTATTCTCAGAATGGACCGCTGTGATGTTATGGCAGAACTGGGACTGACCAATAGGGTTGGGGGTATGCGTGGCATGCCGAGCGTCCCGGAGGCTCTCATGGCCGTTCTTCCTGTTTGCGGCTTGGCCTTTCGTGGGTTTAAAGCCCAGGATTAAAGGTCACAGGAAACTACCAGGACTAATTTTAGACAGGCATGTAGATGGGCTTGGCAGACCCCTTCAGCACCTTCATTGCAACAGCACAGCGGCTGTGACAGGGCAGGCCATACGGGGATCTGGAAACACGTATGGCTGGGTCATGGTGAGGGCTGTCAGGGGGGTCGGCATGCGGACATGTGGTCAGATGACTGATAGGCCCAGAGTTAAATGTACAGTAGTGAGGATATAAGCAGGCGTTCGGATAAAAAATAACAGAAATGCTCCATTCATGTTACAACATAAACTACCAAGAATGTGTGCTTGCACAGATTTGATTTTCCAGTGCATTGTGTTGTGGCAAAAGTTAAGCCTGCTTCAACGTCTTTGCCGGATGATCCTGTCTTACTGAAGTGAATGTGGAGGCTGCATTTTGCAGTGCAGTGCTGTTGGTTCAGACAGAGAAATGCGAGGTGCATTGAAAAAGCTAGGAGCATCATAAGATCTTGGAGATCAAGATAAGTAAACAACACATCTTTGTGTGAATGGGCTGTAATACAGTGCAATACATTTTTGGGGTTTAATATTGTCATCTGTGAAGCTGTCAGCTAAATGCCATCTATGTAGCTATCTAACACTATGGCTGAAGTATGGGAAAGTACTTCAGTCACAGATGGCTGCATGCAAAGGAAGACATGAACATTGAACATCAGTGCCGTTTGGCTTTTGGGATAATTCATATGAGAGAGCCGACTTGTTCTGACTTTTAAAGCCAAGAAAAGACATGGCAGACAGAAAAGCCATGCAAAGCAACTAATTACAGCTCCAGTGGACTGGTAAGTGAAATATATGCCACAAATCTGAAATGATTAATAAGTGATACATTACTTCTCTGAGTTACAAGTTATGCTGATAACACCATGCTGCGTCATCAATGTAAATTCAACTTTGACCTCTATTGTCACCAGTAGGAGTTGCAGCAACATAGATAGAACTTTTTTCCTCCTACACACATATTTCTTCACACTAGTGTAGATTAAAACAGCCAATTACAAGTGAGATCCAGATATCACCATGCTGAATATTGGAATAATAACAGCTCAACTGCTATTTTGGCTGGAGAATGAGATTGTTCAGTTTTTGTCGCAGAAATGGCTCACGACTCCAGGTGCTTGCTAATAACGCCGTCCTCCAGTAGGAGCAGATCCTTTGCCAGTGCGTGGGGAGTTTTTGTTCCAAAACAGAGCAATAGGCCAAAAAGTAACTTTTGAAAGTCTGAAATCAGCACCTGGACAAATAATTGTTGAGTTGCTGGCACTGATCAAAGGCCCAATCAATCAACTTATGTTACTTTGTGCTACAGAGCATAAAAACCCATGCTTATTTCTCCTAACACATGTTGCAAAGTAACATCCTAAGTGTCACATCTGTTTTCTGATTGCGTATGAACATGACATCCAGCTGTGGGCTCGGTGTGGAGCACGGCTGCCCCAGTTCCCACTGGCTTTTTGGCCATGAAAATAAAGCCAAGAGGTTGCAGGGCTAAACTTGGCGCGCCCGCTAATCCTCTGCTAACAGTTCCTGTCCCTCTTACCCTCAAGCGACAGCGTGTTGACAGCAGCCTCCACGCCCTTCATCTCTCCCTCCTCCATCCATCCCTCCATCAGCTCCCCCAGCACCCCCCACCCACCTGTCTCATGTCACATTGCTTCCCCCTCATCCACTTCAGCAATTTCCTGTTGCCCTCGCAGATCGTGTTACAAGTTCCAAAATTGCAAAGGCAGACACACACACACACTGCCTACAAGCTCACTCTCAAAACACATAAACATAAAGGGGCGCGCACACTCTCTCACACACAAACACACACACTCACTCTTGCATGTCAGCCATGCTATCATTTTCACTGCCAATCCTCACAATCTTATCGCTCACACTTTCCAATTCTCTCCCTCTCTCTCTCTCACACACACACACACACAAACACACACTTTCTCTCTCACACACACACAAACAGACACTTTTTCTCTTTTTCTCTCTCTCACACACACACACACACACACACACACACACACACACACACACTCTCTCTCTCTCTCTCTCTCACACACACACACACACAAACACACACACTCTCTCTCTCTCTCTCTCTCTCTCTCTCTCTCACACACACACACACACACACACACACACACACACATACACACAAACACTTTCTCTGACCAGATTATTAATCCAGCTCAGGGAACGGGCTGTGACCAAAACCTCGTCGGAAGCAACAGATGGACCAGCTCACAAAACAACAACAACAACAAAAAAACCCAAAACACTTCCTGTCGGCGGATTTGCAGATCATACACACTCTTACACACACAAACCATCAACCCATACCACCTCTCATGAATGGTTATGATAATGGGGCTGTTGAGGTTAAGATTAGAAAATGTGTTTGTGTGTGGTTGTGTGTGTTTCAACATAAGTCTGAATCGAATGCCATCAGCTTAATGTAATGGCTGCAGCAGAACAAGGTTAAACCTGCACAGAGAGAGAGAGAGAGAGAGAAAATGTACTGTAATATCTCAATCATCTTCTCCTTTGCACAAAATCTGTTTTATAAACTATGAAACACAGTGAAGGAGCCAATTTTAAGGCATTGAGGAGATCTTATCATGTCAGATCAGTTTATAGAAAAGCAACTAGTAAAAAAAGAGGTTAAAAAAACCCTCTTACAATAATAATCTGACCAACAGTCTCTCCATGTATTACTAGTGTACATTCATGCCAAGTGGGTGGATGAAAAAAATTTATATCCAGAAAAACGCTTTACATACAGCATGTGAGCAAAAAGGAATTAAATGTGAGTCCCAACTTAACGTCCTGTCATTCAGTGCTTGTGCACTGTTGAATATTGTAAAACAGGCAGCAGAATTCACTATCAAAAAACATTTAATGATGAAACTGATGTGAAAATGGAGCTGTGGACTGTTGGCTCATTAAGGCCTCAACAGCAAAATAAGTTTTAAAATTCATCAGTGATAATGCAGCCTGAGAGAGAACAGAGAACACTCTTCTTCCTGGCTATCAGAACTTTTTTTAAATCACTGCTGCTCTCTCTCCCTGATTCTGCTCCATGTTCCCTCTCGAGCATCAGGTGCCAAATATTGCACGAGCATGCAGCATTCCATAAATGTCCTGTCATGTCTGAACGTTAACATAAAAGTCACCCGTAACATTCAGCTGTGTTGTTTTAACTTGAATTGTGTTGTTTTTTTAACTTCTCTGTACAGCACCTTGAATCTACCTCTGTGTATGATACGTGCTTTATAAATAAAACTACCTTGCCTAAACTACAACATCATGTATAGCAAAATTCTCTGTGATGTAAAGTATACAAGATTTGTAGTAAATGGGCTCAAACAATGGTCCTTTAAATGAACAAATAAATCACCTTGTTTTAAAAGCAGATTGTTATAAAACTAAACTGAGAATTAAAATATGGCTAAATGAAAATGCCCTGGTAAAGATAAGAGAAGGTATGAACTTGATTGGACTAACACTGATTCCAGACCGTCATGCCTTACCTCTCCACCCTCTTTCAGTTTCCAGAGCGTCTTCAGCCCTGACAAAGCGTAGCAAAACGTTTATTTGAAGGACCTATTGGCAGAAATGGAATATACTATTCATAAGTATGTTTTCATTAGTGCATAATCACCTGAAAATAAGATTTGTTGTGTTTTTATTACCTTAGAATAAGCTATAATATTTATCTACATTATAGCGGGAGCGGGTGCCCTTCCATGGCGGTCGTCATGTTGCACCGCCATGTTTCTACAGTAGCCCAGAACGGCCCACTGGCTTTAGATAGGGCCTTTCAAGTTTTTCGCAAGTTTTGAGGCCACCGTAGTTTCACCCAAAACGCTTGGAAGGGGAGGGTGAGGCGAGTTGTATTCAAATGGTTGCAAACTGCAATATCACCACTAGATGCCACCAAATCCTACACACTGCTCCTTTAAACGGAAACGGTGGTGCGTTGAACACCCTGTTGTGTTACGCGTTTACTACTACAAAATGCGCTCTATGTTACAGTCACTGCCCTTGGTATGTGGAAACTGTGGGGCGGGGTTTATATACACCTCACTGCTGATTGGGTAACACATCTGACACACCCACAAAATGAGAGAAAACGTAACGTTTCACACCTTTTCGAGGAGACATGTCATTCAACCTGGGAACCGTAGCAAAACGGTGCACACTGTTTTCAGACTGAATGTGCCCCTGATCTCACCAGCAGCCTTTCTCACCTGTTCTCTATTTGCCACTCAACCTGTCCAGTATATATGACCTCATTTCACACTCTACCAGATAATGTATGTTGCTTTTGTGCAGCCTATTCTGCATTCTTGATTACAGACTGACAGATGTTTCCTGATTGAAACCAGTGTGCCAACTTGACTGTTATTTCTTGCCTTCAGACTTGTTCATCTGTTTTTTTACCACAGTTTTAAGCCTGCATGCATACATGTTTCATGTTGCCAGTTATTCAGAACTGTTACAAATACTAAAACAAAAATTGAAATGAAGCTAAATCATATATCGGTTGAACACGTTTGTCTGAGCAACTCTCTGTATGCTCACTGGAGCTGTAAGTCTGTTTAATGATGCTTAATGCCAGATGGAGGTCCACGGGTCAACCATGACACTTGGTGTCTTCATGGTCTTGGCACTCATAAATGCACACTTCCTCTCACAGCGTCAGCAAGTCGAGCCTGTTGCTGCATCATGGCCTCTCAGACAGCACTGCTGTCACACTCAGCTATCATCACCTCTCCTTCACTCCAAACCTCCCACATGAACAGACCTTCTTCTACAGCCAAACACTCCTTTCACTGACAGCTGATGTCCTCCCCTCCTATATGTCCCACTTCACCTCTGACTGTAAACTGAGCTTTTGTCCAAGTATCTTTGTCTTGAATAAGAAAGTTGAAAGGTAAATTTAGATTTTTTTCCAAAACATATTTACAATTTCAAACAAATGCAAAGCACACTTCAACCTTCAAACAAGTGTATGACATTACAATAGAAAGCCTTACATCATTTCTTCATAAGACAGTTAAAAAACTGACTGGTTTCAACCTGAGTACAGTAAGTCTTATAGGGTTTAAACAGTTTTAGACATTTTCACAGCTATTTGAGATGGACATTTTTTTTAGCAGATGGAGTTTTCCCAGTTGTCATGAAATTGCAGATCTTAAAATTACATTTTTTTCTGAGCACTTTAGAATCAGAATCAGAAATACTTTATTGATCCCCGAGGGGAAACTCTTTTGTTACAGCTGCTCACTATCACGTCAGTGCACACAGGAATAGAAGTACTAAGCAAATCAGAATATAATACACTATAATACAGGTAAGATATAAGTATAAAATGAAAATAAGTGTAAAGTACAAAGTGTATTACCAGTTGATGATAAGTATGTAAGGTAGAATAATACAATGTAATAATATAAGTAATAAGTAGTAGTGCATGTACTGTCAAGTTTAGTGTAACTTATTAAGATGATTATGAGACGGTGGATATTGCACAGCAGTAATAGAAGTATGAATAAATATCAGTAAATAGGGAATTTTAAACTGAAAAGAGTATATTGCTCAAACAACTTTAAAGACTTTTCATCCATGTTGGCTTAAAAGCTGAGGTTTTTTGAGGAAGATAAAAATACATTGTGGTTGAATCTCATGAATCTCAGACAGAGTGTTCAGACAGAACGTGCAGCAAATTTGTGCAAATCTTTGTTTATCCATCCCAAACAGCTACTGTAACAACTGTACAGACATTAGCTGTAGCTTGCTAGTAATGCGTGGAGTGCGGTTGTGTGTGTGTGTGTGTGTGTGTGTGTGTGTGACAGCTCAGACTCTGATTGAACTATTTGTTACTGTCCTCTGATATCTCGCCTTTTTTCCCTTGTCTCTACAGTCCGTTCTTATAAAGCTTTAGGAGAACATTTTCAAGTCGCACTGTTGCGTTTTCACCTCTATTTGTGTTGATTGGGGCGAACTTGCGATTGTTCATGTCCATTCATCTTTGCATTGAATTTACATGCAATCGCATGCTTCTAAATTTCATTTTGCATTCTGTCTGAACATACCTTAAGAATAGTTTGGACAGCATTAAATTGCAGCCAGTTTGGAGCACACCAAAGACCAACATAAACGGTTTACCCCACTTATCAAGAAGCCTGTTTATTTGCTTCAACATGACTAATGCAAATGCAGCTAATTGGGATTTTATTTTTTGCTTTGTTCATTCACTCATAGCAGACTTAAAATTTGGTTGTAGGGTTTAGAATCAAATTTAGGTTAAGGTTAGGGTCAGGGGCGAGGGAATGCATTATGTCATTGAAGGTCCTCAGAAGTATAGAGTAGAAACATGTGTGTAGGTTTCATTAACATGCTTCCCTAATGTTAAAATCATCACATGTGTCGATGGGACCTCTGACCCCACCCACTCCCTCTGGAATGCTGGGAAGGAATGTCTGGAGTAGGGGGGAAAGTCAGAATGAAGAGCTTTGTTTTGGGACTCAGTGTTTTGCTCTCTCCCTGTGTGTGTGTGCATGCGTGTGTGTGCAGTATAATACAATGTTCTCTATCACAGCCATTCAGCCCCCGCAGTTTCCACAGTAAGACAGTTTTTTGCCCTCCGTCTGATCACAACCCTCCCTAGACTTTGCAGTGGAACTGTCTGACATTTTAGCCAAATATTTAACCTTTACCAGGATCTAAGTTTAACTCTGACACAAATTAATCTTTTTTGAATTAAAAAACATTTTCAATCAAAGCAAAGCTGTAACTGTGACGTGTGTTTTTGAAACTTTTATCCACAAAGTCTCTTTGGTAGTTCAGTAAAGCCTGAGGTGGTCTGGTCCAGAAAACCTGAACCACGAACAATTTCCCTGTCCCCGACTACTGCCACAGTGTCCATGAACACAGGACCTTCAACTGCTGCACATTTGCACCTTAAGCTTTTGAATTACAAGCTTCTGTTTAGCACTTTGTTAAATCCAGATAGATTTATTCACATAAACTTGGTATGTTACTGTTTCTTTTACAGATTAAAAAATGGCCATTTACTTGTAAAGGACACTACTCTCATTATTTGATTCTTTTATTATATTAGATTCAAAACTACAGAGACTGAAACTGAAAGACAATCATTTTCAGCTTCTTTCTATATATTTTATTTTTTGTTTCCTTGTGGAAATTGCTTTGTCTGTGGTAAATGAAATTTGGGCTCAAATTGACAGACTGCAAAACTGATGATACATCAAATCTTTGATGCTCAACATTCTCACAACTACACTTGGAGTAAGTCCAAGTTTTCATATTGCTGTGAATGAGAATGAAGTTTTAGACAGCTTGTTAGTTAAATAAGACTGGAATAAAGGCAGATGGTGTATTAAGGTGGAAATTAAGCGTCAACAGGAACACTCACGTCCAAGTTGCACATGTCAGCAAGTATCTGCAGTGCTGAAGACAATACATCTATATTTGGTAACAGACCCTGACCTCTGACCTGCATGTGGAAAGGAAAAAGCAAATTTAACTATAGGATTAAATTATTACTTTATGGTTAGCTTTAAAACTTTCAGTATTACAGAATGCTTAAAAATGGCTCCTTCCAATTTAGCCAGGTGCAAAGAGACGGCAGCTGTCGCTAAAATCCGCAAAACGTGGAATCAAAACGTTCTCCTGAGACAAAAGCTTGAGACAAAAATAGTTACAATGTTCAAATTGCTGGGTTTGTCTTTTGTTTCTCTGACAGAGTTGCAGATGTGCCCTCAATTTTCTCAGATCACCCTGCTACCCCATCAAACCCACCAAAAGGCCACCTGACGAGCTTTGCTGCCTGTGACAAAAATAGCTTGACCATTCATATCACTTGAATTGCCTCTTTATAAGTTGATGGATATGCTTGCATGTCTTCATAACACCCACCTTCCTGTCCCTGCAGCCCCCTCATCACCCATCTCCCACTGTGATCCATGTGCGAATCTGATGTAGCGTGCTGATGTAGCTGGCTGTCAAGTGCTGCACGTGCTACTGTGAGCTGTCCCAGATACAGGCAAAGCAATGGGGGACACATCCGATTTTCATGGTTTATACCATAATAGGCTTTTACCATTACAGGCATCTGGGCAGAACCAGCTTGGATAATTAAAAAATTGTTGTTTCTAGTGCTATGAATCCAGAAGACACAAGCTCTCTTTCAGCAACAAACAACCTGCTGTATTGTCACATCCAAACCAAGAAGCCCAGCCATAGTCAGTCAAATAAGCAAGTTCAGACATTATTATTGTGGTTTTAACAGCCCAACAGGCATACAGATACATATATGATGCAGCCAAAACATAATCAAGAACAAGATTGCGGGAGAACATAACAACATTGCTTATGCACACTCTAGTTCATATTTAGATCTCTGAATCATAATCTACTGAAGATGACCTTTTTACATTGAATTAAATGACTGTGCGATGGAAAAGTTGCTCATGGTGCCAGATTTACAGAATTATCATGCAACTCCTCAACCAAGCTTTGACACAATTTTTCAACGTCTTTAAGTTCTTTTTTTTTTGCTGTACTGTATGGTTGAGTCTAAGCTGCCCTCGTCAACCCCCGTAGGCAGCTGTTTTCAGCAAACAAGCTCTGATAAACCTGCCCAGCTAGCTGGTGAAGAAAATAGAACATTTAGTAGCTAAAAAGCCAGATTGTCTTGGTCTCTATCAACTCCTGAGAAAACAGAGCTAAAAGGAGAGTGAATATTAGACTTAGATTCAACAGGTGGACAGAAACACAACTTCAAATGACTGCTAATGTTGCCCTGTATCTGCTGTATGTATAAAACACCTGTGTGCTAACATCTTAGCTACTTTTTGATCAGATGATATGGTGGTGGCTTCTGTGTGTCGGTGTGTAAGTGTATCAGTATTTTTTAGCATTCAACAACAACATATCCCACGAGTCTTAGCCATCTGCCAAGGCCTCATGGGAGCTGTAGTTGTTGAAAAAAACTGTTCAGCAGTAGATGTTTTGTCAGCCACTGCTGTAGTGGCTTAGCTAAAGTTAGCAAAAGCTAAGCCACGTTCAATGGCTTGGCAGTCACTATCACAGATTTCTTGATTTAGCAGTAATGCTTTTGCAAAAATCTCTCATCAACAAAACATATGGGACACCTCAGGGTACATTTTTATTATAATATTGATAGCTTTGTTGTACAATGTGAAAATGACACTGGTTTTCATGGGTTTAGATAACATTTTAGCTGAGAAATAGGTCTTAAATAAAAATGCTTTATTTTTCATCAGCCATTTGTATGAGTCAGTTAGGCTTTAAATTCTAAGAAGTCTAAACATTTATTTCAGAGTATGTTTTTCTGAATCTTTTTGTCATTGAGTGAATACAAACTAAAGAAGCACAGTGACCTGATTGGCCGGGCCAGTACAGCAACTTACAGTAACCTGTTTCCTTTAAATTAATCGTGAGTCAGACTTGAGACTTACGAAACCTTTCCTTCAAAAACTATCTTTGGCCCCTTCATAAATCTTGAGTCAACGCGTCCTTCCACCCACACAGACTCTACCTGAAGCGACTACAATGATCTTTCTATTATTGAAGAAAAGATATGGAGGGAGTGAGATATTAACAGAGAGATAAACAGAAAGAGAAAGAGAGAGAGAGCCAAAGGAAAGAGAAGCGGCGGTTGACAAAAGGCGATCTCTAACGGCTGTGAATCATCCGCGCTGTCTCCATCAAGCCCACGCAGCCAACTCAAGAGGAGTATAAATAGACATTATCATTTAAAAGCTCTTTATAAAATGACAAAATGAAAGAAACTAGGCGAGCAAACATCACATACCGCCCACACAGACAGACCTGCTATCAGGCCCACTTTACTGATGCAGATTTTTTTTCTGACTGTGTTGTCTGTCGGCCTTCATTTCTCATTTACACTTTCAGCATAGTGTCAGTTGTGTCCAACACCTGTCTGGTGTCAGTCTGACTGTGATGCAGGAATATATCAACAAATAATCTACTTGTAGTTGACTATGACCCTCACTTAGTGATCAAGCAGAAAATATTTTTTGTTCTCTACTTTCATACAACCTCTTTTGTAATTTAAATGGTCTTAATAGCTCCAAATGGAAGATTACAATTTTCTGAATATATAATGTACTACAAAAAAATGTGATACCCATTCAGGGTATCTCTAATTTTCTTTACTTTTTTATGCAGAGTTAAAAGAAATAGAGAGTTAAGACAACAAAGTAGTGAACGTAAAAGTAGCATTTTGAGAAATGATCACCACACGATTGGCCAGGAGCAGTGACTCCCTGGAGTACCCACTGGTTGCCTGGAAACCTAACAGTGATGACAGGACTCCAGGAAGTCACTGCACCCAGCCAAGAAATAATCTGGTACATAACCTCCCGTAACCACAATTTATTGTTTTTTCACTTCGGTTTTTGTACAGATTAAACAAAAGAGATATAACGTGCTGATTAGTGAGCTTTAAAAGGTGCTGGTAGACATATATTGCACCGTTTCTAGCCTTTAAGCTAAGCTAAGCTAACTAGTTGCTGGCAGTAGCTTCATATTTAGTGTACAGACTTGAGAGTGGTATCAATCTTCTCATCTAACTCTCAGCAAGAAAGCAAATAAGTGTATTATAATGTCAGATTATAATGTTTAAGATTTACTGCCTTTAGTCCAATTATCAGTCAAGTGTCACAGATATACTCTTATTAAATAATCAGTATGTTTGATGAGGAATTTTATTTTGGGGTATGCTGTCATAGTCTGATCATTTCAGTGAGTTTGTTTTATTGTTGTAGTATGATGGTATTTATATTTCTGGATATCCTAACTAAGTTATTAATTGAGTAGTTGAGTAATTAATTTACTTACGATGACAAACAGTCTTATGTATAAATGTCTGGAAGATCCTTGTCAGATCAAAATGTTGCTTGTTTTTTAAGAAAAATTTCTAGTTGCGAGTTTTGGACAGGATCCTTTCTTCTCCTTGTCCTTTCTGATGCTCCTGTCCCTGAAAACTTTCATACAAAAGAACATCTTTTATGTGAATCAGTAAACCTGCATTCCTCTTAATGTGTGTTCTTACTGTGGTGACTTCAGACATCCGCACTTTTCTTCCTAGTCTACTGCTCCTATATTAGTGAAACTATAATAATATCCTAGTCAAGTGCTCCCTCCTGTTTCTCGCTGGTTCGGCTGTGTTGTTTCCCCTCATCAGTGTCCGCCCACGGCAGGTTGCTGGCACGTCGAGGAACAGGAAGTGGAAGTGGGTGATTAAGGCAGATCCAGGCCTGCCTTCCCAGTTCATCCAGCCCAGGTATGAGTAATACTGCTGACACAACTGTGCCACTTCAGCAACAGAACAGGGGAAAGAGAGCTAATAAGGGAAACAGTGGGAGGAAATAGCACTTTATCACTTAAGCATCCTAGCACACTTCACCAACTACTGGCTGATAAACAGAATACTTCACAGGATTGTTGACATCTACCAAAATAGGCAAAATATGTAACTCATACATGATGCTACTGTGCCTGTAACCCTATCATAATGCTGTGGTAACTGGACTGGATATTTCTGGTTGATTACAACTCGGGTCTTATTTTCATTGTTTGCAAGGTATGAAGACTTTGAAATTTGCTTAATATAGGCATGTCACAATAAAACATTTAGGCATTTGTCTTTCCTTTGCCTTTGTTCTTGATGGAAGCTAATGCAGCTAAAAAAGCAGACTGTGTTTTCAGGTGCCCATGGGAAGGAACATCTGAGACTTAAGAGTTGGCTGCTAAACCTCAAATACTTTCAATAGGAAAATTTGCCAAATTATTCTTTTCATGACATTAGTGTTTACTTATTGTTTATCTTCTGGGTTTCATTTTCTAATTTTCACATCTTAGGAAAAGATCAATCCAAGCTTTCATTTGTACTATCATGGAGTGATAGTCTACAAAATGTTGGCAGATGATGAATTTTGATACATTACATCCCTGAAGACCATTTGAACCATTTGAAGATTTAAATAAAATTTCTGGTCTAAATGATTTGTTTGGTTGTTTCACTGATGTGGCTATTAGGCCAAACAGAAGCAGAAACAGTAATGATCCAGCATAGCTACAATAAAAAATTGACAGCATTATAAATCCAAAAGCAATGTAAAACAGTGATATAGAATGAAATTCACTGTAGAAAAGGCAGACAGACCCATTTCTACATCTGCAGTAGGCGCAATAGACCAGAATGCAATTCTGCTACAAGACATTTTGAGTTTTGCATAGAGGCTATATATTTAATCTCTTAGTCTAAGCTATCTCTGTCAGTAGCCCTATCTCCCATTACACATATATAACCCATTTGTTTATTCTAAGAGGATGGTCGCAAGGCATTCACAAAGGCATCTTAAGGGAAAGTGGCAGCATCAAAAACTAAATTTCTTTACTTTATCAGCTATGACTCCTGGACTGTACTGAACACCACAGACTGATGGCATGGAACTTGTTGGCGTGTTAATGAAGTTTAAATAAGATTGTGCATGGATTGTTCTGTTAATGAAAACACCAGGGGGCAGACAGCAGGTAGACTGATAAAATGTGCACATCGATAGGTTCTTGCTGCTTTTAACACTTTTGATACTTTCTTTTTTTCTGTTATAGCTTTTAGGAAAAACTTTCATACATGCGTTGGTGCCTTACCCAAGAGCACCTTGACTTTAGTCCCCGTGGGGTGAGGAGAAATCCATCATAACTTGGTGTCTTACCTCCACCTGTTGATCAGTGGAATAGTGGGTCACCACTGGTAGGGCTGTGTATTGCGTTGTGTACGAGATAAACTAAATGGGGACCCACTCATAGAAAAACAGCTCCATAGTGTTACTAGTGATCTAAAACTCCACAGGGAACTTTTAAGTAAATGTAGGTCTAACGGAAGGTAATATGTATGTGAAGTACTGAATTTCTCCATCTGATGTTGAGTTTGGAGTCTCTGTTCCACAATGTAAAATGTGCATCCATAACTGAAATTCACCATTCAGTATCTGGCAAAAATGGTTGCTCTGTGAAGGTGTTTGTTTTACCTCAAGTAATGATTTGGACCTCAGTTACATTCTTATCCTGTAAAAAGTGTCAAATGTTTGTACGACCCATTGTTTTGAAGGCACTGTGCATTTGTACAAATGTTCAACAGCTAATTTGGGTCAGAAATTGTACCAGAATTTGTCTTGGAGTGCATATTACAAATGAACATTCCACTTGTCCATAAAGGTGAAAACATGTTAAGTTCCAACACTAAACTAAATATGGCTATGTCCACAGTAAATTTCACTTTACATGTAGATATTTAATTCAAGGTCCTTTGACGAGTTCATCCTCTGGTCTTATGAATGTATGATAAACAGTATACAGTACTTTCTCAGTTCCATGGTCAGAACCAAGAAGGAAACAGAGGCAGAAGGAAGGGAGCTGGAGTATCAGAGTGAGATACCCCCACACCCACACCCACACCCAAAAAACCTTTTAACAGGAAAAATGGAAGAAACCTCAGGAAGAGCAACAGAGGAGGGATCTAAAAACACAACACAGAATAATAATAGATAAATGTAAGGTAATAATAATAATAATAATAATAATTCTATAAATAAAGTAATATAAATTAAAATGACATTTTAAAATCTATTTACAGAATGGAATAGTAATAGTTTTGAAATGGGAGTTAAAATTTGAAATGAAATATTGACTGTACAAAGGAAATATGGACTGTGCTATGGAAAAATAAATTAAGTGTATGAAATATATGAAGATGACAAGAGCAAAAATTAAATGAGAGCATAAACAATTAAATTATGTAACAGTGGAGGTTGAATGCCATGCACAATATAAAGTCCAGTTTGATGATAAATATGAACGTGGCATGTGCAGGGATAAATGAGCGATGTGAAAGGTAAAGTCCAGTTTGATAACCCCTTCTTAAGAAAGGTGATTTCATAATTAAATATCCTCAGCCACATATTCTTGGAAATATAAAATGAAATGAGCAACTTCACATTTTACAATCACAGGCCTTTTCTCAAGAGAGATAGTGGCGTTTGGATTCAAGTTACGGCCGACCGGCAGAAATTTGAAATAGAATGAAGCCCGCTGAAGGCAGACAGCCCAAAACAGGAGTCCAACATGCCAAGTCCACTCACAATTCCCTGAGAGAATCTTCGTAATAACTAACAAAACTAAGGATCATATACATTCACTGAACGAAGATTATGAGAATAAAATGAACATTTTAAACATTTTCAAATGTTATCAAAAATGTTATCAAAATGCTTTTTAATGCAGAAACTATCTTAAAATACTGCATTTTCCACTGAGGAAAATTAATAAAAAGGAATGTTCACCATTTTGGCTTTCACAAAAGAAACGTGAAGGCAGTCACATGACGTGGACGCAGACCAATGGAAAAGAATAGGACAAAAAAAACTTTATTTCTCATTTCTCATTAAAACTGATAGCCGTAAAATTGATTGTATCACGGTGTTGAATTATCAAGGACACTTTTGTGTTTCAGTTTTGAGAAATGTTGAGGATATCATTGAAAGAAAACCTTAACATGGGAATTATCAGTGAGGAAAATACTTCCGGGCGGTGGGTCCTCTGTTTTCCAATGGGAATGATGCTCACAGAGTCTTATAGCGTGCGGTCAGGTTGATAGTGGAGTGAATGGACGGCCGGAGCAGTTCCTCTGAGCGTCATATATTGCCGGTTGGTTTTACATTGGAGTTAATTGAAAGTCCGGTGTGTCTCATACAGACACTAAAGGGTACCTTGTGCGTCTGTATGAGACGCCAGGGTGTGGCAAAACGTTGGTGTTAGACGACCTGGTAATTAGAACAGATTGGAACTTAATGTCTAAGCTTAATAAACTTTAATGCTCACCTCTAATGCTCACTTATCAGCACATTTTTATCTATTTTGTTGAATCCATTACACAAACAAATGAAATGTAAACAATGGCAGTTTGTAGTTTTAGGTGGAGTTACTCACCTCCTGTCTCTAGCTTCTCATCTCACACACAGGAAAAAAGCTAATAAACATACAGTATTTCCTAAAATAGTGAAATATTCATTTAATTCATTATACAGGAAGGTGCCTCCAACGTTTGGTGCTGCACCACCAAACCAACCTGGCAGCCCAAAATCCGATTTGTGAATTTTTACTGACTTTTAAGCTATTAATAAATAATAATAAATCCATTAGTTACCACTTATAAACCCTTTATGACGTATGCCTTATTTGAAAGTGGTACTATCTATCTATTTATTTATCTGCAGCACTTGACAAACATCTGGTTAACAGGAAACTGAGAATACTGAGTCAGATGCCGTTGCAGGCACGTAGCTGCCATATGATAATATAATAAATATCCAGTGAAAGGGAAGTAAGTGGGTTGAGCCATCTGTTACACCAGGAAAGAGCACTGGCTCATACATCATGTGTTTGTCTGCAACTTTCACAGCCGTTGATCGAGTCTACTTCTTGGTGAAAGTGAACCCCTCCCCCCCGCCTCCACCTACAGCTAGGTTCTGTCTGTACTGTAGTTTTCTCAATGAAACGCATCATCTGGTGACATTGTGGGAGGAAAATTACAAATACAGGAGGAAAGCCAGTCATGACAACAGACAATGAAATAAACCATAACCCAGCTTGATACTGGTAGGGTGTGCATGTGGTGTGTGTGTGTGCATGTGTGTGTTCATGCTTGCTCATAATTGCCCTGGTGATTACCATGAAACCCTGGAAGGCTGGTTGTTGCATTACTTCCTTCCTTCTCTGTTCCTGGAGACCCACACTAATGACTAACATTTACTGACTAAATTACACACACACACTATATACACACACAAATTGTGGGCACATAATCATAGAGACACAGGCACGCACACACAGAAGCACACACTGAAGCACACACTGAAGCACACACTGAGGCACACACTGGAAGTACACTTTTTAAATAAATACATGCGTATGGGAGTAAGAGCAGAGAATTTCACTGTCCTTCTATTCTTGTGATGACCCTCATTGACACAAAGCATTCCCTAGCCTCTAACCCTAACCATAAACAAAACTAAATATTACATTACATTAATATATAACCTTACTTGTTAAGCCAGGCTGGTGTTATTCTATATTATTATTACTGTTGGCAAATCCCATGGAAAAGAGTTTCTCCTCGGGGATCAATAAAGTATTTCTGAAAAACCAAACCCAACAATGTGTTTGATCGTCACTCAGTACCTTCCAACTTTCCTATTCTGCTTGTGGCTCTCAGCGCCAAACCCATTTGTTCCTACAGAAGACCAAAATCTGTTAAAATGTGTCAAAAAAATATTGCTGTATTTTTTTAAAAGGCTAAGCAATTTCCTTCAAATCTGGGCATTGTACTTTTTAGCAAACGTTACTTAAACTGAAGTAAATAGTAAATAATAGCTTTTGTTGGGGACTATGTCCAGTTGTGGATTAATACATATTTGGTGCTCTATATTATATTTGGTGAGTATTTCTGGCAGCAGGAAGGTGTATGTGGGATTGGCTCAAAATAAATAACAGTGCTCTTATTCATGGTAATGAAGGAACATGTTATCCAGTGCAACAGTGTGGTTCATTGATGTGTTTTAAATAGTTTTTGGACAACAATGAAGCTCTATGGCACAGAGGAATATGCTCTGTTAGGCTTTGGCTACACAAGTAGTACTTGTTAGTAGGTCAGTTGGCAATAAGAAAAATATAGAATATCACCAGACATATGATTATTCAACCCTCAAACAGCTTTTTGAAGAAGTTAAGAATGGACAAAATCTTGAAAAGCCTTTAAATCAAATGAGTCCTCACAAGATAGAAGTACAAGAGCACACACAATAAACCCCCCAAAACAATCCATTTAATGATGACGTTTACCAGTGGCAGTGTTCTGCTTCCTGTCAACCCTCCCTCCTTCAAACCCAAACACACACACACACACACACACCCACAGGAATGCAGAAGGCCCTCGCAAAATTGACCGCCACCTGCCTGGCTCCTGACCCTTCCTCTCCTGTTTTACAATGCAGGAGGAGTGTTTAATTTCCTTGACCCCTCGTTCAACTTGGCCAATTTGATCCTAAAGAGTGAGATGGATAGGATGGCAGGCGAGCCGAGAAACTGACAGGCGAACACAGATCAGTTAACATGGTGGTTTGCTCCTGGTCAAGGTAAAATAGCTGGTTAGTGGAGTGGATATCAGCCACGTTAGCCTGCTGTCACCACTTTTTTTATAACAGAGGAGATAAAGACTGGAACGTGAACTGCTGTTTGAAATCATACAGTACTTTTTGTCTTTAAAGTGATACTCCATCAAAAATCGATCAGTTTCAAATATGCAAACAGGTGGCTCTGAAGGCAAGGCAAGTTTATTTGTATAGCACATTTCATAAACAAGGCAATTCAAAGTGCTTTACATAAAACATAAAAGCAACATAGGGCAATATTCAAAGACATTTAAAGACTTGAAAAGAGTTAAATAGAAAATAAAAACAAGATAAAACAAGAGTAAAAATTACAGGGCATTGTAAGAAATTAATCATTATTCGATTTAATAAAACCTGAAAGGTTTGTAGTTTCTTTCTTCACAGGAAAATGGTTATGATCAACTTCAGTTTATGCGAGTTACTAACTGTGGAAGTATCAAAACATCCACGGAAACATCTCGAACCACTCCTGCAACATAACCCACTTCTCCACTGTTCACCCATATGCTCAGTATGTTCCAAACAATCACATTTTCTTGGCAAAATAGGGTCAAACATGTTATTTCTGGCAGCTTTGAGGAGTGCTATAGCATGACACAGAAGCAGTATATAAGATTCCATGAAATGGTATCATTACTTCCACAATGTGACGTCATTTCTGTTAAAACACAACAGAGGTGGATGCTAGACATTGAGTGATAAATCTTAAGTGTAAACTACTGAGTTATTTAGACAAAGGCATTGTGTTTTTAAGGCAGAAATTAAGGATTGCTGAAAAATATGTGTTTTGTTTTGGTTCGACTTTTTAATTATATCTACTAGTGCAGCATGAGGTCACCACTGAAGATGCACTCTTTTCCAGGAAGTTCAAGTACAGAGTTCTTTAAACAGTGGGTTGTTATCCATCACTGGGTTCAAAATATGACAAAAACTATAAACTGTGACAAAACACATGATTGAACCTGCTATCAACCCCAAATTGATAATTCACCGACAAACACTAGACAACAAGTACAGTGGTGTGAAAAAGTGTTTTCCCCTTCCTGATTTCTTATTTTTTGCATGTTTGTCACACTTAAATGTTTCAGATCATCAAACAAATTTAAATATTAGTCAAAGATAACACAAGTAATCACAAAATGCAGTTTTTAAATTAAGGTTGTTATTATTAATGGAAAACAAAATCCAAACCTACATGGCCCTGTGTGAAATAGTGATTGCCCCCTAAACCCAATAACTGGTTGGGCCACCCTTAGCAGCAACAACTGCAATCAAGCGTTTGCGATAACTTGCAATGAGTCTTTTACAGCACTGTGGAGGAATTTTGGCCTGCTCATCTTTGTAGAATTGTTGTAATTCAGCCACATTGGAGGGTTTTCGAGCATGAACAGCCTTTTAAGGTCATGCATTTTAAACATTTTCAAATGTTATCAAAATGTTATCAAAATGCTTTTAATGCAGAAACTATCTTAAAATACTGCATTTTCCACTGAGGAAAATTAATAAAAGGAATGTTCACCATTTTGGCTTTTTACAAAAGAAACGTGAAGGCAGTCACATGACGTGGGCGCAGACCAATGGAAAAGAATAGGACAAAAAAACTTTATTTCTCATTTCTCATTAAAACTGATAGCCGTAAAATTGATTGTATCACGGTGTTGAATTATCAAGGACAATTTTTGTGTTTCAGTTTTGAGAAATGTTTGAGGATATCATTGAAAGAAAACCTTAACATGGGAATTATCAGTGAGGAAAATACTTCCTGGGCGGTGGGTCCTCTGTTTTCCAATGGGAATGATGCTCACAGAGTCTTATAGCGTGCGGTCAGGTTGATAGTGGAGTGAATGGACGGCCGGAGCAGTTCCTCTGAGCGTCATATATTGCCGGTTGGTTTTACATTGGAGTTAATTGAAAGTCCGGTGTGTCTCATACAGACACTAAAGGGTACCTTGTGCGTCTGTATGAGACGCCAGGGTGTGGCAAAACGTTGGTGTTAGACGACCTGGTAATTAGAACAGATTGGAACTTAATGTCTAAGCTTAATAAACTTTAATGCTCACCTCTAATGCTCACTTATCAGCACATTTTTATCTATTTTGTTGAATCCGTACACAAACAAATGAAATGTAAACAATGGCAGTTTGTAGTTTTAGGTGGAGTTACTCACCTCCTGTCTCTAGCTTCTCATCTCACACACAGGAAAAAAGCTAATAAACATACAGTATTTCCTAAAATAGTGAAATATTCATTTAATTCATTATACAGGAAGGTGCCTCCAACGTTTGGTGCTGCACCACCAAACCAACCTGGCAGCCCAAAATCCGATTTTGTGAATTTTACTGACTTTTAAGCTATTAATAAATAATAATAAATCCATTAGTTACCACTTATAAACCCTTTATGACGTATGCCTTATTTGAAAGTGGTACTATCTATCTATTTATTTATCTGCAGCATTTGACAAACATCTGGTTAACAGGAAACTGAGAATACTGAGTCAGATGCCGTTGCAGGCACGTAGCTGCCATATGATAATATAATAAATATCCAGTGAAAGGGAAGTAAGTGGGTTGAGCCATCTGTTACACCAGGAAAGAGCACTGGCTCATACATCATGTGTTTGTCTGCAACTTTCACAGCCGTTGATCGAGTCTACTTCTTGGTGAAAGTGAACCCCTCCCCCGCCTCCACCTACAGCTAGGTTCTGTCTGTACTGTAGTTTTCTCAATGAAACGCATCATCTGGTGACATTGTGGGAGGAAAATTACAAATACAGGAGGAAAGCCAGTCATGACAACAGACAATGAAATAAACCATAACCCAGCTTGATACTGGTAGGTGTGCATGTGGTGTGTGTGTGTGCATGTGTGTGTTCATGCTTGCTCATAATTGCCCTGGTGATTACCATGAAACCCTGGAAGGCTGGTTGTTGCATTACTTCCTTCCTTCTCTGTTCCTGGAGACCCACACTAATGACTAACATTTACTGACTAAATTACACACACACACTATATACACACACAAATTGTGGGCACATAATCATAGAGACACAGGCACGCACACACAGAAGCACACACTGAAGCACACACTGAAGGCACACACTGGAAGTACACTTTTTAAATAAATATATGCATGTATGGGAGTAAGAGCAGAGAATTTCACTGTCCTTCTATACTTGTGATGACCCTCATTGACACAAAGCATTCCCTAGCCTCTAACCCTAACCATAAACAAAACTAAATATTACATTACATTAATATATAACCTTACTTGTT
Source organism: Siniperca chuatsi (assembly GCF_020085105.1). NCBI lineage: Eukaryota > Metazoa > Chordata > Actinopteri > Centrarchiformes > Sinipercidae > Siniperca > Siniperca chuatsi. The sequence continues at coordinate 28,413,455 of NC_058045.1, read as the reverse complement.
AAGCCAGGCTGGTGTTATTCTATATTATTATTACTGTTGGCAAATCCCATGGAAAAGAGTTTCTCCTCGGGGATCAATAAAGTATTTCTGAAAAACCAAACCCAACAATGTGTTTGATCGTCACTCAGTACCTTCCAACTTTCCTATTCTGCTTGTGGCTCTCAGCGCCAAACCCATTTGTTCCTACAGAAGACCAAAATCTGTTAAAATGTGTCAAAAAATATTGCTGTATTTTTTTTTAAAAGGCTAACAATTTCCTTCAAATCTGGGCATTGTACTTTTTTAGCAAACGTTACTTAAACTGAAGTAAATAGTAAATAATAGCTTTTGTTGGGGACTATGTCCAGTTGTGGATTAATACATATTTGGTGCTCTATATTATATTTGGTGAGTATTTCTGGCAGCAGGAAGGTGTATGTGGGATTGGCTCAAAATAAACAACAGTGCTCTTATTCATGGTAATGAAGGAACATGTTATCCAGTGCAACAGTGTGGTTCATTGATGTGTTTTAAATAGTTTTTGGACAACAATGAAGCTCTATGGCACAGAGGAATATGCTCTGTTAGGCTTTGGCTACACAAGTAGTACTTGTTAGTAGGTCAGTTGGCAATAAGAAAAATATAGAATATCACCAGACATATGATTATTCAACCCTCAAACAGCTTTTGAAGAAGTTAAGAATGGACAAAATCTTGAAAAGCCTTTAAATCAAATGAGTCCTCACAAGATAGAAGTACAAGAGCACACACAATAAACACCCCAAAACAATCCATTTAATGATGACGTTTACCAGTGGCAGTGTTCTGCTTCCTGTCAACCCTCCCTCCTTCAAACCCAAACACACACACACACACACACACCCACAGGAATGCAGAAGGCCCTCGCAAAATTGACCGCCACCTGCCTGGCCCTGACCCTTCCTCTCCTGTTTTACAATGCAGGAGGAGTGTTTAATTTCCTTGACCCCTCGTTCAACTTGGCCAATTTGATCCTAAAGAGTGAGATGGATAGGATGGCAGGCGAGCCGAGAAACTGACAGGCGAACACAGATCAGTTAACATGGTGGTTTGCTCCTGGTCAAGGTAAAATAGCTGGTTAGTGGAGTGGATATCAGCCACGTTAGCCTGCTGTCACCACTTTTTTTTTATAACAGAGGAGATAAAAGACTGGAACGTGAACTGCTGTTTGAAATCATACAGTACTTTTTGTCTTTAAAGTGATACTCCATCAAAAATCGATCAGTTTCAAATATGCAAACAGGTGGCTCTGAAGGCAAGGCAAGTTTATTTGTATAGCACATTTCATAAACAAGGCAATTCAAAGTGCTTTACATAAGACATAAAAGCAACATAGGGCAATATTCAAAGACATTTAAAGACTTGAAAAGAGTTAAATAGAAAATAAAAACAAGATAAAACAAGAGTAAAAATTACAGGGCATTGTAAGAAATTAATCATTATTCGATTTAATAAAACCTGAAAGGTTTGTAGTTTCTTTCTTCACAGGAAAATGGTTATGATCAACTTCAGTTTATGCGAGTTACTAACTGTGGAAGTATCAAAACATCCACGGAAACGTCTCGAACCACTCCTGCAACATAACCCACTTCTCCACTGTTCACCCATATGCTCAGTATGTTCCAAACAATCACATTTTCTTGGCAAAATAGGGTCAAACATGTTATTTCTGGCAGCTTTGAGGAGTGCTATAGCATGACACAGAAGCAGTATATAAGATTCCATGAAATGGTATCATTACTTCCACAATGTGACGTCATTTCTGTTAAAACACAACAGAGGTGGATGCTAGACATTGAGTGATAAATCTTAAGTGTAAACTACTGAGTTATTTAGACAAAGGCATTGTGTTTTTAAGGCAGAAATTAAGGATTGCTGAAAAATATGTGTTTTGTTTTGGTTGACTTTTTAATTATATCTACTAGTGCAGCATGAGGTCACCACTGAAGATGCACTCTTTCCAGGAAGTTCAAGTACAGAGTTCTTTAAACAGTGGGTTGTTATCCATCACTGGGTTCAAAATATGACAAAACTATAAACTGTGACAAAACACATGATTGAACCTGCTATCAACCCCAAATTGATAATTCACCGACAAACACTAGACAACAAGTACAGTGGTGTGAAAAAGTGTTTTCCCCCTTCCTGATTTCTTATTTTTTTGCATGTTTGTCACACTTAAATGTTTCAGATCATCAAACAAATTTAAATATTAGTCAAAGATAACACAAGTAATCACAAAATGCAGTTTTTAAATTAAGGTTGTTATTATTAATGGAAAACAAAATCCAAACCTACATGGCCCTGTGTGAAATAGTGATTGCCCCCTAAACCCAATAACTGGTTGGGCCACCCTTAGCAGCAACAACTGCAATCAAGCGTTTATGATAACTTGCAATGAGTCTTTTACAGCACTGTGGAGGAATTTTGGCCTGCTCATCTTTGTAGAATTGTTGTAATTCAGCCACATTGGAGGGTTTTCGAGCATGAACGGCCTTTTTAAGGTCATGTCGCAGCATCTCAACAGGATTCAGGTCAGGACTTTGACTAGGCCACTACAAAGTCTTCATTTTGTTCTTCTTCGAGTGCAGTTTGTTTGTGGTTGATTTTAAATGTATGAATAAAACTTATTTTGAATGTGAGAGTTTCATCAAATTAAACAGGTGAACTCTTCATCAAGGTAATATTATGTATTTTCACCTCTTCAAGTATAAAGTGACCACAATGCATTTTGTGTACCTGGCAAAATGTGTCCATAGCATCGAGCTCAGGTATTATAGGCACCAATACCCAGCCATACTCATATATAACATAGACTATTTTTTCACAAATTTATGGAGGATCTACAATGAAAAAGGTAGTAAATATTGTTGAACTTTTTATATTAAAAAAGAAAAAAACACTTATTTATGTCACTGCAGGTAAGGAATGATATTGAAGCTCCACAAAACGACTCATATAATATCCAACCCTGCAAGCACAATGCCTGGTTCTTTGGTTTTCACAGTAAATGTGTAGGACTCCTTTCTTTTAAAGGAAGTGGAGGACAGCAGGGCAGAAAAGAAACTGGGGTAACACCTGTTCAAGTAATCCATGGCTACACCCACGGCTTCCCAGAAATGCTAAAATACCATCCCATACTTTCCTCTCATTTTTTCCACTCCTCTCCTCTCTGCCCCTGCCCTGCTCAGCCCCTCAGGCCAGATAATAGAGAGCTGAGAGCGACAGCTGCACTTTAACTGCCCCAGGAGGGGGCATCAAGAGGGCGGGATGCTGGAAAAAGGGGCAATAGAAAAGGAAATAAGGAACTGAAATTAAATTCTTTCCAAGTGAGAAGGAGGGGAAAGCGTGTGAGTCAAAAGGTCACAGAGTTCGCACCTCACCTGCGAAGTCACCCCACCCAATGAGGAAGATGTGAGAAATGTAAGATAGCTTTAATTACAGGGTGCAATGAATGGGCAGAAACCTCCTGTTTGTCAAAACATTTTACATTTATCCAAGCCAACTGAAACATCAAATATTATGCAGCTTCTTCATACATCATTTGTTTGATTTTATGCTATTAAACATTTAGCCAAAGAGGTATCGCCTCCTAGATAATTTTACACAAAATCTCATTAACTTGAAATCTTTTCATTGTGAAACCACAAATAGAATTTCAAATTACACAGTAATGTGTAAAGACATTAACATTTAACCCACAACACAAAGGAATTATACAAAAAGCATCCTATAAAACACAGCATGCTGTAAAGTATAACAGCATGTCTTTGCACTGGTGGAAGTACTGCACATTTAAGTATTGGGTAACACTTTACAATAAGGCACACAAAATTTCGAGTAGGTACCGGGGAACAAATGAGGGGCGAATGAGGAACTAATTGCTAGTAAACCATTAGTTAACGGGCAGTTCTTGAGTAACTCCTAATCAAATTTTTATAGCTAATGGTTACTTAATAGAGAAATGACGTTGATGTTAGATATGTTAATAAACTAATATCTAATCAATTGGTCATGGGTATCTGTGAATCCTCACAATGGTCCTTTAATTAATGCATAGTTCTTGATTACTTCTGAATCATGCGCTAAAAATAGTTTTGGACAACAACAGAACTCTATGGCACAGATGAATAACATATATCAGATTTTGGCTACACACACAATACTTGTTAGTAGGATCAGTTTATTGTTGGTTTCTTTCTTTTTATGTAATTTGTTTAGAATTACAAAATATAGAATGACAGCAGCCTTATCCTTTAAGTACAATTTGTTTTCTACTTAAGTAAAATTCTTAATGTACAAAATTTTACATGACATGGTTATTTTTTTCCATTGTGGTATTTTTAACTTTCACTTAAGTAAAATATCTTTATATTTTATCCATGACTGGAATTAAGTGGTTTTGAATTAGGAATGATTTGAGGGTTATGGGCTGGTTAGCCAGGAAGCTACACTCCAACAGAAGATTTGAATATTCCCCATAAAATCCTGCATCAGTAAGTATGGTGCACTCTGTATAACCCTACTTCCAGGCTAGCCACAGGCCATCGATCTGCACAAAGGCCTTATGGGGCCCCAAAGGAGGCGGAGCTACGGAGAATGGATGAAAGCGAGGAGGAAGGAGAAGCGGGGGTGAAACTGACGAGAGCCCCAACCTCCAACGAAGGGCAGATTTCATGCTGTCTGACAAGCTGAGTGGACAGAGTGAGGAAACACTTTGAATCTGTGAGCGTGTGAATGTGTGCCTCCATGTTGTGTGCGTTTGTGTAACCCTGAGGGTGTGGGAGTAACTGGAAGTGTTGGGCTGAGCCACTGAAAGGTGTCAAATGTTTTTGTGTGAAATAGAGGAGGATTAGCAGCAGGACAATGCGGGGCAGTAATCCTTGTTTTTCCATTCCTTCCTCCTTCCCCTCCATCCTCCCTTCCCTGCTCCTGGCAAGAGTTCCCTTTCTTTCTGCTGCTATTTTTGCATTTACAACTGTGAGAGAAAGTTAAATCACAATGAGAGAAATACTGAATTAGAATGAAGGAGGTTATCAGAGAGTATGGGGGGCATTTGTAAATGAAAAGATAACAAGATGCTTAGCCATTATGGACATGACAATTCAAGGCAACTGCTGATCAAGGACTGCCATTTAGAATCTTTGGACCTCATCTGTAGTTTTTGTTGTCTGTCTGGCACCATTGGCACTAGTCAACCCTCGTCAGTGTCCATTAAGACATTCAAGCATGACAAATCAGCAACAACGACAGTCAGAGAAAAAAGAGAAAGACTGGTTGTTTAGTCTACCAAATCTACAATTTCACACATTGACTGTGGTTTCTTCTTCTTTTTGCCTCCACAAGACTACAGACTGACCAAATCAAAGTAAAAACTTCAGAGAGCCAGCAGCAAGGCTTTTAGAGTATTCACAGTGGGATGAAGATAGTTGGTTAGTTAGTTTTGGTGGTCTATTGCAGTTGCCAAATGTATGTGCATGTAGGCCGTTAGATGTCCTGCGGTGCAAATACGTAAAGCAAAACAATGTCTATGGTCTATAGGCGCTAGTTGTTTTGCGGGCTAGCTTGGTGTGACAGGGCCCTCAGTGAGAACATCTGGTAACCTGTAAGGTCAGAGAGTTAGCCTGGGTGTTTTAAGGCAGAAATTAAGGATTGCTGAAAAATATGTGTTTTGTTTTGGTTCGACTTTTTAATTATATCTACTAGTGCAGCATGAGGTCACCACTGAAGATGCACTCTTTTCCAGGAAGTTCAAGTACAGAGTTCTTTAAACAGTGGGTTGTTATCCATCACTGGGTTCAAAATATGACAAAAACTATAAACTGTGACAAAACACATGATTGAACCTGCTATCAACCCCAAATTGATAATTCACCGACAAACACTAGACAACAAGTACAGTGGTGTGAAAAAGTGTTTTCCCCCTTCCTGATTTCTTATTTTTTTGCATGTTTGTCACACTTAAATGTTTCAGATCATCAAACAAATTTAAATATTAGTCAAAGATAACACAAGTAATCACAAAATGCAGTTTTTAAATTAAGGTTGTTATTATTAATGGAAAACAAAATCCAAACCTACATGGCCCTGTGTGAAATAGTGATTGCCCCCTAAACCCAATAACTGGTTGGGCCACCCTTAGCAGCAACAACTGCAATCAAGCGTTTGCGATAACTTGCAATGAGTCTTTTACAGCACTGTGGAGGAATTTTGGCCTGCTCATCTTTGTAGAATTGTTGTAATTCAGCCACATTGGAGGGTTTTCGAGCATGAACGGCCTTTTTAAGGTCATGTCGCAGCATCTCAACAGGATTCAGGTCAGGACTTTGACTAGGCCACTACAAAGTCTTCATTTTGTTCTTCTTCGAGTGCAGTTTGTTTGTGGTTGATTTTAAATGTATGAATAAAACTTATTTTGAATGTGAGAGTTTCATCAAATTAAACAGGTGAACTCTTCATCAAGGTAATATTATGTATTTTCACCTCTTCAAGTATAAAGTGACCACAATGCATTTTGTGTACCTGGCAAAATGTGTCCATAGCATCGAGCTCAGGTATTATAGGCACCAATACCCAGCCATACTCATATATAACATAGACTATTTTTTCACAAATTTATGGAGGATCTACAATGAAAAAGGTAGTAAATATTGTTGAACTTTTTATATTAAAAAAGAAAAAAACACTTATTTATGTCACTGCAGGTAAGGAATGATATTGAAGCTCCACAAAACGACTCATATAATATCCAACCCTGCAAGCACAATGCCTGGTTCTTTGGTTTTCACAGTAAATGTGTAGGACTCCTTTCTTTTAAAGGAAGTGGAGGACAGCAGGGCAGAAAAGAAACTGGGGTAACACCTGTTCAAGTAATCCATGGCTACACCCACGGCTTCCCAGAAATGCTAAAATACCATCCCATACTTTCCTCTCATTTTTTCCACTCCTCTCCTCCTCTGCCCCTGCCCTGCTCAGCCCCTCAGGCCAGATAATAGAGAGCTGAGAGCGACAGCTGCACTTTAACTGCCCCAGGAGGGGGCATCAAGAGGGCGGGATGCTGGAAAAAGGGGCAATAGAAAAGGAAATAAGGAACTGAAATTAAATTCTTTCCAAGTGAGAAGGAGGGGAAAGCGTGTGAGTCAAAAGGTCACAGAGTTCGCACCTCACCTGCGAAGTCACCCCACCCAATGAGGAAGATGTGAGAAATGTAAGATAGCTTTAATTACAGGGTGCAATGAATGGGCAGAAACCTCCTGTTTGTCAAAACATTTTACATTTATCCAAGCCAACTGAAACATCAAATATTATGCAGCTTCTTCATACATCATTTGTTTGATTTTATGCTATTAAACATTTAGCCAAAGAGGTATCGCCTCCTAGATAATTTTACACAAAATCTCATTAACTTGAAATCTTTTCATTGTGAAACCACAAATAGAATTTCAAATTACACAGTAATGTGTAAAGACATTAACATTTAACCCACAACACAAAGGAATTATACAAAAAGCATCCTATAAAACACAGCATGCTGTAAAGTATAACAGCATGTCTTTGCACTGGTGGAAGTACTGCACATTTAAGTATTGGGTAACACTTTACAATAAGGCACACAAAATTTCGAGTAGGTACCGGGAACAAATGGGGGCGAATGAGGAACTAATTGCTAGTAAACCATTAGTTAACGGGCAGTTCTTGAGTAACTCCTAATCAAATTTTTATAGCTAATGGTTACTTAATAGAGAAATGACGTTGATGTTAGATATGTTAATAAACTAATATCTAATCAATTGGTCATGGGTATCTGTGAATCCTCACAATGGTCCTTTAATTAATGCATAGTTCTTGATTACTTCTGAATCATGCGCTAAAAATAGTTTTGGACAACAACAGAACTCTATGGCACAGATGAATAACATATATCAGATTTTGGCTACACACACAATACTTGTTAGTAGGATCAGTTTATTGTTGGTTTCTTTCTTTTTTATGTAATTTGTTTAGAATTACAAAAATATAGAATGACAGCAGCCTTATCCTTTAAGTACAATTTGCTTCTACTTAAGTAAAATTCTTAATGTACAAATTTTACATGACATGGTTATTTTTTTCCATTGTGGTATTTTAACTTTCACTTAAGTAAAATATCTTTATATTTTATCCATGACTGGAATTAAGTGGTTTTTGAATTAGGAATGATTTGAGGGTTATGGGCTGGTTAGCCAGGAAGCTACACTCCAACAGAAGATTTGAATATTCCCCATAAAATCCTGCATCAGTAAGTATGGTGCACTCTGTATAACCCTACTTCCAGGCTAGCCACAGGCCATCGATCTGCACAAAGGCCTTATGGGGCCCCAAAGGAGGGCGGAGCTACGGAGAATGGATGAAAGCGAGGAGGAAGGAGAAGCGGGGGTGAAACCGACGAGAGCCCCAACCTCCAACGAAGGGCAGATTTCATGCTGTCTGACAAGCTGAGTGGACAGAGTGAGGAAACACTTTGAATCTGTGAGCGTGTGAATGTGTGCCTCCATGTTGTGTGCGTTTGTGTAACCCTGAGGGTGTGGGAGTAACTGGAAGTGTTGGGCTGAGCCACTGAAAGGTGTCAAATGTTTTTGTGTGAAATAGAGGAGGGATTAGCAGCAGGACAATGCGGGGCAGTAATCCTTGTTTTTCCATTCCTTCCTCCTTCCCCTTCCATCCTCCCTTCCCTGCTCCCTGGCAAGGTTCCCTTTCTTTCTGCTGCTATTTTTGCATTTACAACTGTGAGAGAAAGTTAAATCACAATGAGAGAAATACTGAATTAGAATGAAGGAGGTTATCAGAGAGTATGGGGGGCATTTGTAAATGAAAAGATAACAAGATGCTTAGCCATTATGGACATGACAATTCAAGGCAACTGCTGATCAAGGACTGCCATTTAGAATCTTTGACCCTCATCTGTAGTTTTTGTTGTCTGTCTGGCACCATTGGCACTAGTCAACCCTCGTCAGTGTCCATTAAGACATTCAAGCATGACAAATCAGCAACAACGACAGTCAGAGAAAAAAGAGAAAGACTGGTTGTTTAGTCTACCAAATCTACAATTTCACACATTGACTGTGGTTTCTTCTTCTTTTTTGCCTCCACAAGACTACAGACTGACCAAATCAAAGTAAAAACTTCAGAGAGCCAGCAGCAAGGCTTTTAGAGTATTCACAGTGGGATGAAGATAGTTGGTTAGTTAGTTTTGGTGGTCTATTGCAGTTGCCAAATGTATGTGCATGTAGGCCGTTAGATGTCCTGCAGTGCAATACGTAAAGCAAAACAATGTCTATGGTCTATAGGCGCTAGTTGTTTGCGGCTAGCTTGGTGTGACAGGGCCCTCAGTGAGAACATCTGGTAACCTGTAAGGTCAGAGGTTAGCCTGGGTGTGTTCAAGAGCAATAATCTGTCTTTAATGGAGATGGTGAGACCACACCTACCTGCTCGTACTGCTTGCAAAAGAAATTTGTGTGACAGAATATTGTCTTCAACCAGCATTCACCACAACAGCAGACTTTTTGTCATGGGTGCATACATGCTTGTCACTAATTACGTCACTAACGGCAAAGTCAAACCCAGTATGTAGACACAAGCACAATAGAAACAGATGCAAACACATCAACTTGCAATGTCCATTCAATTTGTTACCTATTTATAATTGACATGTATTTGCAGAAAGTATTTGCATATTACACTCTGTTCAAGGATGCCACTGCCATAGGTCTTTTGTGAGCAGAAAGATGACTAATTTCAGTACAAAGTCAATCCCTTTAGGACAGCCAGCTGCTTTTTCTGTGCCTGATCTCCTGATATTTTTTAAAGAAAACACGTCATAAAATACAAACACACACTCCATTACTGCTGCAATGATTTTTGATTAGTTAGTCAATCAAAAGAAAATAGCCGACGATTTTGATAATCGATTAATCACCAAGTGATTTTTCAAACAAAAATGCCAAACATTGGCTGGTTTTAGCTTATCAAATGTGAGAATGTCTTGCCTTTATCTGTTTTATGTCATTACAAATGACAAAAGCCAACTTGGTCTCTGGAAAATTGTGATAGGCACTTCCCACTATTTTCTGACTTTTTATTGACTAAACGGGGAAAGAAGTTATGTGAAGAAGACAGGTGTTGTAAGAAACAGTAATTTGCCAGTAATTAGTCTAACCCTGGATCAGCTGGGGTTAAGGGTTTCATCACGAAGAATGGCCACACAGGGAATTTTACTATAAAGCCTTGAGTTTTGTGGTCAGCCTCACCAGTATTCACATACTTATGCAAATCTTCATATCTAAAATCACTGCATCATCTGTTGCACCACTGGTCCACTGTAAACTTTACATATACATATACTCTTTCAGCCAATTTGTGATATGACATTCACAATTAAGGGTTTAATTAAGTTACACCCTGATGAAACAGGCAGAGAGCTGACTTGTGAAATAGTTGAGGTGTCTTGGCTGCACTGCTGCAACAGGTCTTGTGTTAGCAGAGAAATAACTCAGGAGAGTACCAGGTCAAATGGTGTAGAAAAACGTCGCCTCCCAGCATGAAAAAAACCCCTAAAGGGAGGTGGTGGGGTTAAAGGTCAGGGGCTTCCTGCAGTCTGTATGACGTTTTTTCCTGTGGTTCATTCAGTCTACCACTGGTGGGGTTCACAGGGGTCACTGTGAGGTTAAGAGGTCAGCTTTTGAGTTGACAAAAGGAAAGAATTAGAATGGGAGATGGGCAGATAAAGGTGGTGGCTGATCTGTCGAGGCTGAGACGAACTGGAGAGAGTCTTCTATATTTTAGTTTATGCGACAGGATTATAAATGGTCCCGCTTAGGAGGATTTAAGTAAATAGTATCTAATTGGCACAGGCATGTATGCAGAGATGTATAGAAATACCAGTGGTCCAGAGCTTATTCTTGAAGAAATACCAATTAAAAGACAAAACAAATAACACTTGTTTCCTTCTTATTGGGAATTAGATGAGATCATGATCAAATTTAACTCTGTGCATTCCATGTGTTTGTTTTAAGAGGTGTTTTGGTTCTGGAAAAAAAAACTGGAGGGTAGCAGTCTCCACCTGCTTCCAGTTTTCCATCACAGAAATATGGCTTCCAACAGCTGCACATTTTTTTTTATTTAAATGTTTTATTGTGTTAGCCAGCTAGTCACCAGTACTTTAATGAACTGGGTTTTGTTCAGAGCTACATAAGTGTGCAATTTTTAAGTTAACTGTATGTGAAACCACCTAATGTTTAATTTCTACTCTTGCAAAATTCACACAAGATAAATATAAAAAATGTAAATTTGACAGTTTGGATGTTGGAAGGACCCTTTGGTGGAATTTCACTTGCAGTTTCCCCCTGCTTTTATTTTTTGTGCTAAGCTAGGCTAATCCCATCCTAAATTTAATGCATAGAGATGACATTGATATTGCTCTTCCCATCGAACAAATAACAGCAAATAAACTTATTTTCCAAAATGTGTGTTTCTTTAACCCACAAACCTTAACTTCAGTGTTGTTGTCTAATATATTTTTAAAGTTTCAGCTTTATTGTCATTATACAATACAGGATTGCACACTGAAATGCAGTTGTAGCCCATATTATTTTCATACACACCAAACCATTTAGTGAGCCTTGGTGCACGGAAGCATCTGCATTTGATGTGTTTCTCCGCTCTTTTATTCAGGTTTTTCCTTTAATTTGTACGCAGTCTGTACATTTTGTTCTTTTCAAATCTTGCAGATACTTATGACCGCAGAGAAATACATTTCTACAAATTCTACTTTGGTCACTTAACCATAATGTATAATGGAGCTCAAGTCACAGATTTAGGTCTCTTAACGGCAATAACCAGAACACTTGTTCAGTATCCCACGTCAAACATGGAGTTTGTGTTTGAATACGAAGTGTCAGGGTAAAAACTGTAAAACACACAAAATGATCTACACTGAAGGTTATTTGGCTGACTTAAGGATGACCTCTTGGTTTATGACGTTTATGACACCATCTTGCTGCTTGAAACCACAGCAGAATTCTTAAACCGTTCTGTCTGAACAATTTGTGCAACATGTGGATGGATCAGTTATACCTTGTCACACCTAGTCCCTTAATCAGAAAACCTTATGTCACTGATTCTGTTTAACCACTATGCTTGAGGGCTGCAGTGATGAATGAACTCAGGAGAACCTCTGTTCTTGTGTAGAGTTTGTATATCATGACAGCAAGTCCATTCCCTCCTGCTGTTAATACATCTGTCTACATTCTTACCCAGATTAGCCACAGGCCATAGACTCTCCATTGTTTAATACATGCAGGAGCAAGACTAATGTTGTGAAAGAGTGTCAAAACAAAACAAAACTGGCCTGCATTAAAGCAAGGGCAAGGCTGTATAATCCTAAATGGACCACATCCTGCTTCGCCCTTATCCCACTAGCGATAGCCTTAGAGGGTGAAGCTTAAACGAAATAGAATGTTAGTTACGTACCGTAACTCCAGATTCTATGAGTATAGGCGCAGCCCTCTAAGCTGTGGGCCCCACTTGTTCCTTTAACTAGCTGAAGAAAAAGTTGTTTTTGGGAGCCGATTGTCCAGTCTCAGCTCAACTTATACACAAGGCGAGACCGAGGTGGGGCCCATGTAGTAAGTAGGTGTCGAACCCAGTATCAATAGCCTTAGAGGGCTGCGCCTATACTCATAGAATCTGGAGTTACGGTACGTAATTAATATTTGGTCCTATTAATTTTGAAAGAGAAACGGCCAATGGAGAAACTCCAATGCTTGACCGACCAATGGTGTAACTTCGTCACTCACTCTGCCAAAAAAAGATAAAGAGTGTTTAACCTGTCCTCACTTTGGTTCATTTTACCAGTGAGAGTCAAACGGTATTGTAGCATGAAGTATGCCTGTTATTGCTATGGTTACACATAGTTTAATATACCTTGCATACTGATTTCGAATGGTGGTAAACTTTTGAGGCGTACCAATATACGATTTAAACAAACCATTATTTTTTTGTATATATAAGTGAAAATATTTCACCAAATGGTCACAAATTTACATTTTTCTCAGTAAATAATATCTCCAAGGCGAGAAAGGAGGCTTAATTAAGTCTTTCTTCATTTCTGCTGAAAGACTAAATGCCGAGGTCAGAGATCAAACACAGTTTCAATGATTAAGTACAGAATAGGCGGTCCAGGTGAGCTGAAAGAAGAATTATGACAACAGCAAGTCCTACCTGTCAGGATAGCACCACGACCAGTGAGATGCATACAGTTCATGTCAGCAGCCTTACAAGTGAGTTCATTATTTTTCCGCTCTGCACAAAAAGGTTGCGACGTCCGGGCTGTGTGGAGGAGTAGGGTTGAGGTAGAGGATGAGGTTCTGGGTGGAGGAATGTGTGGAAGGAATGTGTGGAGTGCAGGTGGACAGGTTTGTCTACGTGCTGCTGAGAGCTCTGCCAGGTGCCATATCGCACAGATCTGAGGTTCAAGGCACGGGCAGAGGGGAGAGGTGTTGACTAGTGCAGTACACACTCTTACTCCCTCACGTCCACGCTAAGCCAGCTAAATCTGAAAACATATCTTTTCCCTCCATTTTAACCCTAGGTCCACGCTAAGCTGGCATTTTTCCACATTCAAGAAGTGGATACTAAAAAAAAAATGGTGGTGCGTGGACATAGTCTTAAACCCTGCTGTTGCTCTCTCTCTCTTTCCTTCTCATATCCACACACACATACTGGCACAGAGGAACCATGCTTCCTGCTCTATCACACCTTCTGTTCCTGTAAAGTCAAACAGTAGATATACTTTTTTTTTTTTTTTTGCAGGAATATGTACTTTTGTTCACATTCAATTTTGCAAAAGAAAAAAAAAAAACAAATCTAAAACGCCCACACATAAAAAGGTGCAAGTCAAGCAGCTCTTCATCATAGCTCCATCCACTCCAAAATGGCTCCAGAACACCCACACTGTAAAACTAAGTGAAAACAATGAATACAGAACCCCAATCCTGGATCATAAAGACTGTTAGTTCCTGACTGACATGCATGCGCACAAACTTAAAACAAATGCATGTGCAGGTATACACACACACACACAGTCACACACACAGTCACGCACTGCGAAACAGGATACTGAAGGTCTCTGGAACTCAGCCAGAGCGAGAGGGTCTGGTTCATTTTGTGTACACTCCCAAATCGTCATGTGTGAGGCATCTCTTTACGCCTCCTCTAGTCTTTCTCATGCTTCATTCTGAATGATTTTGTCACAAGAACAAAAGAAGAATTTGACTCAGGTGTCAACATGTCTTTGGGATGAGTACACTGTCACAACTGGCCAAGGAAAGGCAGAATCCAATCTTTCTTTCCTGCAGACTGTTGAATAAAGGCAAAAATAACTAATAATCATTTAAGGGATCCTAAAATCAAAACTGGATGTTTAAAAGTTGGCCTAAGCAGGGCTTGAATCATTTGTGGAACATGTTTAATTATGATTCAATTCAGAGTACTGTTATTATTCATACTTCAGACTGATTGTGCACTTAAGTGAGCAAGTACAGCAGATAATACTTGCGTCTAAATGTGGATGCATGAAGAGTAGTGCAGTACTGTGGGGATGATTCAAGGCGTGGAGAGAGGAGTCAACAGTGTCATCTGTACTCAACAACGACTGTGACTTCAAACTTTGGCCAATCTTTTTAGCATACATCTGTGATGCGACGACCCGCTGTGACCCCGCTGGAGTGGAAGTGGTGTGGAACCACGTGACGAATGGCGTCATAAACAAACCACAAGCTCAGCACTGAGGTGTGATGCGGCACACTTGGGTGACAGATGAGGAATAGTCAACCTGTGTGTGTGTTAAAAACAAATTTTTTTTTGCCTTGATTGTACCTAAAATCTGTTGTCACTAGTCCACTGCCGTTTTACTATTTACTTTATTTTATTTTACTATGTATTTTGGACTTATTCTCCATTCAGATGCATTTTCCAGCTTTTGTTTAAATTGTCATTAAATTGTTGTTTTTCTGTTATTTTCTATTAATGCAGTCGAGCTGCATTTCTCCTATGAAAGCTGCTATATAAAGAAAATGTTTTATTGTTGTTAACATTACAGTGTGTTGCACCTTTATGGATACTTACTCATCTTTCTCTTTCATCAGCCATGATTCCCAGCAGCAGTGCGCTGACCTCACTGACATAAACTCTATTTGACGTCTCAGCTTACGGCTTCATAAAACGGAATCATAGCAAAGACGCTCCCATTGTTTCACGGTGTAAATGTTCTATACTTTTTACATTTGAAACCAACATCAAAGCAGCTCAGCATGCGATCTCTCTAATCAGCCGATATCTGTGTAAAATCTACATAGCTGTCTGGTGCAGCGGCAGAGGCGGTACACACTAACCTCCCCTCGCATGCAAACAAGAACCTGGCTGACCTCAACTTGATCCTCCTGTCTGGAGCTACAACAAACCAGAGGAATAATGAGGAATAAAGCTCTTTTTATTGCCACCCTGAGAGGAAGTCACTAAATGAGGCAGAGGGAGAGCAGTAAAGCCAGAGGCAATCTGTCTGTTTATAACCCCTCATATAAAAACAAGAAAGACAGGAACATTACATTGGATGCTAGATAGTTGCGTGGTAGGCTAATGCTTTCTGATTTGGGAACAGATGTCCCTCTTGTGTAGCTTGTGCATTCGTGTTCTTTAATGGTGACTGCACAACTCAAAACTCAGAACAACAGTTCTTTGATCATGTTGTGGTAAAATTCCATGACAGGACAATAAACCTAGTTGCTCAGCAAAGGTACAGGTATGTCAGTACAGGGCCATTCACGTTGCACACTTGTTCAAAGAACAAGCCAAGTCAAAAACATTTTTTATATTGCTCAAAATCTAAAATAGCAAATTTTCCTCTTTGTAAGCTGTAAAACATACAACACCTCTCCATAGACCCTCCTACTTAAATGGCAAAATACATCTTTTTGCAGGGCTCCTTGTTAATGAATGTATTGTGGCGACTTTTATGATTATGATATTGCTTTGCCTCCTCTCAATAGGTAACAAGCTGGAGCTCCACTATGGAGCATACAGAACGTAAAACAAACGTCAAGATGTATGCTGGTTAAATTGGGGGAACAAAGTCTCATTGTTCCATCACTGGGCATTCCACGCTGTCAAGATATGCGTAGCTTACATTTAAAAATGTACCAGAACTGTACAAGGAATCCACACGTTAATCTGTTTAATGACGGTTTTCGATTTTCTGGTGTATTTACCGTAGATCACCACAGCTAAAAACTAACTACCTAACAAAACTAATGAAATAAAGAACCACGGGATGACATCAATGGTGTTATGTCTACACCTTTTGGCAACTAAAACTACTTGTTTTTTTTTTTTACTTGACTTTCCCAAACCTTTACCAAATTGACTGTTGGTAGAAAATGGGACGCAAACTGCAACGCTTTGTACACCAGAAGAATGTTACACTACCGTCTCCTGTGTGAACAAACAACCAATTCTTTAATTTTTTCTCGAGAGGACAGTCTCTGACTGCAACATGTCCTATGTCCATGTCGCTAAATAGTGCCACTTCTGGTAGTTACCGCCTGTGTTCTTTGGGGACTATGTGCTTTTACTGTTCCTCTTGCAAGGCTTAATGAGCTAGCAAGGGGTGTGGAGGAATAAGGTTTAGGGATGTTTTAGGTCAGTAAAAGGCAACAGCCGACAGCTAATTAAAGATGCTGGGATGGGAGTAAGGGGGGTTCAGTTCAGGAAGCACCATGGCTGCGTTAGCCTGCTGTTCTCTTTCTGATTATGGCAACAGCGGTAGGCTGGTAATGAAGTAGTTCTGGCACAGCGGATGGGAGGCTGGCTAATGGTGGAGAGCTACGGGGGACGACTTCAAAAGAGCTGCTGTGGAGTGTAGAGTAGTGTAGTGTGGAGGCTGTGCTGAGAAGAGGGGAGAGGCTCCACTCCGGGCTTTTATGGCCAAACAAGAATGTTTGTGTAGTCTGGCTTGTTTAGTCTGGTCAGATAACAAGGAGCACTTACAATGGCCCTGTTGAGACGAGGTCTGTTTGATGTATGGCCTGGTGTAGAAAACGTGAGCAGAGGTCATATTTTGGGAGGATAAAACATGCATGTTGTTGGTATAAGTTGTTTCGAAACACAGGTTGCCTGTTTTTGTGTGTTCACTGCATACAATTGTCTTACTATACTTGTTACAACCTTCCATTCATTCTCCAACCCACAAAAACTCAACCCTGCCTGCCAAATGTTTATTCTCAACCCGGATCTAACTTAAAACCAGTTCCTACTTGCAGCTGATTGCACCAGCTCTTAGTAAATCCAAACTTGGCCTCGTCATGATGTAAGGATTTACTAAAAAGATTTAAAAATCACTAGATTAAAATGGGTTGCACTGCACAAACTAGTTCCTATGTAGGGTTAATTTGTTAAATATTTACACCAACTAACAACTAGTTGTAACTGTTGCACAGCCGATTGAACCTACTGACAAAACTAGTTAGCTACAAAGAACACATTACATTACATGTATTCACTCGCTAACAATAAAACCCAATAAACCAACAGTGTCACATTAACTAGCTCTAATTAAATATGAAAAAGAAATGCCTTTCAATAGCAAACAGTTTCCTATTTACACATCCAGCAGATACAGAGCAACATTAGCATTTATTTGGAGTCAAGTCCAATATATACTCTCCTTTTAGCTCTGTTTTTGCTCACCACCAACTCCTGAGGGAAATATCTGGCTCTTAAGCTTCTAAATACGTCACTAAGTTCACTAGCTAGTCGTTAACTTTGTCTGTCCGTCATTTAGTGCTAGACAGGTACGCTATCTGCCCAGCAACAACTTTGCAACAGACTCAACAACTTTGAGTATGGGTTAATGCTATTTACATAGCATTAACCACATTCCATAATTTTAATCTCAATTTGAAACCCAACCTGAAAAATGAATTTGGAGAAGCAGTGGATTATTCTTATTATTTCTCCCCTTGTAAGTTTATGTGGTCCACATAAGCATAGTGACTAAGAATGAATACACATTCACAAACACACAAGTGCAGACACACTTTAATGCGTCCACTTAACATAAAACAAACACAGCTTCCTCTTCTTTCTTTCTCTTCCTGACACGTGCGCGCACACACACACACACACACACACACACACACACACACACACACACACACACACACACACACAGGGCCAGCCTAAGCAGGGCAGTTGCTGAGGTAATGGCCCTTGGGGAGAGGCAGCCGTTCTCCCTTGAGCTCCTCCTGCATTATTGAAAGGCTAGTTCATTCATGTCAACAGGAACTTCCTGCCTGCCTGAGCAAGTGTAAGGGATACACACAAGGACCTGTCCGCCTGCACACTTAGTAACCGGAGAATGCCAAAGACCGGCTAAGAGGAGCCACCACATCCGCCGTGCCAGGTGGACCGAGTCGGGTGTATATGGGTACCGTAACCCACCGGGACCTGACACAGGCGGCGGCAACAATGGAGTGTTTGAAATTTTCTCTGCCGTGATTAGTGATCAGGAAGCTGAGAAAACTGAAAGGAGGGTTTAGTTCACAGGAATTTTCAGGGA
This sequence comes from Siniperca chuatsi, assembly GCF_020085105.1. NCBI lineage: Eukaryota > Metazoa > Chordata > Actinopteri > Centrarchiformes > Sinipercidae > Siniperca > Siniperca chuatsi. Next base: position 28,394,788 of record NC_058045.1, on the reverse strand, counting down.
GTTTGTGAATGGATAGTTGGTGGTTCACCACTCAATGAACAGAACTGTGAAGAGGGATTACATGCTTTCAGCAAAGGAGAATAGCTGGTGAAACCCAAACCTGAACCCTGAAACTAGCCCATTAGCCCACACTCGAATCAAAACATAATGTGAATCTTAATCTTGAAATCAAGCCCAAACCTTTTTCTTAAAGAAGCATTAGATGGCTAATATCTTGTCTCTTGGTAGATTGTCCTGATTTTTTTGTCTTTTCAAGGATATTTGGAAGGAGACATTCATGAGGAGACCATAACTTGTCATGTTGTGAGAACAGCATCTGTCAGAAGTTGTGTTGATGGCAGTCACAGCCAGAATTGAATGATGTTCTTAATATCTAGTCTTGAAATGTTTTCACAGATTTCAATACAGTTTTTTTTTTCCCCTTAGAGGGTCAGTATACACAAATTAAGTTTTTCATTGGAGCTATTTTTCTAACTCTAACCCCAACCGTGAGAATAAGTGGCACCAAAGCAAAACTGTTCACAGTGAGGTCTGTGGCTTATCCAGAGTCAAAGATGTGGGCTCAAATCACATAAATGTCATGACTTGACTTGACAAAAAAAGACTTGCAACTTGGCTTCAACATCAGCGACTTGTGACTTCACTTAAATCTTTTGATGTGCAGTGAATCAACTCTTCATTTTTCTGACAACAAATGTACTTTGAATCAATCTGACAGCAGCCAATGTTTTAAAGGAGCAGTGTGTAGGATTTAGTGGCATCTAGTGGTGAAATTGCAGTTTGCAACCATTTGAATACTGCTCGCTTCGCCCTCCCCTTCCAAGAACTGGATACAGCGTCGGAAGCGGGGCTCCATTCATTCCTGGGAAAGCTGCTCAGTGGTGCATGAAGCCAAAAAAGTTCGACTTCCCGGTATAAAATTATCTTCCTATAGCTTCTGCATTGTGCGGCATCGTTCTTGGCAAAGACAGTGATTATATGACTGATTTCTATTCTGATATACTGTATTTGTGCTTGCATATGTGCATTACTTTGTGTAATTGTGTGTGTGTATGTGTGTGTGCATATGCTACATATGGCCACATTTCTTGCACGCACCTCCCTCTGAATGTGTCATGTGAACTGAGCTCTGGGGCTGAACATTCATGGTGTTATGAGAACACTTTGCATGTTGACTCAGTAATTAGTGAGCAAGCAGCCATCACATCCTGAACCTGATGAATGTCAATATATGGATCCCCGCTCCGGATATTTGATCCCTGCCTTCACCCAGCACTAAGATGAGATGTTGTTGTCAGTTTGTCGTTTTTTTTATGTTATCTAGTTTGTTCCTCAGCCTCTCCCTCCCAGCCCTGACCGCCTGCCCTCAAAGGATGTCATGGGATGCAGAGAGGAAGCCAAATTTAACCACTACAGTTCACATGACCACTCAACAAACAATATCACTAAGGCAAAGCATGTTTCACTGTGCATGTGTGTCCTGTTCACGATTTAGTCATGAGCATTTTTTAAAAATAATTCCACCAGGAAAGGGATATTTTTACTCCAGTGCGACAGACTCACACACAACCTCGACATCTGATAAGATCAGACATCTGATAACTGTGAGTTTTAGACATAACATTTCACCTAGAATGAGAATAAAGTTAAGTTTGGTTGCACTACTACTGTTACAATAGTGATGGAAACTGTTTAAAACTATCAGGCAAATAACTACACAGGGAGAGGACATAATGATAGCAACACCTCACATTATAATGCAATTCAGCATCACCAAGAATTATGACCTCTGAAAATGTCCAAAGTTGACTCAGTATCTCTTTGTCACTGTAAAAAAAAAAAGTTTCACAAAAGTAATATCTATATCTATCTTCAGTCTCAGTTTGAGGGTGGCGGTACGTGCTGTAACTATTCCTTGACAAACAACAGTTTATCCACCCACCTAGTGCTTCCATACAGCAACTCTGCCAGATACGGTTGGTGAACACAGGTTTTGGGTACCAAACCTGGCAACCTCACTGTGACAACAAGACTTTGGGTGACTGCACCCGGTGGTGGTTTGTCAAGAAGAAGCTCCAGCACGTAACTCCCAACCAAAAATTTGCGTTTTTATATTTCGGATGTACTAAACAACATACATTGCAGGATTTCCCCCAGTGTTTTGTTGGGTAGGCACTCCATAGAAAAACAACAGAATCAGTCGTTTCAGTAAATGTCGCAAAACATGTTTATGCTCAAGTGACAAAGCTCTCTATCGGTCGTAGGACTTTAACGCAGGAAACCACTGTTCATTTCACTTTTTGATCAAATAGAGTCTGCTTCAAGGTGAAGTTAGTATGAAGTTGGTATTGACCAGCTAGACTTGTATACCAAATTAAACATGTAATTGCCAAATTAAACAATTAATGAAACAATGAATTAATAATTTTAGTTGTTCCTTGTGAACCTCAGACAATAAAAATAGTCTACTCTGAAGAAGAAACAACTTTCTTTAAAACAGTTCAGCTCCTCCACCACAGCCAGTCACATGGCTGTGTTCAAAACAATAACACAGAGTAAAAAGATTACCACAAGAATATAACATTAATAAAAATTATTTATATTATCACTTTCTAAATTGCTCCAGAGACAACATCAATTAAAGCTAAAAACGATAAACAGCAGAGAAATCATTGTCATGCAGAAGTTGGCCACCAAAGAACAAAGCAAACAAACGTAACGTTCTAACATGAAAACAAAGTCTATAAAGCCTGTCTGCAGAACTGTGTTGCACAAAGTGCTTTAAAAGCTGACATTCTTGTTCCTCATGGGCTGCCATAAAGCTTTATTTACTTGACCTCTGAGCCAGGGGCCACATGCCTGGCCCTAAGGCAGAACAGCCCTCATTTGAAGTGGGCCACTTCAGTGGGAATTCCCAGCAGACCTTTCATGTTGTAAAAGGTCCTGTGTATCCTGGTAAAAACAGAGGAGTTTGACTTCATCCTAACAGGAAGTTCAAAAGGTCACCATGAATTTGGGGGTGGAGCCTTTTCACACACACCTCATAAGCAGCAGATTACAGGCTCATCCTTCAGGGAAGGTTTCAATGACCTTTGAACTCTTTTGAGACTGACCAGCGACCACACAACAACAAAAGAATGATGTGTGATAATGATGTTATGATGAAAATGCATAATAATTCATGTGCACAAATGAGTCATTTGTTCCCTTAAAGATCCAGTGTGTGGCATTTAGTAGCATCTAGCGCTGATATTGCTCTTTGCAACCATTTGAATACTGCTCGCCTCACCCTCCCGTTCCAAGTGTGTATAAGAAACTACGGTGGCCACTAAACCCACGGAAAATGCAGAAGGCCATATCTAGAGACAGTGATTGGTTTATCCGTTCTGGGCTACTGTAGAAACATGGCGGTGCAACATGGCGGCCTCGACTCGCTCCCTATGTAAAACGAAACTGCTTATTCTAAGGTAACGAAAACACAACGGTTCTTATTTTCAGGTGATTATACACTAATGAAAACATACTTGTGAATATTATATTCCATTTATGCTGGAGCTGATCGCGACCATTCTAGACAATGCTTGTGATTCCACCAGACGCAATGTCATTGAGCCGTGCCTGGTGAAAGGCGTATACCTTAGCAGTCACATATTTTCAGAGTAAGAACAGAGTAAGCAAAAGAACGTTGTCTTATAAAACAGAAGTATAATATTTTTCTGTGCTGCCTTCACTGACCTATTTCAACCCTTCTCCCAGCCCTTGCAAAATGATCTAAGACTGCTCAAGTCAAACATCTGACTCAACATGGCATCACTGCTGAGCGGAAGCAGAGGCTTGTGAGGAACTAAAATATTGATGCTTTGAAAGGAGGCGTGAGTTCCCAGATTTTCCTGTGCTCAGCTACAGACCAGGGAAATGATGCATTTTCTACAATCCAGCTAAGTAATATGTTGGCCTTTAGTAGAAGGCCTTTCAGTTGAAAATCTTTATACTTTATGTATTGTTTTGTTGTAAAAAGTTAGATAATAACTTGGAGGGCTTTACTGTCATGCAAGCAATCATTTCATACATAGTTAATTTTTTAAATTCTTGTCAGTTAAAACTTTTTTAACTGCAAGAACAAACAGAAGAATTTTCCATTTCACTATATTTTTGACAAAGTATTTTATTTCATTTCACAGCACCAACTGTCCAGTGCAAAGTTTATGTCTAAGATAAAGGCAACAGTACCTTTGCCAAAATGACACATTGCTATAACATGATGGTGAATTAATGGTCCACACCTAGCACACCTTGTTTTTTTAAACATCCACAAGTGGGAAAACGGAAATAAGAAGAGTGGAAATTTGGAGACAGAATGGGGATGGTGGTGTTTGATGACTTATTAGGAAAATAACAATTTATGTGTATCCTTTTTAGAACCTGATTCATTCGAGTCCCTGTTACCTTAAGTCTGGTAAAGCAAGTGTTAGATGTCTGACTGGGCATCAGGTTGAGGCTTAGGAAACCAACATGTTGGCCACTCAACTCATGACACCATGTGGCTGTAGTATGCAACTGTTTTACAGGTGTTTCTTATTCAGCAGCAAGTCAGAAGCACCACAGATGCAGGGGATACTCCTGTACTTCTCCAATTTCCTCTGAAAAAATGCTTGAAATTTAAAATAGTTTTTTTTATTGTTGTCTATGAGTATATGAATGGAAACAAATAGAGCAATGGACACAGAGAATTGGAATGAGATTACACTTATGGCTTTCTAGAAGATTGTGCGCTTATGGGAAGTTGCATAATACACTCAGTGAGTCACAGTGGCTTCAGAGAAGAGTTAATGAAAACAGTGTGTGTGTGTTCTGTGTGTGTGTAGTTAGATATATGTGTTGTTGGAGTGCATTGTATGCAAAAGAGAGAAAGTGTGCTTCTGTGAACAATAATGAGTAGTAGCAGAACTAGTACGTCTTTTGTGTGTATGCGTGCAGTACGTGTGTGTGCGTGTGTGTGTGTGGGTGATGCCAAGAGAAGTCTTCATGCATATGAGGTGGGCCAGTGCATGGAAAATGGCTTATGAAAGTCTGCAGGTATCATGTTTAGAGATTCTGCAATGCTTCTCACGCAGCTTCCATGTAGTTACACCATGACTCATGCCTTCAGCTGTCATACATGTTACTTCTGTCTGTCCCTGCTTCCTGTACTGCTGCAGATATCTTCACATTATGCACAGGTAGCTCCAACCAAACAATCTGGTTGGTCAGAGAGGCAGTCTACCCGCATGCTTTTTTGAGCACACATCATATAATCAGGCTTTATGGCATGCTAAGGTTTTGTGTAGCATATGCTACAGGTGGTTAGTATAATCAGATGTAACCAGAAGCTGTGGCAGCGAGTTGTGCCATGCCACTGCCCATTTAAAATAAAGAACACCAATGTCACCGGGTAAGTGTTGGAGATGTGCACATAGTGTTTGTGATCAATTTGGTGTTGCATCTGATGAAGCTTACAAGACTGAATCATGCCTTTTCTTAAAAAACATAAATCTTGCATTTTTGACCTTGAGAGACTGTCATGCCTTTTCTATCATATATTGTATTTTTGAAAGATACAGACTTTATTGTCTGAATGACAGTAAATTGAAACATCTTCAGTACCACAGACAAAAATGTCACATTACAGCAGCTGAAGTGTTGTTGTAAACTACAACAAACCCACTTCAACAAGCTAGTATGGGTGTGAACGCTTCATAGCAGAGTCCACCCACTGTACCCAGCAGTCTCCTGCAGTCATCTAATTATAGTGTTTGGAAATGAGGAGTTGACTGTGATGTTAGGGAGCTTTGAAACAATGAATCATATCAGATTTTGAAGAAGCATGATGGAAAAACAACAATTTAAAGATGGAAAGACTGAATCACTGCACACACAGTTGTAAACATGTCAGGTGACTCATTTCCTTTATAATGTGCCTGTAATCACCATCATTATAAAGTGATGTTGTGTGAACACCTTCTGTGACCTCCAGGTTGTAACATTTCTCAGTGAGGGTGAGTCATAGTAGAGAAGTTAGACCCGCCAACACCACTAGAAAAACTCTACACTGTTGGGAGTCACTTTTTTTACTTCTATCAAAATACTGGCTCCTTACTTTCTCACAGCAAGAAAGGAAACACACTATGTGGCATTTATTTGCTGTAAACCTTATATAATTAAAACCTTGAAAATATTATTAAAAGTGAGGATGTACCAGGCATTTCTGTATTTCTTGATTCATGTCTTATCTCTGCAGGTAACTGAACAGTTATGGAAAAAGCATATTAACTTAAATAAAAGTATCAATTCAACAGTGTAACATCAAACCGTTACAAGTAAAAGCCTTTAAAATTTTACTTCAAGCTTCATTAATCAATAGTCAGTACGTTTTTATATTAACAATGGGTCTCAAATGTGAGAGGGATTGCATGCAGTGATGATCCCACAGAATTATCCCCCAACTCTGCAATCCTCCTCAGTTCAACTGGGTGTTTTAGCCTCTTTCAGCTCTTTGTTTTGACACTGATAAAAACAGCTCTCATAAACCCACTGTATCTACCTGCCCACCAACAATGGTAATACTCAAGTAAAATACAAGTACAGTATTCACGTTTTCGACAACTGAAAATAAAAACAGCATCACATCCAGATGTTTCCAACACAGCTTTGATGGATTTTAGTTGCAAAACAAAAACAAAAAAATCTAAATTTGGTGTTTCCCTCAGAATCAAATACCATACATGGAGAAGTGAGAGATAAAAATTCCTCCACCTACAGTTGAATCAATAAACCATAAGGGAATGCAGCCACAAGTAAGGAGTTTTCATTTTCACATAACTTGAAAAACTATCGCAGGGATGATTGGAAGCTGCACACAATCTCTGGGGAGTCTATGGATAAGTAGAGGTTTCACAGACAAACTCAAGATTTAATTACATGTCATGTAGGGCTGCAGATGCCACAGAGACATTGACTGGTTCTTCAGAGTAATGAGACAGGATTTCAAGTAAAATGACCACCTCATGTCCCTTCTGGAGCAACAATCAGCTCAAATCTATTTAAAGAAAGATCCACAAAGTAGCCATGCGTGCGGGAACATATTTTCAGTAGGGGGAGCTGACCAGGATACGTGCACGCGCATAATAACGTTTAGAATAAACAACTGACAGATGTAGTACATTTTCTATAGTTAAATCTGAAATGCGTGAAAATAATATTATAGCAGGCTAAACAATATGATCCATATGATCAATGATATTTAAAAAGCTCAGCTGTTGACTTTGTCAAAATTGTGAAAACTGTGAAACTGAAAAGAAAAGAAAATTCTTAAACATACAGGATTAACACATATGGGTTGATTACCACTTATGTTGTGGTGTTTTATTTAACGTTCACAGTCTCTCTAATTCCATAAAAAAGACCCTTGACTGTGTATTTAAGATCAGACCTGACTGAACCTGATTGGCACTGCGAAATTTAAGTCCCAAACTGAACACAAGAACCACTGAGGTTATATTTTGAGCCACGCCAATGGATGGATTGCCATGAAATTTGGTGCAGGCATCCATGTTCCCCTCAGGACAAAATGTAATAACTTTGGTGATCCAAATTTAATTTGTCCGATTATGACCAAATACCTGCAAAATTAATGACGTTCCCACCAACCTCAGCCGTACTTTGTGTTTAGTGATAATTAGCAATTGTTGGCATGCACACTAAAATAAGATGCAAACATGGAAAACATTATACCTGCTGAACATCAGCATAGCACTGACACTGTGAGCATGTTAGAGTGCTGAAGTTAGCGTTAAGCTCAGTACAGTACAGCCTCACCGAGTCGCTGGCGTGAAGTCTTGTTGCTTTATTTAACCATTACTGTCCACAAGCTCTCCAAGCTAATACAACACAGTGGCTATGGTCTGTCTCATTCACTCTTTCCACTGGTCAGTGCATATCTGCTTACAATACATGATAGGCATGGGCGCGGTTCAGTTGAATTATTTTTGAAAATAACTAAACTTAAACACAACCCAAAACCTGAAAGTTAGCAGGGCCCTGTCAGGTTGGGTTGGGCAGCAGAACTCTAATCTCAAGTACATTTTAAACTATTGTACTCTATAAAGGTTTGTTATAAATGTTTGTTTAATGTTGTTGTCATAAGGAGAACCATATTCACACAATGTACAAATATTTTCATTACAAACTCAGAGCATTAGCGTAGAGCTGGAAACACCGGTGACGTGGGCTCCCTCCAGAGAACTCTCTTGAATGATGTCATCTCAAGGCGCCCATACATAATTTAGCCTCCTGGCTCACAGTGAGGTCAGGTCTGCAGTGTCTGCTCTAACAACCATTTGATTAAAAAAAAAAAAGGCTCATGGGTTTTTAATGATCTGGTGCTTTGGTGAGAGCCAAGGTGCTGAGGTAACATGCTGGGCTGTTTTTTCACTGCAGAGAGAGTGTGTGTGTGTGTGTGTGTGTGTGTAAGAATGGTTGAAAACTCTCTAGCTGCTTTGATACTGCGTGAGAAGTCAACAGTAAGACTAGAAATGAACATGTTTCAGCAGTTTTACTAATCTAAGGTCAGACTTGGTAATCTGCTCACTGTGCTTGTGTGCGTGTCTGTGTCAAATGTTGGGTGTTTCCTGCTGTCATCATGTGGTCTTTGAGAAGCAATTTCAGGACAATTAGCAGCCTCAAACTTCCTGCTACCTTCTTTTGTCAGATAATATGAGCACACACTCCGTAAGCACCTGTAATTATCCAAATGTCTCTTCTTTCACATAATCTGTTTTACTCACAAAAGATGAAAATGAGACCTGTGGGATATTTGTGAGTGCATTCTGTAGATGTATATGTTTACTTTAATTCAAAGGATTAGTAAATGACCCCTTTTATCCTTTTGGCTTTGGGATGGTCACAGAAACCAACTGATGCCTCTGCTGACCCACCTTTAAACAACCACCCTTGGGGCAGGACAGCTCTCACCTGCAGTTGTCAGGCCTGTAACTGTTACCTTACATGGCTTCGCAGACCAAGGTGTTTTATTCTTGCTTGCAGTGCACACACTGTCACAAGTCAAATTACCTTCTTCCACTACAAACTATCAGTAATCACGGGGACATAGTTTACTAAGATACAGTAGAATCCAATAAAAATATCATCAAATTCAACAATTATCTTAAACCATGCAGGTTTTTTTCAGTGAAAATCAGTGTAAACCAAAAATGATGGACCTTTTACAGTATTTATACAATGACAATCACTGCAGTAACACAATTTGCTTTTTCGCTAGCTCATCAGCATCTCAATAAACTATATCATGTGAAACACTATAATGCATCTGTTACCAAAGACTGATAAAGAAATGGAGAAAGGAGGAAGGGGCAAGCAAATTAGAGCAAATGGAGCACATGGGAAAGAGGTGACTCAGTGGTATGAGGGTGATATGAGTAATTCTTGAGAGATGAGATGGGACACATGACAAAAGCTGGAGTGACTGTGTAGTCCAAGAATAATGTGTTAATGTAGGTAAGGACTGGCCTGGATATATGAGGTTTGCAACACTTACCAGCCTTTTACCAGCATTAGGGTTTTGATACAGTTATAACATTATTGTGAATATGTCACCTTTAAACAAATGATGCAGGTACCCTTTAGAACAAACAGAAATAGGTTGAGCAAAAATGTTGTGTCAGTATAAAATTCAAACACGTTTTCGGACAAAAATAATGCCAACCACAATGTTCAGTGTAATTAGTACTGGCCCTCTAGGGCAGTTTAAGTACACAATACACAACATTCAAAATCTGCTACACTTCCAATGTTTCATTTAATACATCTTGTATATTTAATATGTTTATTGTGATCATGAATTTTGTTAAATGGCCAGCTGCAAGCAAAATTCACATTCTGGTATAAAGAATCAACTAAGACGCATCCGCAATTTTTAGTCAATTTGGTGGCTGCATCTTGCAGGGGGACTGTCAAAATCTAATTTCAAAACATTGTGGTCACTAATTTTAGTCACATGAAGTCTAAATGAAGTTATGTTTACTCAAATTACCATAAACTAGCACAAATTTAGCCTTATTCCAGTCTAGGAGTACTGGTCTTAATGGGAACTTTGAGATGACAGGGTACATACATTGTAAAGAGGGCAGAAGGTCAGTAGAGGCCCAACAGCAACTGTTTGAATTTATTTACAGAATGGAAACTAAATATTTTATTTTCCCATCCAATCCTGTGTTTCTCTTCTCTCATGACAATATATTACACAGTTTAGACCATATTTGCTGACGGGAAGCTGCAGATCTTTGAGCTCCTCATTAGAGAGACACCAGATGTCTTTGGCCTTTGGTGTGGCATGGGACTTAATGTAGAAGAAGTGAGTGGAGTTTTTTTTTTGGAAAACGCCTTCTCAGTACCACATCAAAGCCCATGGCCAAGATGTTGAAGCCTGTGAGAATACACCGTCAAAGACAAACTCCTGCATGGGTCATCATTTGTCAGTTTAGATTGATGGAGGCTCAGAGCTGTTTGGTTGTGGTTGGGCAGGCAAACAGTGTGGTTAAGGTTCACGTGAGAAAATATGACATATTTATATACATATACATATATCTATATTTATAAATACACACGTATATAAGTTGTATGAACGATGAACATGGTGCATATTTATTATGTTAGTGTTAAATTGTATTTAATTCCCATGCAATTATACTTACTTAACAACTTCAGAGGGAGATCCAATGCACCAATCTTTCCAATGTTACAAGTTCTAAAATGAAATCTTTTACTAATTCGAACTGTGGATTTTCCTAATATACAACTTTATGTGTTTTTGTTTCCCCCTGATAGATTTGATGTCATATTAAAAGAGAAGATTAAGGTTTCTCAATCCAGCGGGTAGTGCTGGAAGTCTGTGGTAATCAATCAGAAGCAGTAATAAAATCAAAACTAAATCAGTATTTTTCTTTGGGCAAAACCCCATTGTATCTTCTATCATGATGTGTTAATGTAAACACAAACAGCACCAAATTGATCAAAGTTGACATGAAATTCATCTTTTATCCTACAGGAAAGCCATTTATTGTAAGTGTTAATAAATGGGTATTTTTGTGGTTGATATTTCCAAAATACTTAAAGCACGTTAGGACTACAAAAAAGTTTAGAACCACTGAATTAGTGTAAACATTTGCTTACAAGAAAGTGATCCTCATTTGTACTTTTAAAATGTTGAGCAGTAAACGTCACGTAACATTTGTTCCCAGAATGCTCATGAAAAATTCATATTTTCTGTTCACTATCTGCCCCAAGCTGTGGGTTCAGGATGAATGAGTGTGTAGTGGCACAAAATATGTAGTCATTACTTCAGAAATCTATATGTAAGATTTAAGAATGGGCAAACAGAGTGTGGAATTATAGATGAGCTTGTCTCGATTTATTGTTCTGGGTATGTTTAACTTTAGTTATCAATATTTATCTACTAATTTTCTCATTAATACTTTAGAGGCTTCAGTATGTCTGAGTGTATGTGTGTATGGACTAGAGTCTCATTTTGCATGCTTGAATTTCTCATCTGGATGTCAAGTGGAAAGCTAGCTTATTGACCAGTATGTTACAACAGTATTTAATCATCCCAGCACACTTAAACAACAGCATACATGATGTGGTGTTTCTTTAATGTTTTACTGACTGCTTGTTATGAGTAAGTTGGTAGGGGTTCCGGACTGAGCTGACGCAGGGGGCCTCATTTATCAAAGCATGCACAGAAAGAGCCCTACATATGTGTGTAAGAACCTCCAGTACGCACACAAAAACTGGTATTTATCACGTGTACATATGCACAGTGTATGCACAGCTGCGCGCCATCAGGAGTGATAAATCCCATGTGGCTGTGCTCGTGCACAAACAGGCTCATTTACATAAAGAAACCCCCCAAAAATTGGTAGATCGACTGAGCATACATACATACATACATACATTCTCTTGTACAGCAACTCACTATTAACACACTGAGAAACAAAATAACAGGAACAGGCAGGTTCATAAACAGAAGAGAATCACTTGTGAAGTGAAAAAAAAAAAAAAAACATGAATCAAAATTGCGAGATTATTTCACTTCTTCCCAAGACAGCATTTTTCAAAAATGTTCTGTGGTGTCTCAGGGTGATCTGATCAAGGTCAACCATGAGGTGTAGCAGCAAAATGCTTTTGTTTTCCTGTATTCCTTGGTTCAAGACAAATACCTGGAGCTACACCCATGTGTAATAGATTTTTGCTTTTCAAAAGTTTTTCAACAGCCCTGCAACACATTTCATACAAAAAAATTGGTACAAAAGATATTTGGATGAGCCTACAAAATGAGTAATTTGTTTTTGATGTTCTGTATAATTTACCAGAAACTGGTCAAATTCTTGTAAGCAAGGACTACAGTAAGTGTGCATAATTACTGAATGTGTTTCCTGTTTAGATGTTGTTGTAGCAATATGATGAATTCAAAAGGCCTTAACTCAGTGCTCATAAATCTGTTCATCCTTGTACAAGGCCCCTAATGATCATGGCTGCCATCATCCAGTCAATTCATGCATCTTAAGCAGATCAGACACAATCAGATTTGTGAACTGGCAAACAGACACGTGTAAACGCAGGTGTATTAAATCCCATCTGTATCTGTTATGGATAACGATGTAAAGGACCCAAAAGCAGGACGTAGAGAGGAAGAACTAGAGTTAGTTCAGTCAGTTTTATTGCAAATGATTCAATAGGTCACTTGTAATTGGGGGATCCAGGGCGGGCGAGGACGCTGAAGCAGGCGGCAGGATTTCAGATGAGGCCCTTGGTGTACTGGCAGGCCTCTGAGGGTGAAGGCGGTGAGTAGAGTATGCTGGAGGTGGCTCGAGTGGCGTGGCAGGCAGACAGGTGGAAGCAGTTTGACTGGAGACGGAAGAGACTCTGGTTGATCACGCTGGCTGAGATCACCGGTAGGGAATGGATCTGAAGCACAGACAATCAAGGTCAGACAGGAAAACAAGCAAACTAGAAAAACTAAACTTTGTCAGGACTTGGCCATAACAAAAGTACCACAATGGTACACTGAGACAATCAGGCGACGATTGAAGCGCAGAGCCGGGTAGATATACTGTGAGGCTTGATTGGATGATCAGGTGTACCAGTGATCAGCAGCAGGAGGGAGACCAGAGTGCTACCCCCAGACCACACACACACACACACACACACACACACACACACACACACACACACACACACACACACACACACAGGGGACTGACAAGGAACACAGGGAGGAGAGAAACACAACAGAGCACACAAGGAGAGGGGGAGAGATGTGGCTGGACTATGACCATATTTCATCCAGGTTTGAGACACTTGAAATGACAAGTGTAAATGGGGCAGTAGAGTTTGGTGGGGATGGAGGTGATGAAAGGGTTCAGCCATGGCTCACTGCTGCAAACGGTTATTCCCAGGTTTGAGGAGATCTAACCCTAACCTTCAAAAGAACTAACAGTATCTGTGGTATCTCACTTACTTGGGATGAGATGGTCTTCTGATAGAATTTCACATGTTGATTTACAGTAGGCTCATAACACAGTTGCACTTTTATATCAAAATTTTGTTTTTTGCACATATGAACACAATAAGATAGAAACAGGAAAATAAATAATTACAGATTGATTAGGTGAGAGAAAAAATAGAAAACTCAAGAGACTCATTAAAAGTCTGGAGGCTTAAATGAGAGAGGCAGTCAACATGCTGAGTGTACTGTATGCGTGTGGGAGAGAACTGAATTCCTCTCACCCCGCCTGTCACTTCACTCGTATATGTGATTTCTAGTGAAAGGTTATGAAATTGAGTAGGCGGGTAAGGTGTAAGTGCTGCCACTTCAGTGTGTGTGTATTACTGTGGTCAGCCATATACCATAAATTAGAGACTGGGTCTGTCAAGTGATATGCAATACTGAAATATGGGAATGTACTGATGGGAAGTAAACTTTATTATGCACATGACATCACATTAAAGTCTTTAATCACTTTGACAGTAATCTGTGTTTAATGAAATGCTATGCTATCAAAATAGTAGGGGAATAAATTGCACATCTTTCCTTTAGATTTACAGGAAAGTCTCCTGCCTGTGCCAGTAGCACATGAAGGCTAAAGACAAACACCTCATCCCTTCAGAACACTACCAAGCGAGAGACATACCACATCAAAGCATTCTGCAGCCCGCTCGGCTTCCTGATGCTGGCAAACAGGACCAGTCTGGGCCAGGGGCTGCATCATGCGTGTATACCCACACCTGGCTGCCATGTTCATCTGGCAGTAAACATCCAGACTAGTGTGACACACTGTTACTCTGGTTCATCAGTTGTGCCACAAGCAGATTCAGACTGACATGGTTAAGTAGAATTATGGCAGTTCCCATAATAGAAAAACTTGATCAAAGCTACTGTATTTCTGAGAGAGCTATTTCTCTTTGAGCGTCAAAACCATGAACGGTTAGAAGTATTAAACATTAGATGAGGTATCCAAAAACTGTGGCCCACTTATTCTGCTGAACGTTACTCCCGCAGCACATATGCCAAAGCTTTCACAGTCTACGTCTGTGCTCTTGACACATGCTTCTGTCTCTGGATCCGCTTGGCTGCGTGTGGGCACATATGAATGATTGTGAAGTCATATGGATCTTGGTGGCTTTTAAAAAATGTTACCAAATAGTAATAGTAAATTATGACAACTTAAAGAGTTTTTGTGTGTGATGCACTATGCTTTCACAGTGGATTTTCTGGATAAAAGTGGTAAGTACCGGTACAAGTAAACAATTTCAGAAGGGGTACCAACATTACAGCAGAAGCAACACCAGCAGGAGAGCAATGAAACTGAAGTTGTGTAGTTGAAACTATAAAATGGAGACAAGACCTACATACAGGTCTTTTCAAAGTATAACTTTTTTGGGCCAGATTCAGACCGTTTTGTTGTGTTCGGCTTCTGTCTTGGGTTAGGTTTGGGTCTGGGTATTTTAAAATGTAATTTCATGTGATGTTGTGCAAGTGGACAGATTACCGTGAAGTAAGATAAAAAGAGAGCAAAGTCCAAAGAATGCATAGATCTTTTCCTTTTTGAAGAACAAATAAGGATACCTATATTAATATAGCATTCAATTAAGTCAGGGTTGAATATCAAATTCAACAGCATAACTCTTAGTTTCATGTCTGTGCAGACCT
The DNA here is from genome assembly GCF_020085105.1 of Siniperca chuatsi. Taxonomy (NCBI): domain Eukaryota; kingdom Metazoa; phylum Chordata; class Actinopteri; order Centrarchiformes; family Sinipercidae; genus Siniperca; species Siniperca chuatsi. Next base: position 28,379,523 of record NC_058045.1, on the reverse strand, counting down.
CAAGTGCAGAGATTATATTACGTATTGTTTTATACTTTGCTTTTTTGACTAAGAATGAAGCTTTTTAACTTTTGAATATGACATGTTTTATGATCTTGTAGACAAGCTTCCTGTTCTAGTAGGGGAAAAAACATTTTTTTTCCAAAATAAATTACAGGGTATAAAGTAAGAAGCAAAATGCAAGAGATTTCAGTTAGTTAATTGCACATTTCAATTCTTAAAAGTTGTGAAGAAGCCTCTCAATTATCTGCAGAAAAAAATCAAGTGTTTTCTTATTATCTAAAGAATGAAATCCTCATCTTAAATTGAATTTCAGGGGAATTAAAAACAATACAAACAAAAGTCCAGACTTGGCTGTATGATTTTTACAGAGACACCCTTCAGAAAGTGCCACAATATACAAGTGATGTAGGGGAAGAGAGAAATGAAGGATGAAGAGAGTTTAGTGGTGGGAGGTGTCTGATTCATCCACTCCCATAGGCTATTTATTTTGGTTGGATGGAACAGCAAAATCCCCGAGGGAGGTTTGGATGACGTAAAAGGGATGTCTGTGTTTGGGAGGGTGATGGAGGGGGAGTTACAAACACAAGTAGGCCATCACCTAGAAATAAGGGAAACCAAAAGATAAAATACTGCACAGGAAATAAACTCCAGGAATTACCCGCAGCTCACACAACCTAACATAACCTCATATCTCCCAATCCCACTGGAAGCACTTTAGATGTACAGTACATTTAAGGAATTTACTTTAACTGATGCTGATTAAAACTTATTTAGATGTTGTTCTTTAGTGAGTGTCAGTGAAGTTTATTTGTGTGGCCCAGTATCACATTTGTACATGTTATTTACATGTTTATGTCATTCATTTTTATTGATTCAACCTGCAGAGATGAATTAAAATAGTTTTTAAAAACATGTCCTTCATTTCCTTATAAAACAAGGACATCTCTTTACACACGTACTACTGTGTGTGCACACACATACACACACAAACATATTTCTACATTCATTTACTGGCTTTGTTCATTAACACTCCACACAGTCATGTGTTCCCATGTGATGGCCCATTTCTAAATGGGTGTTACACTGTACTTCCTGTTTATGTGGGACAGGGACTGAACTCGCTGAACTCAGGGACACAGTTTGTTGCACACACAGTTTGGACACACACATCCTCTATAGTGTTTCTATTTTATTGATTCTTTGTGAAGCACTTTAAATTGTTCTTGTATGATATGCATTATAAAACCTTATTTTAAACAAAGGATATTGAAGAAATTGCATCCAACTTGCATGCAAAGTATTCATTTTAAAGGCATAGTTTGACATTTGACAGATTCTTCTCCCTTGTCAAAACTTGGCACCTACACTGCCTACAATGCAACTCGACCGCTGACAGTTTGGTCGAAGTTTTAAGTGTGTTGCGCTAATAGCCAGCTAACATAGCCTTGAGCCGCTGGCCTCAAGCAGACATGAGGAGCTAGGTCTGGTAAGCTCACTTGTTTCTAACTCTACACCCCCAGATTTATTTTTAGTTTGAGACTTGTAGTCTTCAGCCCTAGCCCACACTCGGACTCAAATGGCATTACTTCAGGCAATTTATCAGATTTCACAAAAGGCTTTATGTACAACTTGTTTCACACATGCAGTAGTACTCTCCAAGACCTGTAAACAGCCTTTGATGTGTAAAATCAATGGAGTTTGCCTTTAAGAAACTAAACACTAATTGGACAGTGTAGGAGACACATTCCTTACTTTTAAAAAATGATGTAACAAGTATTTCTACTTAGATAGCTGTCAAGGACCACCGATAATTATGATTTGTTTTTGTGTTAGTTTAAAGCGGCCATGGCACTTAATGTGCACATGAACATGGGCTCTGACCTAGCCCAAACATGTCACCTACATCCAATAGAATATACACCATGTGCCAGTTTGGCTTTAGACCTGCCAATGTTTACCTATGAGGTAACAAATGGTGTTAGTGTGTCTGCAGCACTGGATTTTGAGGAGGGCACAGTGGGAGGCTTACAAAATGTCATTTTTGTGGGCGCTCGCTGACAAGCAATAGGAAGGATTCTCAGACTGGGTTATGCAAGACATTAGTCATCATGGCATGATTCATCTCTTGGTTCATTTTCTCCATCTCTTGTCTCTCTCTTTTATTCTCTTGCTCCTCTTCCCACTCTTTAACTCCCTTTCTGTTCCGTGGAGGGACAGGAGGTGACACAGACATTGGCCTCTTTTCACTTTTTACCACAGGTGGAAAAAATTTAATTCTTATCAAGATCAAGCAAGAAGCAGGAGGAGTTAATAGGTTAAGTGTGCTTTGAAGTTGCATCCAAGTTGCAAGGATGCCATTAGCTTATTACAGAGGACGGAAGCCTAAGTCACAGGGCTAGGTAATATCACATGTAAACCATATGACTACGTGTACCTTGACAATGGTAAATAATTAAAAAAGAGATTGTTAATGTTTTTTCCTCTTGCACAATATTCCATTCTCCATTGCTATGATCTTGTGGCTGCCAGTTTCCTAGTTCCAGACCTCTGAATCACCACCCACATCTCTAATTTTGTCAGTGATTCAAAAAGGTCTTGTGTCACCCTCATGTTTGTTTTACCTGCTTGGAGAAACGGAGCCAAGCAGAAACTTTGTGGGTGGGACTAACTAAAGCTGGTGACATTATCAACGTGTGTCAAAGTCAGACATAGCATTAGTTACGGCAACAGTTTCATCACTGTTCCAAAGTACTGCACATGATGTATTATAGTTAATGAACTGCATGTACTGTAACTAAATACAGATACAATTTAAACATGTACACGATTCAATTGTTTTCTAAAGGTGTCATCACACTAAACGCAAAGTAAATTTTCCTTCGCTGTATTTGCACACAGTCTACTGCTGGACAGTTGTTCAGCCAATGTACTATCAGCATACACATATATTTGTGTGTGCTGAATTTACCTGTGTGTTTGTGTGGCAGCTCAGAATCAAACTGATATGAAAACTAACCGGGAACTCAACTTTCTGTTGTTTTCCTATTGTTTATGCTTCATTTTTACTTTTATGCATTCATGATTTAGAGTCAAACAGCTTCAGGATGCACACAGTTTTTGCACAGACGCGTGTTTTCCTCAATTCCACACACGCGAATCCACTCACATTTTCCCATGACTTTCCATGCAATCGGGCCACCTCTAAAATAAGCATGATGTTCAGTCTGAACACACATAAGACAGATGAGTTAGTCATAAAGTGTTAGCAGACACAATCTAATGAAGACAGCCTGGCCATGCTCGCTTGTTATCATTTGCTAGCTATCTAATGTGCTATTGCATTCCTTGACTTGCCCTGTCCCAGCCCACCCATTTTTCCTCAAATTATTACAACAAATCTTTAGTTCAATGCCTGTTCCTTTTGAGAAATAAGCTAATAAGTTAACTAGCTTGGAGTGGTAATGAAATTGCCACTAAGTCTGATAATCAGACTAGCTGCCAGCGCAACCTAGTATTTACTTCTATCACTGAATCACTGTTGTGTTATATATCAGTTATTAGTAGCACTGCCATGCTTGTTTCTTTTATGCACCTCCTATTCTTTGCATTATTTTTTTTAAATAGTTCAATAATTTTGCACATTTCATCTTTTTCAAGTGGTGAAGTCAGATGTGTCCAGGGTGTAGTGATTTCCATACTGCCATCATAACATGTTCCTTCTTCTGTCCTTCAAAGTCTCTTTTCAGCATACTGCCCTTCAAAACTTTTAAAAGCAGAAGACTGCAGAACGATGCACATTATGTCCTTGCTTAGTCGTCTGTAGCTGTTTGTACGCTGTTCCCACACACTCGTCGACTCTCTTCACACCTCCCACAGCTTCAGTCGTACTGTATGCGACTGCATGAGAATGCACACGATCTTCTGCACCTCTTGCTGTTTTTCTTTTCACTTGAATACGAGGTGCGGTGCTGTGCCTTCATGCACTTTACAATAGTCATTGATGAGTCCTTGTGCAAGGTAAATTCCTTTGTGCTATTTGTGCTGGGGAAATACAATACATAAAATGAATAATGATATATACAGTACTAAATCTGGACAGTGCACATCCTATGGCTCTTTGTTTCAGTCAAAATGGATGTAGTTGGGGATTTTTTTGGGGGGGGGGTTGAAGCGCAGTGCACCACCATTACTACGACATCATCTGTGCTGTGTGCACCACTTCCTCCCTGCAGCTCTGTAACCATTGGGACATCACTAATTACCATTATCATCATCAAACTACATAAATCACATACTGACAGTGATCCTTAGGTGATCGGTCCAGTAGTAAAAGGATGCGATTAGTGCTACCGGATGTATTGCTCGCTCGCCTATTTTTCTTTCTCATTTTTTCCTCCATCTCCACCCTCCTTCACCTGACCTCACCTCCTGTTGCCCCTCCCCCTCCCTCCCTTCTTTATCCCTCTCCCTCGCTTACATAACAGGGTGATCACGGCTGTCTACTGGGCTGACGGGTGATCTGAATGAAGAGGAAATTATGAATGGATAAGCAGCCATTCTTAATCTTGTCTCTCTCTCTCCCCGCTGATTTCACCTCCTCTGTCTCCGGGTCTCTCTTTAGCTTTTTGTGTGTCTCCCGTAACATTTTTAGCTTTTCTGTCTTGCGCTTTCTCTTCTGGCATTTCCTCTTTTGCTTTCTGTCATGCTTCCTTTTTCTTTCATTTCTTCCTCCGTCCTCTTTTTCTCACTCATCAGCTCAGCATTACAGCAGCATGGGGGCTGTTGCCATGCAGATTAAGTGCTGTAATCCTGAAGCGCAGAGATGCAGTGCGTGCATGTGAGCGTTCTTGTGTGTGCACTTGCACAATTGTCTGCAGAAGACCGGATGTCTGGTTGCCTTATAACATGGCAACAGCAGTTGTTTATAAACGCTGCTCCATCCCACACTCCCTTTCCATCATCATCTGCACCACCATCATTATCATCATCGTTCCATCTTTCGAGATTGGGGGGGAGGGGGCACAGCTGAGCCAATGGTGAGGTAATGGGATGGTTTCAGTGTTCATTCAGGACAACAGCAGCTGGATGAAAGAGGGGGGAGGGAGAAGGGGAGAAGACTAGAGCGCCTGAGCGGGAAGGGAAAGCATGCCGTCATCAGAGGAAATATCATTCAGAAAAACTGGCTCCAACAGAGAGAGCAAACAAGAGAAAGAGAGGAGAAGGGACGGACATAAAGATGGGTTTATAGCAACAGCTAGCTTTACATCAGTGTATTAGCATAGTGGACTAGCAGTGGATGGAAATGAAGGGAGGGTAAAAGATAGAGACAGACAGAGTAATATAAAGAACAAGGAAGGATTTTCAGCTCAGAATGGTACAAGCAGAAGGTGAACGGGAGATAAAAGGAGACAGTAATGTACAAAAGAAGAAGCATATTTTAGATTTTATACCAATGAAGTGCAGAAGCCAATAAAATTGTTACAGGGCGGGCACAGCCAACATACTGACTAATTATGCAATGAATTTGTAATCATGGTGCTTATCCAAGGTCTATAATGATGTGTCTACTGGGAAATGCTCTTTGGACATTTTTGTTACAGTATATCAGTTGGCCACCTGGACAAATTTCCAGCAAGACTGACTGCCACACCTTATCCAGCATTGTATCCAGCTTGCAATACACAGACAATAATCATGTCCGGCGACAGCGTATCATCCATCACAACTACTAGTAAAACACAAGTACTGAGCTCATCCCCACAAAGTAATGTAAACTGCCCTGTTGCCTCTTGACAATGTGACTTTAACTAATGTTACAGGCACTGCTTTCCAACATGGCCTTTTCTTCTGGTGCCACCTTCAGGAGAAACTTCACATACTTTGGTTTCTGGTGTGTAATGAGCATTACAGACTTAGACCCAATATTAGTTTTAACTATGTAGGCAGTGGATAGTGGATATGAAATCAGTGTTTTGATTAATTCTCAAAAATGTTGACCTAGGGCATAGGCCCATACATTTTTGTATGTAGGTTAAGGGACAGAGACCATGAGTTAATTTTTTTGCATAAAATAATTGAATAAAAAACATTACTCAGTAAATAGTGTATAGTTGACTCAGATCAGAAAGTTGAGGCTAGAATTTCTTTTTTGTGCACAAGTACAATAGTCATCCTTATCCAATTTTTTTCTTATCATGCTTGTTAATTGCTACTAATATTGATGGTTGATGAATTGAAATTTACTCTTTAAACTAAATGCCAAAAACATCAATTCAATCTGGGTCAGTCAAACTCACTGAGGCCCAAGGCCATTTGTGTTGACCAGTGCTCAATCCCACGCAAACACACACAAACACACACACACACACACACACAGATAGTCACACATACATGCTCAAACAAACATGCCCTCAATTGATTGTCCCCCACGGGCCATATGTTTGTTTACTTCAGTATTGAGTTTGTGTGTGCAGGGAGGACATTTTGAATATGTGCTTAAACATAAACAAAAAACACCAGAAATTCGATAACAGGAAGCAGAGTGACCTGATTTACTCTAGATACTCTTGCGATTGTGTGTTTTTGTGAGAGTTCACCTTTCTCTGCTGGCTTTCTGGCTTTCCATTAGCACTGAGGATACCACTACAGATAATAGTGTGATTGAGTGTTTGTGGTGCATATGTGTGTGTGTGTATGAAAGAGAATAATCTGTGGACTAATGGAAAGCCAGCAAACGGGAACACACACGTACATGCACATCCTTAAATAGTAATAGTCATGTACAAACACATAAGCAAACACACACACACTCACACACACACACACAATTACACATAAACCCACAGGGCCGCTATCACCTGAAGTACTTCCTGTGACAGCGGAAAATAAAAGCACTGTTCACTGACACTAACACACAAGCGCACACACACAGAGATAGTCACACATACATGCTCACACAAGTGACACACATCAACACACTTAGATAACCAGTAGGCTTACTTCCTCTCACACAACAGTACACATGCACTTAAACCTGTGCCGACACACAAACACACTTCCATGCTTGCGGCTAGTCAACCTCTGTTAGCCGTGAGGCGCTAATTAGCTGTTCACTCCTGCCTCTGGGCTTCTCCCCATTTCCTGTGAATTTATGTAAATGCTGAGCCAGTGCCAATGCCAGTGTTCAATCTGGTGTTATGCACTGGTTTTGTAACAGTAAATATACTCATCCGACACTGTATGATATAGGATGTTTGGTTTGTGACTTTTGTTGGTTTAGTGCACCCTGTGAAACAAATAATTACCATTGAATTAACCCAAAGTGCAAACACACATTAACGGCGCCAAGTAGCATTTCGTCATTTGACCTGCGTCAACTACCACCTGTAGCACACACCGCTAGATACACTGTAGGTGTTCATCATAGCACATGTGGAACATAAATTCTCAAGTGTGACTTCCACCTGGACAGTTTTGGCACTTGTTGTCTGTTAGCGAAACTGTGCTAGGCTGGTTATCCCATGGATGTATAGCTCATATAGCGAGTGACATTTCTATCACATGTCATTTTCATCTGTCATGGTGAGCGTTATGGTTTCCCAGTAAGTTACAACAACACAGGGCATACAGTAAAGAGTAGTGGAGAGGAGACAAACCATGTGCTGGGATTGTTGGAACCGAAGATGGGTTTGTTCCCGGCAACACAAACAATGTAACGTGCTCAAACCAACCTGCTATAATGTTCCTTCACTTGTGCATTTAAGTCAGTCCATTGTGCCTGCACTGTGTAAAGAAGCAAGACCCGCAGTCATGCAAAGGGCCGGTTCTCAAACAGGGATTACGTCTAGTATACAGTAATTTTAAAACAAAATGAAAAAAACACTAGGGTTAATCCTTGTCTACAAACCCTTAGTGTTTAAAACTGAAAAACTAACACAAAAGTTTTTCAGTTACAGTGTAGTCCTATAACATTCACAATGAAAAGAAAGAGAAATGAATGACATTGAGCAGGGAATGGTGCTGTTTGTTATAGGTTAAAATAAGAGTTAGTAACTACTCCCTGTCAAATAAACAAGTTGTTTTATGGCCTCTGTGTGTGTCTCAAGTTCTCAAACTTTCTAATCATTTGTGTCACTGCTGCAGTCATCACACATAAGGACTTTTATGAATAGCTTAATTTTCCCAGGATCTACATGGTCTAAATCCAGGGATCTCAGTGTAGGATTACCTCAAATAATCTTGCACTGCAGTGAGACATAATGACCTCATGGGGTCATGGCTACAGATTAGGATTTACAATGTTCGTCCTGTGAATGTACCTTTGTAAACCTTGACCTATGCATGAATGGGGTGTATGTACTCAATGAAAGGGATTACAAGAGACCTAGAGAAACAGGGACACACTGCGATACTTTTTAGGCACTGCTGATGAAGTAGGTAAATTATTTTAGCTGACATGAGTATGGATTCAATTTGAGGAGTGTGTTTGTTGTAGGGGTCTGAACACCGCCCTGAGCACCGACACAGGAGTTTTAAATCTGACTAATTAGAGCTCTGCTCATGTTGAAGTTGGGATGAGCTATGCAGGGGATTATTTCACCAAACCCCATGTACTAAAACACCAGTTTTTTTTTTCAAACTTAAATGAAAACATTCACAACATGTTGTCATTATAAGATAGACTGTAACTGTAACTCAGATCCATACTACATACAGTATGTATGTGGTGTGTTCACAGTGGAAATGTGACAAAATCAAGTGTACTCTTTTTCCATATGTTGTGTTTGGCATAATAATACAGAAGTGCCTAAAAAAGCTAAACAATATTGACAACCCACAGCAGCGTCATTCAAGGTAATTAAACCCAAATTTTATGGATATAGTTCTCAATGCACTGTAATTTTAACCCTAATATAACCAGCTCTGTAGTCATACAACTGTCTTCAGTTCCAAGTTGTCCCACTGTGAAACTGGCAGTTGCTTGAGTGCTAACCTTTCAAGGCATTTTCAACCCTCTCTGCCCACATTATTTAAGTAACTCTGCAATGCTGCTGATTTTGCTTGCGTGAAGAACCACAAGGAAGAGATGAGACGCGAGGTCTGAAATAAAAAATTATACAATACACACATGGTATCACGGACAGTGTCTAGTTATTTGTTGTATCATGTATCATGATGTGTTTTCACTTGGTTTCTAACAGCCTTATCGGCTATACGCCGAAATTAAGAAACTTAATATAAATATAATATGCTGTGAAATATAAGCATGCTGTATCATTCCTCATTCAGTATTTTACATCCCTTGCACTTACACAGATCACACAGGTGATGTCAATTAAAGTCTATCAGGGTTCAGTACTACCTGAGAAGAGGTCTAATCAGGCAAGATGAGTGAAAACACCTGTGTGGGTGCTACAAATCTAGTTTTTTCAGCTGTTCTAATCAGAGTTTTTGTGTTTCTATGTGTTCAGCTGTTCAGTCAGTGTTCAGCAGAGGACTGTCAAAACCTGGCTTAGGCTATACCGCCATCTTGTGGACAAGCCTTTTAAGTAGTCTCACATTTCCAGTATGGGAAATGTATTTTACGTTGAAAAGCTATTTCAAAGAAAATCAGTTGAGTTCAGTTAATCCATTTAATTCAGTGTTGTATTGTAAAGGACTTTTAGTTTGGAGATAATGTTTTGATTTAAAACACACAAATACCTACAGGCTACAATACAGCATATAGACCATAAACTGTATATGAAGATAGACACATGACAGCATCTTAAAAGTGAAGCCAAAACATCTTGATCGCCCCCTGGTGGCTGGCTGCAGTATAGGTCATAAACCCCGCTCCCTCCACGTTAGGGATGGGACATGTGCCAAACTAGAAACTCAAAGTACAGGTCAAATACATTTTTTCCCAAAGATGGTTTCTGTCGGTTTAAGTAGTTATTATCACCCTGATGTGTGTTCCAGTGTTCGTTTTCCTGATAAGTTTGTTTTTAATTAGTTATTTGATGCTATAAAAAGGGGGTATATTTGTATATGTGAATACAATGACTGTGCTTCCTTTGCCTACTGATTTAAGCTCTGCCATGTTTGATGTACTCATGAAAAGTTGTGTCAGATAGTGCAATCATTCTTTTTAGTGATGAACTCTCATCAAGTTTGAACAAATTTGTTGTACAACCGATGTAGCGGACAGCCTTCCTGCAAATATCACAGTTGCCAATATTTTCATTAACTGGCAAGAAAACCAACCATGCTCAGCCATTGTAGCTAATCCTGTCTCCTAAAACTTATGTTTATAAGAAACGTAATGCAGCACGTGTTACATTATCACCATGATTAAATTTGTTCTTGAATTAACATATGTACATGTTCATACTGAACAAACCTGCAAAATGTCCACTGAAAAAATATTTCAAAAAATAAATGATGGGGCTAAGTGCTGGTTACTGTGTTTATGTGTCTGCTGAGTAGCTAAGGGAAACTAAAGTAAAGCAAATTATCCAGTTCCAATCCGCCCATCACTGATTTACAGTGCCCTCAGGCATTGCTTGTTGCGCTGACATTGGGCTTTGCTTCTGATTGTCAACCTGGAAAAAAACGGGCCCAGAGAAATGCTCAAATTTCTCAAATTATCATCATTTTCTGAAAAATCTGAATTGAAAAATTGTCTGAGCAGTGGCAGAATATTGTCTATGACATTCTGAAGTTTCGAGAGGCAGGCAGTCAAATCGTCATTGCAACACTCTGGAAAACCGGGCTCAACTGAATGCAGTGTTTTCCTAGCTGAAATTTTGTAGTAAAGACTGAGCTCAGGCTCTGTGAGACTAGACAAGGTTAACATTAAAAACTGTGTGTTATCTAATTATAAGGCATATTAGGTTAGTCAAAGTTTATCTTATTTCTAGCTCTAATTTGAAATTACTCCAAATCCCCAGAGGGAATTAACTTGAAAAGCCAGAAAATGTAGAAAAGGACACAACACCTCACTAGCTAATAATGACTAATACCCCTTTTCCCAACACAGGACTGACCCATGTGGGATCTCTTTACACAAAATCTGATGACATCACATTATCCATGCGTCAAAACCAATTCCATAAGACTGGATAAACTGTGTCAGCCAGTGTGTCACATGCAGGAATGGTCAATCACTGACAACCTCACTGACACTTGCACTATACTGTATAGCCTTTGTTCTGAGCCATATTTTGAGTCTCTCTTAGACGCAGCTGAGATTTGAGAATTTCTTTTTTCCCCCCTTGTCAGCAGCTCTGTGTAGAAGCTCAGGGAAGATTTAGATCGGTCTAGAAGTTCATGGATCTAAGAGTCTGGTGATAAAGGTTCATGACTACATGTGATTGTGTAGTCATGTCAAGCTTTAATTATATAGCACATTTCATACATAGGTCAAAACAATGTGCTTTTCATAAAATGACAATACAATCACAATACAATCATACAAGTGCAAGTGCAGAATATACAAAACACACTCACACACTAAGAACTTAGTCATAGACTGTAGTGAAAAGTAAGATTTTTAACCTGCTTTTCAAGGTGTTCAGTGTAGGGACCGCTTTCAGGTCCTCAGGCAGGGCGTTCCATCTACTTTGGGCATACTGAGGTGCAAGCAGGGTTCGAAATACAGGGGAGCTATGAGGAGCTCGGCTCCACTGAACGAGACATCTGAGGCAACAGTTTTCTTCTGTATAAATGTATATTTTCATGTATATTTAGGTTCTTGAAATTAACTAACAGGCTAATAGTAAGGCACTTGTCAACATGTTTGTATATTCTCACATTCATGTTTAAGGCTGCAGGCCCCGATGGCGTTTGCCCAGGGGTTCTAAAAGCCTGTGCCCCCCCAGCTCTGTGGAGTCCTTCAGCATGTCTTCAACCTGAGCCTGAGTCTTCAAAGGGTCCCTATTCTGTGGAAGACATCTTGCCTCATTCCGGTGCCGAAGACGCCGCGTCCCTGTGGCTCCAAGGATTACAGACCGGTGGCTTCCCACATAATGAAGACTCTGGAGAGACTGGTGCTGGAACAGCTGCGGCCCATGGTCAGACCCCTCCTGGACCCCCTTCAGTTCACCTACCAGCCCCGGCTGGGAGTTGAGAACGCCATCATCTTCCTGCTGAACCGCATCTACACTCACCTGGACAAGCCGTCAAGCACGGTGAGGATCATGTTTTTTGACTTCTCCAGTGCTTTCAGCACCATCCGGCCTGCCCTGCTGGGTGAGGAGCTGGCAGCGATGCAGGTGGATGCCCCCCTTGTGTCCTGGATTGTTGACTACCTGACTGGCAGACCACAGCATGTGTGTCTGCAGCACTGTGTGTCGGACAGCGTGGTCAGCAACACTGGGGCCCCTCAGGGGACTGTTGTCTCGCCCTACCTCTTCACCATCTACACCATGGACTTCAGCTACCACACGTAGCTGTGTCCTGCCACCTTCAGAAGTTTTCTGATGACTCTGCTGTGGTGGGATGTATCAGCGGTGGTGATGAGACTGAGTACAGGGCTGTGGTGGGGAACTTTGTCTCATGGTGTGAGCAGAACCATATGCAGCTCAATGCAACAAAGTCTAAGGAGCTGGTTGAAGATCTACGACGGGCCAAGGCACCAGTGACCCCGGTTTCCATCCAGGGGGTCAGTGTGGACATTGTTGAGGACTACAAATACCTGGGAGTACACATGGACAATAAACTGGACTGGGCTAAGAACACTCAAGCTCTGTACAGGAAGGGCCAGAGTCGCCTCTATTTTCTGAGGAGGCTGAGGTCCTTCAACATCTGCTGGACAATGCTGAAGATGTTTTATGAGTCTGTGGTGGCCAGTGCTATCCTGTATGCTGTTGCATGCTGGGGCAGCAGGCTGAGGGTAGCGGATACTAACAGGCAGTCAAAAAACTGATCCGTAAGGCCAGTGACATTGTGGGGGTGGAGCTGAACTCTGTCGGTGGTGTCAGAGAGGAGGATGCTGGCCAAACTACAGCAACAGTCTGTATGACCTTAAGTCGATAAACTGGACATTGGATCATTAACATCACTGTAATACTAGAAATAATTGTACAAAATTCTCTGTTTAATACTCCGGTGCAATATACTCTGTTTTCAGGTTAATTTATTGATATTTATTCATACTTCTATGTGCAATATCCACTGTCTCATAATAATCTTAATAAGCTACACTTAACTTGACAGTTCATGCACTACAACTTATTACTCATATTATTACATTGTATTATTATACCGTACATACTTATCATCAACCGGTAATCCACTTTGTACTTTACACTTATTTTAATTTTATGCTTATATCCACTTGGTACTTAATTTATCTGACCTGTATTATAGTGTATTATATTTCTTGCTTAGTACTTCTATTCCTGTGTGCACTGACGTGATAGTGAGCAGCTGTAACAAAAGTTTCCCCTCGGGGATCAATAAAGTATTTCTGATTCTGAATTCTGATTCTGATTTTCAGTAAGACCAATCTTCAGAACTTGACTTGAAACACTATCGAACACTTGCTTAAAAAATTCTAGGTACAGGGTCAATACATGAGGTGGAGGAGTTACACTCAGTGACAGTCTTGCAAAGCTCAGTTAATGTAATACAGGTTAATTTTCCCAGGGTTACATTGTTTCTTACAGGGTTTGCTGAAGTCATCTGTGTTTACATCAGCATCAATACTGGCTCTAATCTAAGTTATTTAAGAACAATGCAAGTTCTTCCCACTTTGATGCAGAGAACTGCAGACGGGTGGTCCCCATTAAAAAGGTTTTTTTTTCTGCTGTACAGATTGTAAAGCCCCTTGAGGCAAATTTGTGATATTGGGCTATACAAATATTGGCTATAAAATTGACTTGACTTGACTTGCTGGACAGAAGCAACCCACATTGGTGGTGAATGAAGCACATCATATTACTTCAGAATACGTCACTGTCATGTCCGTACGTCAACTCTTCAGAAAAGCAGTAACTTTATCACATTCCTCAAATTGGCATGTCCCTGCTATACCTTGACTATTTCTTCTGTCTGCATGGCACATCTGTATTGCTACATAATTGTGTTGCACTTTATCCACTGACAGTTGATCTGAACTGACACACGTCAAGAGCGTGAATAGATGTCAATAGATTAGCAATTGATAACCAGCGAAACTGATAACCCTTTCATCGACATGGCTAATTTCAGTTTAGTTTGAAGAATATAAGAACGTAAATGTATGTATGTGTTTGTTTTTTAAATGTTTGGGCCTTTTATGCCTTTATATCAACAGTGAGATGACAGGAAATGAGGAGGAGAGAGAAGCAAGAAAAGTCCCCAGCCAGACTCAAACCAAGCATGTTGCGGTTCGTGGTTGGTGTCTTAACCCTCTAATGTATGCAGATATTAAGTTGTATGTTTACTTGAGTAATTGTTAACTGAGTAATTGGACTGGGTCTGTGTCAATATGTCTAATAACCAAGTGGAGCCTAGCAGACTCATGATAAGCTCTGATCATGTGCTGCATTACACTCATCACAGGAGGAAAAAAAAGGCAAGATGGAGAGTGTGAACTGTGAACTGCAGGGGAAAATGACATTTTTTACGACTCTTATTAATCCCGGCTGCTTGTTACAAGATTTGTGGCACATCATACTGTTACTAGCGCTCTACATATATTCTGGTCTTGGATTGATTAGAGTTATTCTTCTCGGGTCTGTTCTCTTTTTTAGAAAATCAATTTATGCACGTCAGGTTCAGGTAGGTTTTTACCAGATTCTCTACATTCCACAACAGCCCCTGTGAGCCTTTTGGTGATGTGGTGGCCCTGTGGTTAGACAATGACACTCCAGCAATACTTTTTCTAAAGATCAGGGAACAGCAACTACTTGGTTAGTGTTTCAGGAAAAACCATGGTGATAGCAAAATGGTATAAATAAAGCAATAAACCTGCTTGGTTAAGGCTGGGGAAACATTTTCCTTATAAAATCTATTTTGTGGAGATGGAATGCCTACCCCTGTCTCTAGTGTCAAAATTGGATGCTTTCTAAACACATCATCCACCCTGACCTTCTTCCTATGACTTTTCGCTACACTATCAGAAGATCATGGTACTTCCCCCTATGTCAGTATAGGTTGATTTAAGCTGTCTTCCTGGAGAGGACAGCAACAATCGTGCTGACCACTCGCTTTTTATAGCTTGTCAGCAGCTATTGTGCAAACTCCTATTTCTTGGAGCATCTCAAGGGTCCATGGTTCATCAAAGCCTGGAAATTGAGCTCTGGTCAATTCTTTTCAATGGACACCCACTCACGTTTCATTGGCCACTATCTACGAGACTATCTGTCTGATTGTTAGAAGTGGTTAGTAACATATTACAGTGTTAGGTTTCACAATACCAATTCACAATAATAATAGTTACTTTTGATACAGCTCCTCTAAATTTAAATGTTGAGGGTTTTTTTTCTAAATGTGTACAACATCTGAAAGATCTTTTATAGTAAATATACTCCATGTACAACATCTGGCACTTCTTGGTTCTTTAAGAGTCCGATATTGACACACTATGCTTTCAGTTAGTGAAGCTACAAAAGGAAACCAAGGTTAACTTTCTCAGGATGGAAGTATTCCCACCTGCAATACTGTTGTGAACTGTGAGAGGTTGGAGGTACAAAGAATCTTTTTGATGCAAGTAGTACCATGTCAAATCCTTTCAGACACCCACTGTACAGAATCTCAACAGCATCTTTGTGGAAAAAAAATCTGTAAGCGGCACTTAAAGGGCAAGAAGGTTCAAGGGTGAAAATTCACTTGGGTATGGAGATGTGTAATTTGAATTTGAATCAATCTGTGACTGCTGATGTTTCTGTTGTGTCTTGTGAAAACAGACGTGAATGACGATTATGCACGTGAACAGAAAAAACTTAGCGTATAACAGTATTTATAGTTTCAAAGACCTTGGGAAATGCACACCGTGACCAAGGGGCTTCTTTGTGGTGATGATGTAGGTACATGAAGAAAGTGATAAATAAGAAAATCAAAGGGTGGCTGTTCATGGCAGAACATCGAACACCTTTGATGTTCACCAAGTTGGCACAAAGATTCATCCTCACACCAGGCAGCATTTCTAAAGCAAACAATCACAAACTATCTCCTTTGACTCAGCCCTACATGGTGCAATGACACACAATATATGCAAGTCTCAGTGGTGCACCAAACCAAAGTTGCTTAGTTTCTTCATTCTGTTCTGCTTCAATCAGTTGCGCAGAGACTGAGAGACATCTTAGGACAAACATAAATTTAAACATAAAAAGCTGGAAAAGAGAAATAGTTTGTGTCTAAAGTAGTATAACCTTAAAGTGATGGAGTGACAAGATTGGTATAAAATGTTACACATATTTGTATTTTCTGATATTTATTACTGATGCAATGTAGTGATAAATTTACTTCCTAAGTTTATACATAGGCATAATACACTTACTGTGGTCACGATATATAAATCATATAGCAAAAGGGCAATAAAACCTTTCAAAATATTGAATATACTTTGCCCTTATCAGAGCTAGCACAACATTTAACACTTAATTGTGGTAATGAAAAGTAAATTAGATGATCACTGATTTGTTAATACTGAAATTCTCAATTCTGATTGGCTGTCAGGTGTCCATTAATTAACTGGACACCCTTGACACAGGTGTTTGTTTGCTGTTTTAAATGAATGTGCCCATATCAAACTGTGAGGATGGGAATAGGTTAGCAGTTTAGCCAAAAATAATTTGTATAAAATTAGAGAAACGAGAACCGCACAATTTTAGTTTCACATTTTTTTTATTGCATATTTTACAACTAAATTACTTTTTGAGCAACTTCGATTGCCATTTTCTGTAAACATGCTTTAAAAATGCTAACTGGTCTCTAGCTAACACAATATTAGCATCAGCTGAAAATGTCAGCGGTTATGTCACATGTCAGACATGTTTGATGGGGAAAAAGCAAGTCATCCGGTCACAGAAAACAGCACACAAGAAGGCAACGTCAGACTTAATGAGTGGGAACAAAATTGACATCCAGTCTGAATATCCGGCTCTGTATCTCACTGAAAAAGAACTCACAGCTCTGAATTTGTCACCTTGAGACCTTGCATGATAAGGTAGGTATGCTGATATTGAGTTGATATCACGCTTGGCAAAGAAAAAAACACAACTTAAAGAAAGAATTTTGACTAGCCCAAGCTTTTCTTTTTTTTTACTCTCCATTTTCATCCAGCACAAGCGTTACAACATTAAGTTCTTTCTCATGGTCCAATCTTCTGTGAAATTTAGTCTGTGCAAAGTCATAGTTCAAATTCCTCACTTCTGTGACATGTGAGCTTGTGATTTCCTACATCAAATTTATATTTTCCAACTACCAAGCTTAGAAAAGCAGCCCTCAGCTGCTCCTAGCCCAGCAAAATCTTGTCTCCCAAATGTGCCATGACATAGGAGTGAATTGATTTGTTCTTATTTTGGAATGCGGGACAGTGATGTTAAGCATAATATTCATGTTTCTTTTCACATACCCAGAGCGTGTCTATTTCCTGAGCATGCGTGGTAATAGGAACAGGGAGGATAAGTGCTTTTGGGTAAGGTTTCAATTGTGGAGACATTTCAAAGATTGTAAAGACTGAATTAATGGTTTAGAAATGGTTAATATCCAAAACCTTTAAATAAGCAATTATAATGTGAGGGGGCAAGACACCAAGCTCCAGACTCTGAAAATTTAGTCACATTTCACAAACCGACCATAAAATTGATGATCAGGCACATCAGGGCCTTGCAATTAGGGTTAGGGTTAGGGTTAGTAAGAAAGTGCATGTAAGGACACAGGGAAGAGAGTCACAGTAAAGAGACCAGTAGGTTGGACTACAGACGATGTTAGATGACTGGCATTTGGATGGACATGATCAGAAAGATGAGCAACTGCATTAAAAATGATCTTGTTCCATGATAAAAAGTCAAGTACAAGTGTGCACATCTGTATACACAATGAAAGAGATTAGGACCAACAGGTCATGACCTCAGAAGTGTAGTTTGTCAGCTGTTAGGCAAAGCTGTACTGTAAAAGTAAGTTTTAAGACGAAATTGAAAAGCAGCAACAGAGTCAGCTGTTCCAGAGCCGAGGAGCCAGTACTGCTGAGGCTCAATCACCATTTTTTTTAACCTGGATTCTGGAATAGTTCGGGCTTATTCGGACAGTGTGAGGAGCTCAGATATATATTCCAGCACCAGATCAACATTTTTATAGTTATGTTTAGGCAGTCACAGCAAATGGGTTTTGCAGGTGTGGTTTGTTACAGATATGTAGCCTTCACGGGTGATCTATGGGGGCACAATATTCTTTCATGGGTTTCAAAATCGCTGTTGGCACCCCAACCTCAATATTTAACAACTTGGCAAATACATTCATTAACAACGTTTCCTCATTATGTTGATAAAAAATTAGGCAGCACTACATTTCTGGAAAAATAAAGACATTTAAAAACACAAAAATAGTAACAGTGAATAAATAACAATACATACTGGTGGTAAGGAAAAATACAATAAAAGATCCAAGGTAAAAGCAATTGGGAAAAGATATAGTTTAAATTAAGTTTTAAAAGTTGTAATAGAGGTGCGCAATATGAAATACACAGGAGGCTGGAGGCAAATGAACTGAATGCAGCATCACTGTAGGCTTTAGTCCTGGAGTGAGAATAGTTAATGTGAGTTAATGTTAGTCAGTGGAACATAATGATTTGTTAGGACATAAACTGATACTAATGAAAATTATATCTTAAATGTCAAGTATCATAATGTGACATGTGATAACATCGTGTCCATTGTAGTACAGGTGAACTACTGTATCTTTAAAAAATTGTGAAACAGCCAAGAATCAAATCAAATTGATCCACTGAAACCCTACACAATAACACTTATTCCCAAAATGTCTTAACTCCAAACTTCTGATAACAGAAGAGCATCTTAGTGAGTATGACAAATTAAGGATTCATGTGACAAACGTGCTTGTGTCCTCTCATTGGATCCATCGTCACACAACAGCAGGCACATGGCCGTAAGTCAGAGTAACTAAAGCCTACAGTACACTCACTTAGCAGCAGACCAGAAACTTTTCAGAGCCGGCTAGGAGATTGCAAAATAACTTAGCCTCTCGCTTTTTGGCTGTACTCAGTTTCCCTGGTGACGTGAAGCGGTCGCTCACGTTGTCCTCTTAGGTTTGCGGTTTGTCAGAGTTTTACTCCCACCGTGTGTGTTTGTTTGTCTGTGTGGAGTCCACTTCATTCATCAACTATACACCACCTTGCCTTGTTTTACCAGAATGCATCTCACTACAGAGGAGAAAATAGAGCTGGGACTCAAGGAGCAGGGGACAGTCAATCCTGCATTCGGGGTAAGTGTAGTCTCATTTTAATTCTCTCAATTCTTTAGTTTGGCTTTGTGACGCCAACAAAATCAAAGGGTCAGACACTGGGTGAGATAAAACAGAGTAATATATAATATAATATGAAAGTTGTTTCTTATTATTATTCTTTTGCTTTTACTTACAGGCCAAGAGATATACAGTGCTATTTTCTTACATTACAGCAGTAAGAGCTAAATGTAAGCCACTGTGGAATGTGAAATGACTAAAGTGTGTATGTGTTCCAAGACGGGATATTTCAGTGGAACTGATTGCATGGTTTCAAAGCATGTGGCAAAGATCAGGCTTGAGTGCAGTCGAGACGGATCAAAGAGCTCCGAGCTAAAACTAGAAATGCTCTTTGATAAAATGTTCAACCAAGAAACAAAAACTGAAAAAAGGATATTGAAGTGGGGACGTGTGGTTTGTGTGTGTGTGAATGGTATAAAGGTCTGGCTGCATGGTGTGTGCAAGTTTACACAGCTGATCCCAGGGTTGATGTTTCCCCCTTTTTTCTCCCCATCCCAATTAATTGAGGAATTTAGAAAAACAAACAGCACAGCTTCGACTGCAGATGGATGAACACATCAGCCTGTCAACATCTGCAAAGTAATACAGGCAAAGGCACGAGACCTCATTTATTATTATTATACTTGTATTGTATACTACCTGACACACTATATAAAGGCCCATACAGAGACTTCTACCATATAGCAAATTCAAAGATATTGAATTAGGGTTTATATATTTAATAAATCAATTAAATGTGCTGACTTCGGCATCTAGATTAAGTTTTCATTATTCATTTTTAGGCTTTGATCATGTTCTTGTATATTACACAAGAACAGTTTTGGAAATTTTGGGCCCTTCTTTTTTCTCAAATCAGTTCAACTCACAGTTTCTCTTCCATAAGATGCATCTAAATCTAAGTCTGTTTCTTGGAGTTGCTGGGTCTTTTCAGGCTATTTTGGGACAAACTCACCCAAATTACAGAGATGTACAGTATGTGTATATTTATGTTTAATTTAGAGCGTTTCCCTCTATTGTAACATTTAAAATGCGAAAGATTTTCAAGAACAAAAAGGTGATAGGTGTCACTTCACTCTGTAGAAGACACTTTGCGTTTCATTTCAAACTCATACATGATCATCATCCTGCTGGCAATTATTCTTATCCTATGGAATATTAAATTTGAATTTAACAGCTGAATACCATATTCAATGCCGTTTTGAGATTTTTTTGCAGTGTTTAGAGCTTAAAATTTCCAACACATATAGTGTATGAGAAATCCCAGCAGTCACTTCTGTAAGCTAATAATAGTAGTAACTGTTTCAAACCATAATACAATGGAAGCAGATAAGGATGCATGTTTTTAACAGTGAGACCAAACAATTTCAGCAAGTGCAGCAATCATGTTTCTTTTTTATATGCTTTTATTTGATTATTTGATTTAAGATTTTAGTAAAATGGAATGATTTCTTATATGTATCTTTGGTAATGAAGCCCATAGCTTACAGTCTACCCTCCTTGTCCTCATGCTGTTCATCGTGCATATACATAGATGCCTGAGTTGTCATTTTATGAGTGTAAATGGACACAATACTTTTACACACAGTACACCTGGTACACAGAATGTCTTCTCTAACAGGGTTAGATTTACAAATCACCAGTGCAAAGCAATGGAATGGGAAAGCAAATGTGTTTTTTGCATTTTTCTTTCCATTCATACAAGTGAGCTTTTGTTTGTCAGTGCAGCTTTGAGTCCAGGGAATGTCCATTTAGGGTTTTAGGTATCAACAGAGGCTAAACTATAAAACAAAGGCTGTCTTCACATGAAACAAAACTTCTAACCCTCTGCATGGCATCTCTCATTACTTTTTGGTGGACTTTAGCATTCTAGGATACTGGAACACTTTCATGGCACTGTAACTCTGACCCCCGATCTCAGTACTGGTGGTTGTTTTAAATGTTGGTGATAGTAATAAGTTCTAGTTTTTACTCATTGTAAATGGCTCTGAATAAAAGTAAAATGTTTGCTAGTTGTGTAAAAAAAAAAAACTGAGCAAGTAGTAGTAGTCATAGTACTATACAGCATTTTGTTGCAAAGACGGTGTAGTCCCTCATTCGTCCAGGAGTGTTCTATCGTAGAAAAGGTTTCAGTCGTAGTCATCTGGACACTGTTTTCAGAATCAAGACGTTTCGGCTCCCATCCGGATTATTGAGAATGACTTCCGGATGGGAGCCGAAACGTCTTGATTCTGAAAACAGTGTCCAGATGACTACGACTGAAACCTTTTCTACGATATTTTGTTGCAAACTAAATTAATTAATAGAAAGTGATGCTGTCATGGGCAGGGATAGATGCAGAACCAAACTGCAAAGGGAGTTGTAGACATTATACCTAGACATATTTGCTTCCCTTGTTTTGAATACTGCCACTTAGTTTGCATTACGTTTTGTTTTTGGGGGGTGACATATTTTTCTTACAGTGGATAGTAGTTGGGGTTGTGCATGCATGTTTATATGAGTGTGGAAATCAATAAACACAAACTCAGTCATCTGCTAGTCTGCGAGTCTCACAAAGAGAATGTCTCAGAAAGAACAGCTCGATTTGCTTGACAGGTCATAAGCCTTTACTTAAAGTGGGAAGTCTTAGTTTTAAATGTCCAATTAAAATTTTTGGAAGATAGAAATGATTAGCATTTCTTTTATTGCAAGTAAAATGGTGAGTGGATGTTGCTGCATTTGCGATTGGCTTTATTAGCGCCTGAGTAGGCTTGACCTCAGTGTCAAGTTAGATGCTGCGCTAGCAAGATGAGTGAAGACTGTTCATGTGTGAACTTGTTTAAGGAGGAATTCCAGACAAACGGTACAACCCCTGACTGCAGAAAAAATACTTCATATGGTACTTTCAAGCAATGTTTACAGGCTTCTAGGAACAGGCTACTCACCACATTAACCATTAATGAACTAGTACACATGTGTAAATATTAACTTTGAAAAATAAGAAAATAGGAAAAACAAGATAATGGCCTGGTGAGTAATGGAATAAGTCAACCTTTTTGGCCTCTAGATTAAAATATGAAAACATAGGAAGTAAATAAGTACTGTTTCCCCTTTTTCCTTAGAGCAACCCCGAAATTACATTTATATACTACTATTGTAGAGACCAGGGTTCACATGAGTCCTGCATGTGGTTTAGAGGCAGTAAAAACACTTTGGTTAAGGTTAGGGAAAGGTAAATGTTAATAAAGCAAAGTGGTCCTGTCTCATTCTTCAAGTCCCTTTTGGTTTTTTCAATATTTAACCAAGACCAACCAGAACTAAACAGAACCAGAAAAAATGTTATCAAGCAGTTATTGTGTTACAAGAGAGGCTACTGTAAGAAAACAAATTAAAAGTTGCAAGTGAACATTCTGCTGATACTTTCCACTTGCATGGCCTCTGACCTCCTGTGGTTACTGGAGTGCAGGTAGATAACCACTAGATGGAAGCAAATGTCCATGTAATCACTGAAGCAAACGTCTGCGTACACTATCTGCTGAGAACTTTGAGACGTGAGAGTAAATCAAAGACAGTGCAGACGGTTCCACATTTGCATGGTCTGTTTCTGTCATGTGACTCTTGCATGAAACAGATACCGTGGTGGGATATAAACAACTTTCTTTTGTTTGAAGCGCTGCCTGAATGTCAGACTCACCCCTTGAGACACAGCAGGTTTCAGAGTCAAGGCTAAAGTCCACTGGAGTCTGGATGTTCTCTGTGCTGGCTGTAGTGTGTAATATTTGAGGCATCCAGTGAGAAGGATGGTGCAATAGTCCAGACACTGTTAATTATTATCGATATGATATAGTACACTGAGAAAGAGACAGATTAAACGCAGAGCTTAAAGTACTCACACACTTCAGCAGGATTGCAGCCATAACTTAAAAATTCACTTCGCTTTCACTTTTCCCTCTGTACTGTCAAATGAAGCAGATATACCAGAGTTTCTCAACCATTGGTCCGGAGCAAAATGCAGAAGATTTCTAAAACTGATATATTATTGTTAATTTCGATGAATTATTTTTACTAAAAGAAACTACAAAAAAAGGAAATGAAATGTGATGTAATACCTATGTAAGAAATATATAAAAAAGTGAAAATGTCTGGTTTCTGGTGTTGAGATGTTGAATATCTTTGACCAGTAAAGTCAGTTTAAAAAGTCACTTGAAAGGGTTATTTAGCCTTAGTCTTTAATTGTAGTGCTCTGTGAACTAAGAAACATAACGTTACTGATGGTGGCTTTTAAAAGCTAATTTGAGGTGGAAGAACCTTTTTCGTACTCTAATTATTGCAGTAATATATTTTCTCTTAACAACATTTATAACCCCTAATTTGTGCTCAGCGGACAAAAAAGGCAGAGATGCACATAACACAAGGCGGAAACATTACCAGTTGTTCCAGGGTCAAATTGATGGTGGAGTGAGGGGTGTGGTTGTGAGGTGACTCACATAACAGAGAGACGTTCAACCAGTCCCATAGTTCACATGCTATTTTCAAAATCAAAGAAACGTTCTGGTCAAAATTAAAGCCATGACATGATATAACTTTGTCTTCTCCTAGTTCCCCCATATATATACTATATATACACTGTATGTTTAATGTCGTTAAAAATCTAAACACAAAGTAGGCAAACCAACAGCTTTACATGACTGACTGTAGGCTACATGACACAGTGGTGCCTTGTGTAATATGGGCAATCTTTATGGACATCATCACCCATTAAGCGTTTTAATGTAACTGATATCTTTAGTGTAGCTACCCTAAAGACAAAGCTCCTCTCTGAATGAAATAATTCTAAGTAATAATTTCTCCTCATTATGATTTGGGAGGAAATAATTTGAACTGTTGCTCATTTTATTAAACCAAGGCGTGGCTCCCCACAATTGTCCTTGCAATGTCATCTCTCATGTCACTACCTAATCCCCCACCTCTTCCACCTTTAAAGCATTCCACTAAATACCACTGTCACAATTCAACCACTGGTGTCATCTACTTACACTTCAAACAGACAAATTCTCAAAAGTGTTTGTACTGTCCCACAGGAAACTGATCTATGCCATGTGGCATGTTTTAAGAGTGAGTTGACCTCTTCGCATTTTCCAGAAATAAGACCCTTTCAAATAGAAGTAGTAGAAGAAAAACCTAATAACATCTCTGGTTTCAAGGTTCTTTTGGTATTTGTAAGAGTATATTGAGGTGAATCTAGCAAAGGTTAATGACTTTGCCACTGACAACATAACGGTAAAGGAGTTACATGTCACATAACTTAGGTTATTTAGTTGTATCCTTATACCACCACCACCACACACATTTATATCATCCCGATGGGATCGGAACCTCTAGCCCGCTGTTGGCCTCATGTCCCAGACATGTGAATAGCAGTCAGAGCCAAAAATAAGGGCGCAGACGTGTAGACCTGCAATAAATTTCTCCTGCTTGTTAAACCTGGATACAACTGAATGAGTACACTCGTCTTTTCAACAAAGGTTTACGTTCACACTACGGGCAGCTGCTGCATAAGGTTCAGGAAATTGTTAGCTGTTGTCACATGTTATTAATTAGAATTACGAGTTGGTTTTGGGCAGAAGTTCATTTCCCACAATGGCCATAAGATATACAAGAATACAACCACCCCCTTTTTACGTCATATGGACGCTTGCTACTACATGGATGTGGAAAGTCAAAATTTGCCTTTATACTTGAGTGTAAACTATGTGTTTGTTGCTAAGCTTTTTGTCAGGACAGTCAGAAACTAGATCTTGCTCAGTCCCAGATTTGCTTACCTGGATGCCTTAGACTCTCAACATAGAAGATTCTCATCAACAAAATCAATATTAAATATTAACAGACAGTGTTCAACAAAAGACACAGAGGCTGACTGCTCATTTTAAATCATAGCTCCACAAAATACAGTTTTAGAGGCTTTTTATCACAAGCACATGACAAAATTGGAGCAATGGATTAATGGACCAGGCAGGTGACGAGGAGAGGCCACTGCGACAGGATGGAGGCTGTCTTGTTGAATGGAACAGTCGGTGAAGTGGATCATCACAGCTTCAGCGTGGACCAGTCACAAAGTTGGAAAGTGAAATTGAACTGAGAGGAGCTAGTACAACATAAATAATGCCACCCGAGGCTGTAACAAGGCTACTTTAGCCTTTTATATTGCACCAGCTTCAACAGGGGCTGTTATTAGTGTAGGGCATACAGCAATGAATGCTAGTACACCCTTCTCCACCAGGTTAATTTTGTTTAAAGCAACATATAGACTGTGCCAGTTTCCCCTGGTAATGCTACATTTTCATAATAAAAGTGTATGCCACCAAAATAATTTGAAATATGCTACAACTACATAAAATAGTTGCTTTAAATGAAGGTGCTCAGCAGCTGTCTTTAAATGTGAAATGGAACACTGTCTGCAAACCATCACCTTACAAGCATTACATTGACTTGAAAATTAAGCTATAATGCCTATTTATATGCTGTCCAAACATCCTCTCTTCATGTTTCTATATACAGCTTTGGCTGCAAATCCAACCACTCTCATTAAGTTGGACCCAAAGCCAGCAACTTCAGTCCTTCCTTGTCAAAGCCACATCTTAATTCAAAACAATAACAAGTATAGTGTGATCTCTGAAAGTGACAGAGGTGAGGGAAATGTCATAGTAAAACATAAATCACTGTCTTTCAAAAAATACTTTTAAAACACATCTTTAAAGACATCTTTAAAAACATGAAATTAGCTGTTAAAGGTAAAATATATTGTTTATGAGGAAGGCTGGAGCAGTTTAGCTTCAAGCACTTTCATCAACAGTAAATCTTGACAGGATGCGGGAGAAGGTATGTTGTTCACTCCAACTGCCCTTCACTATCGCCCTCATGGATGCTCCACAGCCCATAATTCACAATTATTCCATTGCATATGCTCAGTATTTGTCTTTCATTTGATCTAAACTAAACCAACAGCTCTAGATTACAGTGAAGATGAAAGGCTTTGCCTGGACTACTCTCACTTTCAAAGACAAAAAAAAAAAAAAAGACACCTTTGGCTCTGTGAGAATTTCTGGTATGCTCACAGTGAGTGACTGGTTTAAGGTATGTTTGTGTTATCAGAAAATTTTGGTCTGGGAGTTGGTGTCCAAATAGTCTGGATGGAATTAAACCAGAATTTGTAAGAAAATATAGTTTTTTATTTAATGTTGCTTGGATAAATGAAATTGATGAATTGATGACTTGTTTGCCTTTGCTGTGCTTCTTTCCAAGGGCAAAGACAGTAATGAACAGCCACAGCTGACAGTTGACGTTGGGGAGCCACACATAGAGGCCCTGGAAGAGACTGCGGACAAAGGTGTAGATTTGGTTTACTCCCTCAATGACAGGCCGCCGTGGTACCTCTGCATTCTACTTGGCTTCCAGGTAAATTAATCTCATGGCTTGTTTGGTCTGGTGTGATAATATTTATTGTAGAAGTCCTCTTATTTTCCTCCATAAACTGCAGAAATCCTTCTTTAAATCTGCATTATTAGATTTTTATCAGAAGAAGGCCAAAACAAATTGACCGGAGTGCAGACTGCATAGTCCCACTCACTGAACCGAAAGACGGCCAAACGTTCAGTTCAGCTCGCTAGCAAGTGAACTGAGAACGGTCATACAGACATATATCTGGATTGCAGTCCAAGACTAATGTTGTTGAATCATTGCAGCTGAATGTTAGCAACCTCAATCAGCTGCGTGTTTTCTGTCATGAACACACCTCATTCCTCCTGCGAAGGAATGACTGGAATCGCTCACTCAGTGATTTAGTGTATCCCTGCACGTTTGCTCGCAACTGACTGAGAACTCTAACTAACTGAGAGAACGTATTGTTTCAGGAAGCAATTCAGTTCAGTTTGTTCACCCAAAAGATTTGTTCTTTTAAAGTGGGTTTACCAAAGCTTGTTTGCTGGAGCAGTTGCCTGCTGCTGCTGGAAACAAGTTTGATGAGAGTAGTGAGACTGAACCATACAGTAAATGTTCCGTAAGCCAAAACGATGAGCTAAATGAGCTAAAAGAGGCTAAAAAACACAGTAGTGCTGCCAAGTTGGTGATAATTCTCTATGTGTTTGTCACTGCAAATGACCCCTTTTAACATTACATGAAGTAATTTAATTCAATGCAATGCTAATTAGTAGATATTTAAACAATATACATTTGGGTGAAAATAAGTATATAAAAAATAACTCCTTTGTATTTTAATTTCTGAGTTAGCATATTTTTTCTAACAATCAAATAACAATGTTGATTGTACAGTAATGTATTACATTACATTTATTTAGCTGACGCTTTTATCCAAAACAGGCAAGTATAGTATAGTGAATATAATACACGTACAGTGTATTGAGCCAATAGCAACCATTTGAAAAAAATACTTTTACACAATTAATAATTCTGCCACCTTACAGTAAAGCGTTCTATGTGTTAAAGGGACAGTTCACTCAAAAATAAAAAATACATATTTTTCCTCTTACCTGTGGTGCTATTTATCAATCTAGATTGTTCTGGGGGGAGTTGCCGAGTTTTGGAGATATCGGCTGTAGAGGCACTCGGCTTGTGGTGCTCAATGTGCCAAAAAATACATTTGAAAAACTCAAAAATATCTCTTTCCAGAAATCATGACCCAGTTACTCAATAAAATCCACCGACCTTGCTGTGAGCAGTTTTATGTAGGAACTATTGGTAGAAAGAAAATAGGTTTGAAAATACCCCCATAAATCTGGTGAGGGCTTTCAACATCTGTCTTCAATTTTTTTCCCTTCTTCCAAATTCTTTTGGATCATTGGCAACCCCACCACCACCAACACTCCCAACACACACATGCTTTTCAAAGTCAAAGTCCACCCGAGGAAAAAAGTCAGCTTTTGAATATATTGCCACTTTGTAATGAGCGATTTGCGACCATATGACTATTCTTCTCACTCAGACTTCTCTGTGCTGACTCAGTGTCCTGGGACCTCTCTCTCTCCCCTGGCTGTCGGTGCCTCTTTTCACATGTTTTTGTCATGGTCCGGCTTCACCTCTTCTTCATTCCTAGTGTCTTTTGTTGTTTTCTCCCCTTTCTGGTGTTTCCTATTTGTCCTCTCTCTCTTTCTCTCTCTCTCTCTGTCTGTGTATGTGTGTGTCCATGTCTTGTGGCGTGCCACCTCTCTCCTGCTGCTGAATCACCTGCACACCTGCTGCCCTATTCGTCAAGCTCTTGCTGCCAATCCACCTGCACACCTGAGAATCATCCACTCATCACCTCCTACTGTATAAAACCCCGGCTCTCCTCTCCAGTCTTCGCCAGATGGTTCAGTTGGCTTAAGTACCTCCCTGCCTGGTCCAGTGCCATTCCTAGCTTGTCTCTTTGCCTGCCCTGTTCCTCTGTGAAACCCTGAGCCTGCTCTCACAGACTCATTACTTTTTAGTTGTCAATAAATCCATTTGAACTGTTTTAAGAGCCCTTGCCGAGTTTTGCTTTTGGGTCCAGATTATTACACAGCTCAACAGTTTTGGATCTTGATCTCCATCCTCCAGGAGACAGCCTCGCCTCTCTCTCTCGTGCACGTTGTCCTTATCTCTCTTTCCCTCTGTGCTTGAGCTTTGCCTCTTGTGTGTTTGTGTAGTCTGTCCTCTTTCCAGGTCTCCATGGTAGAGAGGAGTGGCTCAAGTCCTGGTTCGTTTGGGGGCACCTGGAAGTTGCTCTTCTTACTCCCAGATCCATATTCTTCATATATGTTTACAATCTATTTAAGATTTTGCTATCCTGATTGTCCATACTGTCATTTTACATTGGTCTATTCTGTGCACACATCTACTACATGTCTGTCCGTCCTGGAAGAGGGATCCCTCCTCCGTTGCTCTTCCTGAGGTTTATTCCATTTTTTCCTTGTTAAAAAGTTTTTATAGGGGAGTTTTTCCTTATCCGACTCGAGGGTCTAAGAAAAGAGGGTGTCATATGCTGTTCAGATTGTAAAACAAATTTGTGCCATGCCAGTCCTGAAAATGCTGTCATTCTGAATGTAGCCACAGCCCATAATAATGTTGTTGTTATTATTTTTATTGTATTTTTTTTGTTTGAACCATTAGTTTTCATTTCCGCATGGAGTTGGATCAGATCACAGTAAACCCAACCACCCCATGTCCGGCAGGGGCAGAGGGTAGCATTCAATGAGCCTCATTCATAATGTTTCTCAAAATGGTTCTTGTAATTCTCTCTTGTTAAAATTATTCATCCATCCATCCATCCATTTTCTTCCGCTTATCCGGGGCCGGGTCGCGGGGGCAGCAGTCTAAGCAGGGACTCCCAGACTTCCTTCGCTCCAGACACTTCCTCCAGCTCCTCCGGGGGGATCCCGAGGCGTTCCCAGGCCAGCCGAGAGACATAGTCCCTCCAGCGTGTCCTGGGTCTTCCCCGGGGCCGCCTCCCGGTGGGACATGCCCAGAACACCTCCCGAGGGAGGCGTCCAGGAGGCATCCGGATCAGATGCCCTAGCCACCTCAGCTGGCTCCTCTCGACGTGGAGGAGCAGCGGCTCTACTCCGAGCTCCCCCCGTGTGACTGAGCTCCTCACCCTATCTCTAAGGGAGCGCCCAGCCACTCGGCGGAGGAAGCCCATTTCGGCCGCTTGTATCCGCGATCTTGTCCTTTCGGTCACTACCCAGAGCTCATGACCATAGGTGAGGGCAGGAGCGTAGATTGACGGTAAATCGAGAGCTTTGTCTTTCGACTCAGCTCCTTCTTCACCACAACGGTCCGATACAGCGCCCGCATCACTGCAGGCGCTGTACCGATCCGCCTGTGAATCTCACGCTCCATCCGTCCCTCACTCGTGAACAAGACCCCGAGATACTTGAACTCCTCCACTTGAGGCAAGGACTCCCCACCTACCCGAAGAGAGCAAACCACCTTTTTCCGGTCAAGAACCATGGCCTCAGATTTGGAAGAGCTGATTCTCATCCCAGCTGCTTCACACTCGGCTGCAAACCGTCCCAGTGCATGCTGCAGGTCCTGGTTTGAAGAAGCCATCAGAACGACATCATCTGCAAACAGCAGAGATGAGATCCTGTGGTTCCCAAACCGGACACCCTCCGGCCCCTGACTGCGCCTAGAAATTCTGTCCATATAAATTATGAACAGAACCGGTGACAAAGGGCAGCCCTGGCGGAGTCCAACATGCACCGGGAACAGGTCTGACTTACTGCCGGCAATGCGAACACAGCTCCTGCTCCGGTTATACAGGGACCGGACAGCCCTTAGCAAAGGGCCCCGGACCCCATACTCCCAGAGCACTCCCCACAAAGCGCCCGGGGCACACGGTCGAATGCCTTCTCCAGATCCACAAAGCACATGTGGACTGGTTGGGCAAACTCCCATGAACCCTCGAGCACCCGATGGAGAGTATAGAGCTGGTCCAGTGTTCCACGACCGGGACAAAAACCACTCTGCTCCTCCTGAATCCGAGGTTCGACTATCGGACGAATTCTCCTCTCCAGTACCCTGGAGTAGACCTTACCGGGAGGCTGAGAAGTGTGATCCTCTGTGATTGGAACACACCCTCCGGTCCCCTTCTTATACAGAGGGACCACCACCCCGGTCTGCCAGTCCAGAGGCGCTGTCCCAGACCGCCGCGCGATGTTGCAGAGACGTGTCAGCCAAGACAGTCCCACAACATCCAGAGACTTAAGATACTCAGGACGGATCTCATCAACCCCTGAAGCCTTGCCACCAAGGAGCTTGCCAACAACCTCAGTGACTTCGGCCAGGGTGATGGATGAGTCCGCCTCCGGTCCCCAGCCTCCGCTTCCTCTTCGGAAGACGTGACAGCGGGATTGAGGAGATCCTCAAAGTATTCCTTCCACCGTCCGACAACATCCCCAGTCGAGGTCAACAGCTCTCCACCCGCACCGCACACGGTGTTGGTGAAGCACTGCTTCCCCCTCCTGAGCCGCCGGACGGTTTGCCAGAATTTCTTTGAGGCCGACCGATAGTCCTCCTCCATGGCCTCTCCGAACCTCTCCCAATCCTGAGTTTTTGCCTCTGTGACCGCACGGGCTGCAGCACGCTTAGCCTGCCGGTACCTGTCAGCTGCCTCGGGAGTCCCACGAGCCAACAAGGTCCGATAGGACTCCTTCTTCAGCCTGACGGCATCCCTTACTTCCGGCGCCCACCACCGGGTTCGGGATTGCCGCCGCGACAGGCACCAGAAACCTTGCGACCACAGCTACGAGCCGCGCGCATCGACAATGGAGGTGGAAAACATGGTCCACTCGGACTCAATGTCCCCAGCCTCCCGGGATCTGGGAGAAGCTCTCCGGAGGTGTGAGTTGTAGACCCTGCTGACAGCGGGCTCCGCCAGACGTTCCCAGCAGACCCTCACGATACGCTTGGGCCTGCCAAGTCTGTCCGGCTTCCTCCCCTGCCAGCGGATCCAACTCACCACCAGGTGGTGATCGGTTGACAGCTCCGCCCCTCTCTTCACCCGAGTGTCCAAGACACGCGGCCGGGAGGTCAGATGATACGACAACAAAGTCGATCATCGACCTCCGGCCTAAGGTGTCCTGGTGCCACGTGCACTGATGGACACCCTTGTGCTTGAACATGGTGTTAGTTATGGACAAACTGCAACTAGCACAGAAGTCCAACAACTGAACACCACTTGGGTTCAGATCAGGGGCCGTTCCTTCCGATTACCCCTCTCCAGGTGACACTGTCGTTGCCCACGTGGGCGTTGAAGTCCCCAGTAGAACAACGGAGTCCCGGGCGGTGCACTGTCTAGTACCCCTCCCAGGGACCCCAAGAAGGCCTGGTACTCTGCACTGCCGTTCGGCCCATAGGCCGCCACAACAGTGAGAGACCTGTCCCCACCCGAAGGCGGAGGGGCGCGACCCTCTCGTTCACCGGGTAAACTCCAACACGTGACGGCTGAGCTGTGGGGCTATGAGCAGGCCCACACCAGCCCGCCGCCTCTCCCGCAGGCAACGCCAGAGAAATGGAGCGTCCAGCCCCTCTCGAGGAGACGGGTTCCAGAGCCCAGGCTGTGCGTGGAGGCGAGGCCGACTATATCTAGCCGGTAACGCTCAATCTCCCGCACAAGCTCAGGCTCCTTCCCCCCAGCGAAGTGACATTCCATGTCCCTAGAGCCAGTTTCTGTGTCCGGAGATCTGGTCGCCGAAGCCCCTGCCTTCGGCTGCCGCCCAGATCTCTCTGCACCGGCCCCTTACGGACCGTCCTGCGGGTGGTGGGTCCACGGGAGGACGGCCCCACGTCGCTCCTTCGGGCTGTGCCCGGCCGGGCCCCGTGGGGAAAGGCCCGGCCACCAGGCGCTCGCCGTCGAGCACCCACCCCGGGCCTGGCTCCAGGGTGGGGCCCCGGTAGCGCCAATCCGGGCGACGTAACTGGCCTTGGTTGAAAATTCATAGGGGGCTTCTGAAATTATTCATAAAAATGTAAAAAGAAGAAATAAGAAAACCTTGGATCTGGTTTAGATGCAAGGTTTGCAGTCTGCAGAAATATAATTTAAGACAAAACACTACCACTCTGATATACAGGTAGTAAGTTGATTCTCAAATTTACTCCAAACCACGTCAAGTTGAATGGGATTTTAGTCATTTAGTGTCAATGCATTTCGATTTTTAAGATAATACAGACAAAGGTTGCTTTTCATCTCCATCTGGTGGTTGAAAAACACCACTGTCAAATTGCACAGGTGATGCTCTGCTCTCAGTTTGAGTTTGCACTCAGCAGTGTTGTGCAAGTTCACACTTCACAAGAGCTAGCTCAAAGTTCAGTTCATACAGATTAAAAAGAACTAGTTCACAATTTAGAATTTTGCGTTCATTTCTTCTGTTTATTTCCTTTACAAAATGCTGTAAGTTTGACTTGGGTGGAGGAACTTTGCGGCTGTTGGCTAGTGGTCTTGCCCTTTTCTTGTGACCATCATTCACTCACAGATATTTCTCAGACTGGTCAGATGCTTCAGCTCGATGTGTTGTTTCAAAAATCAGATTCTGTGTTCTAAAACGCCAGCATGCCGGATGCCGTAAAACACAGTCCGTGAACAGCTACCTCTCTCGGGAGTGAACGACATTCACGTTCATTAGTTGCAAACGGATACATTCAGTTCACCGTTCACCAAAAACATGAGCACAGTCAATGACACAATGCACAACACTGCCGTTTAGGGGACTCAGACCATCAGAAATGAGCACAAGCAGCTTTGATCATTAGGAGCGTGAGAATCCCTATTGCTGGCTCAAATGTAGTTACACAATTCCTCTTGCTGCTCAAATAATCTGTTACGCTCACAATTCTGTCCTCCCTTGCACACAAATCCGAATCACAAATTATTAATGACAAATGAATAATACAAGAATTAATTGGAAGAGTTCAACAGTATGAACAGAAATTCAGAAGATTCAGAGGTAAAGTGTGATACACAGTCCCACGAAGCGCAATATGAATGTGACCAGCCACTACTGACTGACACAGAGGCTCAGTATGAGAAAGCCCAATCTGAACCTAACATATCTGAATCAGCCCAAACACTTTTCCCTCATGTTCATAAGCCCTCTGCCTCTTTCGAATGTGAGTATAAAAGACCTGCTTCAGCCCACTATATAAGACATGGTCCAGAGCTTCGACTGCAGGAACCCTCAAGTCCATTACCTTCAGCCTCATCGGCTCATGTGCCGTCAAACCTAGCATTTGCCTTCTACATACCTTAAAGTTCAGCCTTACCAGTTTCAGGGCCTGGCTCCTATATACCTTTTAAGCTCAGTTCTGTCATCTAATATCCCCTCTACCAACATGCCTACAATTCAGCCTCCTTTATCTCTACCTGCACCGCAAGTTCCTAGTCAAATGCCAACACCAATCCATATGCCACATGAACGTATGCCACCAGCCTCTTCTTCCCATGAGTCTTCTCACCAAATAAACCCCCCAGTAGCATCCCATGGGGTTAGCACAGCTACGATAGGCTATGGCCCTCACAGTCAGTTACCCCCAGCTCAGGGGACTCTACTCCCCTCCCATCGTATGCAATACAACCTCCACCTATCCCTACACCTCAAGTTCCATAAATCAGTTCACAGCCATCTGCTTACCATCCAAATAATGTAGCTCCATACAATTATCAGCATGTATGTCAGCAGCCTGTACAACAGCCTCAACCCCAATATTTTGTGTCCCAGCCAGCTCCAGTTTCATATGCCCCACAGCTTACTAGAGTTCCCCTGATCCAAGCTTCTCTTTACCCGTGGCTCCCGTGCAGCAGACTGAGTTCAAGGTATCCATCACGAGTTGAGGGACCCTCATTCCCTTATTTCGTTCATGACGACCCTCATGAGTTTGTAATGTTGAAGATGGCTTTCACTAGCCTTCTACCAGTAGAGGAACCTGAACTGTAAAAGTTTCATATACTTTTGGATCATCTACATCTCCCCTCCACTCGCCATATTGCACTTTCCTATGCCCATGACCCACAACTTTTCACCAGGGCGCTGGCAGACTTAGTGCGACACTATGGTCAACCGCATCAACTGGCCCTAAAGGAGATACAGACTGTAATAAATCTCCCTAAAGTGGCTCATGGAGATGCTGAGGTGTTTCAAAACTTTGTGGTTAGAGTGAGGTCATCAGTGGGCATGCTACAATCACTCAAATCAGGAGAGAGTGCTGCAGAACTAGACTGTGCTTCACATGTTCAGTGATTGTTGAGTAAACTCCCTGTAGAGCTAGTTTCTAACTTTGCTAGACATGCCCACTCAGCCTCTCCTAATGTTCACTATAACCTAATGGACTTCGCTGCATGGCTTGAAAGAGAGGCAGAATGTCAAGCAGTTGTTGTAGCACAAGCCTGCAACCTTCAAATCGGTGTCCCCCAAATTCAAAGGAGAGATACAAGTCAAAGATTCAAGTTTCCGTCAGCTACCATTCTCCACGAGGTTGATTGGTAGTCTCCATGTCCTCCTGTCAGTCGACTTCCCACAACCTGACAAACTGTGAAAGCTTAAAGGATTTAAGCAAAGCAGTGTGTGAACGATCCAGAGTGTGTCCAGATTTATGTCTGCACATAACTCAGATCAAACTGCAGCATAAGATATCTGAGAGAACACGCACCATGTGAGCTACTGTGACCTAGCCTGATCCGATGTGGCAGGTACAGTATTATCGTAGCTGCCCAAGCTACTACTGAGCTACACAGGGTGGCCTCTTTCCTCCTAATCAAAACTAAAAATTTTTATTTTGTTGCTTCTGACTTTGTTTGCCAAAAAGTCAGATTTGGAAGGATATTGTGCTGGGTTGTTCAAAACACTTTATTTTTGTTATTCAGTATTTCATAAAATAGACTACATGATTTTTTTGTTAGCTTACAATAACTCACCTAGATACGTATCAGCTATTATAAAGGGTTTTTAGCATCTTATTTTTCCATCATTCCTTGCAATGTGTGGTTTTGGAACACCTCCTTTGCAACAGAAAGCAATTAAGATAAATGTCTTAATTTTGAAAAACAAATTTACATATCAAAATAAAGACCAGCTAAGCTCAGAGGAAACCAAGAAGCCAGAATTAATTTTGGTGTGGAGGAAAATTGACCCTTCAAAGAGTCCCCAAATGTATCATCTTTCATCTCCTTCCACAGCATTACATCCTCGCATTCGGTGGCATCATCGCAGTCCCGCTGATCCTGGCAGAGCCCCTTTGCATAAAGGACAACAACGTCGCCAAAAGCCAGCTCATCTCCACTATATTCTTTGTGTCGGGATTATGTACGCTGCTGCAGACAACTGTCGGTACCAGGTAACATCCCCTTATTGTCTCACAGCACCAGTGAACCAGAAAGTACCATGCCACACAGAGATATTGATAGAGTTCTTAAGAAGTCCCTCTTTCTGCCACACTGATTTGACAATTTCTGCTTGTGTGTGAGCTTCTTAGGTACTGTAACCCTCTGTGGAATTATATTTATTACTGTGTATGTGTATTCACATTTTAAGTAGTGCTGTCAGACAGGTTTAAGATTTACAGCTGGTGTAAACTGAGGGAATGCGCCTGTTAATTATGTTCCCAAGATGAATGAGACTACAGTATATTTCCCTTTTCATACACCTTTGCTGAATGTTTTACACCTCTGATGATGAGGACAAGGAAGAATTAAAATCTTAATATATTGAGGATTACGTGACAGTATACCTGTGTCTACATACACATTGTTCTTGCAGTTCTCGACATTTATGTATATAGTATTTTGTTATGATGATGATATTGTTAACTAGAAATTCAATATTCTTGTTCTTCAAGATAACTCCTAACTGGATAGTTTTGAAAGAGAAGAAATCTATATTTATGGATCTGAAGCTCAGCCAATTGTGCAAGGATTTCCATAGGTTTTGGATCGTGTCCAAAACATCATTTGGTCCAGTGCCCTCTGACCTTTAATCCCGTCACCTTACTGACTTGCAGGTTACCAATCCTCCAGGGTGGGACCTTCAGTTTCATCACTCCAACCCTGGCCATTCTCGCTCTGCCCAAGTGGCAGTGTCCAGCCCCAAAAACATCTGTCATGCTGTCCATGCAGCTGCAGAACGGCACCAGTCCGCTGCAAATGGAAAATAATGAGGAGGTCTGGATGTCACGAATGCGTGAGGTATGTAAAATATTGACTTGAGCCAGAAGATGATTCTCAATATCTACCCCTACATGGATTTCGGTCACCTTTGCAGTGGTAACAGATTTAAGGGTAACGATGAAGGTTCATAACATTCTGGTTATCTCTGTACTGTGCTTTCTGGTTGCACACATGTAGACTCACATACAATTTACCATCTACAGACATTTGCATGCCAAACTTGGCAAGTACTGAAAGGTCCAGTGTGTGACCTTTAGGAGGAGCTATTGGCAGAAAGTATGTTTTTCATTGGTGTATAATCACCTGACAATAAGAATTGTTGTATTTTCCTTACCTTAGAATAAGCCATTTTTATCTTCATAGGGAGCGGATCCCCTTCCACAGAGATCGCCATGTTGCACCACCATGTTTCTACAGTAGCCCAGAATGGACAAACCATACACTGGCTCTAGATAGGGTCGTGGGCGTTTTTCGCGAGTTTCGCAGCCACTATAGTTTCTCCTACATGCTTGGAACGGGAAGGTGATGTGAGTGGTATTCAAATGGTTGCAAACTGTAATTTCACTGCTAGATGCCACTAAATCCTACACACTGGACCTTTAAGACTTGATGTGAATTACAGTAAATGTTCTATATTGTTATCAAACTATGGGTCTAGACAAGAATAATCTGTTTTATTGCAAATTAATCAATTACTTGCGTAGATCCTCTTCTTTTTAATGGCGAATTGCAAGCGTTCGTGGTACCAAATCATTACAAACTGCTTAATTAACCCAGTGAACATAGTGACGGCTTCTATCCGACAACAGTGTAGTGGTACTTAGTGGGGAAAAAAACACATGTATAACTCACATTGGTATAGTGCGGTGTTCACTGGAGCAACCGCAACAGCTTTCTCGTCTGCCATTTTGACATGTTTGGATAAGTATCCAGCGTTCCACGCAACTTTTTATAAGTACACCAGCCGGGTACACAAACATTTCGTTCAAACAAGACCCCAAAACTGTGTTAAAAAGGCCAGATTTTTTTCTAAAAACCTGTGAAGTTTGGTAAAGGAAATTAATTTTTGTCTTAAAAGTTTCTAGTCCTTTCACAAAATTGGGTTATATAATAATATATAATAAATAATAATACAGTCTATACCCAATTTCCATCATATAAGATGTTGTATTCCTATAATAGTGCTCTTTTTCATGGTTGAGTGGGTTTAGCAGGTTTAACATTTTTGGTTTTACGATGTAAAGCACTTTGTAACTTTGTTTTGAAAAGTGCTTTATAAATAAAGTTTATTATTGTGTTTTCAGTTTAGCGTGTCAAGTATTTTGTAGTCTAAAAAAAATCTGTTTGACAAGACTTACAATGATACAATTTTAATGACAGTGCAGGTTACAGAGGTTTTTCTCACTCAAATTGAAGTTTTTTTTCTTTTCTTTAACTTAAGACTAAACACGTAGGCCTATGTATAACTTCTAGTTATGATGGAATGGGTTAAAAGCCAATGGAATAGTAATACACCATTATCTAGAATTTAGGCTGGAGGGTGATAAATAAAACACAATTTCTGCTTTATGAAATAGACATTCATTTATTTTCTCTAATATTTTCACCCTTCACAGTTTCACTTAGACCTGCACCATAATAAAATAAACTTAAATTTGTTTCTTTGTTCAGAGCTCTGTTAGGCTAATTCAAATACCAAACCAAAAGGAAAATAAATTGTCCATCCTTACATTTCTGTTAATGCCCGGATAATTAATCCTGAGCTCTATATATTTTTCGTGTCCTCCTTCATTTCCTCTTTGGTTGAGAGTTTTGTTTTTCTTGAAGAATTTTTTTTTTTTAAATCAACTACTTAGTTTTAGTTCAGTTATGTTTGTTTGTTAAATCTTAGCTGGACTGTAGAAACTGTCTGGTACATCCAAATCCATGGAGTACCTCCTTTAGCCAAAAAAAAAAAAAAAAAAAAAATACAGTTTAAAGGCAGAATAAGTAGGATTTGTTGATTGCTGATTGTAAACAAAAGTTGGCCCCTCCTCCCCAGAGAGAGCTAGCTAGAGAATGAATGAAGAGAGGGAGCGACATTAACGAGGACAAAGCAGTGAATCAGAGAAACGAAACGTTATTTTCTTATTGTTTTATGGCAATTACATTCTAAAGCACAAATAAAATCGCCCACACAACCCTGCGGGAAGGAGCCATCTTCATCCTGTTCTCTGCTCTGCTCTGTGTAGCTCAGCCCCACTCTCGGTCAAACAGACACACAAACGTGCAGCTCTTTATACATCCATAGTCTGCATAGCCCGACCTACCTCCACCCTTCATTTTAGCGCTGTGCCAGCACTGGAGATACATCTGTGTCACAGACAGAGAGCAGAGGAGAGAGACAGAGACAGTGATGTCACCTGCTTGCTACATTTTTATAGAGGATGTACTTCCTGCGGCAGCTGAAGAAATTCAACCTGCCAAAGACAATGATGGTGCACTTCTACACCGCCATCATCCAGTCCATCCTCACCTCCTCCATCACCATCTGCTACGCTGCTGCCACTGACAAGGACAGGGGCAGACTGCAGCGTATCATTTGCTCCCTTCCCTCCAGGACCCATCATGCTATATGATGCTCAGTTGAGTACCAAAAACCGGGCATATGTATCTCAATTGTGTCTCTTCTCATCCACAGATCCAGGGAGCAATCCTGGTCTCCTCTCTGCTCCAGATCGTCCTGGGCTTTTCTGGGTTGGTGGGCCTCGTGCTGAAATACATCGGCCCGCTGGCTATCGCTCCCACCATCAACCTCATCGGCCTGTCACTGTTCATTGAGGCTGGAAAGAAGTCTGGAGGTCACTGGGGAATAGCTGCTCTGTGAGTGGATGGTGTTTTACAACACTGTCTTTCACAAAATATATTAACATTCTTATAATGGAGGACATATGTATGTAGTGCATGTGTATTTCAATGTACTGTATGAATATACAGATAGGTAACAAATTGAAGGAAACACCAACAGTGTCGTATTGTTCGCCCACGAGCCTCCGGAACATCCTCAATTCTTCTTGGCATGAATTCTCCAAGTCTCTGAACTGTACTGAAGGAATGAACACCATTCCTCCAAAAGATATTCCCTCATTTGGTGTTTTTATGATGGTGTCATAGTTTGTCAAGCAGGCGAACCAGGAAAACAGAAGTAGGACCCAAAATGCAGACAATGGAGGCAGA
Source organism: Siniperca chuatsi (assembly GCF_020085105.1). Taxonomy (NCBI): domain Eukaryota; kingdom Metazoa; phylum Chordata; class Actinopteri; order Centrarchiformes; family Sinipercidae; genus Siniperca; species Siniperca chuatsi. The sequence continues at coordinate 28,339,190 of NC_058045.1, read as the reverse complement.
GAAATGCAGGTCAGGGATTTAATGGCTGCACAAGGGCTTACATGGAGAGATCAAACTCAGAAAAGGCAGTCCAAAAACACAGGCAACAAATCCATAAATGAGTGTGCAGGTCCAATAGAAGACCAGGAAACAAATGCCAGGACGCTTGACACAGTGATACAATGACAATCTAACACAGAAGAAAGGAAGAACACAGACTAAATACACTCAGAAAGGGATAACAACAAGACACAGGTGAAACTAATTGACACTGGTGAAAACAATCAAAGCAATCAACAACAGGAAGCAAAACTACAGGACACATGAGGGAAGGAGAGTATTTCAAAATAAAACAGGAAATCAACTAGACACAAACCCAAAACCATGACAGATGGTGGTCCAAAGTCTCCCACAGGTGTTCAGTTGGGTTGAGATCTGGGGATTATGAGGGCCATAGTATACGATTCACATAATTTTCATCAAACTATTTAGGAACCCTTCATACCCTGTATGGAAGCATCTGTATTTGTTAGGTCTCTCAACTCATTTATTTAGATTTTTCCTTTATTTTGTCATCTGTCTGTATGTATGTATACAGTACATTCAGCAGCCCAGCAATAAATCCTGCCTTCATGAAAGCTATAATTTTAAGTGAAGAGTTTAATTAACTCTGTGGTCATTTTGGAGGCTGTGGTGCTGTTGAACTGTATTGTGGGCAAAACATTGTCTGTATGTACTATACTGTATGTCTCTCCTATATCTTAATTGGATTTGGAGTAATAACATTTCAATACTTGATTGATATAATAAGATTAATGTGGTTATATTTGAACATAGCAACTACAAACCATGTTTCTGTGCAGCCAAATGTCAAATTGCTTGTTTTCCACCCCCTTTGTTTCTTTATCGAAGCAGTCATGTCCACTATTTATATCCAACTAATCTCCACAGCTACTGCCTGCTACTACAACTCCCTGTTCCACATGAACTCTCCTGTCATTTACCTTTGCTCTTGCCGCAGAGCAGGGCAAGACACAGACATCTTGTAGATGTAATTCAACTCTCGCAGCCCAGAGACAGAGACTCTGCCAGTTTGACATAGTGAAGGAGCAAAGGGGAAATGAAGAAGTACATTTCCAAAACATGATCAATATGATAAACAAAAAAAAAGTATTTGTTGACATCCTTTATTTAACACTTTTAAGCTTGAGGACAATTCAGGATTTAAATCTAAAAGGACATATTACAAAAGTAATTGAATGCCAGTCAGACTGGCTCTCAATTAAAATGTTAAATGTTTGATTTATGAAGTGATTTTTGTATATTAGTATAAATAAGTGAGGAACTCATGAAGAGAAGATAAGCCTGTTGATATCTCTCCCCGAAATCACGTCACCATCTCACAAAAAAACGCAAAAAAACCCTCCTGGCCTTGTCGTGGTCTTTCATACAAGATCAATTAAGATGTTTTAGAATTTGGTCATTTTTAGTTAAAGCGCATATTTTTCATTTTTCATATGTCCAACTAGATTTTTAGACTGATTTTGCTGCTACTGAATTCATAAATTTAATCTGGATCAGTGTTTCAGCTAAAATGAAAATGTTTCAATCAGATTTGAGTGACTTGCTCATTATGTTGAACACAGTGGAGCTGAAAGATACAGAAGGGAACATTCTTTTCTCCAAAATATAATAAGCCTTTATTATGTCCAGTAACTTTGTCTGGTAGACCTTTCTAAGTGCTCACCAGACTGCAGACTTTCCCACTGAAATAACATGCACCATGACACTCGTCCTGAACAGTGTTTCATGCACAATGTGCAGTGATTTTATGCACAGCATGAAGTGCTTCATGCACATCACAAAATGCCATTCAAAGGCAAGGAACTGAGTGAAGTAATTTACAATGTTCAGATGGCCACTTTTGCCACACACTTGTACTGTTACTTACCCATAATCCTTTCCACTATGATAGTTATCTTGTAAGCATACCTGCTGTGCAAACTGACATGTTTTCACTTGCTCTGACCTCCCCCTAACTGTGATGTATGAAATCATGTCATGCTTAAGCACAACTGCACTATTATCTGTGAGGGAGGGCCAGGCCTTGGGGGAATTGACTGTCAGTGACACATTTTGCCCTGTCTTTTGTTTTCCCACAGCACGGTCTTTCTGATCCTCCTGTTCTCTCAGTATCTCAGCAAAGTCGATGTTCCAATGATTGCTTACAAAGATAAGAAGTGGAAGGTTTTCCAGTATCCTCTCTTCAAGCTCTTCTCTGTGAGTTGCCAACATTATCCAGGTCACGAAAAAAAACATCTGCCAATGAGTATCAGTATGCAAAATTGACTTTTGCAGTGACAATGGGGATCTTTAAGACATGTTTTTTTTGTGCTAGATAATCTTTTTATATTTGGCCGGCTGTGGCTTGGTGATAGAGTGGGTCGTCTACTAATCAGAAGGTCGGAAGTTCAATTCTGGCTTCCCTCCGCCCACATGTCAAAGTGTCCTTGGGCAAGACACTGAACCCCAAAATTCCAAGGGCTGTGCTTTCAGTGTGTGAGTGTGTGTGACTGATCAGTTAGTTTCTTTGTACTGATGAGCAGTTGGCACCTGCCATCAGTGTGTGAATGTGATATGTAGTGTGAAGCACTTTGAGTAGTCGGAAAGGCACTATAGAAGTACAGTCCGTTTACCATATTCAAAACAAGTACAACTAGATTTTTGACATAAGTATATCCCACTTACTTACACTTCCGGATTTTACAATGTAAGCATTCTTATCTTTATTCCTGAAGCTTCTGTGCAGATATTGTTGCTTTCTTCTTATATGCTAGTATAAATACTGTGTACAGGAACTGTTCAGTCACATTTGATCCACATAATCAACAACTTGTCAGAATCAGAGTCAGAATCAGAAATACTTTATTGATCCCTGAGGGGAAACTCTTTTGTTACAGCTAGAGGTTGTATGTACGGTATAATACAATGTAATAATATAAGCAACATGCAATAGTGCAATAATGAGTACTGTCAAGTTAAGTGTAGCTTATCAGATGATTATGAGACGGTGGATATTGCACAGTAGTAATAGAAGTATGAAGAAATATAAATAAATTAAACTGAAAACAGAGTATATTGAACCCGAGTATTAAACAGAGAATATTGCACAATTATTTCAAGTATTACAGTGATGTTAATGATCCAATGTCCAGTTTAATGACTTAGGGTCATGTGGACTGACACTTAGAGGGAGGAGCTAAAGAGTTTGATGGCCACAGGCAGGAATGACTTCCTGTGGTGCTTTTTGGGGGGATGAGTCTTCCACTGAAGGTGCTCCTTTGCTTGACCAGCACGTCATGGAGCGGGTGGGAGACACTGTCCAAGATGGCATGTAGTTTGGCCAGCATCCTCCTCTCTGACACCACTGACAGAGAGTCCAGCTCCACCCCCACAATGTCACTGGCCTTACGGATCAGTTTGTTGAGTCTGTTAGCGTCCGCTACCCTCAACCTGCTGCCCCAGCATGCAACAGCATACAGGATAGCACTGGCCACCACAGAATCGTAAAACATCTTCAGCATTGTCTGGCAGATGTTGAAGGACATCAGAAAATAGAGGCGGCTCTGGCCCTTCCTGTACAGAGCTTGAGTGTTCTTAGCCCAGTCCAGTTTATTGTCCATGTGTACTCCCAGGTACTTGTAATCCTGTACAATGTCCACACTGACCCCCTGGAAACCGGGGTCACTGGTGCCTTGGCCCTTCGTAGACACTTTGTTTTAAAGAAAATAGGTTTGTGAGAAAAAATATTTTGTTTGTTTGGTCTTTCACAGTAGGTAACATCCTCATGTCAGGAAGGCCTGCAACAGGAAATCCTACTTATGTTGAGTAGTTTTTATGTAGAGCTGACACCAAGAAATAACATTTTAGAAGTCTATACTATATAATAATTATCTTGTGAATCTTTATCTTGAGCAAAATGCTCACCCTTTTTCTTTTTTATTAACACCCAAATAGCAGTCAATGTGAGTGGGAAAAATAAATCCAAATGTATGAAAGAAATACAGGATTACGTTTTTTCTTATTTCTTTTCCGGGTTGAGAGTCTTTTCTGGGCTTGCGTTTGACTTGAACAAACACAACCTCAAGTCTTTTGTGGGATTATGTAAGCCCTTTTTCTAAGCTCTTCAACACATGTTCTTTTTAACATCTGCCCTGCTTCACATTCATGCATTTACATACCTTTCTAGTGTGAGAGCTGACAAGCACAACCACAATCCTCTTCTGGTTGATGGCAATCAGAAATCAGTGGATACATATGCTGCTTTGCATGCAAAGGTTATTTACACTATAACAAGCGATCCATATATTTTGCACTGAGGATTAATGGAAATTAACCTTTTTCCAATCACTCGATAATTAAAGGTATAAAAGTATGATAAAAACATAAAACTGAATGCAGAAGCTCCTTCAGAGAACTAAAGACCTTTGAGTCAGCTTGGCTTCAGGGTTCAGTCTTTGGAATGCTTTATCTATGGCAGCTCTACACATTTTGGCAGTATGACTCACATCTTGTAAAAGCCAGCAAAATTTAAAAATAAAAAAAATAAATAAAAAAACTAAGGTTTCTTGATCTTACAGTAGTTTGTATAGTTATTCATCAGTATTTATTGTCCATCATCAAATTGAGCCATACAAAGCATAAAATGTGGCACTTTTCAACGTGATGGAATGAAGCTGGGGATTATATCACAACATAGCCTACTGTATGAGATTACACTCCCATAAAGTTTTGCAGCTGTGTGCAATTTGCCATTGTTTTGCATCTGTTAAATGTTCATCTGCACTATTTCTATAGTGGTCCCAGTAATATTTGTTCTTAAGCTGTACTGACATAGCATACCACATGACATGGTTAAGCAACATTTGAGTCAAAAATTTGCATGAATGCAGTTGCAAGAACAATACTTTACACTCATATCTTAATGTTTTATTTGAAAGAGGACTTATTCTAATTATAATTATAACTATTCTGATTATCTATTAACTCCCCCTGCTCTTTCATTCATTTCTATATGTGGAATGTCTCTTTTTTTCTATGACTCACTCTGTATGGAGTGTTTTGTCAGAGTGAATGTTATTTGGGGTGCTTTAACTGTGCTCCCTCCTACTCTGCTTAATGCTGGGCTGTTACAGTGCGTAACCACCATCTCCGTTTCTCACAGCAGTAGGTTTTATGTTGTGTTACAGTTTTATTCCCTCATGGTGAATATCAGGTATTGTACTGTCTGTGCCATGTGTGCGCATATGATGTACTATGATGTGCTATTGCTTCACCTGGCTACAATCACTGCTGCCATGATCACTGGAAAGTCTGGACTTGAAACCCCTTATAAATGTGTTTTAATTACCACCAACTCTCTGAAGGTGCAAATAATTTTCACTCTAACTGCATGTGGCTATTAGCTCTGGTGTTGGTATGAATTGGACCTTTTTTGCAATGAGGCTCATTTGCATAGAAAGGGGCCAATTTTGTGCCAAATGTATGCACATTACCTAATTTAAATACATGCAAGTAGCACTGGGGCACCAAGATGCTTTTTACTTGGCAGTGTAGTTAGGGGTGCATTTCACCCTTTGGGGGTGCTTTGAGAATTACTTTCTTTTTGTCATATTTCTATTCATCATTAAGTGGCCATATAATGCATGGCATACTCTGGCACTTTGGATGTATAATTTGTAGTTTAAATATGACTCTTTTATGGATCTCACTCAATTTATCTTCCTCTTGGATCCTATAGGTGAAGGTGTCAAGATGACATCAAAGCAGAAATCAAGGAAATCTGAATAACACAGTTTTCATCACATGTTTTTTGCCCTCAAGCTACTGTTTGACTCACTTTGAAGAGCCCTGTATATAATAAAAGATTTCTTGTGCACAACTCTGCAGCCATGTAATCCCTACAAATGCAATCAGAAGTGCACACCAGTGCCCGTGCAGGCTCAAATCTAATGCAAGTGATAAACAGCACAGTAACAAAATTCATTATTAAATTTGATTGTGCTCATAATCCAGCGTCAAACATGGTTTTGGAAACATTATCATCTTCAGATACTTGAACATTTAAATGGTGCAGTAAAGGAGTTCCCTTGCAGAAACCTATGCTCCAGAAGATTTATTGGTTTTGAGATAGATTAGACTGTCATTGGCTTTTGATAAAAATCATATAACTGGCAGGTAATGTTAGCTATGTGGGCTATGTGAGACTAAGGATGTCACTTCAATTCAATTTTATTTATATAGCGCTTATTCAGCCATCCACCGCTGCCATTTGGGTTGAGGGGGTTTAGTCTTCAAAACATGCAGTGAATACTGCCTCGCCAAGCCTTAAGGCATTGCTTTAAATAATTTCAGTACTGTATGTTTTATATTGGATGAATTTCACTTTAAATGTACTGAGACACTCTGTATCTGATAACAAATTCTAGGCTTTGTTCGGGATGTGTGGCGCCTGGCTGGTCTGCTTCTTACTGACCATCTTTGACGTCTTTCCTTCAAAGTCTGATGAGTACGGTTTCTCAGCCAGGACCGACATCAGCCTAGATGCTGTGACAAACTCCCCTTGGTTCCATGTGCCTTACCCAGGTAAGTGCATAAATATCATACTTTAACACATACTGTCACAGATATACCAGGCCTCACCAGCCTGTAATCACCCACACCTGCTCCCAGTTACACTCCTGCTCTCCATTAGCCCCAATCACAGCCAGTACATAAGCACACCACTCAACTATGTGTCACGTTCAGATGTAGGACTCTACATGTCACTTGGTAATCTAGCTCTGTGCTTTCTCTGCTCCAGCAATCTTCAGTCTCCAGTGATTCCCCCGTCCTCCACGCTTCACTCGTTCCATACCCAATCTCTCTCTCTGGTTGTATTTTCAATAAAGTGCATTCTTGGTAATCCTGGTGTCCCCTGCCAGTCTGTACCGTAACACATACCTTTGATCCTCAATACCAAATTGGTCAAACCCTTAAACATTTGAATCTCATGGATATATTTCACCAAGCGTGATTTTAGTACTTTGCAACACACGATAGGTGGAATGACCCAATAGGTAGATTGGTATACTTATTTGCCAGCTCAGTTTTTTATTTTATATATAGTTTTACATATATTTGTGTGTGCGTGTGTATAATTTTAATTTTTTTTTAAAGATATATTTGTATATATGAGGGCTAAAGGCCTGCTAGTATAGTCCACTGATCCGTGTGTGCTACAGGCGGCAGAATAATGAATGTGCCGTCGCTGCGAGGAAAGTCTCGGTTTTCGTTCTGGCGCTTCTGAGAGCAGCCCATTTAAAAAAGAAGGTAAATTCTTCTTCCTGCCACATAACACCATCATCTAATACAAAACGTTCAGGTTTTGTATATATGTGTGTATGTATGTGTATATATATGTGTACGGGATGCATTTTACAATAAGTATGGTTAGTCAGTGCTGCCTGTAGCAGTTGTACCATTAAAGAACAATCTGTCACTTATTGCTGTAATAATTCTCAAAGTATCCTAACTGTCAAAAATCATTAGAAACTGCTGAATCTCTTGGAGCATATCAAAATGATCAACTTTGCTTTAACTGCTTAAGGTATATCTCCTGATATCTTAGTGTCTAAATTGGAATGTTGTTGATAGATCTATTAAATGACAAGAAGCCTCCTGACTGACTGAACAGTCAGTTGGCTATGACTTAAAGTGGCAAAAACTGGCAACAACTCGTGCAGGATTTACATGTGGAGCATGTGTTCCTTACTTTCAAGGAACATGTGCTGCATTAAGAATATTCTACGTTCTACAAACTGGACAAAACCAATTATAATAATAATTTTCAGTGGTGGAATGTAACTAAGTACATTTACTCAAGTACTGTACTTAAGTACAAATTCAAGTTACTTGAATTTGACTTAAGTATTTACATTTTATGCAACCTTTTACTTCTTCTCTACTACATGTCAGAGGGAAATATTGTACTCTTTACTACACTACATTTGTCTGACAGCTTTTGTCCTTAATGGATTGAGAAAATTCTCCTACTTCTTAAGCTAAATAAACAATTTAAAACTTCCTTGGATTCGGTGCAAAATGCATCGTCACAAAGCTGAAAACAGGGCTGTTTTTCTGAGCTCATGAAAAGTTGACTTTTTAGAGATACGTGGTTCTCACAGGACAGCGACGCTACATACATATGGTGATCTTATAGAATATGATGCCTTGTAACAATGATTTAGATATATCTCAAAAGATCTTGTTCTGCCAAATATTGAATGCATATGTCTGTCAAAAACAATCTATGGATTTGTGAAGTTTGGAAAAATCTTTGTCAGTGTTCTTTAAAGTAAATTTCAGATTGTACATTCACTCAGACCCTGTAATTCACATTTGAGCCAGAAAATAATCTACAATGATAACAGGAACAAATGTGCCAATGAAACAAGTAAACAAAACATTTTATATGATAGCAGCTCTCAACACGTTCCCTATTAGCAAAGTGGAAACATGTCTGCACACAATGTTTTTGACAGGACTTAATGTTATTCATTATGCATAAATGGTTATGAATGAATAAAAGATAAAAATCTGCTTGTTTCACTCTCTTCTTCTAAGATGAACCCAACCCTTCTTCCATGCATGACGTTTTTTTTTATGTTGAGGGTGGAAATCTTCAGCTGATTTGACAGAGGCTGTTAAATAATCTTATTTAGGATGTCTAGGACAAATAAGCTGAGATAAGGCAAAGCTGATGCATCTGCATTGTCATAATCAAATTTACAAACAAAACTAATGACTGATCTGCAAATTCTGCTCACTGCAGAACTTATATTGTAGGAGGGTTTATGAATATGAACCCATGTAAATGTGTGTCTAGGTGCAAACTTTATTGTCAAATATACTTAAGGTTAGATTAGAATAACTATATATTTTGTCATAAATGACATCTGTCATTATTAATAAACATGTGTTCATATGCATCCATATACTTATAACAGCAAATGAGAAAGTAAAATAAAATCAATACAGGCCAGTGTTATGCCCATATTCTTCACAGGAATGTATTTTGTTTGTCTCTGAGAGGCATGAAGAACCAACTCCCATATTAGACACACACAAGTTGTGACATTCAACATTCCCATTTATATCTCCTTTCTAGATAAGTTCAATTCCTGTATCAAAATCAGCATGTTGAAATAAACTTTGCATTCTTCCTATAACCTTAATTAAACATGTTATATCAATCAATGCACATTTGACTCTGAATTGCAAAGTTGGTTTCTTTTATTCCTTGTTCCCTTTATTGATGAAGTCCAGATATCAGTAGGAGAGGGAATTAGTGAGGGTCATAAATTGGCTTACTGTCACTTGAAACTGGTGAAACTGGTTTTAGAACAACTTCTGGAAGCGCTTAGTAACAACAGCATTTTTGAGAAATTTCAATCTGGATTTCTTAAGTTACATAGTACCGAAACAGCTATTCTAAGGGTTATAAATTACTTAATAATGGCTGCACACTTTGGACACTTATGTACTGGTGCTGCTTGACCTTAGTGCAGGATTCGACACCTTCGATCACGCTATGCTAATTAATAGACTTAAGGATTGGATGAGCGTTTCTGGAACGGCCCTGGAGTGGTTCTCCTATCTGTCAAATAGAAAATGATATGTCTCAGTTGATTCATTCATCTCTTGAAATTGACAACATGTGGCATACCTCAAGCATCAATTCTTGGACCAGTTCTCTTCTCTCTGTATATGCTACCATTAGCCAATATTATCTTAGGCCTGCTAGCTGTTCCAGAGTCCAGGTTAACCTCAGCTTTGGAACAGTCTTCCAGTTAGTATTCGATCTGCTGACACTGTTTCTGCTTTTAAATCCTGTCTTAAGGCACATTTTTACAGACTTGCCTTTTCGCCTGACAACTAGTCTTATTTGTTTACATAATACAGCTCTGTTGCGCAACCACCTGATTTTAATTTTATTTTAATAGTTTCTCTTGTTCTACCTTTTGGATGATTTATTTGTAAATTTCTTTTATACGGTATTTTAATTGTGTGCTTGTATTTTGCTGTTCTTCTGGGGTTTTTTTATATTTGTGATTGTTTTTAAGCAGTCTATGGAAAGCGCTTTGTGCCTCCAGCTTGAAAAGTGATATACAAATACAATTATTATTATTATTAAAACTGTTGTAAAAGAGTGCTTAACTACTCAGCAGCCAGTTGGTACATTCCATCCACCTTTTTTATGTGCATTATAATTTGTAGATAGAAAATCCTGAGTAGAAATTTAACTACTACTAATAAGTTTGTACAATTGGCTGAAGTGAAATGGTTTGCATATCAAATAAAGAGAAGCTTCTGCTTCTTCTACTGTAGATGAAGCATTCATGTCATATTGCCCCTCACCGTTACAGGCCTCCACTCCACCAGAGAGACCAAAAACTAAGCTTTAAAAGAGCAGGGGTGTTTGGTATGTACGTAACCACAACAACCCTGTATCAAGTCCAGATGCAGAATCTTTTAGCATTTTACCCCTCATATTAAATGGAAAGCAACAATGCAGTGCCATTGTGTATCAGTTACTGATGCTCAATAAATTATGTAATCATGTCACGTATCTTGAATTAATTTACATATTCTTTTTAAATTTAAAATGGAATCCAGCTAAAAACATTGTTAAACTTTGTTGCGTAAACGTTGACGAATTTGTATCATTTTTACCAAAACACACGTGCCCAAGACAACTAGCAGGAATCACTCATGCAGCAACAAGGCCATGATCCCTCAACAGCTTTATTTGAGCCAGAAGCATTGCCAGGGATTTTTAATCCGTGCTTGTGATACCTATGTGCCAAACTTTGACCATTTTGTTAAATAAATCATTATACTGATTCCATTTCAATTTATTTCTAATGAATACCCATGATGTTTGGACACCTCAACTAGCTGAACAGGTTAACCATGTATAACGGTAGACTGTGTAAATGAAAATTTCCTCTAAACTTAAAACGCATTTCTTTACTTTGGGCTGAGGGCCATATGTGAGTCCTACGGACATGTCAAGAACTGAACCTCAGCAATAATCACATTTTTTATCAGATAATTTTGTTCATCATTGTTGAGTTAATAGCACCAGAAAGAGCGCACAGCGTGGTGGAGAGTTACAATAGGATAAGTGAGCCAGCATCCCACATTCACCTGTTGATTTATTTGTGTGAGGAATTCTATAATCCAGAAAATAAGGTTTCTGCTGGGACTGCTGGGATGAGTTCACTGGATCCTGTCAAATGTTTTTATAACAGATTGAGTAAAGTTTGCATGGCTTCATGTAAACCTTAGGTCTGGCAGATTTTGTGTACCACTGCTTGTCTATAAATCTCTCAATGGTTTAGGAGCAAAACACATATTTGAATTTTAACATATGAACTCAGGTCATCTGGGAGCAGTCTGCTAGCTTTTCTCTGAGTCAAAACAAAATATGGAACATTCCATTATTGTGCCACACAGAGCTGGAAAACCTCTAAAAGATCTAAAATAATGTACAATGCAGAAAACACAGTCTTTAAATGTAAAGTTGTATGCCTGTGTAAACTAAGTATGCCTACTCTGTAACCACAGGTCAATGGGGTGCGCCCACAGTGAGTGTGTCATCAGTGTTGGGTATGATGGCAGGCGTTTTGGCGTCTACCATGGAATCAATCGGTGACTACTATGCATGTGCTCGCTTGTCTGGCGCCCCTCCTCCACCGACTCACGCTATAAACCGAGGTATCGCCGTGGAGGGCATTGGCTGCATCCTGGCTGCACTGTGGGGAACTGGAAACGGCACCACCTCCTACAGCCAGAACATCGCTGCACTTGGAATTACCAAGGTACATGTCACAATTGACTCCTCTTGTGTTTTGGCAGCATTAATTGATCTTGTTGGCCATTTGAGGGCATAAGAACTCTGTGAAAGGCTGGCAAACCAACAGTCTTGACATCACCTTATTAAGTTCATAGCTAACATTTTAGTAAATAATTGGGTATTTACGCATCATGTAGACAAGCTATTAGCCTTTCTTTTGAATTGTGTCTCTGCCAACCTGATGAATGTAAGTCCAATATTCACTCTCCTTTCAGCTCTGTTTTTTGTCTCCACCAATTCCTGAGAAAAATATCTGGCTCTTTAGGTGCAAGCTATTCCACTTTCTTCACAAGCTAGTTGCTAACTTTGTCTGCCATTTGAAGCTGGGCAGGTAGAGCACAGTGGGTTTCTCAGATCTCATTTTCTTAAAACAGCTGCCTGCTGCTGCTGGAAATGGTGTTGATGATGAGCACTGACAACCATAATGTAAATGTTAAATAAATCCAAAACAATGAGTTAAAAGAGGCTAAATTCTTCATAAAGCTATAGAGTTAGTGATAAATTTCTATGAGTTTGTACTTACGATTGACACCTTTCACATTACTCACGGTGATTTAAGTCATTGACAATATACAGTAAAAAATATATTTTTATTAGTGCAGCTTCAAACATCTCTTTTTGTAGGATTTTAAAATCCCTTTCTTCGGCATCATCTGGTGGTAATAAATAAGTATGACTGTGGCAAATAGAATTTAGATGAATGAGCTGAAGGCAATACATAGATTTTTTTCATTTTTCTACAGACAAAACCATATGCCATCAGAATAATTTGAAAGTTGGTATAATGATACTAATTTTTACACTACCTTTAACATGCACAGTGTAAACTGGCTATAAGCCTCTTATTTATTTATTTTATTTTACATGTATCCAAACCTAATGCTGCCAATGCCAGATTCTGCCTATTTGCTTTTGGTTCTTTTGAGAACAGGAACAATTTACTGTATCTTGACAGACAAATGCTTGTCCCTTATTGCCTGTGTCAGTGAAGACCTTTTTAGGCGTAGGAGAGCGTTGTGATGGTTAACTGCCCCTCGGCACTTCCCCTCAGAAGAATCCCCGCTGGTGTCTTTAATTAGGTTACAATGAAAACTCAAGTGGACTTGTGAACTCAACCTTTCAAGGGCCGAGTGAGAGGCACGCAAGGGTCACATCCTACCAAGAATGCTTTGTGATCTTCTATTATCAGTTCCTCTGCACTTTGCCAATCAAATGATAAGAGATTGTAAATGAATGCAACATCTGTACAGGTTTAGATAGTAGGTACAATTTTATTCCTCATTTTCTGAGTAGCACTAAATAATAATAAATTATTCTAAATTCTTTGGCCTGTTTGAGGGTAACTATGTTTGTCATGTTAATTCCAGACTGACTTGACAAGTCTAGGTATAGTGGTTTTTGATCTGAAACTAGTCCAATGTGGTCTAGATGTGAAAAAAATCAGTAAAACCACCCTTTTTTCATTTTCACAAATAGAATAAAGGTTTCACAAATCTGAAATCTGTGTCATAAAGAGTCTCTGGCTTCTCTAGGATAATCTAGTCCAGATTTAACAAGTCTAGGTATAGTGAGTTTTGATTTGAATCTGATCCAGTGTAGTCTAGATGTGAAAAAAGCAGTTAAGTTGGGTTTTTTTTCATTTTCACAAACAGAATAAAAGTTTCATGAATCTGAAACTATGTTTTAAAGAATCTTTAGCCTCTCTAGGATAATCTAGTACCGATTTGACAGGTCCAGGTATAGTGAACCTGGTCCAATGTGGTCTAATTGTGAAAAATAATAATAGGTTTCACAAATTTAAAAGTGAGTTTCAGAAAGCATTAAGGCATACCAAAGATGCTCCCACAATGTCTAACAGGCTTTCACAACAGTAAGAGGTGCAAAGAAGCAGAGGGTCGGTCGCTCAGTATTGTAAGTGAAGTTTCCCTTAACTTTCCCCTTAACTGCGGAATCGGAAGCTAACTTCAATGTTGTGACTGAGCCATAGTGTGTCAGGTTGATATACTATAAGTCTGTCTAAACTAACAGCCTGTCTTTGAGCAGCACTGCTCCCCCTGCAGATAAAAGCCTATGCGACTGCTGAATGTTTTGTGGGCTCTGCAGGCTTGACCTGAGCATTCTTTTTCTGAGGCCTCATTCTCTGTTGTCTCATGTTTACATCCAACTCAAAATCATCACCAATGAGATTGATAGTTTCCTTATTAAAACTTGTGTGCTTTTAGAGGTTTTTTCCCATGCAGTGTCCTGGTAAAAAATATAGCTGTCATGGTGAGAATGACCGCTTAACCCATCTTGTATCCACTGGATAACAAGTGCCTGTGCTAATTTCATGCCAGGTTGGCAGCAGATTGGTCCTCCAGACGACCGGCATTCTGATGATGGTCTTGGGGATCTTTGGGAAATTTGGAGCAGTTTTTATCACCATCCCAGACCCGGTCATTGGAGGCATGTTCCTCGTTATGTTTGGAATGATCGCAGCAGTGGGGATATCCAACCTCCAGGTAAACATTCTAACTTACTATTTGGTGGACAGCAAAGCCCCCTCCTTGGGCCCGTCCCAAGACCCTGAGTCACAAAGAGAGCCAAAGTCCCACCAGACAGTGCATTTTTCCCATAAGGACTATATTTAATCACTCGTGAAAGATGAATCATGATACCAGGATTTTGTGCACATATTCCAATGATTATGTTGTATGCATTTAACAACTACAGGTCCCTTGAGTCTTTGTCATAGGTGTCAAAACCTCATGGGAGCTAAAGTATAGTATATATACAAAATAATTGTTTGCAATGACAAAGTGCTCATATTTAGCATAGAATATGGACAGAAAACCCCAGTATAACTTTAAAGTTTTTCAGAAAGACCTGGGGCGGAGCTAGACTCTCAGCACAGAGGGGGTGGGGCATTCTTGATGGGCTCTTCTGATAGTCATTTTAAAATTCACAACTGTAAAATAGATGACATATCCAATCCTGTTCATAAACACAAATTGTCACTTATTGAGCCAAGCAAGCCTATGTCCAAGAATTTAATTTTTAAAAAAAATGTAATTAATCAGTCAGAGAACATTTATAGACAGGGTTGCCCTCAATCTGGCCTGTGTTGACCTGTCATGACCAAATAAATGTGAATCATGGACCCAAATAGAAATCAGGTCTTTTTGAGTTTCCAGGTTATTTCTAATCACATTTTAGTGAAGTTCCAAAACAGAGATGGCAGCCAGCTTAAGCAGAACAACAAAACAAAGTCTCTCTCTCTCTCTTTTTCTCTCTCCCAAGTATGTGGACCTTAACTCGTCCCGTAACCTCCTCATTCTCGGCTTCTCTACCTTCAGCGGTCTTGTTTTACCTACCTGGTTTCACTCCAATCCCAGCATCATTGACACAGGTGATTTTCACACACACACACACGCACACACACACACACACACTGACTCATTCCCTTAAACTGGGAACAACCCTTAAGATTATTAAAAAATCTACCCATAATGACTATTTCCACCAACATACACAAATGTATTTAGTCTTGACAGTCAGAAGGAGAATAAGTGAACGACAAGGATCTAGTGGACAGGTAGAATATTATTAGTTACATTAACCCCCCAGATCCCGCCAGAACACCAAGTCTCCATTAAAAATTGTGTTGCTGCTTTTTTGTAATGTGATTTGGCAAGAAAAGGTGAAGGAAAAATGCAAAATTGTGATATTGGATTTTTCAGAATGTTGTTATACACTACACCTACTATACCCAGGTTTGCTATTAGTATTTTTTTTTGCTACATAATGTCAACAGACCCAGTCAGATGGCTAACGAATAAGGGCAACTCACACCGGTAGCAAATGGCACATGTCAAAACACCCATTGTTTTTTATATAAGCATGCACACCACGCTGATGCATATTAACTTATACACGGCACTGGTTTATTTCCCAGCATCAATGTGTGTCAACTCTTCAGAAAAGCAGCGATTTTATCACATTTGCTCCCCAGATTAGTACATCCCAGCTACTGTACAGTACCTTTACTACTTCTTCTTGTGTACCTGCATCGGTGTGAGTTATACTTTAGAATCCTCAAGACCACACACACTGTGTGATTTTATCTGGTGACTGTCAAGATCCAGACTGTAACAGACTCATGATGCCTAAATAATATTTATAATGGGCCCAACACTCATGATTTGCTGCCCCACCTTTACACACACATAATCATTTTTGTGTTGATGTGCTTTTATTTTGTGTAAAACATTTTGTGGAAATACTTTTTATTGAAGCAACTGAAAAATGTTGGGTCTGACTATCTTGTTTGTTCTTAAAAAAGCAAACATAGAATCAGTAAACAATGCCAGACATTGACACATCCAGGCTGTTAATCCTTATCAGAGGAGTGATATGGTCCTCTGACAGTGAGTAGGAAGCTGTGTGCTCCTACTGCTCCACTTAAAGATTATCCTTGAAAAGATGGCAGCAGTTCTGCCAGCCTAAGCTCCTAAAGCCAAGGTGTTCCCAAATCCCAAAGGCCCAGATGGCAAACACTTGGTTACCGTTAGTCTTTAGCCTAGATTTGAAAGTGGCAAGGAGAGCATTTTTAATTGTCTTACTTGAAGCTGAACTCTGAAATAGTTTTTATTATTATTTTTTTACTCTAAATAGGCAATTTAAGGATAGAAATGTCAGTCAGTGTTATCTCAGTTGGTCAGGTAGTCAGACCACATGGGTCCACTTGGGTGTGTGAGGATGTTCAGCCTGTAAGAGGCACTGGTAGGGCATTGACACTCTTAATCTTGGTTCTTTACACATTCACACTTTGCTTGGTATCACTGAGGGTGTCATATTTATTTAAAGTTTAATAATGTGGGTGTTTTCAGTGCCTTTGAGAGTGTGACTGTACAGGCACCAGGGATGTGCAAATTGTTGGTGATTGTCAAAAAGGGAATGGACACATTAAAAACGCACAAGCAGGATGATGTGTCATAATTTTTTTTTTATCATATAAGCAATGCCCACTCATTTTTAGACTGGGTTTCATTTTTAATGTTATATTATTCCTGCTTACTAGGGCATATTGATTACAGATATTATTGATTGACTTTCAAGAATTCTTTAATCAGTCTATTTTGAAAATAATTCTTAATTTTTGAGTGTAGAAAAATGTTGATGAAAAACAATATGAAAATACATTTATTTTGTTTTTGACTGACAATTGCCCTGCTACTGCCTGAATAGTTGTAATGTGGTAAACCCATCTGCTATGTGACATAAATTGTAAAAGGTTTTATTATTTGTGAACTCCATTTGTAATCTGGCAGCTCTGGAAAAAGGTTCAAGGAAGAGATATAGGGTACTCGGGTGACAGAGGGCAAAATTCTCACACATCACCACCTGGATTTAAAGCAACATTATGCAACTACTTTACCTTAAAATAACAGCTTCAAAATAATTTGTATGGTACACTTACTTGTAATAGGGAGAATGAAGTCTCTTTCATTCCCACTCCACGCCCCGAACGCCTGTTCTTGCACTATGTAACTTAGGTTGAGCAGGTACAATCTCCCGCAAGAAGTGCATAACGCTTTACAGCACTATGTCACACACCACCAACTATGGGTCTTTAGCTAGCTATAAGAAAAAGCTAGCTTGGTATTCTCAGTACAGACATCATGGCAGGGGCAAAGAGGCCGATGGGGACGTTGATGGAGAAAGCTAAGAAGGGAAAAAGAGAGAGTGACCGAGCAGGAGGCCGGACAAGAGTAAATCTCGGACTGGCTTTTAGTTGTTGGCGTGAGCTTCGCAAAATAAAAGGCTGCAAGACAGACTCTGAGCTGGCCTTTTTGCTGTTGGACTAGAAAGTAGCAGTCTTGTGTTGTTGTACTTGCTTGATGTTTGGCTATGTTAGCAAAGTTGTCAACTCGCCAGTTTTTGATCATAAGCCAAGTCAGCCAATTTCAACAGAGGTTTAGCGAGGCACGAGTTGTATTTATGACAGTGGTGTAAAGTGAATTGCACTCTGAAACTGTAGGGGCGCCAAGTTGCAAAAAAAACCCAGTTCTTGCATAATAGAGCTTTAATCTGGGTTTAATATGGGTTTACTGGTACCTCTGGGTTGGTTGGGTTTTCCAGTGTACAGAAATGGCAGAGGTATTTGGTGAAAAGCCAGTGGATTATGTCTTTGTCACTTAGTACCACTACTGGTTGGTTGGGTAGCTAGAGGAAACCAGTAGCAAATTGGGAAAACCAAACTGTGGAGAAAATATAGACAAGTAAGTTAAGTATTGTTTTTAAAGACAGGAAATTCTCCACTTTACATTAAATAAACATAATACACACATGAACTCATACATATACAAACATACATGTCACAGGTAGAACCCAATTATGCTAATCCAGCCATGAAACATTAATCCAACAGATGAAATTAGATCATGTGGAGTTTTTACAAAATGTCTGGTCAATCAGAGATTTTAGAACCAATCAGAGATCAATCACAGCGCTGTCGGCTGTGCTGTGTCTTTGTGGCCACGTCCCATGAAGTGCCATCAAAAGAGCAATCCTCAAGATTAAACAGCTCTTCTCTGCAGACATAAGACCTTGATTCCGTGAGTCATGTGATGCGAGTGTCTCTCAGGAAAGTGCTAATCCAGAGTTCAACACTGGGCATGAGGGTTTGTCTGGTTTTCTCAGGTCTAGGCTGCTTACTTCTCAATCCTCTTGGCAAACTGCCATGTCACTGGCTGTAATCTGCCCAGGTCAGATACAGCATTCTTGCTCCGAGTTTTTCCCCTGCCTCAACACTCAGCTCATAGCTGAGTCTGTCAGTGAGGCCTGTCAGTGCTCTTTGTAAACAAACTGCTACTCATCCAGACATCTTTAGATGTACAGGCTGTGGGACTTAAAATCAACTCAGCCGGGTGCCTTGAACTTTTGACCGCTGCCTCTTTGGGCAGGAAATGTGTGTGTGTGCCTGCGTGTGTGTGTGTGTTGGGATTGGTTCTTTGAAGAGTGAGTTCAGAGTCAAACTACGTCAATGCTGTTTGCAATTCTTGATTCAATTCGATACACATTCATTAGGCAGTTTATTGCCTGAGCCGCATTATGAAAGCAAGGCATCAACATGCGGGCATCCACATATTCAATGGCGCCCTGTATTCACCCATGTGCTGGTGGTTACACATGCCACATGAAAGGTCAACTCTGACTAGCCATGCACATCCATCTCTTCTTCTTTTATTTTATTATTGTTCAATTTGTGCATTTACAGACAAGGTGTTGCCACTCCAAAACAAACACAAGGTGTATATTGTACATCCATCACTGAGATTTCTGCCGCCACCCCAATACAATGGAGGTGGATGGAATTTTGTTTGTGGTGCTTACAGAACTGAAAAATGATATTTAAGAATTCCGCTCCAATGAAAACTGTGAAATCACAGTGAAATCTGTAGATTATCCAGAGTGAGTGTTAAAAAAGGCATTAAAAAATTCAAGGGGCATTGGTGGGGGCGTGTTGCTTCAGGTATAATCTCTATAAACAGATATCTTTAGGTTATAGAGGTAACCCCCGGTAAACCCCCCGGACATAATGTGGGGATTTGCAGAAATTCCATTCTCCTCCTCCATCCTATCTCAGAGACAGATATCTCAAAAGCTCAGCACATAAAACCAAAAACTAAAACGATCTTCATGGCTAGATATCATTTGGACTAAGTCAGAAAATATTGTATTTCTTTCTGTGAATTGGGTGAACTGATACTTTAACTTCCTATATGTTTTGAAAAACTATATTTGCACTAAATCTTTGCTTCATGAATATGTCATCTTAAGAAATGTTTCACACATTTTGATTTCTGAAGTAATAGAAAAGGTCTTATGCTTACCAATATACATCTGAAAATGAAAATGTCATTTTTGGACACGTGGAGGGAATTAAAATGATATGGCTCAGAGGGTTCAACACACAGAGATATGGGTTGTCCAAGAAAGCCAGCAAGCAGGTATGAGATCCATCCAAAAGATGGATCAGGGCTGGACCGTGTATGGGTTGGCTAGGATTTGCTGCCAGGCCCCAGTTGCTGTTGGTTTCGGTTTGAGGGAGCTTGTATTTCTTTCAGTTTTAATAGGCAGAACTTAAACCTGACCTCTGTGTGGAGGAGGAAAGGGCAAAGAGAATCTCCCTACAAGATTAAAGTCACGTTGTTATTTTCAAGCTAATAATGGGTAACACATTTTTTCTCTTCTCTGTTTGAAGGAATAAAAGAGCTAGACCAAGTGATTGTAGTGCTCTTCACCACACACATGTTCATCGGAGGATTCTTTGGGTTTATCCTGGACAACACCATTCCAGGTATGACAAAATACTTATTTTATCTAATTATCAAAGACCTATTATCAAACAAGCCATAGCATCACTATCAGCTAACCTTGTCTTTTCTTTTTCAGGCACTGAAAAAGAGCGGGGCATCAAGAGCTGGCAGGACAAGGTGCAAGGGGAAGGTAAAAACATGTGTGACCAGTCATGCTATGAAATCCCTTTCTGCAAGAGTGTTTTGAAGCGGTTTAGATGTTTCCAGTACCTGCCCTTCCTCCCTTCTTACAAGACCAACCAACAGGGGACATCCAAGTAACTTATAGTTGCTGATGCTGGCCCTATAAAACCAAACAGTCTTTGGTGAGCATTGAAAAAAGAAAGTAAAACGAGGAAATTGCATCAAAATGTACTTCTATTCTCACTTAAGCATTGTTGGCACAAAAGTGAACAAGACATTATGTTGTTTAATTTCCTCTACATTATTTTTGTTGATATAAAACCTCACTGTCTTAACCACTGAGCCACTTTGACGTCTTTCTGCTCCAGTTTCCTCCCACAGTTCAAAAACATGAATGTTTGTTCATTGGATAAAACAAAATCGAAACCCTAAAATGTTTAATCTTTAAAACAAATATAACTGGTTACTGTTTGCCTTGCCTTGCCTGGGTAGTGCACATGGCACCTTTATGCAGCCTGCAGTTGACTAGCTGTGGCTTTAACCTTCAGTGTGTGTCTGAAACCGCCATTCAGACTGGACTGCCACTGCAGACATAAGGGTGCTGATGTGGGACTGGTCTGGGCCTCTCTACAATGAGTAACATACAACTCTGAGGGAATAAAAAATATAACAATCCACAGTGACTGAGGTTCTGTTGACTAAATAATAAATACTCTAAATGTTATAACGTTAAGTTAAATTACTGTGTCCTTAAATATAGTAAAACACTTATTTAAACTTTTTATTGAATTTATAGAATAAAGTTGAGCTGCTGTGTCTCCTTACAGTTGGAATTCAACAAAATAAACCCCATTTCTAGGTTAATAAAACATTTGCAGAGCCTGAACAAGCAACGAGCAGCATGATACACTTAAGAAGAATCATCAGTCCGCATGAAGAGCTTGCAAAGACATTAATTACACACTCCTTTATTTGTGAAAGAGATTTTTGAAGAACATTTTGTCAGTTTAATTTTTTTTAACATCTCTTGGGTATGCAAAGCTTTCTGAGACTTTCTGCATGCACCAACTCTTTGCATTACCCATGTTTCAAAATGCCCCTCGTCTTTTTTGGACAACAGCCGAGTGACTTTGATGTAGAAATACATTTATGTAGGCTATGCTCAATAAACAAAGTCAGAAAAACACTGGTGTAAAGACTGAGTCAGTATGCAATTATGTGTGTCATGAAGCTGCTCTGAAGCCACTGTTCAGGTGTTACAAATGTGTTGTAACCCATAAATTTTCAGTAGGATCATTACTACCTCATCAAGAATAGTAACTTACAGAAACAGATAATTAATGTAAGGCTTTTTCATAAAAAAAAACATTATAATATGTCTTTAAAAGAGCTGTTTTTATTAACCTTATTAAGGTTACTGCTTTATATATTTCATTTTGTGTTTTGTCACTGTATAGAAGTAAATTTAAAATCTTTTAATATAATGCTTTTACATTTAAGAATATACTGTATATGTAATTTTACTAATTTTTGTAATACAATGTTGAATGACAATAAAAGATTGTTGTTAAATAGATTCTTAAGTTAAAGACTTTTATTATCTTTCTCAAACTTATTTCAACCTGAGATATTAGATTTAGATTAGATTTGGGTTGTTTTTATCTCCACAGGTTTCTAATTCAATTCACATGATTGTTTTGTTGAGTGAGTGAGTGAGTGTGTATGTGTGTGTGTGTGTGTGCGCATTCACTCTTTCATTTGAGAATGAAAACTACAAGCAAGTCACAAAAGCAGTGAAATCAACTACGGGGTGAAGGATGGTCAGTTGAACATTTCTCTTTAGGTATGAAATTGAGGGAATTTGTTCCCTTGCAAATATAATGAAAAAATGAAATACTTGGTACTCCATTGGGTTTGAATCTAAAAAAAATTGCGACCACTTGGGATGCTGTGAGAGTGAACCAAAATAGTAAAGTTGCGGGCCTGACAGCTTAACAGTGAGCTGAAACTCACTATAAAGCTCTATAATCTCCACTCTGAACTGCAGAGTAGATTTATTCTTTGTATGTTCATCACTACAAGCGATGCTTCTCACATCAGACATTGTCCTTTGATATGATGTTATTATTAAAATATAACATAATACAGAACAACAGAACTTTATGTGATGTGACTGTGTCTTTGTGCGGCTGAGTTCAAAGCAGTTTTGTAGATGGAAGTACTTTTGTAGCCTGGGGCAGCTGAGTAGCATGGTGGAGTGGGTGGAGTTGATTTCTCTCAACAACCATCATGTTCATCTCAGTTTACCTGAACTCCTACGTTATTGTATAGGTGAGCACATCTCCCTGCTTAGCACCCAACACACCCAGTGAAATCATTAATCTGCGAGATACACAGACAAATTGTGGTAATTATGTCATTATCATTTTAATAACATTATTACACTTGTTAAATCTGATGACGGATGTACTGTTGAAGCACCATGAATAAGTGCTGAGTGAATGAAGTGAGTGTGTAAACAGAAATATTTGTTTTTTCATCCCAGTCTGTAAATCACAATGATAAAACCAAGACTATTAATATTAGCATCACTCCAGACTGTAAATTGCTCTCTCATTCTTCTGTGTTCAACTTTTAAGCACAATAAGCTGATATTGATCAGATATCAGCATCCTGACACCTAAATGCCCTCACAGCTTGGGATCATTTTCTATAGTGGGTATAATTTCACTCTCATCCCAACAAGCTGCAGCATAGTTATCTTGGCGCAGGACCAGTTGGATATTCAGGCGTTTCTGTGTGGTTACTTGGTACCACCCTAGTTCAAATGACATTGTTCTGATTTCCACTTAAAATTTAACAAAATAAAAAGGTTTAAACACTCTAGAATTCACCCCAATTGTGGTGAAGAGAATGCTTTTGAAGACTTACATTAAGGCAAGACCCAACGCTGCTAAAGGAACAAACTATTGCACCACAGCTTTCTGAGGTCAGACAGCCTGCATATTATCTGAGGGGTCATCATACCATCAGTTACTGTGGATGGGTGTGAATGGGGGTAGGGTTTTGTTGCTTTTAATGATGATTGGCACAATTTAAGATCAATTATATCAAAGGTGGATTGTTATAAAAATTGATATTATATCAGAAGATACTTTAGGCTATGTCTACTCAATTGTCTACTTTCTCTCCTTTGGGCTGCTTCTGTCTGGTGAATGCTGGGGACTTGTGATAGCATGTTAAGAGCTAACAACAATAATTGCAAAGCATTTTCTATTTGAAAACAGGCTTTGAAGGATTCTTCTGTGGATGATTGAGAATTTTTTATTTTTAATGAGTAAGAAAATGTGACGTAACGTAACGTAGAAATTTGATTTTGAGCAGTGGCTACTTGCCGCACAGCATTTTATCCTGTTTTACAGTTCAGATAGTGGCTGAGGAAAAGGTTAACTGGGTTAACAGAAATGTTACGATTAGGCTTCTAGTAGTAAATGTTAATGTGAGGTTTAGGCAATGGAGCTAAGAGACCCTCACAGATTAAAGTATATAAGTATGTAATAAACAGGAGTCTATATGTGTGTGGGTTTGTACATGGATGCAAGAGTACGTCCACGTTTTGGCATTTCCAAATTCTTTTCTTCAAAAACAAGCTTTGAAGTTTGACTGATGTTTTGTCTTGCTCTTCATTTGTCACTGATAATGACAATCTTGAAATCTCTTCCTTTCTTGGGATTTGGGTCTGTAGTATATCCAACAGTACAGATTTGCCTCTCAGGTGCCTTTTCTCGTATAGATATTTTGGGTGATTAAAGGGTCTCTGCAGTCTTCCGTCTCCTGTTCAGGTACATCATTTTGTAACAAAGGTCATAGGTTTAATCCCCTGTGGTGTTTACTGTCTATCTGTAAGTGCCATGTGCCTTTATAGAATGAAGACAAACTTTGGAAGGAACAATGCAAAACATTGATATTTCCAGACTTTATGCTAAGCAAGTGTTTTGGAATAGCAGCAACTAAGAGTTTTTATTTGCAGAGTGGCTCATGTTAAGGAGTGTCACTTTGAAGCTTTATTGCGTTCTAAATTACATATAATTGAGTTTGCTGCCAAACATGTGCACTGGATTGTTATGTTCACTTACAATATGAAATGTACATGGAAGCGTACCATATGTGATAGCCATGTGGCTGGGACAAGTGCCAAGTTTAACATCAAGACCATCACCCGGTCATGGAACAGGCCAGTTGCACAGATTTGTATTTAATATGGTTGTCTAGCCTTGCAACTTGGTTGGCACACTTGTAACAGGATTACTATAATCAGGATTGAGTTGTATCGACAGATGTGTGTTCATTAAGTGAAGAGGCACCTTTAGCCACAATGTTCTGAACATGAGGTATTAGAGAAAGTCTGTCAGGGCTTTACGTGCCCTGGGTTTAATCATCTGCTGGAAACGTGACTTATCTTGGACGCGTGCCACCTCTGAGCTGAAGATTTTGGATTTATGGATGGATAAGTAAAAGGTGTCAACTACTAAACTAAGCCTGTCAACTCCAGGCATAGAATCTAATCAATACTAATTAAGAAAATCAGCTTAATTTGTTTCATTCAGTGCTATTAATAGTAACCATGACAAAAACTAATTTTAATTTTAGGAATACTCCCTACTCATTACAAGAAAAAGTAGAACATTTTAAATCCCAAATCTGTATAAACATTTATACAGTTATGCAGTTAGACTGCTAGATTTTGTTATAGAACTCAAAAGCACCCCAGATTTTAAATTTCTCTGCTGGTAGATGTTTTGAAACATAACACAGTTCACATTTGACTTTCAAAACAGATACAGTGAGCTGGGAGAGTAAAACAAATTCATCTCCAATTGTAACCAAGACCAACAGATCATGGATCAGACCAAAAAATGGTTCAGGTTTCCTCTTAAGCTACTTTAGAGAGCTTTACTCCAAGGTACACCATAATGAATTAGTTCAGAAGACTGTAATCTGTTATTTATTAATTGGGTCATGATGATACCGGAAAGTCTCCAAGTTGGTCAGTATCAAAAAGGTTATGGACCTTTTTGGGAAGCTGTGTTCACTTTCTGATTTACACTGGAAATGTATTAGCGCTCACTGTCCTGCACTTTGTCCTACTAATTTACTGAAATACTTTTAGAGCTGGCTGGTTTCACTCCCACCAAAGTTAAAGTATACTCAAGGTTATTTTGTGGTAAGTATACAACGAAGTGGACTACATTTGTGTTAGATTTAAACATACTAATTTGTATAATAAATCAGGTGTTTCCTAAATGTTATATTTATTTATTTATTTTACATATGCATTTTCAAGTAACTATACTTTCCAATATGTATATAATTGTGTATATTAAAAAGAATAACATGAAATATCTGTATGATGTGTGCATAGTCTGCTTTTGTTTTACAGCACTGTGTAACCAACCCTGACTCCTACAAATTACATTCATATGGAACTAGTTTGCATTGTCTAAAACCTTTATGGGGGAAATGTAATGAAATTCGGATTACGTTTACTGGCAACATTTTGTTCCAATGCAGGAAAGTAGCATGATTTTCTTAGAGCACAGGTCATAGGGAGAGGTCAGGGTCGATGTGTCATGCATCTGACTTTTTCAATACTTACCAATCTTTCCCTAACTTCATCCGAGTGTTTTAGTTTACTGACCTTAACCATTATAAAATTACACTGCCCTTACCTTGACAATGTTTCGATTACCTTAAAGTTCCACTAAATAATAATTTTGTTAGGTTGATAAAAAAAAAAAAGAATAGGTTTCCTTGAGAACATAAGAGTCAATGCTATTTAGTTGCAGGTGAACATTTATAGAAGTTTAACTTTACTGGAAACATGACCACATCCTGTAATTTTGCGATGGTTAAAATGCTGTCCCGAATGATAGTTAAATTAACGAGAACCATAGTGAATAAGTGTCACACTTTGACCCTTTTTGTTTTGCTGAGAGAACTTGTCTCAGATTTTTCCTTTTCCATATCACAGCAGTGTGTTACTTTGTTAACTAATTGTTGCTGGGCCTCGAAAACACCGACAGTGTATTTCAAAAGAAATGTCATCTTTGGTAATGTTCACCATCATAAAAGCAAACAGCACTATGGTTACACAGACACCTGGAGATAAACCATGCGAGAGAAACCCTGAGCTGATGCCAATGTGTAAGGAGTACAGGAAAGGAGTGACCTATTCTCAAGAACACTCTTTCCTTGATAAGAAATAACAAATTGTTGTTGCATGTTCAGTTTGTTATAGGTGATACTACTAAGCCAACCAGTATGATGTTGGATGAAAGAAAACATTAGCATGCCTCTGCGTTGCAGGGAGTGTATCCTCACAAGCAGATTACTGGAGAATTTCACAATAGCATTTCCAACCATGACACATGTGCAGATAAGATACCATCTTGTTTTTAGTGGTCAATTGTAGCTTTTTCTTCAAATTTTATTCTTAATATTACCTTACTACATATGGAGCAAATGGCATGTATTTTATTTTAAGAGCTGTATCCTTTGAAGGGTCTGTAGAAATAAATTACATAACATTTGTCAAGATCAAATTATAGGCTACATGATATACACACACAAATGTTTAAATATGCATAAGTGCATATATTTTAGATCAATTTGCTCTCACATTTCATAAAGAAAAAGGTCACCACGCACCCACCAGTTAGTGCACAGTCTAAGGACCCAAATGCAGAACACAAGGAAGCGGTATTTTGATGAGGTAGGGACAGTTTTTATTATATACTGCAAGCAAACACTGGTGGATCTGAGCTCTTCCAGAGCGAGTGAGTCCGGTGTAGTCCGCTGTAGCCAGTAGTGACAAGGACAACGACCCAACAATGAACAAACAAAAAGACCTGGACTAAATACACTAAGGTAGGTGAGACAACAAGACACAGGTGCAGTCAATCAAGGTGGGGCCAACACTCTAAACTGGAGGGAACGCAAACAAAGACAAGAAGTAAATTCACAAGACACACGAGGAGAGGAGAACGCTACAAAATAAAACAGGAAACAGGACAAAACCCCAAACTATGACACCAATAATCTTTCAGTAAATTGTCATTGGCCATCACACAGTGACACCAGGCAGTAATCCAATAATGTGTAGCCCATGAGACTTCTAAACATTTGTGCAATTGTCAGTGCATAATCACATCAACTGTACAAACCATTCAATGGTGCCATTTTGACAAAAGCATATTGTATGGCTAAAATTTGTTTAAACTCTCAGAACTGTATTTTAACTACTAGTCCAGACCCCAAACATGTCTTGCTGAGTTATATGAAATGTGACAATCAGATAATACATTAGCCACCTAGCATTTTCTGTTGGCCATCGGGAGGCCAGTTGCTGCTGCCAGTCTTTCCGGTTATTCTTAATTATGTTTTCTGGACAAAACATAATTAAGAATAACTAGTTTCATCATAAAAACCTTTTTTTTTTTTTTTTTTTGCAAAATATAAGGAAACTAAGACCTAAACTCATTAATAATTATAGCTGCTGCACAGTTGTGAGTCAAAAATTGACAAATGCAGTCCATCAGCAGAACATTCCAGACCAGACCAGTTATTAACCCTAAAAAATCATGCTTCTCTAATCCACACAGCACAATAGTTGAGGAGACATAAGCATGTTTATTCTGCAGCACCCAGGACTTGAAATACTAAGAGCAAGTAATGATCTTGCTGGGCTATCTGCCAAGCAAGAAACCAGCCTAGCTGACCAGCCCCTAATAGTAACAGTAGCAATTCCAAGAGGGTCCGACAGCCTAAATGCCCAGCCCTAATAATAATAATAATAATAATAATATCTTTATTTATATGTAAATTATCAAAACAAAGTAACAAAGGTCTTCACATAGCAAGCAAGAACACATAAAACATAAGTTAAAAACAAATAAAACACAGCAGTAATAGAATAAAAATATTAAACGAACCACAGTAAATAATCAGGGAGATGTGTTCAAACCTGTTAAAAACTCTGGTTAAAAGCCTGGCAGCTGAGTTTTGTCCTGTCTGTATTCTAGAGTTTTTCTGTTTAGGCATGTAAAAAGGCTGTTACAGTTATCCAGGCGTTAAAACACTGATGTTCACGGTTTTCACTGGTTTTAAAAGGTGTATTTGAGGCAGTAAACGCTTGACAGAAGCGAGGAACAAAGAGTGAGTTTAGGGGGCAGGAGCGAATCAGTGTGGTGGGTTTGGGGTCAGGAGAAAGGACTGGAACCTGGAAGAGCAGTGCATTGTGATCAGAGATGGCAAAATCAATCAAGTTCCCATCGTCCACACAGAAACCATGGGAGAGCACAAGGTCAAGCATGTGCCTTTTGTCATGGCTGGGCTGCTAAAAGTTTGATAAAATCAGAAGTAAACAAGGAGGAAGAAGGGCAACAAACATGGATATTAAAATCACCAAGAATAAGAACTCTGTTGTATTGTAGCATAATGACTGATAGAAGGGCTGAAAAATCCTAAAGAAAACCAATGATAAAATCCTGGCAGATGAAAGACTTATTGGCAAGGGACCTTACATTGAGTAAACAGAATTGTGCTGATTCAACAGCGGGGATGGAAGAAGTGGTCTTAACTGTGATTGTTTCTATGTGGACTGCAAGTAGCTTTTGCTATCACACACTGAATTTCAGT
Source organism: Siniperca chuatsi (assembly GCF_020085105.1). Taxonomy (NCBI): domain Eukaryota; kingdom Metazoa; phylum Chordata; class Actinopteri; order Centrarchiformes; family Sinipercidae; genus Siniperca; species Siniperca chuatsi. Next base: position 28,310,072 of record NC_058045.1, on the reverse strand, counting down.
AATCCTAACAGGAATAAATAAATTAGTGAGAGAAACAGAAATAAATACATTTTAGAAAGTTATAAATCAGTTTTTCTGCTCCTTACCCATTATATTTAAAAAAGGTCCCACTCTGTCCAGAAGGAATCAAAATGACTAATAAAACCAAGACCAATGGCAGTAGTACAATTTTGCATCCACAGGTGTAGACTAAAAAGACAGCTAAAATGTTCAGAGGTCTTGATCGTAGTAGGAGTGGGACTGGACAGGACACACCTCCTACCCAGTCTTTCAAATGTGGAGGCCAGAGACTCAAGTTCATAATGCAGTTTAATGGACTGCCCGGACATGACGTCATTTGTGCCGGCGTGCACTATCATAGTGTGAAAAGAGGGGTGGATGTCAAGGAGAGCTGGAGCTAGTTCAATAAAATCAGCTGTCTTGCCTCCTGAGAGACAGTAAGTGATTGGACTGGGAAGTTTTACGAATCTGATGATAGAGTCTCCAACAATTAAAAGGTTGCTCAGTATTTTTGATATTAAAGGAAATTTTGAAATACGTCGGTAATTTCCAAGAACCATGTGATCAAGCCCTGGCTTTTTTAGGAGTGGCTGAACACTAGCAGATTTGAAGTAGTCTGGGATGCAGCCCAGGGATAGAGAGCTGTTAAAAATGTATAGCAACCAGGGCCCAACCATTTCACTTGCATTAATTAAAAGCTTTGTTATGAAGGTATTATTGGAGCAAAACAACTAAGCACCTGTGACAGTGGAATTTGTAGTTGTAGAAAATAGTCACACATGTGTATAAGTAAATTTGAAGTCACAAAGAAAAATACTTCAGGAGTTGCAAACTTGTAGAATCTTTTTTCTCTCAAACACAACAGTTACACCTTCTCACATTCTTCTTTGCAGGTGCACAAATTCTATGCTACAAACCACATTAAGAAACTGACTGCGGCTTAGTGGTAGAGCGGGTCATCAACCAATTGGAAGGTTGGCGGTTCGATCCCGGCTTCCCTCAGTCCACATGTCGAAGTGTCCTTGGGCAAGACACTGAACCCCATATTGCTCCCTAGGTCTGTGCCTTTGGTGTGTCAGTGTGCGTGTGTGAATGATTGTGTGAATTGTGCTGATGAGCAGTCCTGCCATCAGTGTGTGAATGCGATATGTATTAGTCAGAAGACTAGAAAGGCGCTATACAAATACAGTCCATTTACTATTGGTAGGTAGGCCAGCTAAACATTTTCTTTACTTCAAAGTATTACAGATAAGCGACTCGTCCACGCGAAACAGGTGGGGCCGGAAGCTTGGTGATATAGTGACTACTTGCATGGCTCCTTAGTTAACTGCTGTAGCTGGTGAGCTAACCACTAACTCACTATCCAGCCCAGCCAGCCTAGTGCTGGTCAGTCACAATAGCTCCCGGACATTTTCTCTGTTCCTTTTATTTCCCCCACTGACATTTTGTTCACCATTTCTTTCAATAAAAGGTTATTTGAGCGAGATAAAACAAAACAAACAACTGGTCAATGAAGCTTTAAGGTTGACCATAACAATCTGAGTAGTTAAAAGAAGCAGCTGAAGATAGGAACATTTTATTGTAGAGTAATACAATGTGACTTAGATATCAAATGAAGTTGTTAAGCATCATCTGTGGAAAAAACAAGCCTGAACTGAAAATCAACCCAGAACAAACTAATATTTGGTGTGAGCAATGGCATACCAGATTTGTTACAAAGAAATAAGACAGACACAAACTCTGGAGTAGATAATAAAAAGAAAATATAAAGGATATTTATTGTAAGGGAATTGGAAAGTAAGTGAGCTGAGAGACAGCTGGCAATGGCAGAGGGCAGAAAGCAGAGGGCGGTGAACAATGGCTGGGGAGACCGAACCTGGGTGGATGAGTGAATGGCAAAGCTTGCTGGAGATGGCTGGTTGAGAGCAGGCAGGCAGGTAGAGTGTGGACCTGAAGCGCAAGGAAAAACACAAAGAATCATACAAGGAAAAATTACAAGGAAATACTGAATCACAATCTCATAAGAGAGGCCTTACGCACACACTACCACAGTAGCTGACATAAGGAAAGTTAAATGGGGAAAGTTTTGCTAAATCCAATAGTGTTTTACTCTGAACCCATGGGAAAAGCAGAAGGAAGGGGTGTTCATCAGAAGTCAGTCATAATAGGTGATGACTAACGTCTGATGAAAACCCCTTCCTTTTGGACCGAGGTGTAAAATATGCATAGCATTTTTACACAATATTTTAATCCCAGAGGCCTAAACACTAATTAATCAATTAACTGACAGTTAATTAATAGCCATGTAAAACGGTGTGAATTCAACATAACTCTGAATTAGGCATCAATGAGCACAATATTTCCTAAAAGGAAGTTTGATTATAATATGTGATCATATCTAATGGTATGATCTCTGCAGGTCATGACAACCCATTAGGAAAAAATAAACACATTACTGGTCTCTCTGTAATGTGTCACAAACCTGTTTGAAGTAAAGTTATCACTACTAATCTTCAGATTAGTTTTTTCAGCTTTTACACAATGGAACATTGTCAGATATGGGAAGTCACTTCAGGTTTGCTTTTTACTGTGTGCATGTGTGGCAAGTTTAGAAAACATCTGTGTACTAATATACTTTTGGTAGACATGAAAATAGAAAATCATGCAATTTTGCATTACTTTGCCCTTGGAGTAATGGAAAGTATATGCCAGCAGATTGACCTCACTTGGAGTTAGATTCACAGCCTGAATTACTATGCCAGACCGACCCTGAACTGAGTGTGAGTAAAAGTGTATAAAGTGAAACAAACAGTGTCCCTTTGCAAGCTAGAAAGAAGGCAGAAGCTGTCTGCTTTACAATTTTAGCCATTGAACGGAAGATATTAAGGTTGCCTGTTGTTTCTCCCTTTTCATCCTTTAAGCATCACAATTTCCATTTTTTAAATGCACTTGCAGCTAAAACCTTAACATTTTAGTGACATCCAAAGGACTAATAAGTATACCTGAGTAACTATAATTTGTCGTGTAACAACAGTGACCAGGTATGTACAGTGGTGTCAAAAAGTGTTTGCCCCCTTCCTGATTTCTTATTTTTTTTTGCATGTTTGTCACACTTAAATGTTTCAGATCATCAAACTTATTTAAATATTAGTAAAAGATAACATAAGTAAACACAAAATGCAGTTTTTAAATGAAGGTTGTTATTATTAAGGGAAAACAAAATCCAAACCTACATGGCCCTGTGTGAAAAAGTGATTGCCCCCTAAACCGAATAACTGGTTGGGCCACCCTTAGCAGCAACAACTGCAATCAAGCGTTTGCGATAACTTGCAATGAGTCTTTTACAGCGCTGTGGAGGAATTTTGGCCCACTCATCTTTGCAAAATTGTTGTAATTCAGCCACATTGGAGGGTTTTCGAGCATGAACTGCCTTTTTAAAGGTCATGCCACAGCATCTCAATAGGATTCAGGTCAGGACTTTGACTAGGCCACTCCAAAGTCGTCATTTTGTTCTTCTTCAGCCATTCAGAGGTGGACTTGCTGGTGTGTTTTGGATCATTGTCCTGCTGCAGAACCCAAGTTCGCTTGAGCTTGAGGTCACGAACGAGGTCACTTCAGGAGTTTTTGGTAAACAGAAATGCGGTGTTACTTTTACGCCAAATGTAATGGGACACACACCTTCCAAAAAGTTCAGCTTTTGTCTCGTCAGTCCACAGAATATTTTACCAAAAGTCTTGGGGATCATCAAGATGTTTTCTGGCAAAAATGAGACAAGCCTTAATGTTCTTTTTGCTCAGCAGTGGTTTTCGCCTTGGAACTCTGCCGTGCAGGCCACTTTTGCCCAGTCTCTTTCTGATGGTGGAGTCATGAATACTGACCTTAACTGAGGCAAGTGAAGCCTGCATTTCTTTGGATGTTGTTGTGGGGTCTTTTGTGACCTCTTGGATGAGTCGTCGCTGCACTCTTGGGGTAATTTTGGTAGGCCGGCCACTCCTGGGAGGGTTCACCACACTTCCATGTTTTCGCCATTTGTGGATAATGGATCTCACTGTGGTTCGCTGGAGTCCCAAAGCTTTAGAAATGGCTTTATAACTTTTTCAAGACTGATAGATCTCAATTACTTTCTTTCTCATTTGATCCTGAATTTCTTTTGATCTCGGCATGATGTCTAGCTTTTGAAGATCTTTTGGTCTACTTCACTTTGTCAGGCAAGTCCTATTTAAGTGATTTCTTGATTGAGAACAGATGTGGCAGGAATCAGGCCTGGGTGTGTTTACATGTGTTATCTTTGACTAATATTTAAATTTGTTTGATGATCTGAAACATTTAAGTGTGACAAACATGCAAAAAAACAAGGAATGATGAGGAAGGGGGCAAACACTTTTTCACACCACTGTATAGTGACAATAAAACATTCTTTAATAAAGTACATCTGCAGTTAAGTAGCTCCCTAAAAAGCACAGTGTGGTTGGCAGAAATGACCAGCACTCTTGCAACACACACATCAATCTAGTGGCTTGCTGTATAATTATTTGACAATAATTTGACCAAGAACCAGTGCCCAGGCCCAGTGCGAACATGATGTACGAGGCCCTGATTATTGACATGTGCACACCAATCACAGTACAACACTCATACGGCAGCTAGTTCCAGTTCCAAGGCATAGCATAGTTTCATATGAATGCAGTTTGAAGTGCTATGACAAAACATTAAAAAACTAAAGGCAAATATGACAGTGACAGTATATAAACTAATAGAATGAGGGTGTGTACCTATTTTTTTTTTCAACCAAGCCCCTGTTTACTTTACATGTAGTCATTTGATTACACAAAAGTATTGATTAATGGAACTCTGTCACAAAGAGTACGTTTTTAACTATGCAAATGGTTTTACTTGTTTTAATTTAAATATTTTATATTGCTTTCGGAGGTACAACTTCTACAAGCTACAAGGCTTTTGCTACTTTCCATAGATTTGACTTGTAAACACTGCCTGCCAGTACCAGGACGCACAAAGGAGACGTTCTTCTTGTGAATGCTGCTATACAGCTTTGAGGTTTTCCAGAACAGAGTGAGAAGAATGACCAAGAGGGGAATTCATGGAAAAAGTATTGATGCAGACAGCTGAAAAACAAATGCGCTGTATTTTTATTACTGCAGTGACTGACTTTGTGGGCACACTGTGACTTTAAATCAAATCACTCAAATCAGGAAATTGTTTTATGTAATCAATAAAAGACAATAATGTATTATGTGGGAAAACACTCAAACTAACAAGATCCACCCCTGAGAATTAAACTTTAAAATCAAGACCAAATGTTATTGTGAGGAAGTTGTAATTAATGTCAGGCAAAACAAATCTATATGCAATCCCACCTATGCCTTTAACAGCAAATGCCTAAAACCTGTAGCACTTCTACAGGTTCTATTTAATGCTTTTTTGACATTTAATGCAGGGTCACGAGATAAGAATTTGGAAAATGTATTTCACTGTGTCTTTAAAGGATGTGTGTTGCTCTAAATTTCCCTGTTCAGTGAGTTACTGGAAATTCATACAGCTTATATATTTATATAAACTCCTCACCCTCAGGTCAACAGAAAAAGCTTAAGACTCATGTGGCAGTGATTATGGTACATAGTGGGGAATGGCAACAAGTAATTGGAAAGAAAATGAGGAAGATAGAAAAAAATGATATAGCCTTGTTTTATTTTGCATATTAGAATGAGTAACTAAGTATGAATCTAATTTGTAGGCATCTCACGTACACTGTCAGCCCATGCATACTATAGATGTAATGTTGTAGTTGGTTACTGAGAAAGCTCCCATTGCAGAAAATAAGACATGGTATTTTGAGCATCTGGTTTGACCATTCAGGGATTTTGGAGGATACTGATGATATCTGATATCCAAAACTTCCTTTTACATGGAAATCCAATGATAACAAAAGAAACTTGAAACAGATATTCACATTCAGCCATTTTCTTTGATTTTCAACTATCATGAACATCAGATCATTTACAGCAGTGACAGCAGACACAAGGATTGCGGGTTTCTAGTTTGTTTGTACATTTAAGGCAGTCTAAACCTGAACAAATCACTTATAAAATACAACAAGAAAAACACCTTTCGCAGTTTCATTACAGACAGCAGACAACAAAAGATGTTGATATGGGACAAATCTGCCGCAGCAAGCCCACAGCAGAGCGCATCCATTATAATCAACTGAAGCTGCTACACTGATTACTTAAGCCACATGTACCAGTGCTGGCATTCCACTGTTCATCTCTATTTTTACACAGCTGGCCTATTGTTTTTTTCTACGCATGGCTACAGAACAGGTAAAGACTACATAGAACTGTGTAAAAAAACGAGTACAATCTGTTTAAAAATTATGGAAATAATATAATGCAGCAGAGCAACCTTGTGGGTGTTTTTACATTTTACATTAAAATAAATCAATGTGTATCCATGATCCTGTAGTAAAACGATCCAGTTAATGAATTCAGTACCAGTTAATATAGCCTACACTTCCAAACCCTGCATAACCAACTGCATTATCACTTGGCAAAACTCAATATGCACGCAGTAAAGCTGGCATGCAACCACACGCTACTAAGATGGAGCCTGTGTATCAGGTAAAAAATAAAAAATTAAAATAAAAACCTGCTCCGCCCCACCTATGGGAATCAAAATGTGATGACAGTTGTGGTGTTTTTTGCTTTTGTTGCCAGCCACTGTCGTTAAATTATCAAATCTGATCAAACCAGACCCACACAGTCCTGGTGAAGCAGTTTAGCTATGTATTAAACTCCTTAAACAATACATTTGGATGATTTTATACAACTTTTAACTTTTATTGTTGCTTATTTAGTCATGAATATTTAAGGTTAAAAAGAAATACTTAAGATTTGATACCAAGTTTTCAGGGGCTTTAAGGCAATAGTATGCATCAAAGAAAGTGCTAGTCGGATAGCCAAACAGAAATCTGTAACTTTTGTGATTTATTGTGTCTTCGTACCTCTCTCATATGACAGCCAGCTTTTCACCATGTCTTCAAGTGCGGCCATTTGGAACACCTATAAATACTTTTGCCTTTAGACATGGTCGGACAAACTAGTTTTGAGCAAACTGTGACTCTTTTTAATAAGGAAAAAATGTTAATAATAATAAAAGAAAAAAGGAGAAACCTTAGGAAGAGCAACAGAGGAGGGATCCCTCTTTATAAGGAGTAGACAGAAGTAGCAGTAATAAAATAAACATATGAAGAAACAGAATGACATTATGTAAATGAAGTACAAACATATATAATATTAAGTAAATATTAAGTGTAATAAGTGAAATACTTTCAAGAAGAACAAGAACTGCTAACACCTAGACCACAAAACATTCCCCTGTGCCATGAAGACTTGCCAAGAGGACATACAACATATACACAAGAAGAATACATTAGAGGCAAAACTCAAGAATAATTCACACAAAGGAAAAGGAGACAAGAGACGCTAAGACAGAGGGAGGCAGTTAATTCCAGACAACGATATGAGAACAGTTAGGAGCAATATAATGAAACAGTCGAGTTTGTTTCATTAAAAATAAAATTGACATAATGTTTGTAGAAAATATAACACTATGAAAGGTTTATGATACTGCATATACTGCATAACACATGTGAACATAAAACCCACAGCGCTTTCCCCAGTCTGAAGGTAAAAGCTGTTCAGTTTTTAACTTTTACTCAGGTACCATGTTTCTTTAAGAACCCATTATGGATTTATTGTACCTCACTGCCCCACATCTGTTACTTGACAATTACTGCTGTTTCAGTTCAGAAAGATGTATGTGTCTTGTACCTCTATTTAGCATTGATGATGCCATGAGACGTCGAAATATCGGCTTCATGCGGTTTTAGGAAGGCTAAGCAAGTGAGTGACCTTGTTGCTTGACAATCTTTTTAATAAGGAAAAACATTAACAATAATAAACGTTTGTGTATGCAAACCACCGCTGCTGGATTGGACAGGACTCTTAATTTTGCTTGATTGAAGCCTACACACATTTCGGTTTGTGGGGATAGGATGGGCTTTGAATTACCAGTAGGCTAGCTAGTACATGTTACATACTTTGATTCTGTTATAAATACTGTGGATTGTAATTTTACTGCTAGTTTATGATGAACCTCAGCAATATGTTTTCTGTAAATAATTTACAGTAAGTTAACCACACACACACACACACGGCAGATATATTCATTTAAGTTCATTCACTGAAGTTGACAAAGCACATTTACTGGACAGAATGAATACAGTAGATTGTATTGCCTGTAATTCATGCTGTAACCTGGATACTGTGAATTTGATTGCCTGGAGTAAAGTTTAAATCTGAATCCTACCCCCTTGTGTTTTTACTGACAACCCGGTGTGAGTGTGACCGTACCTACGTGCCATACAGTCCTTCACCTACTTTACATGCAGCATACACTTCAATACAGGGTAAAATTATTTTTGGTTTTCATTTGGTGTTAAGTACAATACTCCAGTGTGCTTTTTACTATCATGGCAATTGCAATATACAATTTTACTAGTTTCACAATACTTTGATTTGTATGATGCCTCTGGAGGCAATAAAAACACAGCAAAGCAGCAAGATCAATCAGTTTTAAGGTCGGATTATCTAGTTTAGAGATATGGTCCAATAAAAACTGTTTTGTTATCTCAATGGTTAGCCCACAATCTGCTGTGGTGCCAGAACAGCATCTGGGGAATTAAGGAGCGCAGACATGATATTTGCACACTACCAGTAGGCTAGCTAGTACATGTTACATACTTTGATTCTGTTATAAATACTGTGGATTGTAATTTATAGTTGATTTCTTTGTTGTAGAACCTCAGAAATGTTTACATAATTAACAGGAAGTTTATTTCTTTGTTTTGTTGTAGACCACACTCACATACATTTGTAGATATATTTAAGTTCATTCACTGAAGTTGACAAAGCACATTTACTGGACAGAGTGAATATATTGGATTGCCTGCAATTCATGCTGTAACTTGGACTGCCTGGCAGGGCCAGCACCACAGCATAAGGAACTGATGGGCAATCAACTTTGACGGGGGCATTTTGTTCACCTCACATAGCTTTTATTAAGTGTATAAATAACATTATCATGTTTCATGAAAGAAATAAACTGTGACAGAGAGGCGCACATACATACTGTCACTTATGCGTACAGGTGAGCACACACTCACACACTGAAACCCTGAAAGGCAAGCGAGAATTTTATTTTCTGGTGATCAATTTTCTAAGTCTGATCAAAACAGTTTTCTCTCCTGTGTTTCTGACTTAACAGGTGACATTTTTTTCCCCAGGATAATTTTTAAGTTTAAGTTCCTTTTAAAAAAGTATTACATCTGTGAAACAGGCAGAATTTATTTTTTCATCTGTGAAAGCCCTGAAAGGCAAGTAAGATTTTTTTTATTTTTCAAAGTTATTATTTTTTTATATCTTAAAGTGAAATTTTTTTCCAGGGTCATTTTTGTAAGTGTTTGTTGTTGTAATACCCATTTTGGCCACAAGAGGCTGAACTGCACTACCAGGCTGACATCATACAGTCTCTAATGACCCCCGCTAGAAGCATTCATGCTTTGTTCCAGGTGAGTTTTAATTTCTCTATGCACTTTAAGCACAAGGTACACACAGTATATTGTGTGTTAGCAAGTTATGTAACATTACTGTCATGTCTTTCTTTTGGCTAGAAATGTATTTTAATCGTTAGCGTTAACAGCCGAAAAAACTCTATAAACTCATATGTAAAACATAAAACTCAAATACCGTCACATACGATAGTGAATTAACAGTGTTATGAGTCAGTGTTTAATTCAGTGTACATCTGATCCACCAACCAGCACTTATTTTTGTGAGAAATCATTGTTCTTGCAACAGTTTGGCTGTCATTCCCACTTTGTTTTGTTCTCTGACTAAAATAGTGCAGCTAACCAATGGAGGCTGGTAGCGAGTTGAGCCAACAAAATCCCAAATGTACGGAAATACAGTTCATTTTTATGGGTTATATTGATGCAGAATTGACAAGACTGTCGATGCCCTTTATCTTGTGTTTCTAGTAAGTTATGTGTGTGTGTGTGGGGGGGGGTTAGTTAACGGACACATAAGGAATTGTTAATGTCATGTTTCTTAAGTGGAGTTTGGCAGAGAGCACATGGAGCTTTAGTTTAATTCAAACTGCTAATATGTATATTTTTTAATGTTTTGTCACCACTACAGAAACTAGGTAACTGCTAAAGTTGTTCCTTGTTGCTATTTTTAACAGCAGCTTTATTGGTCATGATTGAAGGCTCTATATTGCATAGATGGCACTTTCAGGTGTTAATTAAATGAAAATGTTACTGCCATACGTCCCCTTGCCTGTGTCATTAATCTTGCACCCCCACTTTTTAACTATAACTATGTGCCCTTCACCCGCTAAGATTTTTTTTTTTAATTACCCTTATAAGTGGGACATTTGATGATTTAATGAAAGCTATACACAACAGAATAAGCACTTTGGATACATTTTGATTTTGGCAATTTAAGTTCATATGGGTATTATTCATATTTATGGTATAGAATCGGATGCTGTTTATTGAATATTGCAAGTATAGTGTGATGCTTATTTTTAATCAGTCCATCAGTTGACAATTGGACCATAAACAATTAGTTTGCAAACCTTTTCATGTCAAGGACCCCCAAATTGATAACAAGCCATGGACTACCCATTTAATAAGATTTTTGTCCCAGGGACCCCTATCTGACAGGACAGTTAGATATGATTTAGTAAGAATTCCCGGCAGACATTCCCTAACTGTCTATACTGAAGGTGGGGAGATAACCGTGGAGAGAGTGAAACCTCTGATCAGAAATCATTCTTAGACATTGTGTTAACTTCTAGTTCTAGACTGAAGTCCAACATTTGACTTGTGGGTCCAACACAGCCATGTTGATGAAAGAGGAGGCCATGTAAGGTCACTAAGCTTTGTTTATTTATTTATTTAATGAATAAAATACTTAAGTAACAGCAGCTATGGCTTGTTTCACAGAGGGCAGAATGAGACCTACACACTGGAGAGAAATTTAAATCTGATCAGCTGTGCATAGGTAAGGTGTTATAACCCAAGCTATTCAAGCATATTGGAGCAGTGAGCTAAACTTGATTTTGTTGGCAGATGAAAGTGCTTAGAGAGAAAATGAGAATGTGTTGTTAGTCTTACCTCATGAATACTTTTATTTACCTATATTTTTGGTGGATATAATCTGACATTTAGACAACATGATTAATTTCCATCTATGCAATCTCTTGTAGACAAGAGATTACATAATTAAATCTAAGTCTGTTTTATGACAATTTGGTTCCAGAGTGCCTATGATTTTGAAAACACTGTAGGTAGTTGGTGCTTTACATTCCTAACACCCCATGACTTAACACAGGCATGTTTTCAGTATACAAGAGTTAATTTTTATCTGAAATGCCTGTTGCTCAACCTAATTTTCATGGTCAAATAATTTGTCATATAAAAGATGTTTGTCATTACAAACCTGTTTCATTTGCAGCACATAAATCTCTTTTTTGCTGTTTCCCATCTTGCAGTGTTTCTCACTTCCCTTAAATGGCCCTAGTTTCATTCCTTTTTGAAAAATGATATATTGCATTTTGTTTTATTAATGTTAAATGTTGCCGAATTAAAAATGTTGCTGAATGTTACACTGAACAGCTTGTGTAATATGATCAACTAATAAACATGTATAATAGCACATATTTTGTCTGTTTTTATTAGACTAATTATATACAGTGGTGTGAAAGTGTTTGCCCCCTTCCTGATTTCTTATTTTTTTCCATGTTTGTCAGACTTAAATGTTTCAGATCATCAAACAAATTTAAATATTAGTCAAGATAACACAAGTAAACACAAAATGCAGTTTTTAAATGAAGGTTGTTATTATTAAGGGAAAACAAAATCCAAACCTACATGGCCCTGTGTGAAATAGCGATTGCCCCCTAAACCTAATAACTGGTTGGGCCACCCTTAGCAGCAACAACTGCAATCAAGCATTTGCCATAATTTGCAATGAGTCTTTTACAGCACTGTGGAGGAATTTTGGCCCACTCATCTTTGCAGAATTGTTGTAATTCAGCTACATTGGAGGGTTTTCGAGCAGGAACTGCCTTTTTAAGGTCATGCCACAGCATCTCAATAGGATTCAGTACTTGGACTAGATGTAATGGGACGTCAGTCCACAGAGTATTTTCCCAAAGGTCTTAGGGATCAAGATGTTTTCTGGCAAAACTGAGACAAGCCTTAGTGTTCTTTTTGCTCAGCAGTGGTTTTCGTCTTGCAACTCTGCCGTGAAGGCCATTTTTGCCCAGTCTCTTTCTGATGGTGGAGTCATGAATACTGACCTTAACTGAGGCAAGTGAAGCCTGCAGTTCTTTGGATGTTGTTGTGGGGTCTTTTGTGACCTCTTCGATGAGTTGTCGCTGCGCTCTTGGGGTAATTTTGGTCGGCCGGCCACTCCTGGGAGGGTTCACCACAGTTCCATGTTTTCGACATTTGTGGAAAATGGCTCTCACTGTGGTTCGCTGGAGTCCCAAAGCTTTAGAAATGGCTATATAACCTTTTCCAGACTGATAGATCTCAATTACTTTCTTTTTCATTTGTTCCTGAATTTCTTTGGATCTCGGCATGATGTCTAGCTTTCTGTCTTTTGGTCTACGTCACTTTGTCAGGCAAGTCCTATTTAAGTGATTTCTTGATTGAGAACATGTGTGGCAGTAATCAGGCCTGGGTGTGGCTAGAGAAATTGAACTCAGGTGTGATAAATCACAGTTATGTTTTAACAGGTGGGGCAATCACTTTTTCACACAGGGCCATGTAGGTTTGGATTTTGTTTTCCCTTAATAATAACAGCCTTCATTTAAAAACTGCATTTTGTGTTTACATGTGTTATCTTTGACTAATATTTAAATTTGTTTGATGATCTGAAACATCTGAAACAGTCTGACAAACGTGCAAAAAAATATGAAATCAGGAAGGGGGCAACCACGTTCACACCACTGTATGTTTAGAATCTAAACAACACAGGGTTGTATAACGAAATTAAGTGGTATTTTCCTTTGCTACTCAAACTATAATATATAGTATATGACTTACTACACACACACACACACACACACATCTAACACTTAGATGTCACGAGACTTGCATCACTTAAGTCATGACTTGACGTGACTTTCTACTACCTAACCAAGTAGGTTCTGAAGGAGTCTCCTATAGATGCTAAAGGGTACCAAATGCGTATATATACACAACGCAGAGGTGCATGACAAAACGTTGGTATTTGCCACCCTGTAAGCTACACTGTGTCGTCTTTGAAGTGTAAGTAGGCAGGGGTGGAGAGGGAAAAAAAGAAAACTGGCAGAATCGCCAATCCTGCTTTTGATTTCAAAGGTCGAAATAGAAAGCTCATTTCGATCGATTTTCGATTTAGAATCGAAAACGTGACAACCCTATAACAAATAAACCCATACATTGGGCCACCTTCACAGGTGACAACAAATTTGTTATGCAGTGCACAGCTTAAGGACCCAAATGCAGACCAGGAAGTGGTAAGTGGATGAGGTATTGCAAAAATACGATCTATTTTAAATCTTAGTGATGCAGAAACTGTTGTACATGCTTTTATCTCCTCACGCCTTGATTATTGTAACAGCCTGTTCACTTGTCTTAATCAAAAAACTCTGACACGACTGCAGACGGTACAAAACGCAGCTGCTAGGCTGTTAACCAGGACCAAGAAGTACGACCACATAACACCTGTTTTAGCCTCTTTACATTGGCTCCCTGTTGGTTTTAGGATTGATTTTAGGATCTTGTTGATTACTTTTAAGGCTCTTCATGGCCTGGCCCCAGATTAGATTTTAGACCTTGTAATGCCTTATGAACCTTCACGTAGTTTGAGATCTTCGGGCAGGGGTCTCCTGTCTGTTCCTGAGTCCAGGATGAAAACTAAGGGGGACAGAGCTTTTGCTATCAGGGACCCGAGGCTCTGGAACAACTTGCCCGAAGAAATTAGGTTGCTGAGTCAGTGTCTTCGTTTAAGTCTCGTCTCAAAACTTTATATTTCATCATTCACTGTGTTATTTTATTTCTCTTGTTGTGAAGCACTTTGTACTTTGATTTGATAAGTGCTCTATAAATAAAGTTTTATTATTATTATGAGGTAGCAGGATGACTTCAGTATTTATTTGGTGATGTAGCTCACAGGCAGACAGGCAACAAACAGGTAACAGACTGGTAGGCAGATATAGGTCCAGGTAAATGGGTTACAGGGTGGCTGAGGTCGAAACCAGGAAATAAGTCCAACAAAGCTGACAGGGAGCAGGCAAAGTTCAAAGTCCAGAATCCAGACACAGTCCAAGGGAGACAAAGAATAATTCCAACAGAACTCATCAGAAACAACTGCCTGGCTGCTTGACATAGGTACAATAAAACACGCACATGACAGCAACAACGACCCAACAATGAACAAAGGAAAAGACCCAGAGTAAATACACTGAGGTAGGTGAGACAGCGAGACACAGGTGCAAACAATCAAGGAGGAGCCAACAAAGACAGGAAGTAAAACCACAAGACACACAAGGGGAGGAGAATACTACAAAATAAAACAGGAAACATATGACAAAACCTCAAACTATGACAAAATTAAAGGATAAACAACATCCTTTAATGTAGAGAATGAGTTTTCTCGTAATGGCCTTGAGTATTTTGTGCTGTTCTGACAGGAGCCTTTCAACAGTCCACTTTTCTTGACTGTTTTTTTTTTTTTTAGTTTGGAGATGTACAATACATTCGGATTCCACAATTGCAGTATTTGTCAAGTCCATGATTGGCTTTATTGCCGATACATCCAAAAATATCTCTCCCTCTGGATCAAGCCCTTTAAGTGCAGTGGACAGTGCGGTTTTGTGCTGACTAAAATGTGAATCCCTCTCCCCTAGTATGCAATCCAAGGCGTTGAAATACAGTCTCTGTAGCTCAGTTTTGTCATTGGACTTGATTCCGGTCATTTCTTCACCTACATACATATAAGTTTTTACTGATTTGGGGTCTGCGTTTCATTGAAATGGTGGTAGATGTGGCAGTGGCACTGGCCAGTGCGTGCAGAGGCCTTCATCCTGCAGTTTGTGCACACAATCCACAACAGTTGACAGTTTCAGTCCAGTTGAAAGCTTTGTCCCCTCTCCTTGTAGCAACTTGTTAGCAGGATCCGGCAGCATAAGCACCTATAACAAGGAAGTTTTATTTACAAGGGACATACAGACAGAAAATGAAGGGCTCAAATTATGGCACAAATACTTGAAGCAAAGACACTGGAAAGAGTTTCACTGGAAATTTCCGGCACGATCTAGGTATGTTTGAGGTACTTTTGTGGACATATCCTGTAAGTTTTATGATGATTGGACAAACAATTTCTTATTTAAAGTCTGATTCATGTTATGCTACGCCCATTTTTAGCATTTGTAGCGTCCCCTAATGGTTGATTTGAATGAGACTTTCAGGGGATGTTTCAGGTACTTATGTGGACACATCCTGTAAGTTTTGTGATGACTGGCCCAACAGTTGTTGACTTTGGTCTATTTATGTTTATTGGTGGACTTTGGGGGGGACCTTTTTGGATGGGTCTGGACCCCCAAGGTCCACCTATAACGCTGAAGCTGTTGCCTGGAGTTAAGTTCAAATCTGAATCTTACCCCCTGGTGTTTTTGCTGACACACCGGTGTGAGTGCGACTGTACCTACCTGCCATACAGTCCTTCACCTACTTCACATGCGGCATATACTTCTATACATTACACAATACAATATACAAATATTTTTGGATCATTTGGTGTCAAGTACAATATTCCACTGCTTGCTTTTTATTTTCATGGCAATTCCAAGTTACACTTTTACTAGTTTTACAATACCTTGATTTATATGATGCCTATCTGGAGGCAATAAAAACACAGCAAAGTAGCAAGATCAATCAGTTATAAAGGCAGATTATCTAGTAAAATGATATGGTCAAGTAAAAACTGTTTTTTTTTATCTCAGTGGTTAGCCCACAATCTGCTGTGGTGCCAGAACAGCGTCTGGAGAAGGAAGGAGGGCAGACATGATATTTACATGTCAAAAAGGTGCTGTAGATCTTATCTACAGAACAGTATTGCACTATCAACAGTATAGTTGTCAACAATAAAATAAGTGTTGGGTTCTTCCACTGTTCCACTAGAAATTGACCTTTCAACTTGCTGAGTGGATTGTTCTTAAGAATGTTGTCTGTATAGATTGCATTTACACATGGCAGACATCTGATCACAATACAATCCAGACCACAAGTGGTCTAGCCAATTTGATCAAATTACAATCACACATTGTTCTGTGTGCATTTTCGGTCGTACTTTATTTTATGGTACACTCATAAAATGTAATAAGCCGTACTTTGTATCAAATTAGACCAAAACTAGAAATAATGTTCTTTTTTAGACAGTAAACGAACACAGTTATACCTTAATTAGACACCAAATTACAAACTGCATATAATTTTGTATTAGACCCAAAATATACTATACTTAGACACTGTTATACTGAATTATACTCCAAATAGAAACCAAATAGGAGATCATAATACACAAATGGACACCATTTTACAAGATTATAGTCTAATTAAATCAAATAGAATACTGTATTAGATCCAAAATATGCTACAGTTAGATGCTATTCTACCTTTGCTACCAAATTATGCTTTATTAGACACCACATTTAATGCTGCCAACATGGGGCTATGATTGCAAAAAAACAGCCCCAGACCATCACACTTTACTGTTGGTATGATGTTCTTTTTCTGAAATGCGATGTTACTTTTACACCAGATGTAATGGGACACACAACCAAAAAGTTCAACTTTTGCCTTGTCAGAGTATTTTCCCAAAAGTCTTGGGGGTCATCAAGATGTTTTCTGGCAAAAATGAGACGAGCCTTAATGTTCTTTTTGCTCAGCAGTGGTTTTCGTCTTGGAACTTTGCCATGCAGGCCATTTTTACCCAGTCTCTTTCTTATGGTGGAGTCATGAACACTGACCTTAACTGAGGCAAGTGAGGTCTGCAGTTCTTTAGATGTTGTGGGGTCTCTGAATGGCTGAAGAACAACATGAAGACTTTGGAGTGGCCTAGTCAAAGTCCTGACCTGAATCCTATTGAGATACTGTGGCATGACCTTAAAAAGGCAGTTCCTGCTCGAAAACCCTCCAATGTGGCTGTATTGGCAGGCAGAATCAAGCGATCAACTAAGTAGATTGTGTGGCATGCAGGGCATCTGCACCTATGTAATGAAATCAGGAAACACGTGCCAGGCAGGTAACAGAAACCAGGAAAACTACAAGCAGCTTGTGACCATCAGCAATCTGCGTCATTGCTGTTAAAAAGTGCCCTGTAGGAGATTGATGAGGGATTTGGAGACAGCTGAGCAGGCAAGTGACTGTGTCAGGTGATCTCTAGAGGAGAGAAACTCACTGAGGGCAACTGGGAAGATGAGGCTCTCGAAAACTCAATAGGGACCAAGAGGGACCAAAACAGGAGAAACATGAGATGATGCTAACATCAAGTCACAAAGTATCACAAAAGACTATGATAACTTACAGCTCAATCAAATCACAAGAATAATTTCATAATTCAGCATTTTTGATGTAGCCATAATCCCTCAGAATCAGACAATGCTAAAATGAGGTAAAAACAAGTGTAAAACCAATGCAAGCTTATATTTCTTTATTTCATTTATAAATACCTTTGATTTTATGACAAATGTATGTCTGAACCTGCTGAAAATAAAGGTGTTTCTTGCTTTCACAGAATAGAATCTGAATCAATGAAATTGACAATACCCAACCCTAGTCAATACCTCTCACAGACCTGGTGATATTTGTTGCAAGATTCTCATTATTATAATTATATTTAATCTAGCATATAATTTATGGGTGAATTATATAAAACTTTACTGTGTAGATGTTGCTTTCATTGTGTCCACCCCCTGTAGTCCAGCTGGTCTGTAGCAATAGATGGCATTCACCTCTTCAAACTAGCTTTTCCAAAACCATTCCAGGAATTCAAATAACCAACCTTTCAGTTACATGTGCCTCTCTAACCTCCCTCGAGGTAGGGAGGTCAAACGAGTTTTGATTGCAGCCCAGAGCAAGTACTATTTAACAGCCACTTTGGCTTCACAATAAATAGATAATTGCCACACAATCTTGAATATTCAAGACTATTTTAGTTCTTTTAGTAGCTGTAATTCAAGATAATCCAATCGCACCAACAACAGTAGTGCATTGATTCAGGCACATTTGCACCAAACTGGTTCATTTGGCCACTTACAGTAATAATCCATTTTCAGTTTGGGGGAGTCGGTCATGCACGTAAATGCTCACCTCAGGACCTACTGCTGCCCTGAAGGTAATGTGGTTTATTTTTGTGCAGTTAATCCTGCTGCTCGTCTAGTATTGGCCACACTGGCAGTTTCACTTCCTGTTGACAAAAGAATGTAGGTTATAATCTGGTGGTCTCTGCAAGACTTGAACCACTGCTGGTGGCTGCGTCTTGAGTAACAGCCTTAATTTACTTATGCAAACAATTGGTCACAGTGCTTTCAGTGCTAAGTCTCTGTGTAATGGGTTCACATTACACAGTGTACGCCAACCACATGCAAACCAGGTATACAGCAAATATTCACAATACTGAATCTATTTATAAACATGTAGGTGTATTCCCATAACGATCATTAAATCATGATTTAAGATCACAAAAATAATTGGATCAGTTTGCAGTCTAATTCCTGCTTGGCTATCCCTTCTACCTAAGCTGGTGGCTTCTTATGGTATAGCCCTGTCTGGCCTGTGTATCTTTTCTAGGTATTCATCCTGAGTACACTAGGGCTTTGGGTGAACCTTAAAAAGGAAACTCTGAAGACACAGCAAATATTGGTGGTGCTGGTGTCCAGGTAAATGAGGTCTAACAATGCCCCTGCTAGTGAGAAATGAAGAGCCATTTGGGCTGGGGTGTGAAAGTCTTTGCACACCAAGTCCAATTTTTCCAACCTAAAATGTTGAACTTAAATACAAAAACACATGTTTAATTTACACACCAACTCCAAAACCTTGTCAGTCATGAAAGGTTTCATTACTTTTTCAATTTTTTTTTGTGTAGGAGCGATGTGAGATGTGAGTTTGTTTCCCCAAAGCAGTATATAGTGTAGCTGTGTGCATGCGTTTATCATATAGACAACTGCTGTTGAGGTTTACCTGCATCCAATTGGCCAGATTCTTTTTGACATGAGTCTGTGACTCCAGTATCAGCCTGTGTAACTCCTCCTTCGATACAGCTGGAGGTCTGCACTGTATTTTGTAAGGTGAGGTCACTGGGAATTTAAAAATGTTTTTCAGATTAAAAAAATAACATAAAACACAAACCAAACTCGATAAGTTATAAAATAAATCCACTGTGGTTTGGCTCTGAAACT
The DNA here is from genome assembly GCF_020085105.1 of Siniperca chuatsi. Taxonomy (NCBI): domain Eukaryota; kingdom Metazoa; phylum Chordata; class Actinopteri; order Centrarchiformes; family Sinipercidae; genus Siniperca; species Siniperca chuatsi. The sequence continues at coordinate 28,290,479 of NC_058045.1, read as the reverse complement.
GGGTATAAAACTCAAAAGCAAAATGGGACCATCTGTTCCATTGGACAGAAGGTGTGAGCAGACATCATCCCTGCCAAACTGACCCCGAAAGAGTCACTGCAGTGTGACTGGCTGCAGGGTTCAAGGGCTGCTGTTATGCAGTTGCAGTGATCAGTATTCTAAGGTGGCCGAAAAGTGGAAATCGCACTGCAACTTAAGAAAACACATGCAAACAAACAAAACACAAGCAAATTAAGAAAACATTTTCATTAATTTGACAACACAAAATTTCGAAAATACACTACAAATACACACAAGACAACCAAATACAGAAATGTGCTGCAAATACAGCACAACCAAATACACAGTGTTGGGTAGTAGCAGCGCTACAAGTAGCGGTGTTACTAGTTTAACTATATTTCTCAGTAGCACGGAGCTTTCTGCTACGGCCTGAAATAAAACTGCTAAGGATCAGTGGGTGACACCACTGTCATACATGGACGTGTATGTGTAGCCGAGAGAAGCACTTCCGTGTGACGTGACATCACGTACCAATCCTTGGGCTGATGCCTACAACGTAGCTGCAGCGGAATACAGACACACAAGCTTGAGTTTACACATTCACACGATTGCCGAAAAAGCTAACACACCCATCGCCTACCAAGCTAACCATCACAATTCAGTGCAGTCTGCAAACACTAGCCAGCAACTTGTCAACTAACCACTACCTAGCCACAATTTTTGAAAGTGAATAAAAGTAAGCGTGGTTGGTTTTGGAGTAGTAAGAGCAGAGATCACAGCTTATTGACAGTTTTACTGATCACTGAGATAGCACTGACTTGGAATGAAGTTGGTTCGATGTGAAAATAAATAAATAAATAAAAGCTTCTATGTAGTAAGCTACTTTTGCCATGTTGCTGTAGCTTAGCTTGCTACATTTCTTTGGGGGGTAGCTTCAGTGTAGTGAAGCTTCATTTAAAGTAGAGTAACTGGTAGCTTAGCTTACTACAATTTCCAAGTAGCTTGCCCAATAGCCTACTGCAAATACACAAACGCGCTGTAAATACACACGTGTTTTCTAAATGCTGTGCATGTGTTTTCAAATTAATGAATTTGCTTGTGTTTTCTCAAGTTGTAGTGTGTTTGCCCTTGTCGGCCACCGTAGCATTCATATGGTCTTCACCCAGTGGTGTGGTACATCAAAATAAGAGGCACTTCAGAATCATTATGTCCAAAAACGTGGGGTTAATGAGGGCAAAATATTTAAAAATTTCAATTCCATTACAACTATGGCAACTCTGCACCCTTTTTGCCCTGCAGTCTGCCAGTCTAATAGCTTTTGTCATTTCAGAACCATATTATTACTATTATTATTATCTTTAGTTCACAACTTTTGCCTCCTTTAACATATATGAATGTACAAATTAAACCCCCACACCCACCTACTCACATAAAATAACAGTACAGAATAAATCACAGTAAAGTGGCTGTTTGTTGTCAGATTGTTGTTTTTTGGAAAGTTACAAAACTACAGAGGTGTGCAAAAGTGTTTGCCCCCTTCCTGATTTCTTTTTTTTTTTTTGCATGTTTGTCACAGTTAAATGTTTCAGACCATCAAACAAATTAAAATATTAGTCAAAGATAACACAAGCCAAACCTACATGGCCCTGTGTGAAAAAGTGATTGCCCCCTAAACCTAATAACTGGTTGGGCCACCCTTAGCAGCAACAACTGCAATCAAGCGTTTGCGATAACTTGCAATGAGTCTTTTACAGCGCTATGGAGGAATTTTGGCCCACTCATCTTTGCAGAATTGTTGTAATTCAGCCACATTGGAGGGTTTTCGAGCAGGAACTGCCTTTTTAAGGTCATGCCACAGCATCTCAATAGGATTCAGGTTAGGACTTTAACTGGGCCACTCCTGCTCTATCCTGCATTTATGCACACACTTTATATCCTGCGTTTGCTTATTGCACTTCTGGTTAGACCTAAACTGCATTTTGTTGCCTTGTACTTGTACATGTGTAATGACAATAAAGTTGAATCTAATCTAATCTAATGTGCAAGATGTAGAGAAAGACTTAGCCTAATGCACTACAAGATGAGATAAAGATCTTCATTTCAAAAGAAACCACTTGAGATGTAACAGACAAGCTAGCAGTGATTATGGTCTCTTATCTGCTTTAAAGCATAATAAAACAAAGTTTAAAATCCAAAAACTTCACAGACTGTCTTCTGAACAGCTGTGAACAAGCATGGGATCTCAACACTCGAATCGAATGTGCTAAAAACTAACTAAAAATCTACCTTGGAAGTCAAATTTTTTTCATACAAGTTACTACATCTTTTATTGCAGTGTCAAACTTTTTCAACTACACAAATCAACTTGCTTCAAGAATTTTAAGGGAATGAGCACTAGAATCAAACAAAAAGATCTGATTCTAGAAAATTTGAATTTCAGGAAACAATAATAGCCAAAAATAACTAAAGATGAAGAGTTTGCAATGTAAAAGATAAACCAGACAAAACTTTCAAGTGTGTTACTTGAGAGATATTTACTATTGTGCAGGGGCAGTTTTGGGGCCACTGTGCATTGAAGCTTGCTAGTAACGCTGACATTTTAAATGTTTTCAAGCATTTAATTCCAAGGAATGTGCACACCTTGGGGGCCCATATATTACTCAAAACTGTAAACACTGATATTGCCTCAGTTGTGTATTTGATTACACACTGATGGAGGTAATGGTGATGAAAAGCAATGAAGTGTGCAGTTGTGGAAGTAGTACCCAAAAACCTAACTTTACAACAGCATTATTAAAGCTCCATGAATCAATATTGTTTATGTTAACATTACATTGTTGGCCTGGTGGTTTAAAACAGATACCTCATAGCCACAAAGTCCCCTCTTTCCCCACATTTCCTGCTATGAGCTTTTTAGCCTCTTTTAACTCATTGTTTTGGTCTTAATTGGCACATTAATGGTTCAGTCTCTGCCCTCTCATCATCCTCGTGTCCATCAGAGGCAGGCAGCAGTTTTCAGCAAAAAAGGTCCAATATACCCACTGTATGCTTCCTGTCCAGCACCCAATTGCAGATAGAGAGTGTTAGCAACTAGCTGGTGAAGAAAGTGGATCATCTCACAGCTAAAGAGCCTGATATTTTTCTCGGAAAAACAGCTAAAATGAGAGTGAATATTAGTAGGCATAAATCAGGGGGAAAGAAACACAAATGCGTGATAATGCTTCTCTGTGTCTGCTGGATGTGTAAGATACTGTTTACTAACAAATTAGTCATATCAGCTTTACAAGATGATAATATGTCAGGCCTGTGTGTTTGGCTGCTTGCTTTTTTTTCTGGCTCCTAGTGGCCAAAAATCAATGAATGCAGCTTTAATGTGGATTCAGTGGCCAAATTCTCCAGACATTCTACGGGGGACTCGTATTGTAAGTACAGGAAATCCTGTTTCTTGCAAGTCTGGATTAAATTCATTGATAAATATCTGTGGAGGCGTAGTATTTTACAGACAGATTTGCAAAATAAGCACATTATGTAATTATGCCTCTCAGACGGCAGCTCTACGTGAGAGGTAGGTGGTTTCTCAGTTTAGGTGGTGGTCATTCAGTAAACAACTACGTCTCTGATTGTTAATCCTATTATGTTATCTGCAATCAGTCCAAGGTGTTATGCAAATTCTGCACCCACACCACAAAAGCTTTTGAAAGCTGAGCATAAAATATGTGCAGATCACCTGCACTCAAACAATCACCACACACACAACTCTTCCATGATGAGCCCCTGACAAGCAGGTGATGACAGGACTTTGCTTGAAGCTTGCACTTAAATGTTATAAATTCACAAGAGCTACAGATCTATAAAACCCAATGAGTGCTCCTCTGCGAAATACTTGTGGAAATCCTATAATTAAAGGTTTTTCCTCAGGCACAGTAAATAGAATCTGCCCCTCTAAAGCCTTGAGGGAAAAATTAATACAACTTGTGAATACAAAAGGTTCACTTGTGGAGTCTCCTTGAAATGTCTTTTAGGAATTGAGATGTCCTTCAAGATGGCGCGCTGAGATCGATTCCCGGCTAACGGGCAGGACGGAGGAGCGAGGAGACGAGGAAGCACAAAATTGAGAAATGAGAAGAGCCCTTGATGCTTACAGTCCTAGGACGAGTTTGGACCGCCAGGAGGAGGAGGTTTTCAGACCCGGGCTCCCAGCTCCCAGTCCGGGCAGAGTCAGCTAGCTAATACTGCTAGCTGCACGGCTAACTGAGCTAATGATAGCTGTGATTAGCAGTAGTTACTTTACCAACAAGTAAAGTCATCTGTCCATCAAGAAAACTAACTTTCCTTCACGACCAAAAAAGCACTTTCTGTGAGACATACTGAACAACCTCCAAAAACTGAGCAGAGTAGTCTCGCATAGCCAGACCTATCTCCACACTCAATTTTAGCGCTATGACCAGAGCGGTCAATTATCTCAGACAGACTAAGCGGCACCTTTTCGCACAGACTTTGGGTTTTGTGACTTTTAAGACCTTTTACATGCACAAAAATGTAGTACATCACAATAAAGGGCAGGGGAAACACGAACAAGCATAATATGGCCTCTTTAAGGCAATACTGTATGTAGCAACAAATATGAGTAAATTATGTATTTACATTTGTAATACATTGTAGAAAAGTAGGCTTGTATTATTATTTTTTTTGATTTAATAGTAAAATAGTAGCGCTAGGCCTGTGTTAAAGTTTAACTGAAAAAAGCCTAAGAATGAGACAATGCTACATCACAGGATTCAAATAGTAATACAATATGTATCACTCCAGTCTTTGTATATCACTGTGTATCACTTATAAATGTCATCTGTCAACATGTACTTTAGGCCTCATTAAAATCATGGGATGCTGAAAGTGTTGTAGTGTGCTCAAAAGTTTTTAAAAAAAATGTTGAAGAATATTTGGCCCTTTGCTTTTGGCAAATACTCAGCAAGCTTCCATGTTTCCCTCCAAAGCACCTACAACGAGAGTTTGCTCTCAGACAAGCTTGAGAATCATATTTCATTTCACCTTGTGTCAAATGGCCCCAGGGAGAACTTTGATGACAATTTATCCAGGTCTCATAAAACTGAAAGTTGCTTTTGTCCTTTTAATTGTCCCTAGCCATGAAAACATGAAGATATAGATTGTAACACTGCACATGGAAATGTGCTAAAATGAAAATTAGTTCCTCTATGGCTTGACTTCAAAAAAGACTGATGTCACATGCAACACAAGAATGTTGTTTCAAAATAGGACAGCATATAATTAAAAAGTATACCAACTGTTTGTACTTGTACTAATGTAAAAGTTGTGGAATTGAAGGCCTGGATATAAATATCACTACACTAAAATTGTTCAGTGACCACAGGTTAAATATATGCCACAAATAAGAACACCAACAGGAAATGCCATTAGGCCACTGTAAAATCAGCATTAAGCAATAATAACACAATGTAAATATCAAAAGCCCATAAGATCCCACTATTATATCATTATAGTGAGCACCACAGACACACAGGTTTATTATAAAACAAAAATGTTATATGTAATTGAATAGTCAAAGCTAAAAGATCCACTCAAAAGCTTTTGAATCTTTCAACCATATCTTACGATCATCATTCACTGTTTAAGAAAAATGAGCATAGAGGTTTGTGTTTGTTGCACAAAGTATAGGCCTATACTCTCTGAAAACAATAACAGAAATAAATGTCCTAAATGTATGGCTGTATATTGTTCCCTATCATCCCATTAAAAGGTAGGCTAGATTATTTTAAGTTTCCTTAATTCATTCTAATTATTACTTGTTATTAGGCTATATCATTATTAGAACATAATGTAAATCAGTCAAAAAGTATGGGTGATAATGGGTTAAATGAAAAAAACTCCACTTAGTAGGCGATAAACTCACTATTGAGCAACAAGCACAGCAAAGCTCTGAACCTGTTTTCTTGCCTGATCTGTTTATATTCCCTACCAACAAAATGTAGTTAGGGCAACTCTTTTTCAAGCGGTGAACTACATTTCAGTTAAGAACTACACATATTAAAATAGAACATCTGCAGGCATTAGCAAGTTAAATTTAAGGCTTTTTAAACATTTCAAATGCTTCTTAGAATAACATTTAAGACAGTTTGCCACACAAGTAAGCACATGCAAGTTGTAGTCTTAGCTAAGGACACATTGCAGACTTTTATGACCATGACATATTCTGTCATGATGTATTAGACACCTGTATGAACAAAAATAAATTCAAGACTTTTTAAGGGCTTGCAAACATTCTTTAAATGTTATGATTTGCAGATTAGACCCAAACGCAGACGTAGATTAACTGAAAAGGGTATTTATTGTAAGGGAAGCAGGGACTGGAGGTAGAATGAGCAGGGAGGCAGCTGGCTGAGGCGGAGGGCAGTGAGGTATGGCTGGAGAGACAGGAGCAAGATGGATGAATGAGAAGGAATGGTGTGGCTAGCTGGAGATGACTGGTGGATGTAGGGTTAAGAGCAGGCAGGCTGGCAGATAGGTGAGGTATGATCCTGGAGCAAAGGAGAGACACGATTAGGCAGGAAAAATCATATGAGGAAACAAATCAACATACATATACATACATACATACATACACACACATATATATATATATATGTACACATATATATATATATATATATATATATATATATACATATATATATATATATATATATATACATATATATATATATATATATATATATATATGTACATATATATATATATATATATATATATATACATATATATATATATATATATATACATATATATATATATATATATATATATATATATATATATATATATATATATGTACATATATATAAGCGTAAATTAGTAGCATTAAGCAGCTAACGTTGCCTAGAGACTAGCCCAGAATGGCAGCTAGCTAACGTAAATGAATGCTATATTTTTCATTGTCGAATAATCTGACTGATTACGGCTAACGTTACCACTACAGCAACAGTTCTCCTAGATTAAACATTTCCTGTTACTATACATTTCGTATAGCGACTTAGCTAAACTAAATAGAAGCCTGACGCCACGCATTTTCTACCTGCTAACGTTAGCGTGTTTAGTCCTTTAGTTATGAGAATTAAAACAAGAAGACAAACTTGAATATTCTTAATATTATTCACTTGGTGGTTTCTTACCTACAGTCCTGCGGAGTTGGTAGAGGTAAATTGCTTTGTTGTCGTGCAGCCGACTGTAGCCGTCATGGCTGCGCCTAACTCAGACGCGGACGGGAAAGACTCAATCAGTCAGAGCCTCTCGGCAGTCAGACAGACTGCAGCCCGGGAAGTGTACTTTATGCCCATTTTGCTCCCAAAGCGTATGCAGTTCTACTCTGGTCATCAAAACTCCTTTGCAGTGTACCAGTTTGTAATGCAGTTAAGGATGGGGACTGTGATATAACGTCGTTGTTACGTTATTAAATGAAATCAAAATTGCGTAATTCTATAACGCTACTGCAACGGTCTCCGTGCGGACTGGTTATGTAGCGACCATGGCGCAATGTTGTCCCGCCGTCACCTGTTGCTAATGTTGCAACTTGCCGAAAGTGTAACGGCAGACGTGGTTTTGGAGTGAACCTCTTCACACCGCGGCTCGTCAGAGGGCGGCTCTTTGACTCCTCTTTATGCATCATTATAAAGGCTTAACTCCCTCCCTCTGCGCGCTGTCCCGCTCCGCCGCTGCGAGCCCTCAGTGTCTGGATCCGTGTTGTAGATAGATGGGCTACATGCCACACGCCATTAGCCTACAGGCTGCAAAGGTTGAAAGTTTGATTTCGCTTTTTTTTCCTCTTTGTCTTCTTTCTGGGGCTTGTTTCTCCTTTGCTTGGATACTACTGACTTAGGCATTGGATATGTGCACACAGGATGATGACAACCCCTTTCCTCCCCGTAGAAGTAAAATAAAATAGGCTTTCGCACACACTGGATTTACTCCTGTCGTTCCATATGAAGAAGTCAAAAGTAAGTGACTGGTTTTGTTTGTTTTTTATTTTAGGAAATAAATAGTTTGCGTTACGACATGACGCAGGGCAGCGGGACATGTTCCTGCTTCGAGTAGTCAAACGGAACCAGAAAGCCTTTCAGATTTGCCACGTTTTTTATGAAATTCTAATAAGGTTTTAAATGTAGTTTTAGAAAAGAGACACAGAGTGGTCTGTAATAAATAGCTGGGTGCAAGTGATCCACTCCTTTACTGTTCATTTACCTTCATTTCCGAGTTTCTTGTGGTGGCAAGATGTTAAACCTGCTTTCCTCCTTAACGTAGCGGTTTCCAAAATGCTCCACCTGTCCTCAGTTTATGCAGCTCGTCCCACGTACACGTCTCTTCCTTATTTCGTTGGAAGATCGCCGCTCCTAATGCCATCCCGGTCACTAAGTTCACATTAACGGCGCCGGTCTGGCACTCCACTTCTGAGAACGGTTTGCACCTTGCGTAACTGTCACTTATTTAGTCTTTATTCTTAAAATGATTGCATTTGTAGTCGGGGAGGAAGTAGCCGTCAGGAAGGCTCACTTTACACCTTTTTACCTACAGGACATCCGTAACGCCGAAGAGGTAACTTACTGCTTGTCTTTCAGGAAAGACATGATCTCTAAATCGAGCAGGCTAATATTATAAAGAGTACGGTCTGGACCTGCTCGAAATGAAAAGTGCCCGTAGATAATCTCTGTTATGATTTGGCCATATATAAATACAATACAATTGAATATAATAGCCTAGGCTAGAAGTTGTTTTCTGAACAAGCAGCTGATTTTCAAGCCATAATTAGCGGGTAAATTAAACTGTATATAATCAGATATGATGTGAGGTCTCTGCTTTTCTGGATATATTTCTCTTTGTGTTGGTGGTGCTTTGCCAGATTGTGGCCTGAAGTGATTCATTATCCATTTAAAGAATTTAACTTTAGGCAGCCTTCAGGTTATTCATCAGCCTGCTTTTGCAACGAGAGCAGCCTCTGGCCGCCTGTTCTAAGAGCGCTGCAGAGCCATCTTAGTTAGGCTTTGAAACTGCAAGCCCTGACACCATAATCCGTGGCCTCTGACATGGCTGACCCAAAAATGTACAAATTGACGACATTTCTGCAGCTGTCATTTTCTGCCACTGCGGTGGAGGTATAGCCTACACGAAAGGTTTGTTCCTCTGTCTGTGCCTGCAGGTGATCACCGAAGGCAACCAACTAGCCTACTATTAAACAGAAACACGTTTTGTAATGTCTTTCAAATGAAAACATCTCTAATTTTACCAATTTAAAAAAACCCTGTGCACTTCTACATTTGAGCAACTCTGCCATGTGAAAATTGTTTTATGTATACTTAATGTGTGTGTGTGTGAGTTGTGCATAAGGTGTGTGAAATCAATTTAGGCAGGTTTAACCTGCATTACACCCCCAGGCTCTTTGACTGAACCCTTTGCATATCAGTTTTTTGACAAAGCTCTGCCTCACTCTGCTTGGCAACTTAAGCTCCTTTTAATAACTATATCAAATGAAAAATAAAAGGACATGAAACAAATTAATATTGATTAGACAGGGTGTGTATCTGTGTGTGTGCATGTATCTGGGAATAAAAGTCTTTGAAGTTGCATCCCTGCCACTGTTAATCATATTCTGAGCAGAGTTTCCTTTGTGCTTTTTAATGAAGTTATAGTAAGTTGTGTTGCGTGCCTGGCTGCATTAATAAACACCTTTCATCTTTTATTTACTGTCCTTGCCACAGCTCCTGGTGCTTTCCACTGTCACATAATCCCATGTTGAAAATATGTACAAATGTATATACAGTATAGTAAATGTTTAGTAAAGTGATGACGGTACTATCTTTGGTGTTTGTAATAAGTTATAACCAGGAATTAAATGGCTTAGATCCACCCTAATGAAAGTGATTGTTCACCAGACTCTGAAGACTAGTCCAGAATTCTTAGACAAGCTATGGCACACGAGGTGTATGTATGAGAGTGTGTGTGTGTGTGTGTGTGCGACACCATCACAGACCATTTGACACCAGAAGGGAGCGCTAGTTTTCTGATGCCTGCACAGTGTTGGAGAGACCAGCCGTCCAGGTCTTTGGGCTGTGGTTTAGAGAGACATCACATGTCTGCGGTTCCCCTCTGTCCTGAACAGAGAAACAAATATGTGAAAGTAATTTGTGTTATTTATTGCCAAGCTCCATGATTATATGCAGCTTGCGGTTGTTGACTGGCTGAGCTATTTGACCAGGGTATACACCTGGTGACAAGGAGCTGGAGTGTTTAAGTACCAGGATGATTTAGACACACTCATGGTCCAGCTAGGGGATACGAGTTCTAACACAGGCTGTAAATCCACAGGCCAACTGCTCACATAATGTAGCCTCAGTTTGCTTCTGCTTTATTGTTGTGGCCTCTGACCTGCTGAGGACCAGCGTGCAACATCAAAATCCCCTGAGTAAACACAGATATATTTTTTATTTTTGATGGATATTATATATAAATAATATTACATATATATATATATATATATAATATGAATTGTTTCAGATTTTAAAAGATGCAGGTAGGTGCAGACCAGAAGGCAAAGAATGAAAAAAAATGACAGGTCGCTCTGCATCAATAGATTTACGTCACATGTTCCGGGAAGCATACAAAAAGGTAGGCGTTGCCGCAAGGAAGATGTTGATGTGTTTGTTTGATTACAAAAAGTACATGTAATAAAGGCTTGAATCTGATATGTCATGTCTCAGGTCAATGATTTATTTTAATAGTTTTATAATGAGATCACATTTACAGCAGGAAAGGTGTAAGCTCACTCAGTGCAGGGCGAGGATGGTGTTGCTGCTGTTGAAAATAATTCGTTCCTCCAAAGTGGATCTTCTAATATAAATCAAGTCAAATCAAAACATTGTCTGATTTACCTTGCGGTCCCCGGTTAATAATTTCTGTTGCGTCTGTGAACTTTAGCCCAGAGGTGATTTATGACACATTATTGGAGCCAAGTGTGAAGCCATTCAATTTCCCTGGGATAGATATATCAGCAACTCGCATCAGTGATGAATGCTCATTTGTCAATGCTGCATATCAAATAGACCCTATGACTCATGTTTTGATCACAGCTCATGCCTGGCTGCAAATCTTTCCATGAGTTATTCGCTTTGTGTTAAATGAGATCCATCACTGCTACCTTATTGTGTGTTAGCCTAACGTGAATCTTAAGGTTCCCTTAATGTTCCAAATATTCCACTTCAATTTTAAATTTAAGTGGTAAGTTTATGGCTGCGAATTTATACTCATTTCTCAGTAATTCAGCTCGACATATAAAACCATTGGAAATCTTGTAATTTAGACTTCTACTTAAAGTCCTGTGGGTTTGACCAAAGCATGTTCACAGGGAGGTTTAACCAGCTCATCAGTTAAGTTGTTCTGTACCTTGTGATGATCGACCCACCAAAGGTTATGTGGGGTTGAAGAGGTTCAGTCCAAATGATCTCCACATGTTATTGGTAAAACTAAATTCATTTGGTTTGGTTCTGTGATTTGTTTTCATGCATTCTGAGAAGTCTGAATACTTAATGGACTTTGAGTATAAACAGTTTCATATTCATTTATATTATACTGGAATATTGTGGAGGTTGAAGTCCAGAATCAATACTAAAATCGTACCCCTGACAGCAGAGATTATCACCAGTAAGCCTCCCCGTCCTTTGTACACAAAGCTGATGTTCTTGGATGCAGGACTCTCGGCTCATTTGTACCATCCAGATCCAAAGAGGAGGTACATAATACTTACCGCAAACTGCCAGAGCCACAGCTGTACAGCAGTGTGTTTTATGAAATTGAAAAGGAAATTATTATATAAGTCCCACCTCAGTTAGATACTGAAGAAAGACCATTTGTCAGGGATGTTTACAGGGTTGCAGTGTGGTTAAGCGGATGCAAAAACCACTTTGGTAGGTGGTCTCTGGTTTCTTAGAACTTTGTTTTAGTTAAATTTCATTAAAAATGAAATCCAATCATAGAAAATAATAAAATACAGTCCAGCAAACACATTCAAAGTGCTTCGTAGAAAGTGCCGTAATTTTCTCTAAATCTTTGTTAAGTCACAGTCTTAAACATTGGCTTTCCCCTTGTGTAAAAACCCACTTTTTTCAGAACTGTAAACCACGCAGAATCTATGAAAGCAACAAAGCAAACGTGGTTTGAGTTACGCGATCTTCTTCTGTCACAGAGCCTGGGCTTCGTGTCTGAGCATTTGATGTCTTATTACTGCAATTATTGTTTGTTGCTGCCCTAGCCAACACAGTCTCTCCATAATTATGAGTTGAAATGTTGAGTCCTTCCCCTGTTCGCCACTACTGCAGCTTCTCTAACGCGTATTTGATGAAGTCCTAGTGCCCAAAATTAGATCCAATTTATTTCACTTGCTTGATCTATATATGTTTATGTTTATATCATTTTGAATTTCTTTGAATAAAAAGCAAGTGCTTTTCTTAAAGGGAATTTGACTGAGCCACTGAGAGTGCAGAGACTGCAGCCACTGATGTTAGAAACCTGGCAACCACTTCAGCAGGTGCATCAAGGGTTCATTTAAATATTCTCCTCTGCGGTATTCTCATGAGGTACGAAACAAAATATGAAAAGGTTGTATTTTGTGGTTTCTGCTTTGGCCAAGAGACATAAGGGCATAATGCGAACCAGCTTTGGACCCACAGTGCTTCTTTATAATGAACCGCTCTCCTTTCACCTCTGTCTCATATGATCATTCTTGAGAATGTTTTGAAAACACCAAGCCACATTTCGAGTGATTTTAAATTTTGTCAGAGGGTTCATTGCTCTGCTATGGGTTGGGAAAATTCTTTTTAAAAATCCACAGGATAAACTCTCAAATTCATGGCAGTCAAACAAAGTCAAACAAGTCTGTTTTTGTTGGTCCTTGAAAAGTTGACATTTAGGGTATACAAGGTTTTGCAGAGTAGCCGCAAGTATTTTCAGGGAGCTGTGGATGTAACCCTTAAACCCTTTCTGAATTTAAACTCTCCTACTGTTCGGCATTTTGGCCATTTTGTAAAGTCTGGATATAATGTTACATTAAACAATCCTCCTAGAGGCTTAATTATATTAACTTAAAGCAGGATTTAATGTGTTTATGTGGTGTTTCATCTGCTGTATAAAAGGGTGATTTTCAGTTGATTTGGTTTCACTTTTTTTCACACTCTGCAGCAGAAGCCTTCACAGAATAAGTGAAGACACATTGCCTGGTGAACATGACGACATCTAAAGCAAATTATGATGTGATCTGTGTATTACTCCATTTATGCAAAGAAACATCTCATTTAATTAGCACACATGTGGATGTGCTATACGTATGTGTTCAGGCTCTCTTAAGTGGCTTGGGTCTGTGTGATTGGCATGTTGCCTTAAACTCACACAACTGACAGAAGCTTGAGGTCCCTTATGCATTCTTAAGCAATGAGCTATCCCAGTGTACATCTGACTCAGAGCTGTCGCTGCTGGAGGGCATTTAGATGGGTTTGATTTGTCTCATGTTCATAGAAATCTTCATGTCCAATAGAGCGTCTGCTTGCTAGGAAATTTCAGTGTCCACATGATCAGTTCTCCCTTGAGCTAGGATGAGAAGCCACAAAAGACAATTGATACAGAAGTTAGAAACTGTGTTAGTCATCTGTGCAAGAAACAAACAACACATTGGTTTAAGCTTGACATTATGTGCAGTCAATTAGAACTGGTCCTCGTGGTTTTAAGGGCTGTTAAATGAAGCTTTAACATGACTGGTCTGAATTTGACATGTTATTCTCTTAACAGTGGCAACAAGAAATCTGCTCATCATCTGTTTTTTTACAAGACTGGATTTTAATCTTGATGCTGACTTTACAGTGCACGATACTCTCACGATAATGTTTTCAAAATATAACTTTTGTGTTTTTCTATAAAACCCTTTGCTCCGGACGTTATGTAGTCTATACCAAAAAGTTGTTGAGGTTCAATACCCAGCCGACCTTCAGAACATTTCCTTCTGTACAATTCAGTGTGCAACAGATACTGAATCTTAAAGTTTGAAGGAAGTTAAGTTTGTTATTTTAAATCATTGGCACATTCTTTTCCTTCTTCCTTTAACCCCATTACCAAAAAAAAAACAAAAAAAAACACTACACTTCTGGCAGAAAGGTGTTTTACTGTCCTCTAACAGCATCTAGCACATGTTGCTGATCAGCAGCACTATTGTTGCACCTTGTGTGTTCAAAGCAGACAGCATAATAAATTAATTGGATTTTAATAATTGGTCCACAATGAGCTGCTTAACATCAGGATGACAGACATTTCCGACCACAGTCATACGAACATATCCGGGGATGAATCACAAGATCAAACCTTCAAAGGTTTTTTTTTTTTTATTTACAGTACCTTCTTTGGAAGAGCAATTTAATGATTTAGGAGTAAGACAAGGTAGAAATTTAGCTGAGCTGTGGGTGAGAACTTGTGAATGTAAAAAATTTGGCAGTGCGTGCATAAGGCATTCTGATAAAATTGCAGTGGCACAACTCAACTTTCTTCCTTGTCCAAATAAAATTCCCCTCCTGCAGTTAGTACATATCAACCAGATCGGTACTTGCTGTTATTTGTTGACATAGAGTGATGTGACTATATAAAGGCACTGTAAGGGAATGATAACATAGTGCTTTTCCTTTCCAAGACAAACATCAGAGAGCATACAGTCATCAAATGCATTTTATCTCCATCCTTCCCCTATAAAATCTCTCAATAGTCAGATCAGATTTCCTGCTGGACATCAATGGGATGACTTGATTGCAATCAAAGCATCAGCAGTTCAAGTCAACACGTCCTCTAAAGAGGCAGAAATTTATTTGCGTAAATTATGTCCGGGTTCACTCACGAGTGTCATACAAATGAAAGACAGCAAAACAGTGAAAAAGCGATTGTCCATTCAGTAAGTCGACATAGCGAGGGCCATAACTCTTCAATCACAAGTTGGGACTCAGAGACAGTAATCTGATTAAGCCACTGCTCCATCTCAAACAACAAATATCTGGAGAAATTCTTCTCAGGAAATGTGGGATAAAAAGATCTCACAGAGCCAAAAGACACTTACTGGTTCCAAGTTTGAAATAGGAATCTTGTGTATGTCCTTGAAAATAGCACCTCTGGATTGTTTTTCCTCTCTGTACCCATTGTTTCCTTAGCTACATTTTTAGTTGTGTTTTCACCATTAAAACCTCTAATCCTCTCCAGCTTACGGACACTTTGATAATATTTGGTTAAAAGGGTGCAACATTTGGTACACACTAATCTTTGAAACCCACTGTTTAACACAACAGGTGTTTTCTCTAATTTCCACCAACGCAATGGTGAGATCTGGTCTCAGACATTTGACAAGGTTTGTTTATTTCCTGTTTTTCTCAGCAGCATATGCTTAGTCACACACACAACAAAACAAACTGTTTTCATGTTGTATTAAATGAGCCATTTGTCTGCGGTTAAGAGTGCCTTGCTTAAAATGTATGTGTGGCAGCTTGCATGTTATTGTGAGCACCAGTGCCATTAAATGGTTTAACTGAACTCAGCCCAAATCCAACAACAGACCTGCGTAACTTTACTTAGAGATCAAAGACATCAGTGGAGGCCATCTTTTTGTGTGATGTAATTAAATGTTTTGCATAAGTTGCCCATCAGACTTGCTTGTTACATTGCTTCTGAAATTAATATCTTTATTTTGCATTTATCGTTCAAGGCATTCATTAATGTCACACACTGTTTTTCATTATATTTGTTCACTTTTTGCTCATCTGCCCTTCAGGTATTTAGCCCTTTATAGTAGGGATGCACCGATCCAATCTGCCGGATCAGTTGCCAGACCTTATTAAGCAGATCGAGTATCAGCCAGATCCACATTAAATACAGTTTCTTTATCAATGTCATTATAAAATTCCCTGTTTCTGCTACAAATTACATGTATTCAGTCACAGGGGGCCATCAACACAATTTTTAGTGGATCAGCTATCAGCCAGATCCATGTTAAATATAGTTTCTTCTTCAAAGTACTCATAACATTCACTCTTTCTGCTCTAAATTAAATTAATTCTGTCATGGCAGGCCATCAACTCAATTTTCAGCACCACAGCAAACCCTAGTGCAAAATATATAGCGGGTCAGGAATCGGCCAGATCCATATGAAATACAGTTTCATTCATCAGTGTGATTATAAAATGCACTGTTTTTGTTAAGTTACATTCATTTAGTGTAACACCACAGAAGACCCTGATGCATAAAATTGTCGAATTTAACCCAATTAGTTCCATACAATGAGGTAGCTGTTATTCAGGGTTATTAAAGGTGGGGTATGCGATTCTAATTCAATATAAATCTTTTTGCCAGATTAAGCGAATATCTCTGGTTCGGAAAGGTTACAGTGACTGTGTTATGTTTTTCTAACACAGAATAATCACTATGTTCATCCAGAGATAATACTAACATATGCAACAGTAATCACTGCCAAGAGCCACCCCAGACTTTTCAGACCTCTTAAGCCTCTGCACAACCAGTTTGACTCCTCTCTATTATCTTTAAGTGTATGTGTTAGTGCCAGCAGCTGTAAGTGCACCTCAGCAGACAGCAGCAGACCAAATCTTCTAAGATACTAATTTGATTTATACATGAAGTAAGTGAGCCCTAGTCGCTTTAAAATGTAGTAAATGTCCAGTTTTTTGTCCATGCATTCTTATTTTAGCCTCTTTGTTGTACTATTTGATGGTCCAAAAATACATTTAAGAAGTCATATTATAATGCATAATCAAGGTAATGGATTTGGTGATAACTGCAATCTTGTTCCCGGTAATGTTTGACTCATGGCCCCCTTTTCTGTGCAGTTTATTCATTAAATTAGATGTTAAATATTGACATATGAATGTGACTAAGGTCCTTAGTGGTGGCCTGTCGAATCTTTACAGTGTGGTTTGGGAGAGAAATATGACACAGTCAGTAAACAACATGAAGCGATAGAAAATGTTGGCACTGTGTACAGAGTACTGACTGATAAAAACAATGTCATAAACAACAAATATTGTAAACATTTCAATAATCCGGGATAGATTGTGGCTGGGAACAGAGTTGTAATGCTCAACATTGAAGGTTCGTCTTCCAGTACACAATGCAAAGTAATAGTTTGATATTATTTTGTTTCTGAAAAATCCCTGTAAAAACAGCAAAAAAAAAAACCTTTAAAAAACCTGATCACAGGGGCAAAAACAAACCTCTGAATGAAGCATTCATTTGAAACCCTTTGTTAACCTTAGCCTGGATCAACTCTAGAACATCTGGACAACAATAGCAGTGTGGTATTTTCTTTGCACAGCCTTTATCATCTGCCCTGTTTTAATCCTCATTATGAAACATGGGAACTAATATCACATGGCAAAATTCAAAACAATGATCTAGGCAAAAGATTAGGGTAAAATATCCATCTCTCTGACAAAACAGGCTGCATGTTGCTATGGTGGACTAATGTCATGCAAGGACCTGTGTTCTGCTTTTAGGAGATTATGTGGTTAAGAGGGCCACAAGGCCGGCGGTCTGGAGAGCCTGTTCAGCTAATGATGCCTCGGGTTCAAAGTGGTGGTGGAAAATGAGACGGGGTTAATCATCCTCAGCATCAATATGATGAGGGAGAACAGGCTTGCAGGCCTCGAGAGCCGTAATGCTCCTGACAATGACGGACAAGAGACAAGAGGGCTTTAGTTTGGAGGGTTGCACCTGACTGTTGAGCTCTTTTGGTTTGATATCAGCTGGTTGTAAGAATAAAAGTGGTTGGTTTGCTTTATTAAGGATACAGCGACAGCATCGTTTTCAGAGTTCCAGATAGAAATGGGAACCATTTTCAGCATGGGAAATAATTTCATTCCCTGTCAGTGCAGCTGTGATTTGAGTCTCATAAGGTCACTCAGAGTGCCAGGGAAACATTCAAATGAGTGAGTTGAAGTCGCTTTTCTCACTGAAGCCTTGTTGTTTATTGATATGTTTGGCCCAAGCTGTGTGTTGGGAGTCCATGAGCATTTTTGGAACTTGTAGAAACAAGATCTGTTTGTTTTTGCACGGGCATTATTTAACCGAGATGTTTTCCTTGTGGAAATAAGGCAGCTCCACGATAAGAAAGGAATTATTGTTCCAATTTGCATCTTGGTTTTATCAAAGTATGTTATCTATTCTTCTGTGGACTGCATCACAGAATATTTTGATAATGTTGTAAGTATTATGTGAAGATGGTTTACCTTCAAGAAATACATTTATTACAATAATAACAGTCTTTTAGTTACAAGCTACATTTTGTATGGGTGACAAACCACATTGATATTTTTGTAAGAACATGTCCACTTTCATATACTACAAGAAGATAGATAAAATAAATCATCAAAAACTACATTTCAGACTAAAATGATTTCTCTAAGCACTGTAACTAAGTTATTTTAGCAAAACCATACTGAAGTGGCTGCTTCTCTAATTAATTATCTTAGTCTAGTCTTATCTAAGTAATGTGCAGCCAATAATCTACGCATACAGTTTTAGAAATGTCCATCGTCATGGTTTTCTTGAATGCCAAGACTGAGCAATCAAACATCCAAATGCAGTGAACAGAGCCAGTCATTCTGACATGACCTGAATTTAACTTAGCAAAATGGTGGAAAATACATTGAATACAATTATACATACCAACATTTACAAGATGTAAATGTTGTTGTAGCACTGTGACCACTGAGTGACCACTAGGGGTGTTGTGAAGGTTTCCAAAATTTTTGAATGCCATGCATGGTGTAAATTAATATTTCCTCAGAAATATTGCTTTTTCCATAGTATGTTAGCTAAGAACACATTATTTTTCTCAGCACGATCCTGCCTAACATTCATTGCACTTTGAGCAGATCTAATATATGATGATTAAAGGAATGCTTCATGCAAACATTATAATTTTTGTATGAAGTAGTCATCCCCCAAACTCTGGGATTCCACATAAAATTGTTTCTACACCTTCACACAGAACGTGACTTTCGCAAGTGGGATACATTTTAACAGCCAAAATAATTTGAAAAGGCCTGTAAAACAGGTTTTAACAACAACAAAACAATCTGAAAAGACCAGCAAATCTCAACAAATACTTTTCAGCCATGCAACAACATTTAAGTCTTCAGTATCCAGTCAAATGCTTCATATGTTTAAGAAACATATGTTGACCAAAATGTTGTTTACACAAAACCCATGCAGCTCACTGACTGGCCAAGAGTCCTGTCATACTGTAGCTTGAAGCTCATTGGTTAGCCAGACATCAGTGGATTTCCAAGTGGCTAACACTAGTGTTCAGTCTGTCTTGTGAATAGGTAGAAAAGGTTTCAATCGTAGTCATCTGGTCACTGTTTTCAGAATCAAGACGTTTCGGCTGAAACTGACCTAACTGACCTAATCAACAGATACTCAGGAAGACTCCTTCCCGGTCCATTTTTTGACAATTGAGAATGACTTCCGGATGGGAGCCGAAACGTCTTGATTCTGAAAACATTGACGAGATGACTACGACTGAAACCTTTTCTATGATAGAACACTCCTGGACGAATGAGGGACTACACCGTCTAGTGAATAGGTAGTAATTTATTAGGTAAAATATGTATTCACCTGCTCAACAGCCAGGTGCAATATATATGGCGTTAATGACAACTAGCCAAAAGTTGTATAGGTTAATGATTCATATGGAACACAATAACAATGTGATTCTTGTTGATAGGTCGAAAGTTAGGTTGTTACAATAACTTGGTGTTTTACAGTGTTTCCCCTGGAAATTCTTAATAATTGTTATAACCAGGGTTGTCATCGTCCAGCTTGTTGAATTTATTGGGATATTTTGCAAAAACCACTACTGAATGGATTCATGATATGTAAAGCTAATAGCTCACAGCTACAAAGTTACATTTTGATGGATATAATAACAATTATGCAAATTATTGCTATATGTTGAATTTCCATACAGTTTGTATAGCAATAGTTAGAGCCTCTGATGTTTGTTTGATATGAAGGGTTTTCAATACGCCAGGAACAGGTTTTGTTTACCTTCATGAAGGTTTGCCCAAACTGCAATAATCTATCGCCTGCATCTCCTTGTAACACTTACCCTAACAGCTCACTGGGCTTCTTTATTGTTTACTCCCTATAAATATTTAATTATAATCCAATGACAAAACAGCACTAAAGATGTCAATATCTTGATGGTAACTTAACAGCAGCAAACTTCATTACAGAACCAATAGTGCTGCAGATGACAGGATGGGACTACATGAGCATGAGAACATGATGTTTTACATGGTAGAAGAAAGTTCAACAGAAGCAGTCTAGACAGATCAATACTGCGAAAGCCAAAGGTTTGCAAGGAGGTGCGGAGTCAGCAGAAGTTTTTGTGTGAAATCCTTGGTGGTATGTCTGCTCGGAACCTGGTGAGTAAAAACCAAGGAGATAGACAAACACTTTCTAGAGGAGTACAATGAACAAATTGTTAATTGTCAACATCTCAGAAACATGAATGGATTTCCATAAAACCTGGAGAACTGATCAGCCTTGGAGCAAAGAAACAATGATTTATACTTGCAAACCTGCACCAGTGCTGCACAAGTCGAACTGAAAGTAAAGGCCTAAATGCAGAAATGTCAGCTGTGGACCACCATCGAAATCTAAACAGCTACTCCTTTCCACAGCCCATCTGCCCACCAAATCTGTTCACAAGTGATTCAGAAAGCCACTTCACAACTTGTCAGCACCAAGAGCTCCAGTGAGATTTGAACCTCTGGCTTGCCATTAGAACGTGCGGTTCCTCTAACATTAGTAACTTTCAGCTGGCCTGTTTCATGAGCTGTGAATTTGTCTCATAAAAACCCAGGGAATGGCTGCTGATATTGCTGTCATCACTCACGCTTCACATCCTGCTGTGTATACTGCTATGTTTACTTGGCCCTAGAGTACTTGCTCTCACAAAAAATCCACAGGGATGACCATAAGTTTAAAAGAACAGCATATGACTGTGAATGGCAACTATGAGCTCCACTAGCCAGTCACAGCTGCTCTGCGTTCAGCATGAAGACTGCAGATGTGTTCAGAACATTTATTACCTTTATTCAACATACTGGACGCACTTGTAGAGAGAAACATTTTCTGTAACTGTTCCATGTGGTTTTGTTTAACATTTTTTCTTCAAACTGACATTGACTGGCAAAGAAGACAAATGTCCGACGATGTGGGACCAGCATGTGTAATGTCCTAGCAAGCACGCACTGTAAGTAAATCTAGTTTTGGAGTGGCACTGCTCACAACATAGACCAGGCTTTCTGAGTGACAGCTCTGCCTCTTTGGTTTCGGTTGTGTTTCAGGACGCTGGCTTGTTGATCCTTTCTGCGCTGGATTCTATCCAAATAAAACTGACATTTGGTTTTTTTTGTACTTTTATTAATGATTTGAAGGAACGGATATCATTTCATTTACTGTCTTTCATTTGTTTGACATGAAAGCATTAGTGGCCACCACCTACTGAATCATCCTTTAAACAAACTTTGCAGGGATAAAAACAGGGTAGTGCCTGCAAAAGTGACTGTTGAGTGAAATTCCCATTCATTGAAACCAGATACAGTGAAACTGTCTATGAAGCTATGAAATAAATGAAAACAGTCAGCCCTGGTGCTTTGTTGCAACATGAAGCGAAATATAAGCTGGACTATCTGCTGGCCTTTTTAAAAATGTAAAAAGCATCTGCATCTTCCCCTAAAGACAAAAACAAGGATTTTGACATGCTGAATCAAGACACAAAATTCAGAGTTAGTAGTACATATGTGTCTAAGGGTGTCAGATCACATGGAGAAACCACATGGAATAATTTTGTCCGAAAGGCTTACATTGCCTCTGTAACAAGCTTCCCTATATTATTCATTCTGACATAGCACACTCCCTGCTGAAGAGGCTGCCAGTCCACCACGTGTCAGCACAGACTAGACAAAACAGTATGCTTGTTTCTCATTCAGTCAGTTCAGGTGTGGAACACCAATGTGCATTTGAGACAGAGATAAAGTCAAGAGTAGTTGTAGGGGTTTAATGGCTGTCAGTGAGTTGGGAAATCACTTTGGAGATTGTTTGTGACTTTGGTCTTTTGCCATGTCTGGAATTTCTTAAATACATTTTTTTTTATTTAGAATTACCCCGCATGTTTTGAAGAAGACAAGATCCTATTGTTGATTTTGTGCATTATGTGAATTCTTTAAAAATAGAGAAAGTAGGGGAATCTATTTAGATTTGTGGGGGCAAACGTCAAAGTTTTGCTTTGCTGAACAACTTGTAACATGGCTACTTGCAAAACCCCTGACCTTATGTACTGTAGTTGAATCTGGGGTATCTCTGAATTCAATCACTGTTATGATCCTGTACAAATGTGGTTCATGACATGCAGAGGTTGAGGCGTAACTGATGAATTGCAACATGTCCCACACATTTGTCTTTTGCTAATCTCTCCTAGAACATTACTTGTTTTTCGTCCCTGTCTGCCATTTGAAGACGATTAGTTTTGGTGAGCAGTAGAAGCTAGGCGGAATTGAATTACATCCCATCTGCCCTTTACATGACGCTTTTCCTTCAGCCTTTCCTGCTGTCGATAGATCATTGTTCCAGTCGCTTCCTGTTGTGTTCCGTTTGACAAATATATAGTAACAGGAGGAACGTGGGTGGCGGACTCTGCCTTGAAGATTTTGAAATGACTGATCTAAACTGCCAAACTGGCAGGGAAATGTAGACGGCAAATGCATGTAACTGTGAATGAGAAGCCACAAGCTGCTGCCAAAGAGCAAGCATGGTCATCAAACCCTTGATTAAATAAACTATAGAACAAAATCCTGTTGTACTGGTTGAAGTGCAACAGTTGAAGATTAGACATGGCTCAGTTCACTATGATCTTTTCATCCCTCTCACTGAGTCCCATTTGTGAAACACTCTAAAGCTTTATTTATTTTAAGACGAGGTTCACTTTCAAGGTTGCTGAAGTGTTTTGGGTTGGGCTCCGGCTGGCCCTAATCTCTGTTAAGAGTGGAATTGTGGGTCCATTGCATAATATGACCAGACTGGCATAGAGAAGAGGTAGGAGGTCAGCCAAATGAATGGAAACTGTTAATGTATGGTAAGCCAGTGCAGCTCCATTACGCAGTAAAATACTGAACTAAAGTTATGTTTACATTCAGTTTTCCTTACTAAAGGCACTGTGTACCCGTTAAGTCTAACAAACATGTTGAGTGCCAACTGAAATTCACTGTTCCCTTCAATGCTAATTTGCATATTGACCACTTTAAGACCTGACAACTAGCTTGCTATTTTCAAACTGATTCCACCCTTACTAAGATGTCAATTTGATGAGTTGTAGACAAATTACTACATCTTCTGTCGCTGAGTAATGCTGTTGACAGGCTCAGGGTTTCTTTTAAGAGACGGTGATGGAACAAAATGTATCGGATTACTAGACACTGCACATGCAGATCCTGACATTCAGATCATGATAATATCTTCTGTTTTAATTAAATCTGACTGTGAGAAATATTTGCACCTCAGCTTCTTCGAGTGTAAACATATGTGATGATATTTGATAGTTTTGGATCACTTACCTGCAACTCACAACATCAACTGTTCCAACATGACAGTCAACTATTAGAAGTCTATACCTATCTCACAGCACTCAATGGTGGCTGACAGCCAGCTGCATGACAGCAACTGAAGACAGCTGAAAAATGGTCAGTGGTCTGAAAACTGTCGGTCTGCCCAATTAAAACAGGATGAAAGCTGCTAGTTCAAAGCAGAATATGTTATCTGTATGAAAGGAGCCTTTCTCATATTACTCTTTCATTACTTCAAGAGTAATGTTGCCTGGTGGAAGACTAACTATCTTTATTAACAGTAGTTGCAAGGAAATTATCACATTGGTATGGAAAAGGGAACTATTTCACATAGTCTATTCATTCATTTTTTCTTTCTGTCACTCTTTTGTTGTATTACAATTTTAATGACAAAAGTATTTGATTTGCATTTTCATTCATTCACTTGCTCATTTACTATCTATCTCTAGTGGCCCTTAGATGCGTAGCAATGTGATTACACCCAACCAAAAAAGGAGCTAGGACTACTGTACCAAAACCAACATACCCCGCAAAAAAATCTGTTAATTTTAAAGAGACTACCAACCCCCAAAGGATCCAACAAAAATTATAATCAAGCCTTAACAGACCTGAGTCCAGAAAAGCAGTTAGCACTCTTTGTTACACAGCTCCAAATTTCTGATTAAAATCTAATAGGCCCTTTACACAGAAGACATTGTGAAAGGTCACAGTACGGGAATAAAAGGTGTAAATAAATACAATGAATGATGGCTGAATACCATTTAGATGATGCAGTTTTAGGGTCCTGGTATTGTGCATGCTGTCTCATTGTCACACTGGCATGGCTTACTGGGACACTTGAATGGAATGAAGCCATTGTTAATGTTATTAGTAACACTTTGCTTCTGCTATGACAAGTCAAAATGTCTGCTGTGAAAAAGGCCTCAAGACAAGATGAAACCGTTCTAGAACGTGCAGGAATAAGTCATCTGGTTGAAATGGCTGAGTTACGGACAGAGGAAAGAGAGGATCGCCTCATTGATTTGTTTGAGGAACAGCTGTGTCTGTATGACCCAAGCCTTAAAATTTACTCAAATAAGATCAACATACAAACTGCCCTTTCTCACAATGCACAACAGCAATGTATGACCGTCTTGTTTTTTTGCTTTCGCCATTTCATCAATACTAGAAATGCAACTGTAGCAAGTAACTCACTATCACTATCCTCATTCATATTTTAAGACACTACAAATATATCCAGCCATGAAAAAAGCCTGAAAATACAGTTAGAACAGAAGTACAGAGTTATTGCTATGGAGACGATACACTGTCTCGTCTAGTCTCACTGGCAGAACGTTGCACATTGCAAGTAGCTGCAACTTGTCTCGTCGCAAATCTTTCGTCTGAACTGAGCTTAATGTTTCTATCTCAGAACAGTGGCATTTCTTTTCCTGTGTCATCATTGCACTTAAAGAGAACAGAAACATGTATTTAAAAACCCACATATTCAAGTGCCTTTAGCCCAGAAAAAGTTCAGTGGCCAGCATGGGTGCCAATTCTTTGCATTTTGTTTGAGTGACTAACGATTCTGCATATGTTGCTCATGCTATCAGACTCTTTCTCGTGTGCTCTGATTGGTTCCATTGGGTCCAATCAGACTTACACAGACTTAAGACTTTATATAGTAATTTAGGACGGACATGACCTGGATCTGAGGGTCTGTCCAAAACCAAGACCATACTGATAATTCACTCGCCTACTCTTTGCAATACTGGTGTAGAAACAATGAGCCAGTGAACATAGTAATCTACTCAACATTTTTTTTATTGCCAGCTACACCTCTAAGTTGCTGTAAAATCACTGTAAATCACAGTGTCCCATTGCTTATTGCTGACTTGCATAACAGAAAAGGCTGCTTTGTGCATATAATGTAAATGTAATGGTTTGGGGAGGCTAATAGCTGGTTTTACTAACCTGTTGCAGTGTGACCTGAAAAATCTGCTGTTTCCTGTTGTTTCTGTAATTTACTGTGAGCAGAGAAATTCTAATTCAGTGTCCACTATTGACATGCTGGTTACAATGAGTCTATTATTATCTATAGACTGAAAAATACTTCTATTTCATATGTATGTATTATTTACGGCCGCATATCCAGTACCGGAGAACCAGAGCATCTGCAGATTAATTCCATACCCGATATATTATGATCCACTAAAGTTAGGCACGATACAAGATGAATAAATCATTTTGTTCTCTTCACTACCTTCTTGACTGTAAGGGAGCCGGGAGGGACAATTGAGTGAGAGTCAACTCTTCTTTGTTTGGGAGGGGAGAGGGAGGTAGGAAAGGGTTATATTTTGTGTGGTGTGTTACAACTGTTCTAAATAAATAACAATGTTTAAACTCAGAAGTTTGGACTTATTGTCCCATTTATTGTTTCCTTATTAATTTTATACAGTTAGGCGAACCCAGGACGCTCGGTTACAACACCATTACACTATTCTATGCATCTTAAAGAAAACTGAGACTATACATACAAAAACACTGTATTAAAAATGCTGCACACGTCTCTATAAGAAAACTTACACTATACTATACAATCCACTACTCTCATGCATGCACACTGGACACACAGCCTGCCCTGCACCCCCTGTTCCCCACCCACATGCTCCCAGACACACCTGGTGGAGATCTGCAATCTACTGAGTGCACTCTTCAGTTACATACTTCTCTTACTCACCATTGTGTACTATATTCAAAAGTGAACTGGTCTGCTTTATGTGCATGCCGCCTCAGTTATTGGTATGTTTATATTTACAAAGCCATTCTCGGCAAAATTCCTACTTACTTATCTTCTCTTTTAAACTTGAAATATGGAAATTACAATCCTCGTTCTCTGGACATTTTGTGATTTGTTGTTCCCAAAGTCCGAACTGAACCGGGAAATAAAGCTTTTAGGTTTTCTGCACCTACTGCATGGAACAATCTACAGACTGATCTTAAACTTCAAAACATAGTAACCCTGAATGATTTTAAAGCAATGGTTAAATTTATTGAGTCCAAGTTGTCTGTGCACAAATGTTTTTATCTGAGTATTTTAATGTTACTCAAATCTATGTGTTTTCCTGTTAGTTTACTTTTGTTTACTTTCTGTGTTGCTGCTATTCTTGGCCTTGTAAAAGAGATCTTTGATCTCAGTGGGACAAACCTGGTTAAATAAAGGCTGAATAAAAATAAAAACAGTATTATATGTAGAAGATGGGACTATCTGACAAAATGTCTTGTGTTTGTCTCATTTTACCTGCAGATTTGGATAGGCATCTGTGTCCATTTACTGCTGTTCATCACGCTTGGGGTACATTCAAGTAAATTTGACGTCAACCCAGTGACAGATGACATCTCAAGACTCTCTATTTTGGTAAGGACAATACTGTAATTTAACTTAAAAGATTTTAAGCTAAAGCTCCAGCCTAGTTATGGTCATCGTATTCATGCTGGACTATGACTTTACTATTCTTTTCAGTAGCTTGGTGCCACCTGCTTTATTAGCAAAGTAAATATGTACAAAAGTAAAAAAGTGAGGGAGCTCAAAAAACATCTTGTCAGCAAAGAGAGAAAATCAAAATAATGATAGGACCAAAAAAACATGTAAACAGATACTGAAAAAGAATGGAAAGCAAACTTGCCATGCATTTGACTTTGGATTAGGTCATTGTGTGTTTGCAGTTTTGTCATTCCAAAGTTTATGTCGTGTAATTTCTACCTTCTAGGATTTTAATGCAATTTGATTAATGTTTTGGTACTTTTTTTCTTTTTACAGAGACAAAATATTCCTAAAGATTACAAAATTCCTGTACATTACGTTCCAAAAGAAGAGGTAAGATATTGTGCTATCCGCCCACAGTAAATCATGGGGAATAATACATTGGTAAATTGATGATAATGACCAGCTTTTTGTCCTTCCGTTTGTTGGCTTGTGACCAGCATTTCTCAAAATATAATGACCAGTTTTGGGTTAGTTTGGGGTTGGGTTTAGCATGATCACATTTCCAACTTTTTCATTTTCACTAGAAAGCTTTGTAGCACTCTTTACCATTACTCATACTGACACAAACTTTACATGTGTACACATTCATGCTCCCAAGAGGAAGAAACCTATTGACTTTGGTTACCTTTTCCTCAGCTACACCTTCATGCCAAACTTTGGCTGACCTTACAACTACTGTATATGTATTTACATATTTACATATGTGTTAATATTGTTTCATCTGCTAAGTTCAGTCTTAACTGTGAAAGTAACATCTGACTGGGAGGATTATTAGACTCTGGTGGATATGCTTGATCTCGATATATGATTGAGAGCTTTGTTGTTGACATTTTGGTAAATCTGATTAGCGCACCATGTATTTAGTTATTATACAGTACTTGCTATTGTTCATTTTATGCCATATCTCTGCTCTTTTTCTTCTAGGGGGGGATGTGTTGGGTAAAATTAAATGTCTTCTACTTGGAGGAGAGTTTACAAGATTTAGCACATAAGTTTGGAAACATTTCATCCAACAGAAAAGATATTAGCATATTCATCCAAATGCTCCAAGAACTGCGGCTCAACATGGTGTCTGTGGTAAGTTCATATTGTGGTTGTACCATAAACCTACTGAATGTGTCCAATAACAGATGGAAAACAGTCATCACTGTTAGGGACAAAAACAAATGTGTGATCTGTGTCTTTAATGAACCATAATGAACATGTCCATTGTTGTGGCGAGTATATGTTTGAAGTGACAGTTTTGTAGCCTTGATTTATAAATTTAAAGCTGAAATCCATAAATTTTAAAAAAGGGCAGAATATCCAGAGTTGTACTTGGCTAATTCAGGTACTCACATTACTGATTTGCCATTAAAGGCAAACATGAATTTCTTTGAACTGTGTTTTTGTCTTTGCAGGAGCCGATCATGTATGATTTTGAGTGCCACTACAGGGAAGAGAGGTGGCAGACAACGCAATACTTTGACTTTGTCAAAGACTTCCTTATAGCTGCACAGAATAGGGAAGATTCAGATG
This sequence comes from Siniperca chuatsi, assembly GCF_020085105.1. Classification (NCBI taxonomy): domain Eukaryota; kingdom Metazoa; phylum Chordata; class Actinopteri; order Centrarchiformes; family Sinipercidae; genus Siniperca; species Siniperca chuatsi. The sequence continues at coordinate 28,261,694 of NC_058045.1, read as the reverse complement.
ACTGTGATCCTCCTCCTTGTCCCACCACACCATACACAGTAACAACAGAAGAATATTTAGAAGGTGAATATTTATTATATGTTGTATTTATATGTGGCCTGCTTGTTGTGCTTGTTAACAGGGTTAGTATTTGGCAACTTAGCATGTCGGTGGCACTTCATTGGCAATACATGACATAAATGCCTACAATTTGAACAATTTGAGGTGTGAAGTGACATCAATGAACCAGTAGTTTTCTTTATCTCTTGTTATGTATCTGGGTAGAAAATCAGTGATTATTAATTATCGTTTTCATTGTACAATTTTCAAGAAATACCACTATCAGCTCTTTCTACCATTTGGCACCTGGATGCGAGAAAAACAAAATTTGGTATAAATCAATAAAGTTACTTGTAAGAGAGAAAGGTAAACATTAAATGACTGTCAGTTTTTATTCTTTTGGGAATCTTCATTGTTGATGGTAAAAAATTAAAATCACTCAACTCAAATAATCTCCTAAAACAAGAGATAGATGGGTATTAATTAACTTACAGCCAGAGCAAACAGGTGTGCAGGTAAGGAGACAGGGAATCCCGCTGGAGTGGGAAACACGCTGGAGTAGGATGGATTGGGGGACATGCAGGAGTAGGGACACGCTGGAGTGGAAATATGCTGGAGTGGAAATCTCACTGGAGTGGAATGTATAATGTGAGAGTCCTTAGGACAAACGAGGTCGGACAACTGGCTGAGGTGAGTACTGGACTTTTATGCTGGCTGTGATTAGGTGCTGATGGGGAGCAGGAGTGTATGATAAACTGATGGTGGAGACATTTACTCCCCCCCCCCCCAATGGCCAGCTCCTGATGCGGAGCTGTGATCCTCGGGCGGACGACCCGGGTGCTTGACCTGGGTGGATCTGAGGAACTGGACAAGTGCAGACCACACCGCATGAGGTCCGTGACAAAGATCAAAACTCTCTAGAGGCCCGGCGGAATGCCGGCGGCAAAGGCTGAGGGTCCCTGAAGATCTGTGGCGAAGGCAGAACCCCTCTGGAGGCCGGACAGCTGGACAGCGAGCCAGTGGCGGGAAGATTGATGAGTTGGCAGGACGAAGGATGTCCGGAATCCAGAGCCTGCCACTCCGGCAGAGAAGGAGGGTGCTGCTGCTGCTGTGAACCAGCCGACGGTTCAGCAGCATGTTGCAACCCAGCCAACGGTTTGTCGGCGTGTTGCGAACCAGCCAACGGTTTAGCGGCGTGCTGAGGTCCCACCGAGTCAGGAGGTGGCTGTGATCCAATTGTGACTAGAGCTGGCTGCTGCTGCATTCCTGCGGTAATGAGGGATTGGTATTGCTGCAATCCAGCAGGGAGTCCAGCAGGCGTCTGCAATCTAGCAGGAAGTCCGGGAACAGGGAGCTGCTGTGGTCCAGCAGGGAGTCCGGGAACTGAGAGCTGCTGCGGTCCAGCAGGCAGTCCGGGAACTGAGAGCTGGGGCGGTCCAGCAGGGAGTCCGGGAACTGAGAGCTGCTGCGGACCAGCAGGGGTGGATGATCACCGCAGCGCAGGAACTGGAGGCCGCCACGGAGCTGGCGAGCAGATGGGCGGCGTAGCAGATGTGCAGCTGGGCAGTGGTGCAGGCAAGTCGCTGGTTAGTAGGCTGATGACTGGCAGGCCGGGGTGCCGGCTGATGACTGGCAGACTGGAGTGCAATCTGGTGACTGCGTGCACCCACCTCGAGCCAGGTATAGATTTGGAACTGAGGGCTCTAACGCCAATGGATACAAACTGCGGAAGTGACGTCATTGATGGCTATAATCCTTCGGTAATGGTCCGACCTTCTGTTACGGACAGACAGGCAGGAGACACCGATATGGAGACAGATGGGTATTTATTAGGTTACAGCCAGAGCAAACAGGTGTGCAGGTAAGGAGACAGGGAATCCTGCTGAAGTGGACACCATGCAGGAGCCGGATGGAGTGGGCAACACGCTGGAGTAGGAAGGAGTGGGGGACACGCAGGAGTAGGAACCCGCTGTAGTGAAGACACGCTGGAGTGGACTGTAGGCATCCTGAAGAATCCTATGGGGAGTCCTTAGTACAACCAAGGTCAGACAACTGGATGAGGTGAGTGCTGGGCTTTTATGCTGACTGTGATTAGGTGCTGATGGGGAGCAGGAGTATGATAGGGAGCAGGTGTGTATGATAAACTGATGGAGCCTGGCATATCCATGACACAGCCTCTCAAATGTGAGAATTTGCTACTTTTTTCTTTCGTAAAGCAATGTAAACTGAGTATCTCTATGTTTTGAACAGTTGGTTAGACAAAACAAGCAATTTACCATGGGCTCTGGGAATTGCGATGCTTTTTTTAAATTTGAGAATAACTGATAATGAAAACAGTCATTAGTTGCAGCCCTACAGCACCTTGATGCTGTGTTTATGGCTTCTTTAATGGATTTTGGTGCAGACCTATTGGGAGAGCATGTTTGTTACTGGTGATACTGTTAACTGCAGGTAAAAAGGGGAAATGAGTCCATGGCCTCTTTCAGAATCAGCTGCAGATTATTTCCGCTGCCTAAATATTTCACTAATGTTTGGCAGGCTTTACTCCGCATATTGCTGTACTTTTATCAAGCTTTCCAACTTTACTATAAAATCTGCCAGATGTGATTTATAGATGTTTTGTTCTCACCAAATCAGCAGGAAACTGGGTAGAAGTATGTTTTCTTCGAGCAAAGGAACATATGTGATGTGACTCTTCCCTGGGGTGACAATGTTGGCTGAGACAAGCTTATGGACTCAGAAAAGACAAAAGCCACACGTTTAGTTAAAACAAAAATGAGACACACTCTTGTTGAGAAAAGCTCTGATGTAAACTGTTTGAACTGACATATCTCAGGCATTAACCCCAGTACAGTGATTTGAAATCGTTAAATTGTAACATCCCCACAATGAACTGTACGCTGAGCACTCACATCCCATCTGGTGTGTGATGCTTTAAGCCAAAGGATACTACAATAAAATGAGAAGACTGGAAAAGATCTGACAGTCAGTCCAGCTTTCTCTGGATGAAGGTGATGTTTTTAAGTCTGTTTGGATTTCACACTCCAAACAAACACTGAGTTTGTTTCTTCATGTGGCGTTGGAAGGCTCAACGCCATCATTTTATTTGGCAAACAAAGTGCATTTACAGGGTGGCGATAAGTGGGATCGAGCCCCATTTTGTGATAGAACTGCTGTATTTTTTTCATATGAATAATTATCTCACTGCTCAGAACATTAACAATCCACAAAGACTATGTCCTCACTGTTACTGGTTAAAATACAGAGGTCATGAAACCTATTTACATTACTCATAATTGGTGATAATGTCTGTGAGTCAGCTTTAAGTGTTTTATTGTAGGTCACGCTTCCAACACACATTTCCTGAGCTGCTCTACAGATTCAAACCAGCAACATTCCAGTCACAAGCTCAATTCAGCTTGTAAAACCCCCGCCACTCTCTTTGGACTATTGTGAACAGGCTCTATTTAGGACAGATCTCTTGTGGCCATTTCTAGAAGCTTTTAATCCAGGAACCATTATTTCTTCACAAGAACTTTGCAAGATAAAAACTCAAAACGGTCTCAGTGCTGAGACGGCCCATTGAGACATGGCTGAGTCACAGGACTGAGGGAAGATGTCCCCAGGTAGCGCATGTGAAAAGGAAGAAAAGGGCCGAAACCTGATTGTATACGTGTTGATTACAGAGCAATCTTCCAATCTTCCCAAGCGCTTGGCTTTTCTTTGCCAGAGTGGTCGGATCAGATCTTTTTATGTGTGTGTGTGTGTGTGTGTGTGTGTGTGTGTGTGTGTGTGTGTGTGTGTGTGTGTGTGTGTGTGTTGGGTTAGGGGTTGAGTTGACTTTTTAGCACCGGACAATGAAATGTTTTCATCATATGGCACTAACACCCCACCCTTTTCCCCCTTTTTCATCCATCCTCCCAATTTATGCTTGTCTCCCCTCGTAACCCCAAACTCACCAAGCCATTTCTTTTTTTTGTTTTCCCTCAGAATCACCCAAGTCGAGCAGTAAAGGCCCAGGGTGTGCAACAGGCTGCAATCAACGTAAGTTTGCATATTTGCAGCATTTCTGAGAAAACCAGTGTCAGTTCTGTGATCAGGTTGCAAAACCAGCCCAGCTGGTGTGTCAAAGCAGCAGCTTTTGCCGGCTACAGCATTTTGCCACATTCCAGAGCAAGTCAGCCCATTTGCTCGGAGCTGCCGTCACTTGATTAATGACGCTCTGTGGGGCAAATTCCTCATCACGTCTTGTGTCCCACTGTGGGGCAAATTCCTCATCACGGTGTCTGTCCCATGTCTCATCTTGTCTGCTGCAGGCAAAGGCTTTTGTCTACCCACCTTGTTGAGACCCTTGCAGAGTGCTACATTTTCAAAAGTTAGTCTGTTTCTGTTTCAGTGATTGGATGTCCCAGTCATGTGGGTTTAACAGAGAGAATGTCATTTTTTAAAACAATTTGTATAGAAATGTACACATTTAATAATAATAATACATAATACTAAGTAAGTGCTTAGTGAAATGGGCAATAAACTTCCACCATACAGTAAACTGGTTGTAATACAACAACAGTAACGTTGAAATGAGTTTCCTATTGGTTCTTACAGTGGCTTAGTTGAGCACTTTGTCTAGTAAAATGGAAAATAACTGATAAAATATATTTTATCATTCATCTTTTTGTGGCTGTCTGGTGTCATGTATTTGTCAGCATGGGTGGGTTACAACAGTAGTAATAGTAATAGTAGTTTAGATTTTTCAATGAGGGAGAAGGAGGAGTAGATGTGCTTTTAAAACTGGGTAAATTAACTTTTTTGTAAAAAAACAAAAAAAAAAACATAAGACAAAAATATTATTTAAAACAGATAATTTTTATATGTCTTAAACCATGTCTGGAGGGGCTCTTTAAGGCTAATCTAAAGTGCAAAAAGACTTGTAAAGTCAGTGGTTTATTCTGATGTTAAGAATCAACAGTTGAAGCTTACCATTTTATTGTTTCTTTGCCACTTCTGAAAGTCATCTGTTGATTGTGCGTCATAAAAAGCAGGATGGTACATCTTTAATGTCCATTATCGTCCAGGAGTAACAGAGGAAACAAATATTTAAAAGTCTCTTGAATCATGATTTGTTACTAAAACTGTTAAGAGTTGGAGGGGAGAAAGTGATGTTATTTTTCTTTTTTGTCTCAGATCATGAACCGAGCTCCCTGACTGAGGTGGTGGAGCGAAGCCTTCTCTCCTTACTGTTCATTCCACTCCTAGCCCTCGTATTCCTGCTTGTGTGGAAGGTGAGCTGACTTTTGACCCCTGACACTTCCTGTTTAACTTCCTGAGGCACTCCAAAGATACAATTTTTTAGTGTTCGGTTTTATTGTCCAGAGAAACTGCTTTGTTCAATGAAATTTTTTACAACTGCCGACAGCCTTTCAACTTTCTGCAGATGCTGTGCAGACTATGTTGATTTGAGTTGTGGTGATTTCAGCTGGAACTGAGAACTTTGGCATTAAAAAGGATTTCCTACCCCGAAACAGGTCCGATCACGGAGGAACGAGGAGGATCTTCAACAGAATCCTGGAGAAGGTGGACTCTTCACAGGAACAGAAGGGACTGCACCTCCACTAGATGCTCAAATATCAGAAAAGTGAGCCTTTTCTCTTTTATGTGCATTTACAACTGGTAACTATTCCCCTTTATGTAACCCACTGCCTGCTCACATTGCAAATTGATTAGTTGCTCCACACCAAATGGCAGCAGACAGTGGGAGAGGCTCTAATTTTATTCAGTGTTCATGTAGAGCTACAAAATCTAGATTAAGAAAAAAATAAAATAGTATTATTAATTCACATATTTGAGCATTTTCTCTCAGTGGTTTTGCGATATGGATGGGTTAGCCTCACTTGAAGAAGTTAAAAGCAGGCACGTTGGTAGCATTAATCAAAACTGAGCAGAAAAATAAAAATCAACTTAAAAAATATAATTTGGAGCTTGACCGGCAGGTCGTCCACTAATCGGAAGGTCGACGGTATGATACTGGCTTACAAGTACAGTCCATTTACCATTTACTAAGGACCAAAAGTCAGGATATTTTGGCCTGTGCTGCTTCAATTTTGACCATCCTTTTTTTCTGTCTCTTCTGAGACCCCCAACTTTATGGATGTACAATACTAAATCACAGTTGTAACCCCTTAATTGGGGCCCACATAAAATGTTAGCCCCAGGGGCGCCCCAGCAGGTTAGTCTGGCCCTGGACATAAGGAATATATACTAGTTTTCTACCTCACTTTGGCTTTGGCTGTTCAAATAATAATAATATGCCTGTTTCTGTACATTACATGAATTCACAAGCAAAACAATGAAGGCTAAAAATGCAATTTTCTCTTGACAGCTTGTGACTGTAGGCACACCAGTCAGTCTTCACTGATCATTCAGCTGTGTAGTAAGTGAAGTTTAGTGTCTAATATTTTTCTTTCTGTCCAATTACAGAAACAAGTTGAACGTCATTGAAACAGTGTAATGCTTTGACCCTTCGATGTTCTTCAGTGTAATTGGTGAGATTTTTTTTATGCCACGGTAAATTAGAGTGACAAAAACAAAATCTACTTTTAAAGTTTTAAAAATAAATGTTTGAATCCTTGCATGACACAGAGCTCTGAAACCTCTCCCCACACTTTTCTCTCACAGGGCTCTACTCTTTTCTCCTGTTGGTGTCCAAAGATGATGAAAAACAAACATGAAGCTGAATTCAATAGTGAGGTTTTGACTGCTCTCCAGATTCATGATGGCAGATTCACAATTGTGAATGACCAAGATTCTTCTGGTTGACCACGCCTCCTGCTACCATATGGATAAGCTTGCCTTTATTGTAAGACTGCATTAACCCCATGCTTTTTAAAAAGACTGAGATTTTAGCAGAGAGAAACCCCCGTACCACACCCTCACTGGATTCTCTGGCTCCTGTGAATCATCCATCAGAACCTGCTGCATCATGAACTCTTTGGGGAAAACTTTGCTTCCCCCTCAGCACGTTGCTACAGTCTGCGTGTGTTTTGGGGCCCGCCAGTTCATCTTCAAACAGCAAAGCAGAGAGTGACTGACACTGGTTATCTCTTGTGTGAACTGAGGCATGAATTACTACCTCCGGTGACCCTCACGTTAACCACATCCTCAACAGCTCTACAGTTTGCTCTTAGTCTGGGGTTTCCCAAAGAATATAATGTTAAACATTGTAGTTCCAAGGTGTAGTCACATTGTCTGGTTTAGGCATGTACCCACGGGGGTGTATGATGTATTTATTTATTGGTGGCGGCACTGAGCTGCTGCTGTTGATACAACTGCAATGTTTCAAGCGATCATTTAAGAGCACCTCTACTAATGGGTCACATATAAAGAACAATCTGTGTACTAACATATCGTAAACCCAAAAAACACATTCCTGAACAAGTTACATTTCCTTGTATGATGTTGTTGTTGTTGTTGTTGTTTGTTGTTGTTGTCGGTATATATGACGTGGGTGATTTAGGTTTGTGTGAATGGATTACATGGAGAAAAAAAACACATATACAAAATATGCTGCTTTGACTAACTTACGTTTAGACTATTGAAATCTGCAATGACTTTCTGCTAACAAGTATCAGGGATGACTTCTGTGGATCCAGGATTTTTTAAAAAAAAAAGGTGAATTCAGAACATAGTAAGAGAATGATGGGCCTCCCATAGTAAATGTTAGCTCAACAATGCCTTTATTTTTTACTTATCTCACCTTTATGCTTGCAAGGCAAAAACAGTTACAGGAGAGATTTTTGACGGCCATTCCTCTATGAAAGAAACGAAATCACAAAAACTTGTAAAAGGAAGAAACTTTTGTAAAAAGAAAGTTTGTAAAAAGAAAATGATATGTAATACACAAATGCTATGATGTAAAATTTTAAATCAAGCTATCAATTCTTGACTGTTCACTCAACTACCAAATATACTCGTGAATCAAACCCATTAACTTACGCTGTTCACTCACATGGTTTCATCTGTTTTTACTGACTTTGCCTTTGTCCAGTATGAGGGTTGTGCTTGCATAATAAAACCCATTATAGACAATCTGACAAAGCTAGTTAGTGCATTTATCAAGATTCAAATTGTAATGAAATGCTGAAGGATGATACCACTGTTTATGAAATTTACAGACATGCACCTTAGTTATTTTCACAATCCACAAAGCTCACCACATGGGAATGCAATGCACACCTAAATATCAATTTTGCCTTAAAGTTGCGCCATAATGCACTCTCAAAGGAAGTGTACTGTCATCTCCTTCATAATGGTGTAACTTTCAAAAAAAAAATTTTTTTAAAAGACACATGATGAGTTTTAGAGTTGTTTCTCTCCGGTATACAAAGATCCATGTGAAGGGCAGGAAATCATTTACTGATAGTCTAATCCACACAGTTGACGTGAGGTTGTTCAATCCACATGTATCTAGCTATACCAATTGCAGAAGCACTCAGGATCACTCCGATATTAAATCAATGCGCACGTCCCTGACTCCTTTCTTTTATGCACTCTTGAATCTGATAAATTCAGTAAAGAGGTAGGAGTGTGAACAGGGCACACTGTGACCTTTCCCATCAGGACGCCCTGCTACGAATAGTTGACAATGACAAAGTACACAAACATCTGTTTCTGTATCTAGTTTGAGTGTTTGTATCATGTTTGTGGTCTTACATTGTACTATGTCCATTCTTGGTTTTGTGCCTTGTTTTATTAGTGTGATTGACTCAGTGTGTAAATGTGAAAAGCCTATCTATATTTCTGTGTGGTAGCAGAAAGTGAAAGAGATCATTACAGGGCAGATTAGATTAGTCTCACCACAATAACCCATCAGATATGTACCCTAATCTCTGTCTCTTTTCTTAACTGAAGTCAAAACCATGACAGTTTAGGTGACTTGACCTGTGCCCAGTTATGATTCGAGTAGTTTCCTGGAAAAGCAGTGCTTCAGTTTGTGAAAACTCTGCAGAATAAACTGCAGTGGTTGTGACATTTCTGTCCACACGTTACATTTTAGTCTTTGTAACCTTTAGGAAACAGTTCAACTGGTAACTCTGCTTGTTTCATGTGTATTTGAGGCTATATGTTGGGAATTTTTCTGATAGGAGATGAGAGTATATTGTGCAAAATTGAATCTTTGTTTGAAAAAAAAGTATACCACATTGGTGTTCATATAGTTCAGAGCAACAGTACCTTTCAGCATCAATAGCTGGAATTCTTTGGTGTGGTAAAGTATTGTTTGTTGTGTTGAACTGCAAGATAATTTTATTCATTCAAAAATACACTTTTGAAGAGTACTCTTAATTATTATCACTGTTAATGGCGACGTATTACCTGTGCCATATTCTCTATGGCAGTTTAGAGCTGAGTCTGTGTTAAAGAAAGTATACCACATTGGTGTTCATATAGTCCACAGCAACAGTACTTTTAGCAGGAATATCTGAAATTACTGGTGTGGTAGAGTACTGTTATTTTAAAGCTTTTAGCCTATAACTTCTATTCGAAAATGAATTTTTGAACAATATTGGAACTATATTGGCATCTATATCTATGGCAGTTCAGACGTGAGACTTTCTCTTCAATCATCTTTAGGTTTCGCTTCTCTACATGAAGACTATTACGTGCAGTGCCCAGTATTCTGACAGAGCCACGGGCTAGTCTAACCACAAAAATGACAACAAACAAGGTATACTATGTCAAAAGTTGCTTTTTATACATACTCTGAGCTGCAACAGGTCTAAGCTGTGAACAAAACAAAAAAACATGGTCTCCCATTTTCCTGTCTTTGCGAGAGCCTCAAACATTCTGTATGGCTGATGCATGGAAGCCAGAAACTGAGCAATTTCATGCATTAATCGAGAGAATGACTGCCCTTAAATACTGTTCCTATGTGGGTTGTTGTGTGGTCTGAGAGTGAGCAGAGCCACATCCTGAACAGTGCTTTTGGGCTCAAGTGATCCAATCCATCCCACTTCAGTGAGTGAATCAAATGGCTCTAGGCAGGAAATAAGTCTGGGTGCCAAAAAGCAAATGTAACTATTGCCCAGTTGGTATTCTGGGTGAAAACTCTACTGTATTCTGTATTTTTGTATTTAAAGAAACATATATGACATATGAAAAAAGTACACGTATCCAAGTGGTTTGTTTGTTGTTGTTCAGGAATTTTAATCAAGCTTCTGTGCATCTCTTTTCAAAGTGGAAATCAGCTGGGAATCAAACTCGGGGCACACTCACTTTGCAAACATTTGCGAAATAGCTTAGCTGCAGACATGTAGGGTGACTGTTACTACACACATGCCTCTGGGAAAGAAATCTACAAGTTTCAAACTGCATGTTTGTAGCCATTTGAATGCAAAACCAGTTCAACCAGTGGCGGCCTGATTTTAAAAGGAAAAGCACTGTTTTGCATTTTAGAAAAATGCACATTAACGGTCATGTTTACTATGTTTGCGACATGTTAGTTCTAGATTTAATGCATTTGTTAGTTCCTGGCTTTCTCAATTACATTATTAAAGAGATTTAAAGCTTCTGAACAACCTTTTTTTTTTGTCCAAAATCACGTAATAAGAGTTCAGGGTTTCCGGTTTGATTCCAAAAAACTTGTGCTTGTGCTCTTCAACAATGTACTTTTTAAAGTATTTTGTCTAACTGATTTTTTAGGTAGATTAACTTGCTTTAGATGTCAATTTTTATTTAATAAATCACACTGAGCTCCAAGGATAACTTAGGAAAATATGTATCAGGTTATTTTAAAAAAAAGTTCTCTATTAAAAATTGGCAAATCACATCTCTTGCCTTGCAGGGTTTCAGCTCTCCCAGAAGAGTAGAATCATAAAATGCAAGACTTTTTAGCTCCATCATGACCGTGTTTTAATAAAGCAATAACACTAGGCCTATAATACTTGGCCTTCAGCTTTCTGTCTATGGCCACCTCACAATGGTGCCAATATCTCACGGTTTAGCACAACCTTGAGCATGCTATTGCTTTTATGCAACATTCAACATGCAAATCCCTCTATTTTTGCTTTCTTTGTTGTGGTCATGTGAGGCTCCACTACACCTGACTGGTTCCTTCAGAACTATCCACCAAATCCATTTCTAAGTAAATTATTCTTGAGTTCATTGTAGTCTGGCTTTGTGAGGCTACTCTGCTGGTGCAGCTGAAAGTGAAATGTTGTTAAGGACATCAACAGTCCTGCTTACTTTGTCAGGAGTCAGTTTACACAGATGTTTCATGAAGAGCTCATGGGCATAATGACAGATTATCTATCATCATGTCCATTCTTGACGATGTACCAACCAAACTTCTGTCAGAAGTGTTCCAAACTAACTGGTCTCACTTTCCTCTTGATTGTCAACAGCTCTGTATTTTAATGCTGTTAAGACTCAATTACTCAATTATCAACCCATTTACCTCAATTATCACCTCAACATGCACCCCATTTTTGGAAAGGGAGAATCATTTGGAAGCCCCTAGTAGTGTTGGGAAAAAGCATAGTTCAACCTTTTTTCCATCACGGCCTTGAAGCTGCCCATGTAGTGGTTGTCAGTGTCGGACAAGTTACTTTGAAAAAGGAATATATTATATCTTACTAGTTAATTTCATATTACTCTGTGTAGAGAAATGCGTCACACTACTTTTGCATCATTTACCAAAATAACCACAGAAGCACGACTAGGCATTATTAAATGGAAGAGGGTAATGTTGTTTCATAGCGGTATCCCCGCAGATGCCTCTATATTGCAGCACTCATGGTAAAAACTAAAGATTAAACCATAGGTTTTTAAACTCTAGTTTTATTTAAGATTAAAATCTTTTGTTTTAAAATTAAAAATATAACTAGAGAGGGAGCTCATTGGGTTACTTTTGTAACACGTTACCTCCAACACTGGTGGTTGTGAACTTGTTAATGTTAATGCTCATAAGTGCTTCTTTACTTAAGTGCAGCATTGTGGAAACATTTTGATGGGTTTGTATTTCAAAGACTGTTCTAGACTTGTTCTTTTTGGTTATTTGACTGACAGAAAGGTAACTGTGTCCATTTCTCTTCTACATCACAAATCAAGTGTGGTGTACCACAATGCTCAATTCTTGAGCCTATGTATTTTATGGAATTAAGCCTTAATTTTGAACAACACAAATCTTGTTCAGTCTTTATTTTTCCATCCTGAATTTTAAAGATACAAAGAAGATTGTATCTGTTCTAGCTTTGATGCAGTTCCTCTGCATATCTAATAGTACCTGAAGTACTACAGTACAATCAATGGAATTTTAATAGGGTTGCTATGGGTCAAGTAAATGGGAGAATAGAGGAAGAATTATCACGTAAGTGGTCCAAAAAATGTTGGTTATTAGTTTAAAATGGTCCCTTTAAAAGGTGGGGTATGCGATTCTAATCCAACACACGTCTTTTTGTCACATTCGGCGAATATCCCCTCACGCTAGCTGTCCGTTCAGTGTGTGCACTGCAAAAAAATCTAGTGTTTGTACACAGCCCTGGCTCTGTAAATGGGGAATAAACAAAGTGGCTCGGAACGGGCCACACAACACTATTCCAGCCATGATTTGTGTGTCAGGTAACGTTAAATGACTTGCCCGCAGACATTCAGCTTACTTTCTAGTTTGCCAAGATATGCTGTTGTTGTGATGTTAGCTATAGTAGCAGGAGAGTTGTGAGTATCGCTGTCTGGAGCTGCTGTGCTGGCTCTGGGAAACCGTCTCGTCCTCTCTGGCTGTTAGCTTCACAGCAGCAACTGTGGGGACAGTTTGCTAACCCACAACCTAGCTAAACTAACCCTTAATCTAGCTATCGTTAGTTACATTACTTCCTGTGTCGTTGTTCGCTCTATATCATGGTATTTGTCATGGTATTGGATTTCTCCAGAATTGCATACCCCACCTATAACTCGATATTTACAAAATAGTATAATACACACCTGTAAGACAGGTGCATAGGAGAATTCCGTCTTAAAAAAAAGTGGTAGACTATAAGCACAAGTTTTATTAAAGACACAGCTGCATTTTGGTCATAGATGTTCATCAGATATAGTAATGCCACTGTGCATTAAATGAGTTTTCATGTCATTGTTGTATACAGTGCTGCAAGTTTGTTTTGGGAGAAAATGTCTGCCACAGTCTCTTTTTTTGATGCTACCACTGAAGGCACTAATGTCGGACTTTTCAAATTTGACACATAGTGACTTTAATACATTTTGTCTCTTTTCGTCACCTAAAAATTTAAATATTCATAAGCACTCGTGTTTTACTTGGCCAGTGGTTTGGGATTTCCATAAAATTAGTTTTGTGGACCTATATCACACTGACCAATGTTATGATTTCGTCTTTGCTATCAGGAAACAACAGGAAGGCTGTGAAAACTCCATTGTTCATAGACATGTAATGATGAATATACAATTGTGTCACTGTGAATAGGCATACTGAAGCATGACTTTAAGTGCTGTATGAGACATGACATAAGCAAGTCAACTGACCTGACTGACCTAAGCCAGTAGCATGTGTATGGATGACATATGGCTCAGCGGTTTCCCATGGTCACACAGGTCTCCTCCATCATGCTGTGCCAGTTTAAAGAATCTGGAATGACTGGTTCAAAGGGCACTCCCAGGACCATGAGTGATTCGCCCTTTAAATAATTATGTCTTGGCAGTAATCGCAGCCCTTGAACATGGGCCTTAGGTTTTCCCCCTTGTGCTGTAAAAGGAAACTGATTACAGATTCTGATTGAGGTCAGGATAGCAACAAAAAAAATGAAAACAATGTGGGCCTCGAGTGATAACGTAAAATACTGGAGATTATATCACCAGAATATGTGAGAGAAAATATTTGACAAAAAAAAACAAAACAAGAAAGTCATGAGTTAGTACCCATGGCAACAGGTGTGTCAGAGCAATTACATGAACACGAATCCAGGAAGTGTTGAAAAAAAAAACATGCATGCTCAGCAAGATCTTTCCCTTGATTTAAATGAAAACTTTAAAAGCATTTTATAAATCTACTAGCACAGCAGATAAGACCCCAGGGATCTGGGAATTGTATAGGGCATATCTTATCCATGGCTCATTGCTGACTGAGGGCATAATTTCTATGCAGGAAATGACCTAAGTCCCCAGCCTCCATGGAAGTAGTTCTCCCGCTTTCGTAAACATGACCTCGGAGACTCTCTCCCAACACAGACTTTCATAATCTCCCTGGTTTCCACCTCACAGCCAGGAGCTTCCACTTTCCCATCCTTCCCCTCAGACAGCTCCCAGCTGCACAAACCAATGAAGGAAGAACATTTAGCAACAAGATGTTTTTTTTTGTTATTGTGACTGTAAGCCAGCTGAACTTGGGCCACAGTGTGCTGGCTCTTTGTGTGAGTGCACTTGATGGATCAGTCCCTTATGTACCCATGAATGCAGCTTGGATATGTGTTCAAAAAGGGGGTTGTTTTTAATTTTTGAAATATTTGTTTTCAGTTGTGCTTTGTCTCAGGCAAAGATAAATGTGCCTCAGTGTTTCTCCTTCACTTCTGGTTTAGATAACAGTTCTGAAAAATAATTCAGCAAACTACTCTAGCTGACAAACAGCAGTTCAAGTGGAGTCACTTTGGAAAGGGATTTAACAGTGGGTCTTAGCCAGAAATAACAATGCGTGCAACTGTAGAGTGGTAGCAACAGCTTGAAAGCCTTCACTGCCAACATTACAAGCCAACGGATAGTAAACACAATGAGACAACGTCACACTGCTCAGACAATAGCTCATATTATATTATGTGTTCCTGAAATATTCATGTATAATACAGAAATGTTTAAACGAAAAAAGGATTTAAGTCAGTATCTACTGAAGAACAATTGTAGAACAACTGTAAGAGCTTTTTAAAGCCACCTTTCAAGTCGTTGTTGGAGTAAATGTTTCAAAAGATTGTTTTTGGCTTAATTATCACGTCAGTATTTATAATTTGCAAAATCCACTCAACAGCCCAAATGTTATCTGGCTAACTATGTACAAACCAACTTGCTCTTCGTTTCTAAGGTTAAACAGAGATCTGCCACTTTCTGGGAAGTTCATTCTTTTGTGCTAATTCTATTGTCAGTTTTACCAAACAAACAAGCCTGGCAGGCTCAGACATGTCACTAAAATGAACTTACCGTCCAGGTTTACAGCTGTAACATGCCCACTTTCAGGAACACATTTTTGATTACTTAATGATGTTGTAAGCCATAAGAATGGAATTGGAACTTAGCAAGTTACCTATCACAGACACTTATAGAGATAGTTATAGTTACATAGATATATATATATATATATATATATATATATATATATATATATATATATATATATATATATATATATATATATATATATATATATATATATATATATATATATATATATATAGTAGACACAGATAGTTTAATATCAGTCCTCTTCTACCCTTCCTGGATAAGGAGATCAACAAGCATAATTCAGGTGGATAAACTTTGGGCATGGCATTTCAAGTGCCAATCATATGTTGCTCAAGATCCACTGACAAGCTATCTCCAATCCATCTGGATTTTTGCAGGATGTTTAGTCTAAAACAGGGTTATTTAACATAAGTTGAGCTTAAGATACTTTGAATTTATAAGGCAAATACTCTAGGGTTAATGCTTTTTGCATGCCAGAAGAGAGGATGAGTGATCAATTGATCGAACTTGTATAACTGGCATTGTGTATTTTA
Source organism: Siniperca chuatsi (assembly GCF_020085105.1). NCBI lineage: Eukaryota > Metazoa > Chordata > Actinopteri > Centrarchiformes > Sinipercidae > Siniperca > Siniperca chuatsi. The sequence continues at coordinate 28,245,897 of NC_058045.1, read as the reverse complement.
ACACTTTGGAACTCTTTGATCCTCTCAGCCACTGCATCAACATGTATCAGCATGTGTCTATTTGAATGTACTTTGAATATTGGATAGCTCTGTTTGTGCACATTTTTCTCACATTTGTGTCCTTGTGAATCATGCTGGGGAAAATGGTATATGGGTGTGAGTCTTTTCAGGTGCATCCAAGTTTGTGTGTGTGTGTGTGTGTGTGGGAGGACAGGCAACAACAGAGTCATTACAGGCAGTGACAGGGCGTCATGAAGGCAAGGTTGTGAATGCTCTGTTCCCTGATCTCCAGTGTTGGTGCATACATTTACAACAACACACACACACAAAAATGCATTATCCATTCTCTTCAATGCATGACAAAGCTCTTTATCGTCATAAACTGTCTTTTTTGTGCATGTCCCCTCCCACTCTGTCTGTCAGTGTGTGTGTGTGGGAATCAGCACAGGACCCTAGTCACAGGTCAGGGGCTCTAAGGTTACTAATAGCCCACACCAATAGACTTGTGATCCACGTCTTGCCCTTTATGGCGCTCTTCCCCGCGGCCAGAGGAGAATGCCTCCCCCCCAGGTGGGGAGCGTGGGCCTGGCCAGCCCCGTCCCGAGAGGACGTAACAGGAGGCTTATCGGAGTGCCGGGCTGTGCTGTAATACTCCTGTGAAAGGTCTTTCAGGCCGCCTCCCAATATTGATTTTTCTGGGCAGGAGGGAAATCGAGAAGGCCCCCCTCAGAAGCTGGGAAGGAGGAGGAGACAGGTAGAGATAGATGTTTTTTGGGGAGGGGGGGGGCACACAGAGAAGAGCTACGCTTACTTGTACACCCAGCTGTTGGCCATACAGGGTTAACGTTTTATTCGTGTCTGTTTACATAAACAAAGCACTTGTGTAACCCATCCACCACAGACTATTTTCTGCTAATAGACTACATACAGGTTGCAAAACAATGTAATTAGTATTGTGATTTACAACCCTTGTGCATACTATTAATAAAAACAAGTCAACCTAGTTACTGCTAGTGTGGTCCTTCCTCAGTTTCCAGGTTTTTTCAGTCGTTCCTCCATGCAAGGAAGCAACACCACTGTGCTTTCAACTTTTGGACTGCTTACACTGACCTTTGGTATTCTGAGGTTGAATCTCATGCTGCCATAAATAAGCCAGACAGCAGAACATTTCCGTACCACATAAGTCATTCACTTTATTTCAGGAATAATATATAAGAAAAAAGACAAGAAGAAAGAAAGATACCTCTAAAGATGTAAGAGAGTATTAACACTGTATTTACAGACATACATACTGTAGATATTTCGATACTGTAGAGCGATAAAAACACAATATATTGTCATTGATTACATCAGTTCTTTCCAATGAAGACAGAGAAAAGATGATGATTGACAGTAATTTGGGCCTACTTAAGTCTCAGTTTGCAACCAATTCTGTAAAAATGTTTCCCCGCCACAACAACCCATCGCCAATTGATTATGAACAAGGCATCTTAACCTTTTTGTTATTTGAATTTGACAATAAATTGAGAATTTTAACCTTTATTGAACAGCAGCCACTGTGGCCACAAGTGACAATTACAGGATTATGGCACAGTGAATTTTCCTTCATTTCCCAAGACTCTATTGAGTCACACATTATCATTAGGCAATGAAAACCAGTTTAGGCATAAATTGTTATATGGGGGAGGATTGTAATACCTGTCTAAGTTCAAAGATGGCCTTTGGTGTCAGATGTGGATGTCCTCCTTGATGTTTCTCCGTCCGTCCACTGACTCCTGATCGATTACTTTGACATATTCCCAGCCAGTTTTCATTCTCTGATAAAGATTGTGAGATATGGTTGAAAGCTCTGAAAAGCTAGTAAGTGGATCTTGAGTTGAGATTTTTTTGTCACACATACTGATCTCAAGGTCAAGAATTAACTTCCATGCTCAAGGAAAGGGCAATTTGTTTGATATTATCAACTTTAAGTGGAATCATATTGTGATGAACTTATCATGTTATCTTTTACACATTTCTAAATCTATAAATCTATTTAAATCTATAGTTCCAAGGAGCTGGTATTTGAAAACTGACAAAATTAGTTGTTAAACTTTTTCAGTTTTACAGAAATGAAGAGTTTTGTCTGATATATTGCATAACAGTAGAAAACAATTCACAACATTGAACATGAATTTGATTATTTTATGTGTAATTTTGACTACATTTGTCATCTTGCGATATATATATATATATATATATATATATATCGATATTGGAAAAACCTTATTAAAATTATATTAATAAGGTATTAATAATTAATTAATTTGGTGACACCATTGGTGTCACCAAATACAAAAATTAGGATTAGGATTGGAAATGGAACCAGAGTGAATGAAATGGGTAGGCAGAGAGAGTGGGAGACTGAACAAAATACTGTGGAAACAGACAGACAGTGATAGAGGGACATGGATCACCTGTGTGGGAGGACGCGACCGAAGGGAGGAGGGGGGAGGTGTGTGGATGAATCAGTCAGACAACAGGGCCTTGAGAGCTCTTGTTCAGTGTCACCTCGGTGCAGAGCGAGAGTGCGCGACGATTCCAGCCCCCGTCATCTGATCTAAGGTCACCCCTCCACAGTGTGACTCAGTGGCTCCTGAATGCTGCTTTCAGGCCTGTTCAGCTCTACTTGAGGATGAATCACTTAACTTCAGCCTTTTATTTCTGGAGAGGATCCCGTTTCCATGCAGCCGTGTTTCCGCTCCGATGGGAACATTGGTCAGCGCCTCGCCCCCACACGAGGGGTGCCATTGGTTTGATCAGACCATCTGGTGAGCTGTTATTTTAAACAGAGTTGGATAAATGAACCATACAGGAGCTTCCATAATGTTGTACAATATGCTTTGTACTGGCTTTATTCTTGTGTTTACTCCCTGTATATGGAATTACAGAAACATACACTATATTCATGTGCTCACACTTACATGCATACAAGCATCTTTAGGCACGCTTAGTTATAAGTTACCCGAAAGTCATGGCCTATTCTGTATCCTTAAAAAGCCATGAACATTGAATAACCCCAAATTAAAGAATGCCTGTTTGTTCACGTTCCAAACTTTTAAGAGTAATTAAATAGTTCTGCCAAAACCAAATGTCTCCCGCGAGACACTTTATAAGCAAATGCATCGACAAAAGAAGTTAGATGGGTGTTGCCATATTATCTTGACTTGAATAATGCACTGCTTCCTTCTTCAGTCTCCCTTTTGACCGATTTCAAAAGGGAAACATGATAATACTGAAAGCTAGCTGACAAAAAATGCAAACAATAGCTATCTCCCTCTTTTAGTATTATGACATGAAAGACATCTGTTCTTTCTCATATGTGGCACAAAAAATATGTAATGAATACCATAGATAAGCAAATCATCTGGCAGACTGACTTGGACATGCTAACATCTAGAATGTAATATACAGTATTTTCAGGCTCTGTAGGATCTATGAAGGCACAAGACTAGCTTTCTGCTAAGTAACCAACTCAAGTCCAACAGAATTAAGTTTGTTGACTAAATTTTATTTTAAACTTAAAATATTCTCTGTTTTTTTTCTTCAATTTTTCTTGGGCTGTAGAGTTGCAAGGTGGCAGGGGCTATTTCAGGCGCCCCTGGTTCCAGATGTAAAAGTCCCCTTTATTTTTCCCATAGAAAATGTTATGTGACTCACAGTCGGAGCAATTCTGTGGTATGGATGGGCATGAAATACTACCAGTTGAATCATCAGTACGAAACTGATGGGCTGTGTTTTGTTCACAAATTCATAGACTAAGCATTTAGAATTTTCAACCACTTTGACTCACATCTCTGACTAGCTTCTTCTTCACAGCTACACCGGGCGAGGCTCACGGTTATTGTAATATCTAGACCTGTCCTCCATGCCTGAATGACGGACAAAACGTGATTTCTCAAAAAAGAAAGTTGAAATAATTGAAGTTCGTAGAAGAGATGTGATTTTTCGGCACACAATATTTAAACATGTAATCTTTTCCAAAACATTTACTTTGTTTACTTTCATTTCAGTCAACTGTAGTGATATTGGTTTAACAAAAAGAAATCCCTTTAGTAAGATTGCAGGTGGAACAACAACCTATCAGCCTGGAAAAAACCCCAAAGTATCCTCTAAGGCTTTGGGTTCCAACCAACTGAGATGAGATATTGGATGATTCTGTAAAGATCCTGGACTATGTTCACTGACAACATTTTTTATATCCAATGCCAATGTTTTTAAAATTGGCAACTACAGTATGGTCAAGGTTAGGGAAAGCTTGTGGTTACAGCAAAACAACTATAGTTGAGGCATAGTTGGGGTCAGGCAACTAAATCCATGCGTTAAGGATATAGAAACATTGGGGTTAGAGTTAATAAAAGGGAGAATATTAATTTAAGATGACACACAAACTCCAGTCTCCTGGAGTCAGACAGATTACATGCTCATCCACCACCCGAATTTCACACTCCTGCCACATAACAAATTGTGATGTAAATCATGAGGTGCAGAGTTGTTCAATATGAATGTAATTCCTAGGATACTCCAAATGTCCCTAATGGTCATAATGTAATTTGTGTGAACAGATTTTTGTCCCCACTTTGTTGTATGTATTTTTTTTACAAATACACCTATACAAATACACATATACATATGTATGGCCAAACATAATATCTAACTTTACCACAAGCCATCCCATACAAAACCCATTTGCCCTGCCACATTCTGTTACTTCACTCGTTTTAGTTGTCTTTTTTGTTTAGTTTATTTGATTTGAATGTACAGTGTCCTGTTTTGTATGTAAACTTTTGTCAAGCCACGATTCACTGTTTTGTTGTTTTGCACTAATAAAAGAAGTAAAAAACAAGACATGATGAGACCATAAAAATATATTTACTAGAGCAGCACAAAATCAAAAAGACACATAACGCATCATCCTGGGATTTGCAGGCTTCTTACCATGGCTATAGTTAAGTATTCATGATTCTCCAATCAGAGAGGCGCTTTGGGAAAATTGGTATTTATGTCAGAGTAGCAAGGCGGGAATCTCTGCTCCCTGCTAAAAATAAATGAATAGTTGTCCAATGTTGGCCAAAAAGCACATGATGATCCTCTGGAGTATTGGAACAATGCTCTATGGAAAGATTAATCAAAAGCGGCGACTGGAGAAAATCCATCGCTGCATTCCACAGAAAGTATCTTGTACAAGGGGTCAAACAAGTTGGTGGTAGGATCCAGATGACAATGGTCAAATTGAACGATGTTCTGCTGCATCACAACCTGAACAGCTTACCAATCTGTGACGAATCATGAATTCTGTCTCTGTATCACTGGGTGAGTGCTGTGCCACTGAACTGACGCTGAAATGCCTTTGGGCTATAAGACACAAACTCTCCTTCTATTCTATTCTAAACTGTTCTATTCTGTTTGCCTATTGTATGATTTGGCACTGGCAGTTACAGCATGCTAATGATGTTTTTGTAGCAATTTCTATCCAATTTAAACAAACTTAACATGCTGTGGAATGAAATGGGGGGGGGGGGGCAATTGGGAATTCCCTAAATTGTATTTTCATTTTGCTGAGCTTTTTAAACCCATACAGGTAAATCTTGATTACAAAGATTAGTTTTGGATTTTAAATTTTGCTTCATTTTCTGTTGCATTCAGACTTCACTGATTGTCAATGCCAATGCCTGCATGGATATATTCTTACATGTGTCTTATGTCTAAAGGTCAGTGCCAAGCATGCATGTTCAATCTGGAACAAATTCACCATCACGTAAACTAAACACTCTGAGACTGTGACAAACAGTGACAAACAGGAAAGGACAGAAAATAAGGGGAGAGAGATGAGGGATGGATGCCCTCAGCTGGATTTAAAGGAAAATGTTTCTTTTACAATCTGGCCATCAATAATGATAACATTTTCTTTACAAGCTTAACCTTTAAACATCCAGTTTTTACCTTTTAATTCCCCTTAAGTAGCTTTAAGGTTGGAAAAATAATTTTATTTTGTTCGTGTCATATATATTCTCATACAACTCTTGATTGTGGCTACATGATGTTACACTGAGTAAAATATATTGAAACCCAAGACTCCCAAGTTTTTTGTGGCTGCACCATTCCATCAAATGGAAATATTGTAGATCTCTTGTGCATCAGTTTATAAACATTTCCGCAGAATTCAATTTGACATATTTGGGATCTTTGGTAGCCATGAGAATTTAAAACTAAGTTCTGTGGGTTTAAACACAGTTTGGTTACACAGCAGCAGTAATGACTGAGCCACTGGCAGGTTACTGGGGTGGAAAAGGCTATTGGCTAAGATCTGGGTCTCTTAGAACACTCCAAACACAAGCCATCATCAAGCCATTTAAATGTCAAATGTCAACTCTCAGCCAGTTATTCAGAAGAGCCAACAAAGATAAACTAACCTTTTATAGAGGTACTGCAATTTCTTCTCCTGATTATAATTGTTGCCTTGTAAACTTGCCGTCAAGACCCGGAGGTCTCGGATCCTGTTCCAGCAGGATCCGGATTGGATCCAGCACCTCCTTTGTCACTATCAAAATCTGTAAATAAATTTTGTGTAATATTTAATGTTATCTGTTCTGTCATTCTTTTATTTCCCATTGAAGTTACTCATAAGTCGCTTGTTTGCCTAAATTTGGATGCATTTTAAATGTGATTTTAAGAAAGAGGTCAGGTCAGTGTGTGAGTTTTGTGTACGTCACCTGAGCTAATACTACTGTGATTTGAATTACCCTCAGCAACAGGGAGGATGCTGGTAAAATGTCAAAAAGACAATCAAATTTGTTGAATTTCTTCAAGGTCAGTCGGACCCCAAGCAGGCCAGTCATTTCGGCCGATCAATAGGGTGGCAATGCTTTAATGCTTTTTGATGTCTAAATATTTTGGCATATGATTACTGTAAAGCCCTACAACTAAACTGTGCCGTAAAATGGTGAAATTAGTCTGGCTACATTAGGGGATGCGTGTGTATGTGCGGCGCTGTCCACAGTACTGAAACAGAGCGAGGAGATCGATAGACTAACAGACTGACAGAACACGTCACCTGCTTGCTTTTCGTGGTTGTAAATAGACCCTAATTCCATTTTCCCCCATTGAGATGACAGTTTTGTTTAGTTTTGTTTAGTTTTAACAGCTAGCACCTATATGTTGTCTTTTTCTCTCTCCCTGACTCGCCACCAGCCGCGTTGCTTTCATCCTTTTATCCAGGTGCTTGGGAGGTTTTTCTACTGTCTGACCTGCTGTTACTATGGCGTTTAATTAGTCTCAAAACCTGCACACATAAAAACCAGGCGTGTGCATGTGATACGAGCGCACAGAACAGTAACCATGAGTGAAAAACCATCCTCGCGAGGGAGGATTTCTGCTCTGCAAGTGCACAGGACAGTATCGAGCACGGGGCTGTGATGAGCACTCACTTGACCCTCCCTACATACTCGCAACTGCTCAACACTTGCTCACTCTGCAAGTTGACTTTTTAGACTTTGGAGGCGGGGACTCAAGTTTCTTCTGATTGGCTGGTGGGGGCCACTTGTCTCACTTATCGTCACATCTGCATTCAAGGATTCGCTGCTTGCGGAAACTGTTCTGTGCACTTGCAGAGCAGAAATGCTCCCTTGCGAGGATGGTTTTCTGTCCCTAATTGGCACCCCTACTGGTGGCAGTTGAGGACGTGGTGCAAGTGTGCGTTACGCAAATCACGTCATCAAATCAAACATGTGGTTAACGTTGTGAAACGATCGCAGTTTGGTTAGGATTAGGCAAAAAAACTACTTGTTAGGCTTAGGAAAAGATCATGGTTTGGGTTAAAATAAGTATGTTACGTAAGTTACGCAACTAACGTAAGTTAAGTACGTTACATAAGTCATGTACGTAACATTATGTAACCCGACCTCCTCCCTTCATGGACTTTGTCATTCTATAAAAACTGACTGACCTGACTTCCACCTTTGCTCCCGTCATAATTGTACAACCGCTAGAGGGCTTTGTCACTATAGTAAGTAGGGCAGGTCAAAGTTAACCCTGGGAGTAGCTCCTTAAAATCAGTTGGAGGTTTTTAACTGACAGTTTGCGTAATAATTTCCCACACTTCTTTAAAATACAGCATATGTGCATGTTGTATTTGGGTATACACATCTACGGGTTCTGATGTCAGACTATATGGCAGTTCATGTTTAGATGGCCAAATGTAGTGACAAGTAAATCCTGAGAAAAGTTTTGTTAATGACAAAATATATATGTTGTGATTCTACCCTTTTATACCAGCGATACCACCAATTTCCACAATGCTGTAAACAACTTTTAATGTGAAAATGATGAAATATTGATAACATTCAGTGTCCTGCAGTGATTGAATAAAAGCACTTTTTACAGACTCACCCTCCTGACCTTTTCCCTCTCAACAAATTCCTCATATTTTCTCATCATTTATTTTTAGATACGCAGGTCCAGACTCTCTGAGATAGCATGGGAAGCTCCTTTGCATCATTTCATGCCTCACAGACAAAGCAGACCAATACAAATGAGGATATTTCACAAAACGCAAAGTAGAAACACCCTAATCAGGGCAGATCACAAGGATCCAAAACAATCAAAAACATTCCAATGGGCCTGTTTGTCTGCTCAAAGGACAAACTGTAGAACAATAAGTTAGTTTATATGGAAAAGAGCAGAGAGAAAAGTTAAAGAAGACTTGCAGCATTTCAGAGGGCACCAGACACAGAAAGGTTCAATTTTCTATATAGAGAGTCTATATACTCATTGGGGCTTTACAGAAGGACTGGAGAACTAAACAAATCTAGGAGAAGAAATTGCAGTACCTCTTTGAAGCACCCCAGAATCATTTGCAAGTCATTATATATAAAATATTAGTATCATAAATTTAGAGGTTTGCTGATCTGTCTCAGACTTAACCTTTTTCATGCTGCAGCAGTTAAACACATTCATTCTCTTACTGTTTGCCGCTGTGCAGCTCTGACACTGAAGTGTTAAATGCCTGGTACAACAGAGCAGCTCTTGAACGAGGGACCCACATTCACTCATTCACTCATTCACTTTTACCACCTGAGGCTGCAAACATTTTTTTAAAGTCAAGTGTTTGTGTGAGTCAGTGGGTGAGTAAGGATGAGTTGGCGTTTACAAATATGACACACTCAAACGCCCACACACACAATACACAGGGACTGAGGAGAAACCAGAAAGTCGTGACACTAAATCCATCATCGAGAGATCATAGCACTTTAATCTGCAGAGGATTAGATAAATAAGCAATGTCTTGGCAAGAACTCCTTGAAAACTTGTAGTGATGTTGTAGACTGTATTCATGTGGCTAAAATCACAAAGATACAATTTTCTTTGAATTACATGCGCTGTTGGGCAGCTTTCGGACATCAATCAAATTAAGTAAGAGCATGTGTTATTTTTCCCACAAATGTCGACATCAGTAGCCAAATTTGATCAGTCATTTAATATTGGGAAAAAAACAAGAAAAGAACACTATTCCCACCCTAGAACGAACATCCCCTACCCTCTGCTGTCACTCGGTGATGTTAAACCACTTCACTGAGGAATGTACAACATGCTAGTAATTTGATGTTAGCAGCTGTTTACACCTGTAAACATCATGTTATGATTAAAGCAGTTAAATTAGGTGTAGCTGATAAAAACGTAATTAATATCAAGGTGAATGTGGTTAGAACGGCACACCTTATGAGGCACTAGACAAACGGTGAAGGGCTGAAAGTTTGATCGCGCATTTGATCATCTTAAATCATTATGAATACAAAAGGATCACTTGCAGAGTCCTGCTCCCACCATGGTTTATATATTCCAGCTGTGTTACACCTCTTGTGTAAAACACATGCCGAAAAGACTTTCGCAAAGGATACACCGGTGTATCCTCGCTCATAGCTCCTCCGGCAAGACTCCTCTCTTCTCACTCCTCGAGATGCATTTTAGGAATTGAGATGTCCTTCAAGATGGCGCGCTGAGATCGATTTCCGGGTCACAGGCAAGAGGATGGAGGAGATGAGGAGGCACAAAATAGAGAATTGAGAAAAGCCCAAGGCGTTACTATCACTTTGTTGTTTTTAATGCAGACAAAAAAAACTAAATGCCAGTGCCAGGCACATTGTACTTTATGTGGTGTCACATAGGCCAAACGTACATGCAGAGTCACAGTAAATTCTCAGTGGATAGGCATCACAACATGTTCATGGACAGTTTACTTTGATGACATTTTAGTGAATTGTTAGCCTTTATAGTGGCCAAACTTTACCTAGTATTGCATAATTCTCAGGAATTTAGGTTGCTGTACATAACCACAAGTGATACGGACAAGAGCGAAAAACAACAACCAAAATTCTCTGTGTGCTTTCAGAACACCATCTTGGAACATGGTATCCAGTTCTCTTAATACATCAATGCAAAGATCTCAGCAGACAGGCGTCCTTGTTTTTCAAAGACAAACTCATAAGGCAATAGAGCCTTTTCCTACCATGACCGCTTTCTTTGTAATAAACTCCCCGCATCCCTTTGCTGACATGCTTGTCTGCAATGCACCCTCCAGGCTTCCCCCTGCTAGTCTGCTGCACAGCTTGACTTCTTCCACCTTTCAAGTTACCCCACACCTACTCCACCAACCTGCCCACCCTGACATAATCTGTTAAACAGTCTCCAAGCTTCCCTGTCCAATGCCAAGTACGATGAAACAATGTGACTAATTGCTACAGGACTTAGTAATGCCTTATTTCATTGGACATTTTTCATTACATTCATGAAAACAAGAGTGTTAATGGTGGGGTTCCAATACCATGACAAATACCATGATATAGAGCGAGCATCGATACATCAGGTAATGTAACTAACATTAGCTAGGTGAGTTAGCTTAGCTAGGTTATGGTTAGCAAACTGTCCCTACAGTTGCTGCTGTGAAGCTAACAGCCAGAGAAGACGAGACGTTTCCCAGAGCCAGCACAGCAGCTCCAGACAGCGATACTCAAAACACGCCTGCTACTAGAGCTAATATCACAACAACAGCATATCTTGGCAAACTAGAAAGTAAGCTGAATGTCCATGGGCAAGTCATTTAACCTGACACATAAATCATGGCTGGAATAGCTGGAATGGCTGGAACGGCTGGAACGGCTGGAATAGTGTTGTGTGGCTCGGTACAAGCCACTGTGTTTATTTCCCATCTACAGAGCCAGGGCTGTGTACAAACATCAGATTTTTTTGCAGTGCACCGTGATGACATATTCGCTGAATTTGACAAAAAGATGTATATTGGATTAGAATTGCATACCCCACCTTTAATGGCTGTTAAATTTGGCATTGTCTGATTTTTCCTGGTCTCCCAGCTCTCTAGGGAAATGATTTTCTTTCAGTGACTTGTCACATTTTGCATGTAATCTGCACACAAAGTGAAACATACCATAGCAACTCAGCTGTTCTTCAGCTGTTTTGCATTGTGGTGGATTGGATTTCCAAATGTATTCACAAGAGAAAACTAGTATCATTTTTAATGAAAACAACTGATATGCTGAGGAATTCTAAAGAAAACAACTGATGAAGAATGAATGTGTGTAATCTCCTGTTGTGTGATGAATTAAACATTATCAACAGGGATCAATTAACCATACAAAGAGCTTTCCTGTGGAGCCAATAAATCTTTTGCATATCAGATTGACTTTGACAGTAATGACTAATTGCCTGAGGTGTCAAGGGATTGAGGCGATAACTGAAGTGCTTCTTTCAAACTCCCACAATGCCTCTTAACTGTGTTTGATTTGAGAGAGAACAGATATAGTATGCCTCCACCCTGGGCAAAGCTCTATGAGCTCTTTTTGTCTACAATAAACACGAACAGGAGCCAAACATGCAACTGTTTAGCTCAAAACAAAAAAACAGTGGTAAGTAATTGTCTTGATAATTTAATTCTAAAAGAAAATCTACCTTAAAACAAATAAATGTTTCCATTTAGTTTCTGGTCATATATACAGATTTCAGTGGCTGAGCAGGTAAGTATGTTAGATAGTTTCTTTCTGACAAACAGGTTCCTCTGATGCAAGTCTGTTCAAAGCTCATGTTTTCAGATGCAATTAGAATTAAAGCAAACCTCTGTGGACACTGAAGCCAAATAGTTGCAAAACATTTAATAATCCAAAAGCAACACTTTATTTTTTTACACACAAATTAAGAAATAAATGAAAAGCTGGAATCATGAAATGAAACATGAGACCCACGCTTCGTTTAAGTTACTATGTTGGTTACTGGCATGAATTTCCAACTGCAGAGCATGAGCTCCTCAATTGGTATAACATTATCATGACTATTATGCCACTATCTAGGCCTATGCATAGTATAAAAACTTTCAAATGTGTTTTTTGTGTGTCACATGGACAGCCAAAGAATGAATCTATGTCTGAGAAGATGAAACTGATATATTCACGTGTGAAATAGGACATAGCTTGCTAGCTTGATTGTTAACTGGACAAAAAGTAAACATACTATATTAAAGAGATGAAGCTTAGCGAAAGTCTATCTTCATGCTCTATTAATCAAGATTTTTTTCCTTTCCTGCTCCCAACTCAATCAGCTGATTGAGGGCAGTCACACATTTCATGTGACTGGGCTCTTAAGCTGATCGGAGACTTTACTGATGGACTTGCAGACTAAAAGAACTCCCCATACCAGCATTGGCTTTAAAATGAAAAATAAAATACACAAAACGTGGTTTAAATCATGAGGGTATATAGAGTACACTGCATTTACTACATGGAGAGAGCTGAGAAAGAGGAGGAATTTCAAGACAGTTGGTTTCTGTTTGGTTGGTAAGTTTTGGGACATTTTCAATGCTCCACATAACAGGTAAAAATGTCTCAGTGGCCAAAGACGATTAATCTAAATACAGTGTTGGGAATTTATGCAACATGCATGAATGATGGGTATACATGGATATAATTTATATTTGGATGTAGCTGTTATCCGTGGTGGCAGACTTGATGGCTCCAGGGACACATCGAGAACATCCCCATGTGGTATAGTAACCAGTAACTGCTCACTGTTTGAAAGCACCTTTAGGCAGATGCCAGTGTTTGTTGATTATTAGTCATCTTCACCAGTGTTTTCCCTGCAGGAATCAACAACAACTGCGGAATGCTGTGGAATGTTGAGTCCTATACCTTGTGCAACATGGGATACATGTCAACCTGTTCACCTCGGGAACAAACATGGGGAGCGCAAAGTCAAGAGAAATCTGATCTGCTCTGGTTCCCCTAAAGACATCCAGCATGAAAGGGCAAACCTAAAACATGTTACCCAGTGACTGATTGAATTAGTGAGTAATTAGTCTCTTTCTTTTGACCTTGAGAAAAAGTTTTTCTTGCACTTTTTCAGCAGCACCATTTTTCAAACAGACAGGCAGCATGGTTGCTGTAATGAGAGCATGACATCTTAAAATACTCTGCTTCATGTGCAAAACATTTCCCTGTTCACAAAAATCAACTAGTGTTTGTAGAAGAAATAGTCCCAATAAAAACTTGACAGTGTGGTCTGTGGACTGTCCAGATATTGCTGGAAAAACACCTTGCTGTTGAATTTTTCAATGCTTTGAGCACCACCCAAAATTGCATTCTGCACCACTGTATTGGGATTGCAGCAGAAGTTTTAGAGCCAGTTATCTCAAAACCTGGGCAAGAAAAAATCCAAACAAGCTGCATGCCTAGACACCACTAGCGCTAAGTGAGAAAACATGTTTTTTGTGATTTGGGTGAATTGCCCCTTCATGAATCTCTAGACATCCCAAGATGCACAGCCATTTTCACCTCATTTTGTTTTAATGCAGAAAGATTCTAAACATTTGCATTTTTTTTACATGATCACAATAATACATTAAAAGAAATCTGAGGATTGTGCAGCTTCACCTGAATATTACAGCTATCAATTTATATGTAAACGATCTTTAAGTGAGAGTTGAGAAAGACTTGATAGTTCACTTTAAAAAAGTAGGTTTTGTAATAGCTCCACTTTTTGCAGTAGGGAAAAGTGTTTTCAGTTATCAGTACTACTGTGTGTTTAACCGCTTCTTCTCTCACCATCAGTGCTGTTTGCACCAGGGATCCAGGGATTTAGGCTCTGAGTGCTGGGTAAAATGAAGTGAAAAGGTTGTGTAACAGTCTATAAATCAATTAAAGTTCATTTGTTTCCAGAATAGGAAATGTCAGGACTCAGTCACCCTCAGTGGTTTGTTTGAGTTGGAAATGGAAAAGGAAAAAAATTAAAGAATAAAAAGAGTAAGCATGAAAGATAATATAGTCTTCCTGGTGAGCTTCATTTGTGTGCGTGCATTTTTGTGCATGTTACAGACTTTCAAAATCTCCTAAAAACTGTGAGGCCCTAACTGGGTCTCATGTCCACATTTCTGAGTCCATGGTTTTGATTCAGGTCCATCTTAATTTGCTAAAGGTTTCCAAAAATGTTGATAGGACCCTCAAAGAAAATTAGTAACGAATGTTGCATTTTGAGTCATAACTGTAACTTTTGTGCTTTCAAAACATGACATGTGCAAACCTTTGCGCACAGAATCAATTTGTCTCTTCTTGTCTCACTCATTGTGCTGCTAAAGATTTTGGAATGACAAGATTTCCATATTCCTTTTGCTCTCTAATGCTGCACCTTCATGTATCAGAATCTGGACAGGAAATGAGGCACAGATAGTTCTGTGTCCAGTGAATATTACAATTTTATTAATTTATCACAATGTAAAGACATATTAGGCCTGTGTATCATTTCAACAATTTTCACCTTCCATGAATTTGTGGAATAATTTAGTAAATTTCTTTGCAAAGAAAAGTTTGAATCAAATTGTAATTTTTCAAGTCAAAAACTTTCCAGCATTTCTTTTTTCCCTTGTATGGAACATGCCATTTTTGGTGGCTGTAGCAACCACCAAATTTAAAATAAATTATTTCTGTCCCTGCCTGGCTACCCCACACCCAAGAGTAAAAAACTAAATAATTACAAACTGGGCAGTAGGCTACAGTACCTTTGTAGATTTATACTTTAGTCTTTTTTTTCAGGAGGGGGCATGCCCCCGAACCCCCCAAACGGGGCTAGGGCTCCTGACCTCAGTATTTCTAAAATCCTGGCTACAGCAAGAGATTTATTGCAGTAATTATTATTATTATTAGTCAATTATTTGTACTGTTTGGCGGTAATGTATATTTTACATTTGTCAAGGTAAGGCAATTATATTTTTATAGGCTACTACATATGCTGACTGTAATGGAAACAACTGAACTGGCTTGTGTGTGTAAATGTGTATCCAGTAGGTATGCATTTCTCATTATGAAATGAACATCATCCATTGGTGCGCATTTTGTTTGCGACAGTATTAATTTATTTACTTGTATATTATTTAGGAGAATTTCATTGCAGCCCTTTATTATTAGTTAATTATTCTAACCATGTTGTTACAACACAGACAGGCAGGGGACACTGAGATGGACCAGAATGTTCTTTATTGAATGACAGCCCGAGATACAAAGTATGGAGAGAGATCACTGGACGCAGAGAGGCGTAACGCTGGAGACAAGGGAAATAAGGAATATGCCGAGTGACATAGAGAGTCATTAATTCAAACGAGGTCAGACACATACTGAGGTGAGTGCAGGTCTTTTATACAGGCTGTGCATTGGAACTGATGGGGAGCAGGAGTGTAATTGGGAGCAGGTGTGGGTGATTGGTGGCTGGTGAAGCCTGGTGTATCTGTGACACATGTAGCAGTTTTTAGAAATAATACATATTTCACATTGTGCAAGGCATGGCAATTTTATTTTTATAGCACATTTTACTACAGAGGTGAACTTTGCTCCTCAGCTGGCAAACCTCCATAAGCCCAGACATGGGTGCCTGGTTATGTTTTAAAATGGGGGCGCAAACTTGGAAAGATACATAATTGCCGGGAGGTCTGGTGGTCCTCCTGTTGTGATGGGCGAGGGAGAGGGCGGGGCAGTAATTGGACAAAAACACAGAGGGGATGTAGTGGTAAAATAAAGGTGGGTAAACTATAAATGTCCACTAGCTAAACTGACCAATATAAGGTGATGGTAAACTCATAAAAAGGTGAGTAAACCCTATGTTGCATTTGAAAATGGATATACTGGACAACTGATAACTGATATACTGGATAAACTGCAAATAGTAAAACAATCATTGATATAGTCTACTTAAATATAATCACCTGATTTTGGGACTGTATGATAAGTTTTTTTTAAGTGGGGTAGCAAAACCATAACATTGCTCCCCTTTGAATAATGGGGATGAATTTGCTCCACTTGCTCCATTGCTCAGGCACCTATGAGCCCAGATACAGCCTTAAGTCTGTAGGCACATTGTTCCAAAGATTTGCCTACAGACTTAAGGCTGTATGAGATTCACTGATTTTTTTTAGACTGACTGTGCTATTTTATTGCTATAAAACTTTGTTACTTTTTAAGAAAAGTGTTACGTAAAAAATACCAAGTTTATTGTGTATTGAGATTCTTTTGATTCTTTTGAATAGCTCTATGAACAAGAAAACATTAACCTAGAAATCTTTTTATTGTGCACAGCATGTTTTGACCTCATGAAGCAATATTGTCTGGGTGGCCCTAATTCTTCCTTAATGGGACGAGTTTGGGTTCATGAATAGTCAAAACATTTATATTGACTGGCAAACCAGCACAGACAAAGCAAGCCAGTAGTATAATTCTGCTGTCTGAAAAAAGACACCAATAGAACTTATAGCCCTTTTTTTAACTGCAGGAACTTAACCCCTAACCTTTTTCATAATCTGAACTTTAAAGGAATAGTTGGACATTTAGGCAAATATGCTTTTTCGCTTCCTTGCTGAGAGTTAGATAAGAAGATCAATACCATTCTCAAATATACCGTTAAATGTGAAGCTAGAGCCAGCAGCCAGCTTAGCATAAATACTGGAGACAGTAGAAAACAACTAGCCCAGCTCTGTCCAAAGGTTAAACAAATTCACCTACCAGCACCTCTGAAGCTTCACTAATTTACAAAACGTTGATTCTCCAACCAGCAAAGACTCCAGGAAGTCACTGCGCTAAGCCAAGAAATAGACCAGCATGTAATCACCCGTAAAACTACAGTGTGTAGTTTTTACACTTTGGTTTTTATATGGATTAAACAAACAAGGTATAATGTGCTTTTGAGGTGCTGGTAGGCAGATTTTGTTAACTTTGGGCAAAGTCAGGCTAGCTGATTTCCCCGTTTCCAGTCTTTATGCTAAGCTAAACCTTGGAGATGTCAATGTTCTCATTTAACTAAAGGCAAAGAACAGTGTGTTTTTCACAAGATGTCAAACTGTTTCTTTATAGAACTTTATGAGGCTTTGTTACTAGGTTCTTCCATGCGTTTCCACTGTATTTTACAAACCAACACTTTGGATATAGTATATGCGAGTGAAGTAATCGGTTGAGGGACAGACAACAATGGACGACGCTACAATTAAAGTTACGATTAATAAGGGAACCCAAACGCAGAACACAGACTCAGAAAGGTAGATGAACAAACATGATTTTATTGTAAAGGTTGAGAGGTTGGGGAAGGACTCACCATACACCATCGCAAGGACAGCTGGCAATGGTGTAGGACAAGGGGGCAATGAAGGTGGGCCGAGCTGAGCTGAGCAGGAAGTGTGGGCAGAGTGGCAAGCAGGCGAGGCAAGAGCTCGAGGTGCTGGGCTGTGAGCATGGCTGGTGGTGAAGCGGGCAGGCAGGCAGGAGTGCAGGCAATGAGCCTGACGGATAGAAAACAAGCATTAGTTGCAGGCAAAACACACAAGGAGATAGGAGAGAGAGAGAGGAGCACTATGCCCACAGAACACACAAACACAGAGAGACAGACAGGGGGAAGACAGGAGACGTCAGGGAAGGGGAAAAACACTGGAAACACCAGGATAGACTGGGGTTTTGGCACTAACTATAACAGACGTGGTGCTGTTATTGATTGTTATTGGTTGTTATCAATTTTCTTTCAAGCTGAATCCAGGGCACTGCTGGTCAGTGGCCCAAATCAAAGCCCAGCACATAAAACCATTTTGTAGTTTTTCCCATTCCCTCTGCTGTGTGTATTGTGATCCATTATTTTTCTTTTATAATGAGCATACTACTGTCTCAAAGGGGACCTATTATACTCATTTCCAGCTATATTTTTTGATTCTCTGATTCCACCAGAATAGAGCTGAAACACTCAACACATAGTACGACGATCTGACAAAATGACAGGGGAATCACACAGGTGAGGGGGGAATAACAAGACACAGGTGAACCTAATCAGGGCAGGGCAAACAATAAAAACAGGCGGGAAAAGCAAACAAAGACAGGAAGTAAAACTACAAGACACATGAGAGAGAACTCTTGCCAAAATAAAACAGGAAAGCGGCTGTGATGAAAATAGTAATAGTAATCCAAGCTGGATTACAAGGATTTTATTGTTGAGTTTACGGCCAAGAAGGCAAGGATTAAGTGACTTTCACGCAATCCATGTGTATGGTGAGTAGGAATTAGTCCATCTCATTTGTTTGCAGTTACAGTACAGTGCACACTACAGTAGGCTAGGCCATGTATGACCTGACCAGTATGAAAAAATAATCCTACATCTTAATGAAATATATACCTGAAATGTCGAATTGAAACATTCCAGCTTGTTATTCTTTGATACCTTAAAGACATTCATTGTCCTTTGGGCATTTCATCAACTTAGGTGATATATAGGCCTATTGAAATTATGTTGCTGCTCTGACATTCTTCAACAATATTATCAATTCAATTGGGCTTTATTGGGAAACAGATGTTAACATTGCCAAAGCATGTGTGAAATAACAAAAAACATATACATAAACAAAATAATTGTGCTATTGACTGTCCGAAGGAAGCATAGCCCTAAGCAGAAGCCCACAATTCACCACCAACCTGTTCACGTTTCTAACAAGTTCTCCCCACTCAGCGACACAACCGCTGAGAAACCAACTCTGATTGTTGGCAGCTCCATTTTGAGAAACGTGAAGTTAGTGTCACCAGCGACCATAGTCGAATGTATTCAATTCCTTATTATCAGGCTGCCCGAATAAGTCGCTTGAGACTCTCCAGTTGATCCAGAATGCTGCAGCACATGTATTGACAAGAACTAGGGAAATAGATTATATTTCTCCAATATTAGCTTCTCTGCACTGGCTCCCTGTAAAATCCAGAACAGAATTTAAAACCCTTCTCCTCAACTACAAAGCTCTTAATGGTCAGGCACCATCGTATCTTTACTTTAAGAGCTTTAATGGGGTAGTAAGGTACTAACCTTACTACCCCATTAGAACGTAGAAAAGGTTTCAGTCGTAGTCATCTGGACACTGTTTTCAGAATCAAGACGTTTCGGCTCACATGCGGAAGTCATTCTCAATTGTGAAAAAATGGACCGGGAACTTTTAAGCTACTCTGTGTTACATAAGTCCTGCCCTCAGGGTAGTGGCTGTTTAGTCTCACCTATGTAACTGCAAAGAACGGTACATAGGTGAGACATTTAAGAGTAGGCTTAAGACTTTCCTCTTTGATAAAGCTTATAGTTAGGGCTGGCTTGGGTGAGTCCTGAACCATCACTTAGTTATGCTGCTATAGGCCTAGACTGCTGGGAGACTTCTCATGATGCACTGAGTTCCTCTCTCCACCTCTCCCTCTACATCTGTATGCATTTTTATCCCATTAATGCATGTTACTAACTCAACATCTTCTCTCTCCCGTAGTTTTGTGCCAGTTTGTGGTCACTGAGCCTGTACTTGGTTAGGATATGTCTCTGCTTTCTGTCTCTGACAGTAGAGAGATATTCTGCCAATTCATAATCTCTTTTTAGGGCCAGATAACATTCTGATCTACTTTGGCTTTTAGTTTCTTCTTTCCAATGTTCCAAATAGGTTTCTTTACATTGCATTATAATTTGGTTTACTCTGATTGGTGTTTGGAAAGCAGTGTTGTTGTGAGACTGGTCAGAGTGTGTCTGAGAGGGGGCAGTTAGTCTCAGCACCAATTAACATAGGGGACTCTTTCCTGGGCTCAGCTCTTGGCTTTGGAGGGCTTTGGAATAGAGGATGTCTAGAGGGCTGGATTTAAGGTAATTAAAAATTCTTTTGAATGTTAATTATCAATGGGTATCTATCTAATTGCTCTACATGCATTTGTTGGTGTTTTTCTGTGTACATGTATCTGTAGAATTCTGCAACGATTCAGTTGGATGTTTGTCCATGATGACTGAGTGGACCCCATACTTTACTACCATACAGTGCAATGGCCTGGATGACACTATCAGACATTTTAATTGCCAAATTTGAATTGGAATTTGGAAATTATAAAATTGTCTCTTAATTGCATTTAGAGCAATTAAGCAATTCTTCTAGTGTCTTCACTGCCATGTTGAAACTCCCTGATGTTGTTACCAAGGTAGGTATAACTCATACTGTGTTCAGTGTTATGATTATTTATGGTAAACTGGTATTTGTTCTCCTGACATCTAGGGCGTTAATGTTAACTATATTTTTTGTTTTCTTCATATTTACTGCAAGGGCCCAGTTCTGACAGTACTTTTCTGCTATGTCCAGCTGTTGCTGTATTCCTTGTTCAGTAGGAGACAGTAGAACAAGGTCATCAGCATAAAACAGAGACTTCACCTCTCTATCTAGGAGGGAGAGGCCAGTCGGGCTTAAATTGCAGCCTTGACGAACACCTCTTCCCTGGGTGAAGGATTCAGTTTGTTTGTCTCTTAATCGAGGACAAAAAATATTACATTACAGTCAAATTACAATAAAGAATGTAGGCTACATCTATACAATTTAATTATTTGTCTACACTAAACTAATCATTTATAGAACTTACTAAAGAATGATAAGAAACTATACAAAGATTAGATATGAATATACAACTGTTACAAAATGCATTAGCAACAAAATAAGACGCACCTGCTCGCTGGTGCATCAACGCTATAAGGCGCCTTAAACGTCTACGCCTTCTGGAAGATCTCCTCCTCCCACCTTCCAACAGCTGGTGGATCATGGCAACAGTTGCCGCTTCCAAAAGATGCTGATATGAAACCACGAAAAATTACTACTTCCTATTTCCGATGATCCACATGGATCACAAGCAGCGCATCCCAGAAACTTCCCAGAAGCGTCTCTCTGCTCTGCTCCATGGTGAATATGTAGCGAGTCTATTTTTGATGGAAGCAGCGTCAAGCTGCACAGAGCAAATCAAACCGGGCAGTAACTCAGACACAAAAACGACAGAGAATCTGGGCAATTTTCAAAATAAAACACCCTGTGCAGACTCCCAATCATATATCAATAAAAAATACAACAAAAACAGACAAAAAAAAGGGCCTACTTACCCATGATAGAAGAACAAAGGTCAAGGTAAAAGGACCAAATCAACAACTCAACAACATCAGGCAGGCAAACCGCTCTGCTTTTGAAACGCTTCTGGTGGGGTATGAAGTTGCTTGGAGGACGGAACAAAACCGGCTGACAGACGCAATGTTACAGAGCCATGTCCAGTGGAATCCTGGCTTAGGTCTAAAGAAGAGCGGTAGCTCGAAACGTCACTGTTGGATGTGCCAATAAATTGCACTTTTTCATGTTTTCATTGCTGTCTTCTGTTGGTCCAGCACCTGCATTACAGAGGTTTGATGTGCGCGACTACTATGCTTGATAGACCTACAAGCAATCAGAGCAACAAAACGTCTGTAGCGCTGAGCGACACATGCAAGTTAGGGGAGTCCATTTTAATGTAGGAAAAACGTCAGCCTGGTCACAAAAGTTCTCAAATTACAGCTAAATAGTACACAAAAATGTGTCTCTGAAAACATTTGAGGCGGGAAATGCAGTAACAGAATCTTGATTCATATTTGATCAGCACTGCCTAGTTTGACAGTTTGATCTGAGTTTCGTGAGCCTAGTGCGTTGGCTGGACAGACCTGCAGACTGGACGCAGTTCCAGACCTTCAACCAATCAGTACAACCAAATGTGTGACGTATGACCTATCAAATCTGGACCAGTGACGCTCCTCTGTCAGTCATCGTATCAAACCCACCCCATATTAGATAAACAGTTGATGATTGGCCCGACCACATCCACGACGGGTGGAAAACTGTCTAAATG
The DNA here is from genome assembly GCF_020085105.1 of Siniperca chuatsi. Taxonomy (NCBI): domain Eukaryota; kingdom Metazoa; phylum Chordata; class Actinopteri; order Centrarchiformes; family Sinipercidae; genus Siniperca; species Siniperca chuatsi. The sequence continues at coordinate 28,223,650 of NC_058045.1, read as the reverse complement.
GGAGGGGAGCCAGACATATCTGCAAGAGCAAATGAAACATGAGCTCGGCAAATTCATCTGGTTCCCAGGCTAGCGACATCGGGGTGGGAACAGAGAATTTGTGGGTGGGGTGAGTGCCCCTTTTGCTTGAGCCCCTGACTCCCAAAATGTCTACGCACGTCCCTGCTGCCAAACACTGAGAAATCTTCTGGTCCGCCTTATGCTTTCTAACCGCTGACTCCAGCTCCCTCTGATTGGCCTCCTCCCTCCTAATACTAAAGAGGACCTGGAGTATTGGTTGTCCTGGTCGATACAGATGCAGTAGTAAGATGATAGTCACCATTTTAGTGTTTGTTTTAGTTGTCTTTGTTGTGGTACGACAACAAATCTGGTTGACCAGTCACAATCGACAACACTGCCAGGATACCCTCAAAGTACCTGGAACTTGCACTGAGTATCACCTCCTCCTGTGCCGAAATTTTTTTTCAGAAACTCGTCCCAAAACCAGAGGGAGACCAGTGGAAATAAACCTGTGAAAGTGACTACATGTTGTGTTATGGTTGATTAAGTTATTGTCGAAGAAAATGGCTAGGGGATTAAAATCAATATTCAGTCTTTGGAAAAACACAGAAACAGGACTTAAAGACAAAAATGTCCACTGAAAAAATCTGCTCATTTTAACACAGTTCAGATGTTACATCCTCCCATTAGCCATTGGAACATAAAACAAGATGAGTCATTCATCCCAGATTTTAGTTGCAATGAAAATCAAACATGTGCTCCACTTTAAAATAATATTGCTTGTGTTATGTGTTTTGAGCAACAAAAAACGTTTGGGATCGAGAGAGAGCCGTACTATTTTGTGCATCTTTTAAATCTTATCTGGGATTAAGGATAAATATCTATCCAGCAGATAACATGCCACCTGACTATGTTTTGCTGTTTCAGAACATCCCAGTTTTCATCTGCTTATGCAAAGCAGAATTAAGTAGGAATTGAAGACATACACACTCACCATCCCTTTGGCTGAAGGTTTATCTGGCTATAATAGAAATCTGACCTAACATGTTGTTCCAAAGAGGATGTGAGTAAAATCAAGTATTTTGCTTTAAATAATGGGTTGATTCATAAAGCTGTCAGACTTGTGATCATAAAATCATGAGAATTTTATTTGAAAAGGTTGGTTTATTTCCGTCCTCAGGACAGAGGGCGTTATAGTCACAGCTCAAAAATGAAAAAATACCTTTGATTTATAAAACTCCAGAGACAATGGTGTACTTATAGGTATGTCAGGCACTGTAGACAGTAGTCTGTAATCTGCATTCAAATTTCAAAACACTAATTTGACACTGTGGAGGTGGACATGGTTAGCTCAGCTGCAGAGGGAGAGGTGGGGGAGTGGCTCTGGTGAGCAGTGTCAGGGAGAGGTAATTGTCACAACTGTGTCGTGTTGACTAATTATGCTCTCCCCTTTATATTCAGTAGCATGCTGGACCTGGGGCTATCCCCAACCACCCCCACCCCCGGAAACACACCAATCAGACAGAGAGAGACTAGGGTTTTTGTTAAGAGAAACATTGGGAGCAGCGCAGCAGCCGGGCAGGCAGGGGCGCTCACAGGACGGACGGGTGAAACATTGTGTGTGTGTGTGAACAGTAAAATAAAAGAACATATTACCTGCAAGCGGTGTCACGGTGCCTATCTTATATCCAAGGGACTCACAATAGCAAGTTCACGCTACAGACACATACGGTTTGTACAGTTCTTCTCTGTTATCTATACTTCATTAAAGCCACTGGCATTCAATGTTTCACTTACATTGTACTTACATGTAAGCCAAACTGTCCTTCACATACACACATGTAATGATTATTTTAGTAGTCTGACAGATAAGGAATACATTGAAGTCTCTGGAGTAGTGTTAGCGATTTACTAATGAACTAATACAGTAAAACAAATTACATTTGGAGTGGTGTGCTAAATATACTTACTTATCAGCCATAAGGTCATAGGAGTCCTGAACTCCTCAGGAACCTACGCCAGGATCCTGTTTGTGGATTTCAGCTCTGCCTTCAACACTAGCATCCTGGCTCTGCTGCAGGACAATCTCTCACAGCTGTGTGAGCCTGACTCTATCTGCAGGTGGAACAAAGACTTTCTGTCCGACAGGAGGAAACACGTGAGGCTGGAAACATGTCTCTGACTCCCGGATCATCAGCACAGGTTCCCCTCAAGGCTGCGTTCTTTCCCCTCTGCTTTTCTTCCTGTATACCAACAGCTGCACCTCCAGTCACCAGTCCATCAAGCTCCTGAAGTTTGCAGATGACCCCACCCTCATTGCGCTTCCTGGGGACCATCATCGCCCAGGACCTCAAGTGGGAGCTGAACATCTACTGTTTTTTTATGGTTTGGGCTAGGTCCCTTAGTTCCAATTAAGAAAAATGGTAATGCTACATCAAACGATAATAATTTAGACAACAATGTGCTTCCAACTGTGCGCTAACAGTTTGGGGAAGGCCCTTTCCTGCCACAAAATTGCAATGCCCTTGAGCACAAAGCCAGGTCCATAAAGAAAAATATTTCCCAGTTGTGTGTGAAAGAACCAGCCAAGTATCCTAGAAATTCCTTTCATATTGGATGAATCAGCACCTCAAGATGTACACCACCTGTGCTAAAAATCAGTGCCAATGCTGTTAGAGACATGCAATTAACATCTTTTTATTTATTGTAACCATGATCTTGCCCTGACCGTTACCAAGTGTTTTAATTGCCTAACTAATTTGCCATAATCACAATCCTTCCCTTCCTATACCATAGTTCCAGATACAAGTGATCATTGGACCTAAGAAAACATTTTTCGCTAAATGTAATCCAATATCGGCAGTCCTGCCTGACAATAGGGTTGAGAAAAACTTGACTGGCCTTACCTCCACCCCATCCAACACCTTTCGGATGAATTGGAATGCTAACTGTGAGCCAGGCCTTTTCACCCAACATCATTGGCTGACCTCAGTGACTAAATGGTTCCAAACTCTGTTAGAAGTCATTCCCCCAGAAGGGTCTATGCTGTTAAAGCAGCAGATTAATGGCCATGGTTTTGGAATGAGATGTTAACAATCACATATGGATGTATTATTCAGGTGTCCATAAATTTAAGCCATGTAGTTTGGTATACATTTTGGTACATGAAAGCTAACAGCAGTCACACAATTCTTTGACATGCTTTTAATTACATCACTGTGCCAAATAATTAATTTACTACTTTACAGTTTTTTGTGTTGGGGAATACAATTTAGATACTCCATAATTAAATGTTTTATAAGTTAATAATAAACCCCATTATTTACAGACTTCCCCTCTTGTTTCCACATCTCTACATTACTCTTCCATGTTATTGTTACAGCTGCCAACTCTCCTTAAGAACAAACAGTCTTAAAATCGGTCCACATTCAAGACCAAAGCAGTTGGAACTATTGCAGGCTGGACCTAATTTACTTGAAGGCATTGGAACTGCTTCTAGTTGGTTAAAATAAAACTAAAATGATTTCTATCAATGTTAGTGTTTATATATTTTCCTCATTCAACTGCTTGTCTTTGCTTTTTTCAAACAGCTACATAAATCAAAATATGATTATTATGTTTGGATATGGCTCTCTCCTCTCCAACAACATTAAGCTGTTTGCCCCATTAGCATTAAAATACCCTGTGCAGTAGATGCCTTGGAAATTTAACCTTGAATGATTGCACTGCAGACATAGTGTCCTGTTTGAAAGTTTGAAAGTTTGAATCTTGGATCCATTTTGTTTTGACCTTTTCAATACATTTTCAAAGCAACCACAGCACAGTGTGTTGATAATGCTTTAATGTTTTTTACTCTAAATCAGCCACACAAGCAGTACTTGCGTGATAGAGATTCATCACCTTGCCAGCATCCTACCTCACAATGAATGCAGCACTTGATTCCTGTCATGTGAAATGGCTTTAATGGATATTTTATCAAAGCTTAATGTAGTTAAGTCATGTGTCTCTGGAAATGAATAGTTTTCATAATTATTGGATTAAATGTTAAGTTGAACAACATACCTTCCTAATAAGAGAAATTAAATGATTGTCTGCAGTTGTTAGTCTTTTTAACTAGTTCACATCCTGCAAGAACATGTAGAAAAGGCCCACACATACATACAGTGGGCTGAATAAATCTGTAAAGAATGTTGAGGGTTTTGCACTTTGACTTTGTACTTGAGGTCCTTGTCCTATATTTGACTGCATTACTACATTGTTTATAGATGAGGCCCAAATCCCATTAAGAAAAATTCCTGGAAATTCACTGTAGATGGTCAATGAAGTGATTATGATCATGTAGTAATGAAGACAGGACATCAATCAATCCTTTGATTGGGGAACAAACTTGGCACTTGAAATCTATCATCTGTTGTCAGTGCTGAAATGTAATAAATATTTACTCAAGCCGTAGTACACAAAGCACAATTTTGAGGTACTTCACTTGAATATTTCCATTTTATGCTACTTTATAGTTCTACGTCTACATTTCAGAGGAAAATAGTTACATTTCAGATTAATATTTTACATACAAAGCATGTTAACATCTTGTGAAATATAATAATCATAAATGAAACTATCGACTGCTTTCAGCTCCCATTGGTCTGACCTGTGACGCGGGATGTCACCAGGTCAATGAATGATTTTCTCTTTCCTCGTGGCTTCGTCTACAGCATTGCTGCTCAGCAGTTGCTGTCTCCCTCTCAGCGTATCTGCTCGGAGCAGACCCAACTACACAAAGTCTGCCAGCTAACTTAAGAAGCAACTAATGAACTTAGCGCTGAGCTAACTGCAAGGAGAACAACAGACTGAGCGCCCGGTTCCTCCATCTGCACAGACGGACTGCACAGCAAGGACTCTCTTCAATCGGAACCAACATCGTTCCTGCCTGGCTCATTCCAACAGAACAGCCAGATAATGACAGCAACTTCAAAGCTACTTGAACCACTGACCCTATAACTGGGCATTACATAGCTTCACATAACTGAACAGTGTACTTGGCTATGCACAGGACTGTATTACGTTTGTGAAGGTACATGTATTGATTTGGTTCATTGAGTTTTATTGTTGCGATGTGTTTTCACTGTTAGGTTAATTTGGTAGCCACATGCTAAGTTGACGCAGGGTCTTGCATGCAACTAACTATCCTCTTTCTAACCTGGCACCCTTTATCCTATACACTTAAATTTGGCCCTTTAACAGAGCCACACTCACTAACCCACACAACCTAGCTGCCATTGAGAATTTCTTTCATTTTCCAACCACGTGACCGCTGTCCAGCCCAGCCGCCACTTTGAGTTAGATTTCTTTTGTCTGACGCCATCTTGGACCAAAGCAGCCATTTTGGGACACACACACACATGCCCACACACACCCTTTGTTCTGTAGTTTAGTGCATTTAGAGTTAGACTTCATATTGTGTGTTTTTGCTTTGTTTCTTTTAATAAATGCTTGTGTATAAATATGCTGGTTTCTTTAATGTTGCACAAGAGTGAATAATTTGCCAACCTCCTCTATGTTGAACTCCAAATCCTTCAACCTACTAGTTATTGGTGGTAATTCTAGTTATAGTTATTAATTCAATTATATATAAATTAAATATTAGTTCCAAATTAATAGTTTATTATATGAGACTCAATCAATTGATTGCTTATCATTTCTCTTCTTTAAGAAGAGTGGTGCCCCAAGGACTTCATTAAAGTTATTATTTATGATTATCTTTGATAATCTTGATAGCCAAATTTAATTGATTGCAATTACACAGTTTGGTGCCCCTTTAATCATTGTAAATCCCAACAACCAAGAGCTTCCCAATGGCACTGATGATAGTAAGGCATCACATTTTGAATTTATTACCTACAGTAAGTTCCTCTCACTCTGTATTATGTTTTATTCCATTTCTGTTACATATTATTGCAGTTTGAAAGCTGGTATGCAAACACACCAAATTTAATTGAGTTCGGAGTATACAGCATTACAACAGCAACCTTCCATTACATGCACACAGCTGCGTAGCGTTTACTGCTTTTTTCATGTTTAAATAATTGCTGCTGCTCCTATCATTCACACTCCTTCTGCCACTCCTGCTTTCTTACACCTTGGCAAACAGTTTGTTGTGCTCTTAGCAAACACATGTATCTTCTCCAGAAAATGCAATTTTATAGTTTATTGTTAACAATTTCAGACATGTTTTACCATAATAGTTCACATTCAGACCGGAATAAGTCATAAATAATCAATGTTCTACGTTGGAGGTGTTCACAGCTGAGGTGTTTGTAGTTTTTTTAAAATTTTAGATCACAAGACAACATTTTTGTCAGTTTAGTTTTGAAAAAACTGAGGTTAAGTTCTAAAAACATGAAAAGCAATAATCAAGAAGTGAGCAGACTTGTAAATCCAATGGCTACAGTTGTATAACCCACTTATTTATTGGCATTGTATAACTATTATATGATTAATTAAATGAGAGGCAAGATTATAAATTTCATTCTCAGCCATCTTGTATGAATCTTGATTTGTCGCTGAGGTCCCTAGCCCTCCCTAGGTTAAAAGATTATAAATATGTAATAAATCTGGATTGTGCATATAAACCATCTGCACCCGTGTAATTTGTGCCTATCTGTTGTGCAGAGATTACTGAGATTCAGATCTTCCATGTGGAACCAATGCTAGACATCCTGCTAAATGTAAATCACTGCACTGTATAGCAGCAGCAGTGTACAGCACATACAGTAAGAGGCAGGAGTGGCAAATGTCGCAACTTCCCTTTCAAATGACCCCCTTGTGTTCTTTGAGAAAAGTTATATTTAGCCGCGTGGTCACTGGCCTAGTCTGATTTTTTTACTTTTTTTTTTTTAAACACAGTCAGGACCAGAACGATTGTGGGAATTAAGCAGAGAAGCCTGAAATCCATTATTGTTATTAGACCAGACAGCACAGCCAGAGGTCAAAATATTTCAATGAGTGCTGGTTTTAAGTGCTTTAGAGTTATCTTTATTACACAAACAAATCTGTACCTCAAGTATAAATACAGCAATTATTTACACATTATTTTTTTTCATACTGATCAATTTAGATAGAACCTCCTCAGTTGCTTTATTACAGAGCAAAATGCAGGCCTGAAATGAATGGTTGATTAATCAATTAGTCCATCTGCAAAAAAAATGTATCAACAACAAATTTGAGAAATACTGTAACTTATCACTGTAAATTCAATATCTTTGGGTTTTGAACTGTTGGTCAGACAATACATGTAAATTGAAGACATCATCTTGGGCTCTGGAAAAGTGGGATGGGCATTTTTATGGAAGCAAATTAGGGTCATTAATATTTTTATGTTGTGAAGTGATGTTCACAAATAAGTTCACAGCCTGTGGTTGTATATCGCTATTTGTGTGCATGTGAAAATAATTTGCATGCACGTATCTGAATGTGTGACTTTGTAAAAAAAGTTTTGCAGCTGTAGAAATATTTTGTGTATGTTTAATTAAAATATGTGCATGAATATTTTCAACAGTGAGGTTTCTCACAGTCTGAGAGACACAAAATGTTAGATCTTTGTATGTGACACTTACGTTACAAGTTACAAGCACAAATTGTGGCCCTGTTTTAACACCTGTGCTGACTAACCAATCAGCTGGTCCAGCTGATTGTCAGTTGCCTACTGACCATCCAGTCAGAGGAAGTCAAACTGTCCAATCAGGGGGCAAAAGGCTCTAGCACGTTCTGGTTACTTCTTCCATCTGTAGTATGCAGGAGGGAGACAGGTCCACTTTGTTCTTAAGTCTTTTCTGGTAAGTAGCAGTGAGCCTCTCATAGCTGTTAATGTTTTGAACGGTAGAAATACAGGTTTGGTGTTTTTTTAAATTAAAGTAAAAGTGGTTTCTAACTAATACAGAATTTAAACATAAACCAAAGGGCAAAATATTTGTGCGGCATAGTTAAGCCCTTATTGTTGGGTAGCTAATATTAGTCATGATGCTATCGCTAGCATAGCTAACGCTAACTTTGGCAAAGCTGACTGACAAAAGAACCACTTGTCATGGTTTTGGGTTTTTGTCCTGTTATTTCCTGTTTTATTTTGTAATATTCTCCTTCCCTCTTGTGTCTTCCTTTCTTTGATTGCTGTCAGTTGGTTCCACCTGTGTCTCGTTGTCTCCCCTACCTGAGTGTATTTAGTCTGTGTTCTTCAGTTAGTTAATCTTTGGCTAGCTTTCATCGGTTTACTGTATAGGCTGGAACTGACAGTATGGCTACTAGTTTGTTGAACGTTTATGTAGGCTACCTGTTATAAACCAAAGGTTACACACACTAAACAAACTTTATCATAAACAATCTATATTTATGAGTGAGCTTGAATTAAACCTCGACTTACACATTACCTTTGATCATATGATGCTGCTAATATTTAATAGTAGTGATCCACTTGTGTAATGCAGGCACTACAGTATATATTTATTCTTTGACATTTCCGGCTGCAAGTCACAGCCAGATGACCTGTTAGAGCACAATTTTGTCATTTAACTTACTGCATTGTTTTATTTTGTTTGTAGGCCTGCTAGTTTGAACCTATACACTCTATGGTTTGAACCCACTGTCAGTTTACACAGACATAGATGACACTAACATATTGGTTCCTCTCTTACACAAACAGAACAATCCAGCCATGCGCTGTGGTTAGTAAGTAGAAATACTGTAACTGAAATTGAGAACAGACCACATAACTTGACTGTGAATAACTGTTTAGCATCCTTAGACCTCTTCATTTTGTTTAGAAAAATGCCATTCACACATAATTTACACTAGGTGATGCTTTATTTTATGTACTGTAAAAAGTCCTAAGAGGCAATAAAATCAAATATTGAAGGGATACAGTTTTGCCTTGTTGACAACAAAGTCAGTATTATCACACAACAAGCTTCTTAAGCAATTTAAATTCATTTAATTAAGACATTTTAACTTCCTGAAAATAAATAAATAAATATCTGAATCTTGAATGAGACTTTAATAAATAAGGAAGTCCGAATGACTTCCGGATGGGAGCCAAAACATCTTGATTCTGAAAACAGCGTCCAGATGATTACAACTGAAACCTTTTCTACGATGTCACACTTAAATGTTTCAGATCAAACAAATGTAAATATTAGAAGATAACACAAGTAAACACAAAATGCAGTTTTTAAATGAAGGTTGTTATTTTTAAGGGAATGCCACAGCAGCTCAATAGGATTCAGGTCAGGACTTTGACTAGGCCACTCCAAAGTCTTCATTTTGTTCTTCTTCAGCCATTCAGAGGTGGACTTGCTGGTGTGTTTTGGATCATTGTCCTGCTGCAGAACCCAAGTTCGCTTCAGCTTGAGGTCACGAACAGATGGCCGGACATTCTCCTTCAGGAGTTTTTGGTAGACAGCAGAATTCATGGTTCCATTTATCACAGCAAGTCTTCCAGGTCCTGAAGCAGTAAAACAGCCCCAGACCATCACACTACCACCCCCATATTTTACTGTTGTATGATGTTCTTTTTCTGAAATGCGGTGTTACTTTTACGCCAGATGTAATGGGACACACACCTTCCAAAAAGCTTTTGTCTCGTCAGTCCACAGAGTATTTTCCCAAAAGTCTTGGGGATCATCAAGATGTTTTCTGACAAAAATGAGACGAGCATTAATGTTCTTTTTGCTCAGCAGTGGCTTTCGTCTTGGAACTCTGCCATGCTGGCCATTTTTGCCCAGTCTCTTTCTGATGGTAGAGTCATGAACACTGACCTTAACTGAGGCAAGCGAGGCCTGCAACTTATTGGATGTTGTTGTGGGGTCTTTTGTGACCTCTTGGATGAGTTGTCGCTGCGCTCTTGGGGTCATTTTGGTCGGCCAGCCACTCCTGGGAAGGTTCACCACTGTTCCATGTTTTTGCCATTTGTGGATAATGGCTCTCACTGTGGTTCGCTGGAGTCCCAAAGCTTTGGAAATGGCTTTGTAACCTTTTCCAGACTGATAGATCTCAATTATTTTCTTTTTCATTTGTTCCTGAATTTCTTTCGATCTCGGCACGATGTCTAGCTTTTGAAGATCTTCTGGTCACTTTTACTTTGTCAGGCAGGTCCTATTTAAGTGATTTCTTGATTGAGAACAGATGTGGCAGTAATCAGGCCTGGGTGTTGCTAGAAAAAATGAACTCAGGTGTGATAAACCACAGTTAAGTTATGTTTTAACAGGAGGGGCAATCACTATTAGGGCCATGTAGGTTTGGATTTTGTTTTCCCTTAATAACAGCCTTCATTTAAAAACTGCATTTTGTGTTTACTTGTGTTATCTTTGACTAATATTTAAATTAGTTTGATGATCTGAAATATTTAAGTATGACAAACATGCAAAAAATAAGAAATCAGGAAGGGGGCAAACACTTTTTTACACCACTGTATTCAGCAAATAGAAAATCGTTAGTTGTTGACTCTTGTGCATTCAAATCTGTAAGTAATAGTAGTACTGAAATAATATAAACATATATAATATTCATCATCTCTGGTGTACCTTAAACTTTTGTTTTATTTTTGATATCTATAATATCGTCACAGGCTTGAAATAATAATAATAATACAAAAATAAATGGAATAGTTTTGAAACATATAAACGTGAACTCTTTTCTGTGTTAATTTACCATTCCTAAGTGCTCTTGATTACTAAAAGCAAATATCTTCTGATCCTGCTGTTAACAGTAATCTTTTATCATAAATATTGTGTTCAATATATTGGGTGTGTACAATAAAACATTACATTCATGGTTTTGGAGCACAACAACAATGCCAAGGACGGAGGTAAACATGATGCATCATGCACAAATAAATGACAGAATAGGTCGCACACTCACATTCGTATGATGACTGAATCAGAGCTGGAACGTGCAACCCCCATTCTGTCATTTGTTTGTGAGTTCCTGCCTTGTACCTGTTCAAAGTTATACTGAGTTACAATAATGTGCAACAAATACATTATTATACTATAATAATTATATTTATGCCTGTCTTGACATACCTTTGCACGTCTCCTCCGGGTTGCTATGGCTGACTGCTGGTGAGCTTGTGGCACACTTGAAACTTGAATTTCGTAAATTAAATGCCTGCAGCATTATGTCTTGAAGCAATAGCCTTACTTTCCTTAATATTATCGTTACTTGTTCAAACGACACAACAACAAACATTAGCCAACAGACTGTAGATAGCTAAGACATGAGCTTATATGCAAGTAACTCCGGGATGCATGCACAGCTGTCTTCATGTTAATTACGATGTAAAACTTTACTGGCATGTTCCGTGCTAATTAACCCACCAGTATCCCAGAAGAGTTCGCCTCTTGCTCCTCCATGTTGACTCCAGCATACTACAGATGGACAAAGTAACCGGAATGCGCTAGAACCTTTTGCCCCCTGATTGGACAGTTTGACTTCCTCTGATTGGATGGTCATTGGGCAACGTGCTGACTGGCTAGTCAGCACAGTTGTTAAAACAGGGCCACAATTTGTGCTTGTAACTCGTAGCTTGTAACTTAAGTGCACATATTTTAATTACACACACACAATATTATTGTGTTATAATATTATATACAATATAATATAATATTATAATACAATATTATATTTCTACAGCTGCAAAACTTTTTCACACATTCAGATACGTGCATGCAAATTATTTTTACATGCACACAAATAGCGATATACAACCACAGGCTGTGAAATTATTTGTGAACATCACTTCACAAGATCAAAATATTAATGACCCTAATTTGCTTCCATAATTTTTCACTATTATCTGACATGCTATTGATTAAACAATCAATTGACTTGTTGGGGAAATAATCAACAGATTAATTGACTTGATCATCATTGGATTTACTAGGGCTTTAATTTTTTTGTTATTCATTCAAATTAATTTGAATTGTATATTCACATATCTGACGATACAAAGCACAACCGTGTGTAAAATATAAGATACAATGTGTAAACTGTCAGATTAGGAATGAATTGGATATGAAATATATTTAGGGTCAAGTCAGAAAGGAGTGTGGCTGAGGAGGGCAAGCGTAAAAGTGAACTCCCCTACTTTATCTAACAACTTGGTCAAAGTGACAGTAAATTAATTGCAGTGTAGTGGCGTCTCCTTCACTTCTTCTCTGGCTTCACATCATCCATCTCTTCTCCTCACTCGCTACTTCACCCAGCTCTTCACCCACACATGTGCATCCCATATCCATCACCATTCAGCCTAAATCCTTTCCTCTGGATCTGGTATTCATCTCTCCCTCAGTGAATCATATGACTGCTTCACTTCCTTGATTGAGTAGAGCTACACATTGACTTTGAATTAGAGCAGGAATGGGAATCAATCAAACAACTGGCCGTGGTAAAAAGGATTTCTAACGTGCCCTCTCATCTTGCTGAAGACAGCTCCCGATTGGGCTGCTATGTGTTGAATTAGCTGTGACCTAGAAAATCTTTTATACTTGGATGTCTCTGAATCATATTGAAACCACTCAAATAAAGATAGTCAGCCTGTTGTTTATTCCCATTCCCATTAAGCCCATTATTGTGACCTTATTTTGCACTGACCCTGCCACTGAAAAGCAATACATCAACAGCAGTTTGTGCAGTCCAAGTGATGAACCTGACTTTAAACTTCTAGAAAACCTGTGAAACACATTGAAATCTATATTTTATATAGGCCATGTTTAAAAACTTCAACACAGTTCTAAAACAGAGTACTATCTGAATGCTTGAACTTTTAGTTTGACTTTATTTCCTTTTTGGAAATGTAACTCATAACAAGACCAAGAGTCTAAAGCCATGCTAGCATCTGTGCAAGGCTGTACTTCAGAATGCTAACATGCTCGCAATGATGATGCAAGCATGTTGATGTTTAGCAGGTATAATGTTTACCAAGTTTATCATGTTAGTTTAGCATGTTACAATGCTAATTATCACTAAACAGAAAGTACAGCTAAGGTAGATGTGTGTTGAACAAAATGAAGTTTTGACCAGATGATGGCGCTAGATGAAAGGTCAGAGGATCAAAGTTATTACAATTTATCCTCTGGAAAGCATGAATGTGTGTACCAAATTTCACAGCAATCCTTCCAATAGTTGTCAAGATATTTCAATAAAAAGCAAAAATGTCAACCTCACCGTGGCGCTAAAGGAAAAGTCAGGGAATCACCAAAGTCATTAGGATACATCCCCGAGGGACCGTGAATATTTATTCAAAATTTTGTGCAAATCCATTCAGTAGATGTGGCAATATATAAGTGAAATATTGACCTGTGGTTGGTGCTGCAGGAAAAGTCAGAGGATCACCAAAGTCGTTAGGATTCATTATGGGACCTTGAATATCTGTAGAAAATTTCATGGCAATCCTTGTTGTTGTGTAAGGTTACGTTATCCATGCTTTTATTTCCTCTCAAATTGATTGCAGTAATTTTTTGTTTTATTAGCTAAAATCATGAAGCTCGCTCTTATCTCTATTCTGCATTTTAAAACAAATTTTAGGGTCTTGCTGATTACTTAGAGAGTAATGAGTGGTGTAACCCATTTCTATTCATGTTTATATCCATGACTATATTCAGCAACCTCAAACTGTCATAAAGACATGTCATTAAACTTTATTATTAGCTACTAAAACTAGAATAAGGACCAAAGATGGGCCACAGTCTGTTGTGCTGACTGAATCCAATTGGTAGCTTCCTCATCAGACTAAGCCAGTCTAAGAATAGTAAATGGCACAGCAGAGTCATTATGACAATTCTGTGGCTAGACTACTTTTTGGCCCTCAGAGAAAGAAACTACCACTAGAGCTGGGTCCCCTTTTAAGCTAGCCTCTGTTTCACTCCTTCATTCTTTTGTTAATATTCAACAATATTTTGATAGCATGCCTGTGGTTGATATTCATCATAGCTGTAGTTGCTGAATGCTAACAAAATAATCATTGTTTTATCTTTGATTTAATCAGATGGAACTGTCCAGCCCAGATGTAGATACAATTATAGCTTATAAACCCAGCATCAGCTTTTCATTTGGTTGAAGGAACAGTCCATTAGAAAAAACACTAACTAGGAAACAGAAGCTGAGAGGGATGTGGGGCGGGACTTTGGGCTCCTTCCTGAACAAGTCAGTAGGCTACACGAGAAATGGATGCAGGAAATGATGCAGCTGGCCATGCAAGGATGACACATGCAAACAGTCAAGCTGCTGCATGTAAAATGTGGAAAGCTATATCTATCACAGCTCTATCTTAATATAACACTCACATGTCATATGTATGTTGAAATGGTTACTGATCACTATATCTGTCTGTAATGGCCATGAAGCCATCCCTCATGCAACCTCACTGCATGTTCGTCCTCATAGTCCAGTGTTGGTTTATATCTGGTGTTTTGTCCCGGCAACAAACAGCAAGACATGCGACAACCAGGTTGTATCCTTCCAGCTAAGCAAAGAAACACAAACAGGGAATACCGTACTACAAAGACAGTAACTAAAAATACGCACTTGATTTGTCTAACTCAGACTGCTGAAGCCTCATATTTGCTTCAGTCAAATTTTAGAATGCATTTTTGCACACAACTAATGACATTCAAGTCTTGTTAAGATGGACAATCTGGTTTCTGTGAGCAAATAATTTATCTCCCCTTTTACTTGGATTAATTCATGCCTTTGTCAAATTAGCTGGCGGGACTTGCTCTCCATGTCGTATTTTGATTTTTACAAGATAGAGCACAAGTTTATGAATAGCAATAGAATAATACAGCTGGTTAGCTCATCTGATTCTCTGAAATTTAGTTTTCCCTTTTTTCCTTTTTTTGTGTGAGCAGGCTTAGCTCAAAGTTAGAGATGCAAAATTATTTCCCTGTACAGTTACTGTTTTATTCATTATTGACAGTCAGTTAAAAGAAAGAATGCATTTTTGCAGGGATCATTATTATTGATCGGAGGAATGATTACATGTGAGTGTTGTAACTTGAAAAATTCCAAACCTAACCTTTAAAAGAAGAGAAAACAAAATGTTTGACCACAAATTCAACACTTTTTAAGTTGTTTTTGAAGATATTCCTGAGGTTGTCTCACCACTGCTTACATTTACTTAAAAATGTTCCCAGCTGTGAGTAGCTCCTAATTGCCTGTTTTCTTTGCACTACAAAATGTTTTAAGAAAATGTTCCTACAAAATGAAAATAAATTATTCTACTGTTTTTAAAAGACAGCATGTGGCTTCTGTCGATGTGGGACAAAAGTACAGTTCCTTAGTGATATGTGAGATGTGTGAATGGCTTTTTTTCTTCACAACGGGCAGTGTTTTGGAAATAAATTAACTGTTTGTGTAATACACAAATTAGTCTTTTGATTCACAAAGGTGGTATAGAATATTTCATATAAAACTGTGATTATGCATGGTGCATAGTGTGGAATTTCAAAAAGGGAACACAGAAATAGCTATTCTTGAATATGGTTTCATTTAAAAGGGTGACAGTGTAAATGAATACGGGTGGGGGGGGGCCTCAATGAGTGAAGAGAGACTCTTTCATTTTTGCAGTGGGAGTGAAGTGAGAACACGTTTGTCTGTCTGTGGCCTCATTCCCTGGTTATGGTTAAGTTGTTTTTATAACTACATAAAAAAAGTCCACTGCAGCCCAGTTCAAACAATCTGTAATCCTTGAAAGACACATGTGGTTTTTTCCTCATATTAACAATAAGAATATTATGAGTCAGATATTGACTTTGTGCTTCACCTTAAAATGAGTCAAATAGTTTTGAAGTGACCAACACACCACCAGTGCCCTGATTCACTCAATTTAATACTCAGATTTTTCCCCTGCAGGTTCAAACTTAAGTCAAAAACAGGTAACACTAAATCAACAGTGCTTCTGCTCAGGCAAACTTTAAGGTTACTCGTGAAAGCCTGCAAATAGCTATAAATCCACATAGTTACACTGGGAAACCCCTTATATAACTCCTTATGTAGCTTCCTGTAAGCCGGTGGGATTTCGCCACATCTTTCTTTTTATTCTTCAAGACTTAAAACTATTTGGCTGACCTTATTTTAGTTGCAGTCTCGTGACTATAATAAACTTGAACTGTGCTGCACTATAGAAAAGGAATTTTATACAGACCATGTTCATGGCACTTCAGACAAGCATATCTTGTCAAGTATAGTAAAAGTTTGAATTTTAACCAATAAAAGATGTATGCATGGGTGTGATGCCATAATGGCCAACAATAAATTATCAGTGATTTCACTGTGCAAAGGAGGACTTTGTTTGTCTCTGTTCTGTCAGTTGTTTTTTTCATCTGTCCATCACATGATCAGATTTCAACAAAGCTTACAGTAATGATACATCTCTCCACTGTATTCCTGCAGTTTCAAAACTAACTGACTCAGAGGGCATAGGCTCCGAATAATCTTTTACCAGGCGTTGCCTGAAACATATGAATCTATAGGCATATATAAAGCCTACAAACAAAATTTTGTAGTCATTCATAGTCCCCACAGGATGAACACTAAAGACTTTGGTGATTGCCTGACTTTTCAGTGTTAAATGTGTATGTTCATGTTAAACATCAACATTGTCATTGTGAGCATGCTGACATTCGCACTTAGCTCAAAGCAACACTGTGCCTAAATACAGCCTCACAGAGTTAATGCGACTGCAGACTCTGTATCTGCTGAGTTTCTGCCCCTTCAGGCCTTAAAGCTGTTAACACAGTGTGCTATGAGTTGCAAATTAGGGTATCAAAGTTCACTTAAGTTGAATTTGACAGGAAAGCTTTGCACAGATTTACATCAGTCTGCCTGGAGGAACGTATCATGACTATTCTATTCACCTGACTTGAATTTGGTATGAAATGCAAGTGGGACCAGGCTGTGTATCCATTTGGCATCTTTGATGAACAGAAAAGTGCTGTGAGGTGAAATAGCTGTTGTGAAGTGTTGAGAGCTGTTGAAAGTAAAAATGGCAACCAGCTTGGAGCTCCTAAACTAATTTTAACTTCAAGTGATTGGAGGCAGAGACATAAAAAAGGTTTTGAAAAACACACTGATCATGACAAGACATTGATCATCCATTTTGTTGTCTTGATTCATGTACCATAAATTTAGCCTTATGCTCATATTTTTATTTAACCTGATCATAGTGACTGTTCACAACCAGTAGGCATCACAATTTGTCTTATTTTTGCTGCACATATGTGGTTTCTCCATTTAATTGTCATGTGTAGGTTAGAAAGCTATTGTTCAGATGTGCTGACAGAGACAGTCCTCTCTTTTCCCTGTGTGAAGTATGCCAATTATTTAATTAAGTGGTGTGTGGCTGCAGAAATATATACCTCCCGGGTTTACAACTCGTCACTTACCTACCTCCTCTGCTGGTATTACATTGCTCATTTAGCCCTCATTGTCATTATTTTTTTCTCCTTTATTTAATTACACAATTACCTTTTATTAACATAGTTTCAGACAGTTGTCTCCACATATCTTTACTTGTTCCACCGTGTCTTCATTACCCTCAGTGTTGTTTGAAGGTATTGTAGCTGGTGCAGGAACAGTTGCAATGGGAAGTTTCTGATGTGGGTGATCTATGAAAATCCTGCTGACAGCAAGTGCCAGTTTTACAACAGAAGTTATGTTTCTATATGATATAGGTACATTAAAAAGAAAGTTGGATAAAATCACAAGGTGTAAATACTGAGTGACGGAAATATCACTAGTTGATATAGGAATATTTATTTAATATTTAAGATATTATGGTGATGTTTAAAATGAATCAAACATGTTTAGCCCATTTTTAAGTCACTAAACCATATCATATTCATCTACATGCTTGAAGGAACATTCATGGAATATTATATATGGAATAAAATGTTATACAGAAATGAAATGAAAATGATTCACTTTTTTAATGTAACAATACTTGTATCAGTATAATGCTTCCCTTTAACACGCAAACTATAAAAGCACACTATAAAGTTTATTATTCATGTTATCTAAATAATGAAAAATCTGCTTTGATGGTCAGAAACATTACATTCTTCATGCAGTCCTGTTGCATTAATAACCTGTAACTAATCTTATACTTAAAGGCAGAATGAGTAGGATTTGTCGGTTGCTAGCTGTAAACACACCATTCAAAGTTGACCCCGGCTCAACGAGCGAGAGAGAGAGCAGCGGTGGTTGAGCGAGCTAGAGAGTGAATGAAGACAGGGAGCGGCGTTAGCTAGAACAAAGCAGTGAATCAGAGAAATAAATGTTATTTTCTGATTGTTTCACTGCGGTTACATTCTAAAGCACAAATAAACATGCCCACACCTCCGCACAACCCTACGGGTAGGAGCCACATTGGCGGATTTTGTGTGAATGCAGCCGAAGCCACGCTTCATCCTCTCTTCTGTGGCCTCTCTGTCTCGTTTGTGTGTTGCTCAGCCACATCGTCGGTCCAACAGACTCCGGGAGCTCATTATACATCCATGACACAGACAGAGAGCAGAGCAGAGCAGAAAGCAATGAAACCTGTTTGCTACGTTTTTTTAGTCCCGACATCACACCCTCTCCACTGTTATTGGCTGGGGGCTACACACCCACTGCACAAAGCTTGACGCAGGACAGGGTCTCTTTAGATACAGAGACCGCCAGACACTTCTAGTGGGTCATAAGTGATTGAGAGGGATTATTTTTGTGTGAATCTATACATTGTTTTTTTTAGGAAAATCCTACTCATTCTGCCTTTTATTATTATCTAATTATTATTTCTTATGCAGGAGAAATTGTTTAAATGAGGACCAGCATTTCACCTCTGACTGCTGTCCAACAGTTATCGGCTCATTTAAGTATGATTTGATGATTTGTTTTGTCCAGAAGCTGATTCTTCCTCAGTATCTGAAATAATGTTATGTTAAACTTTTCAAAAGGCTCATGATATCAGCAGTGGTGTATATGGCTGGTACATGGATAACTCTTTATTTTTAATTACACTCTATTAACGTTGCTGATTTGCTGATACCGCCACTCAACAACCATATGCACCTGCCCATAAATTTTAGAGCTTTGACCTTGAAACTAGAGGCCCAAGTCTCTTAAGTAACAGACATTGAGTGCACGCAGTTTCACGAGGCCCATTTCCCCCTGCAACGCTGGGTCACCTCCGGGAGGGTCGGAGACAGGCTCTGTTTATTGAGACATAACAAAGATCCAACCAGCTCCATTTACAGAAGGAACTCATTACTAGTTTTTTGTGTGTTTGTTTGTTTGTTTTGTCATCACAAAACTCACTGCAGCTCCTCTATCTCTATATTCCCTTCTAAAGAATCCCAACAGCCATGCCTTCTTAAATCAGAAACAGACAGTTCAAAGTTTCGCTCCAATTCTGTGCAGAAAAACGGTGTAATGTTTCTCTTGTAAATAATCCCTGTAATTTAGTTGATCAGCTAATTTAAGGTTAATGTTCAAGTTTTACATGAGGTACCACCTGTAAAAGCAGTTTTAAAGATTCTGTATACAAGATTTTGAATTAATATAGCAGCAAACAACTATTTACTATGTAAAGATATAGTAGAGTAATGGCGTCCTGAGCGATAACGGCTGGTTCTTTTCTCATCTAACGCGGTGAATTAAGGGTTTATTTCAACCAAACTAGAGTTGGTGATTGTTGGAATGGTGGAAGACTAACAAAGATGGTTTTAGTGAGTTTTATTTTGCTTCTGTCCAGTTTGAATGAAGTGTGTTTTAAGATGATCAGCGAGGTAAAATTACTGTTTTTCTCAATGGAGTCTGGTGGGCCATGGCCCCCATTAGTTTTGGTTGCTGGTGCTCTAGTGTCACATACAGCTCCTTTAACTTGTGACATTTCTTCAACAGCTGACTGACAGCTTTATTCATGGTGGATGTATTGCATCTTTAAACCTGTATACATTATGTTTAAACAGGACCTGCATGTGACCTCAAGGCCTGACCTAGTAGGTTGAACCTTGTTAAACAAACCTGGCACTTGGCACCCACATATTACTAATCCTCTGCTTTGATGTTTCACCATAATAATCCTCCATTCTACAGTCTTCCGGGACATGTGGCCTCTGAGAAGAGACTGCTGTGATAAGACATGAGACAAGACATGGATCTGTTCCCCCACTTATCTTTTGTACCAAGTGAACAATAGTCACATCTATATCCTTATCAGGCTTGTTAAAAAGACAGACAGACAAATACTTGTCTTAAGAATCTTGATGTCAATGGAGCTGTTATGGGAGGGGTTGGGAACTTGATTAGCAATAATTTGTGGATGCCAGTTACAAAACACTCATCTGCCAGTCTTTGAACACAAAACACCAGAACACATAATTAACCCTGGTGAGTTCAAGTTTCCCGAAAGAATGTTTTTAAAGAACTGTAGAGATTCAGAGAAACTATTTTGTAAGTTTGTATTTGTTGCATAATACAAACAATAAATAAATAAATAAAAAATGTAGTGCATTTATTTTTCGCTGCATTCATACAGTAACTAACCTCTACAGCATAAATAAAAAGCATCAGGACACACAGAAATTGGAATTGTGTTTAGCTGACTGTTTGACATGAAAAACAATAGAGGAAACATTACTTATAAATATGACAGTATGAAAGAGAGGGAGTGAATTTCCCAGGAAGCCTGTGTGCATCGATTTTGTTTTTAATCATGTAGCCATGACAAATCTTTATTGTCATGGCTACATGATTAATGATTAATACATGTGTCTTGAATTTTGTGGAAAATGAATTTCCTCTCATAGAAATGTTTTAAATGATTTATGCCAATGAAATATTTTGGGCTGGTATTGTGGGCTATGACAATAGTGAGCCTTGCTGGGACTGAGCTGAGCTGTGTTAAAGGTTTAAGGCTCGGTTCACCCTTATAACAAAATAACACATTTTCCCTCTTACCTCTATTGGTATCTACCCACACAGACAGTTTTGGTTTGATTAGCTGAGGTTTTTTTTTAGGTCAGAGATTTCTGCTGCCACACCAATACAATGTGCTTTCAGCAATGAATAAAGGCATTTGAAAAAACAGCAATGTGTCTCTCCAGAAACAATGTCCCATGTAATCGGGATAATCCAAAGACCTCACTGTGAAGAGTTTTCACTGGAACGACTTACTTCTGAAGAAATAGTTCCAATGAAAACTCTTCATAGAAATGTTTATTTCCACTGGAAACAAAATGAGCTCAATTCTTTTCACATATCTTGAGGAACAAAATAAAATTTTAAGACTCAAGATGGATTATTTTTTTCAATATAGAATCAAGATTACAAGATTTCAATATTTCAATATAGAATCAAGATTACTTTCAGTGTAGGAAATGAGCTGGCTGATGACTCCCTACATTTTGAATATGTTAAGTTTATGTTAAGGTATTTTTTAGAAAGTAGTATGTGGTTTTAGCTGTTTTTTAATTGAGTGTCAGTGTATTTGTGTTGGTCTGGAGAAGTACCAAACACAGTGGTTAGTTGTTTATTTTTCTGCCCTTCCACTACCAATGGGCTGGTTTTACTTTCAGAGTCCCATCCTCATCCTGGATCTGCTATAAATCCTGCCTGGGCAACACAAGCACTTCCTCTGAGGAAAGAGCTGAGCTCAGTTAAAGTGGTACAGGTTTGTGTGATGTCATAATCTAAAACAGTCAGTCTCTTATTATGCCTAGTTGTAAACAAATGGCAAAATGTAAAAACATTTCATTTTTTAAATTTCATAAACTGTTAAATTAAAACTCAACTTCTCTTTTTTTGGTTAATTAAGGCCTAAGTGAAACACAGAACATCTTTTAATTAACTTTTTATAGGGTTTCTGTGCTCTTGCCTGCGCTCCATATGAAAATAATGTAATGTACTGTAAAAGTCTGAACATGTGTTGCTGCAGAAGTGCTTCTTTACTCCTCATTCGAGTTATGAAATTGGCTGGAATATTTTGGTAACTATGTGTTTACTATTGCCAGCCCTGTCTTTTACGTTTATATACAACTAATTTGTAACAGCAAATACATTTTGAGGGAAACATAATGCTGACCTGATTATGTTTTCTATTAACATAATGAGGAAATGTTGTTAATTAACGTACCTGGCAAGTCACATAAATGTTAATTCTGAACGCTTCAGTAAGATCTTCACTGACAACGTATTTCATTTCCAACTCATACAGCCAGCCAAAACGTAATTGTAGTGCTACAAATTAATGAAGCAAATATTTATGTTTATGTAATCACATGGAAATAGTGAAGTTTGAAGATCCTGCATCAGCTGCACAATAAAAAAAATAACTGTTTTTCAGACCAAAAATAGAACTGAGGTCCCCCCACTGCTTACAACCAAGCCAGGAACACAGAGACAGTCTGGCCCCTGTGGTTTAAATGGGCCAGATCAGCCTTCCTGTTAACAAACATGAAGGCTTGTTGTAAACTTTAGGAGGGGCTCACAACTATGAAACTCTATCTCTTTGTTGTCCATGGTAATTATGTTACTGTAAAGCAGATGATTCTGCAACATATGCATTACGTGAACAATAATACACGGCAAGGTGTTTCGATATATTCAACATATATTTGGAAATATCAGACTGAGAAAAAGGATTAGGATAGATTATGTTCATGTAGTCATTCATTCTTCAAAGTGTTTGTGTAGTCAGGTTAACTCATGGTTAATTTAAGATAATTTATCATTAAGCAGAAGCATTTTGCTATAAGTGTCCTGTTAAATGATTTTAAGATACCTCAGTTAAGTATTTTCTGTGGCTATGGTATAAATAGCAAAACAGTCATCTTTGAGGAATTGTCAAAAGTGTGAAACAGAGGAGGAAAACTAAAAAGTAAATTGCAAAATAATGTTTCAAAAAGCAGGACTCGATCACAGACTGAATTTCTTCACTGAGTTATGACTCCTTTTCAGTTGAACTGAATTTAATGAATAACAGATGAAAAAGCACGTAAAAAGTGGATGGACTGAGATTTTTTTAAACACACGTTTGTACTTCAATGCTAGTGAGGAGCCTTCACCGACATAATGTATTCCCTCTAAGCCTAACTTTAACCCTAACCATCACCACATTGTTTTCCGAATTCTAACTTTAACCGTAAAACTAATTCCAGACCCTCAAACAGCCCCCATAGTAAATCCCCATCTGTTTGTGCAGACAGCCTTCCTGTCCCTTGTTGGCATTTGGGTAAAAATTAATCTGTCTGAAATTGGGGCGTGTTTCAGTTATGCTGATAACAGTTTCATGTGATTCAGTGAGACAGACTATTGGGCACCATGTGTAATAACTGACATTTCACTGTGTGACAATTTTCAACTCAAAGATTTGAGACAGAAATCAGGGAATGTTGTTCCACACAACAGATCTCTTCAAATTGTTTGTTTTGTCCGACCAACAGTCCAAAACCCAAAGTGATTCAATTTACAATTATAGTCAACAGAGAATCAAAAAATCTTGTGGGCAGAGCCTTCATCCACTCGAACTCCACTTCTTTGGAATAAACTTCCACTGCATATTCAGGACACACATCTTTTCTCTGTATTCTATGGCCTCTCCTTGTTTCACTGGCAGGGAAATCATCAACTGATTTCTTCTATGACAATTAGCTACCCCAATTCTGTTCTGCTGCTATATGAACTTTATTTTCTTTATTAATTCCCAAGCTTAATCCTTTTTGTTATATTAACATTATTACTGGTATGTTTGGGACTCTGTGTGTGTAGTCTCATGCGTGATGTCATGTTTTTAAATTTGTAAAGTGTGCAGAGACTCTTTGGGTGATGTGCACTTAATCAAATAAACTGAAGTTGAAGAAAAGCAGCATTGTCACATTTGAGATGCTGGAACCAGAGAAAAATAATTGCCGACGATTTTAATGATTGCTTAAAAATGACTTAAAACAATAAATCAAACTTGCTTCCATTATGGCAAACTGAATATCCTTGTTGGACGGACAAAACAAGCAGTTTGAATATTGTATCAACTTCAGCTTGGGGAACTTGTGATGGGTATTTTTCACTATTTGCTGACATTTTATAGACCAAGCGATTGGTCAATTATTTAAAAAAAGTGCTTTTTAAGTGCTTTTGAGCAAGTTTCTTACTAAATAAAATAGCTGTTTTTGTGGTATGTGCGCCACTCATGTATAAATAAATGAAAATAAAATAAAATAATAATAATAATAATTTGTTTTAGCTCTGATAGCACTACTTTATTCTTTGAACCATCATATTGGATTTGCAAACCAGAATTCTGTTGTTGGTATGCACTCTCCTGCCTCACAGCATGTTCAGAGATCTTTGTCTTTGCGTTGCTGTGTGAAGTTTATCGCAGTGGGTCAGACAGAGCCGAACACCCAGGTGGCGAACTCGGCTTTAAAGAGAACAAGGTGAGGAGTCATGTTTGCTCCAGGACTTTTGGTTGACAGGCTGTCTGCTGTCCCAAAATACGCTTATCTGCCTTGTTTGCATGTGCCTCATCAATGAGCTACAGATGTACCAGGGTCAAAGGTACCAGGCCAAGTAAATAAACCGAGGTGACAACAGTGGTCTTTCACCATACAAGCAAAACTACTGTTTGATGGTTGCTGGGAAACTGGACACCAGACCTCCAGCAGACACCCTACCAACTAGTTAGTTTGAATGTGTGAATAAGAAGAGCTCTGACAATGTGAAATTGAAATGCAAAAAAATGCAGGGATTCATCTTACAACTCTCTACAGTGACACTTATGTCAGTCTTGACCCCTATTCAATATTTCTTTTCATCCTTGTCTCTCTAATTACATGCACTTGCTGTGTAGTTATTCTACACATCACTGTTGCAATGATATACTGTGTAATTGTCAGCATGCAAGGTAAAATTCACGACTTCTACAAAGTAACCCTGTAACCATTGTCTTTTATCTCCTCACTGTCTTAAAGCCCTGGCACCTCCCTTGATTTATGGATCTGAGTAATCTATTGAATTCTTGATTAGGATGAATCTTAATGTTTTAGGTCACCATCTGACCTTTCCTGCAGCACCACCAGCAGACCAAAGTTCTCACTTGTACACACAAAATCAAAATCTAATTGGTAAATTGCCATTAAATGTACTCACACATTCTTGCTCTTCCTTCAAATGTGATTTCAAATGTGTGATTTTACTCTCAATGATTTGTGTGGTCATTTATTATTTGGGCAGTGAACAGATTGGAATAAAGGAATAAAACTGTTTTTGTTATTTGGCTGCAAGAAAAAAGTAAAATAAAGCCGTAATTGGTTTAGGCGAGTTCCACTGCATAATAAGATATATGATACAAAGTCACACAAAGGAGCTTTTTAAAGGTCAACCTAAGGCTGATGAAAATTTTGATAACCCAATCTAGAATTTAGAGAAATTGAATTAGAAGCTTAAAGACTATTATTTCTTTAAAAGATTTGTTTGTTTGTTTGTTTTGAAACATAACATACAAACCACAACATTTTGATCCTCTTAATCACATTATCTTGAGAGGACTGTTTCTCTTATTTTATCAAATTCATCAACCCTTGAACTTGTCATCACATGACAATTTTCTCATTCTGTACATTGTGGCATTTCTTCAGCGCTCATTTCTGTGGCATTTCTGCAATCAGTTCTTAGTATTCCCCTGTCAATCACACACTGTGGATGTCACTGTGATATTCCTTGCACTTCTTGTTGACAATTTTGTAGGCAGAGCTTCTTTTTTTGTCATCCATGTAGGCTATAATCCAATTCTTTTTCTTTCTTTAACAAAACTTAGATTTATTCATATGAAAAAGCCTTTAATACTTGTAATAATGGCACTTCTACTAATAATAACGTATATTTTTCTAACCTTTATTTAGTCAAAACTAAGTTACAACTGCTTCACAGCCAGAAAAAAAGTGAACTCATGTCAGACTAGTAAATTAACAATATATTAATTTAGACACACACGAACTGATCTGTAAAGATGGAAATTAATTACAAACAGACAAAGCAAAGAAATAAAAGACCACTTAATATAGTGAAGCAACTTTAAAAAATTATTTTCTATTAGTAGCAAGTCAAAATTCAACAACAAGGCCTTTCTGGGGTTTGGAGGATATGACGCAAATGCACAATCATCTTTAGTCTTACACCATATTGCCAAATGTATGTGGACGCGTCTGGTCTGGGGCTGTTTTTCTTTTTTTGGGCCTTTTAATTCCAAGTAGGGCAGCTCTTGATGCTACAGCATAGGATACAATGATATTTTAGACAACAATGTGCTCCCAAACTGTGTGTCAAACAGTTTTGGGAAGTCCATTTCTTATCTCAACATGACTGGCCTGCACAGAGCTCTGACCTCAACCCCATCCACAACACCTTTGGGATGAACTGAAACGCTGACTGTGAGCCAGACCTTATCACCGAACATCATTGTTGGACCTCACTAATGCTCTTGTGGTTGAATGGGAGCAAATCTCTGCAGCCAGGTGGCAAAATCTTGTTTTATGCCTTCCCAGAAGAGTGGAGGATGTTATAGCAGTAGATTAATTCCCGTGGTTTTGGAATGAAATGTTCAACAATCACACATGGATGTAATGTTCAGGTTTCCACATACTGAGCTTTTGTCCATGTAGTAAATCTAAATAGCTAGTAGAGCTTTGTGACAGGAGGTCAGGCTGAGCGCATGTACATATGTACAGTATGCGGCAGCCAGACCATAGAGTACCTTAAAAGTAATGAGAAGAATTCTATCTAGGATAGAAGTCTTTCCTAGAATCAACTGGAAGCCAATTCAAAAGCAAGTGATATAATCTCTCTCATTTGTTCAGGTTCATCCGTTATTCAGTTGAATTCAAAGAATATCACTTTTCTGGGAAAGATACAAGGAAAAAGACTCTCTCCAAGTCAGAAAATTCTACAAAAAATGACCTACTTTTTTTTATCAAGTGCAATGTGATAAAGACGTTCCTTAATTAAATTGCTTGTCATAACAGTTTTATACTGAAGCAGTGCTTGATTTGGTCAAGTACTCACTGGTACCAAGCAGTATTGGGCAAAATGGGCCTGTTTCCTGCTCAAACAAGCTATAAGAGGAGGCAAAAATGTGCAGCAGTGAAGATAAGAAATATATAATGCAGTTCAGTCCGAAAGCTGCTGGGTAAGAGCTTAGATTTGTGCTAAGCTTCCAAATTCTTCTATCCATAAATAGTCTATGCAGAATCTCGCAGGTATCAGAGGCAAATTTTTTATGTGCACATGGGTTGATCTCAGTATTTTGTCTTATAGAGTAGTCATTTGTGCCCTCAAATTAATCATTTCAGTGCACAATGTGTGCCCCCAAATGCTGGTTTAGAGTACTGGCACCATTTCTTTCAGTTCAAGCGCTATACTGATGTCTGTGATTTTATTTACCAGTACTCCAAAATTTGTCAGAAGCCAGTAAAGTCGTGTCAGACTTATGTTCTACCTCCAGCTCCTCCCCCCCCCCATTTTTAGTCTCCTATTTTGAGGCAAAGCAGAGACAGTGACTTTGAAAAGACGCAAGCAATTGTCTGTTTGTCAAATAGCTCAAGGCTCACCATTAGACAGGCACGAACTCAAAAGCCATACCACCACCTATTGTAGATAACATCTTAGACAAATATTTCCCCCCAGTTGGTAAAAATTAGATAAACTATGCATATTTATTCTTTACAGAAAATTCCACCACCCACTCACACATTCATATTTGAGAGCTGCAGGGCGCAACCGCAGATTTAATCTTGGCTGTCTTGTGTTATTCATCAAGGGCACACGGAAAGTAATTACTCAGAGGAGCAGAGTTGACCCTGCATTTCTAGGCTTCATTTGTCAGAGGATTCAATCCAGCATCCTTTAAGTCTTGTGCTTGTTTCTTTGACTTTGACTCTTTAAGCAATAGCAATTGCCTTGAGCATTTTCCTCTGAGAAGATCTGGTTCTGGTTGTTGAGTGATTGACAGACCCCCTTTGGCGTCATGTGTCGTAACAGCACTACATAGTGTACGGTTACATTCCTAAAATGTATATGGATAAATAGAGATGAAAGTAAACTGTCAACCTGCAGAAGCAATATAACTACAGTCAATCATTCAGTGTCTGGGTATACTGATATGTCTTGCATACTGTACTCAGATACTGTGTGTGTGTGAAGGTTCAGCTCTCAAGGTGATGCACAAGGAGCATAACATGCAGGGCTGCATGCACCAGCCTTTAAAAATACAGTAAAACAGACAAGCTAGACAATGCAGTATATTTTCTGCCTACAATAAATAACTGAAAATGTCATATGCATGACCTTTAATTAGTCTCAAAACCTGCGCGCATAAAAAAAAACAGGCATGTGCACGTCCTACGAGAGCTTTTGGCAGCAGAATGTCGGAGAAAAAAAAGAGGTAAAGTGAGGAACAGCCACCTCACAAAGTAAACCAAAATGGGTAGGTGGGTTCATAAGTCTGACATGACACCGTCATAACCATGACATGACACCTGTCATGAACATGAAAGAGTCTTGATGAAGGTTTATGACTGTTGTCATTAAGTGTCATTTGTCAATTATGTCACATTTAATGCAAAGTTGACATTGAACTTAGCTCAGTAAGTTTTATTACACTGTCAAATACTTTTATAACGTGTCATAAATAATTCATTACATCATTACATTACATTTATTACATAAATCTTGTCAAATCTTCATACAGTCAGTCTTATGAACCCACCTTCAAATAAAGTGTTATCCCAAAATGTAACGTCTGTTTGTGTAAACAGCAGTGGCATATATGATCCATGTAGTTTACAGTTGCTACAAAAAAAGACCCAATGCACAAGTTAATTAAGGTCAGTGCTAGCCTATCTTCGACTGTGTCAGTGATCAACCAAACAGCCAATCAAAGGTCATGGTCAGTATTCAAATTGACGAATTAAAGGAGCGGAGACATGAGCCACTGTCAATTCTGCACATTTTATGTGGATGACCAATCAGTGTTGATGGTAATTGCAGTCGATTGAAGCAATAAATTCCTCAGTGCATGCTGCATTGACTGAGTTCGCCAAGTAGTTCCTGCATCCAACGCCGTCATGTGACGTGACAGTGACGTACTTGGAGGCAAGGAAGAACTACAGGTTACTTCAGCTTGGATTTCTAGTCTCTGCCTCTGGGAGTCAGGGGGCTTGTTTTGTTTTACTTGTTTTCTTTGCTTGTATTGCAAACTAGTTATGTTTCCAACAGCGAAAATGGCATCCCAAAATACGAGTGCAGAGGATATTAAGGACGAGGATACATTTTACAGTGTTGGCATGGCTTCGCGAGCAGGAGAACTCAGCTTTCTCTGTCAATATAGCACGCAATGAGGAATTTTTTCCTTCAATTGAATACATTTACCATCAACACTGACTGGACATCCACATAAAGGTGCGAGTTTCCCCTTAAAGCCCTAATGATAATTAAAGAGTAATTTAACAGCCCCTGAAATTCTTTTTGGTGTACTCCAGGACCCCGTGACATCACTGTTGGGTGTGGTTACAGGTGCGACAAAGCACACTACTTCTCAGTGATGCTGGAAGTAGTCAGAGGTAAACCAGACTTGAAACTTGCAACCAGAGAGGGGAGTACAAACACTGCTTTTCAGCTTGGGGTCAAGCTACTTTTTAACAAGAAATTGTACATAAATGCATAAAAGGATATGTTGCTGTATATTAAAAAACATGTCGCCATTGCATTGTTTGTCCACCATAAAGTACTGACAGTCTATTTTTCACTGTAAAATGTCCAACTCTGTACGTATATTTATTAATTCTCTTTCTCATTAAAGGAATCCTCATCAAAAATGTTTGTTTATAGTATGTTTTGTGTTTATAATTAAAAAACATAACAAAAGAGAATATCAGCTGATATATTATCTGATATATATTATCAGAATTTTTCTCTCAAATATTGATTGCAGTATCAGCCTAAAAAAGTATTCCAGTTTTGATTGTTGATTAATTTGTCTGTTGATTAATCAACAGAATAATCTATAATTCACTCCTTAGTTGCCGCTCTACTTTTTTTTCCCCACAGTAAAATGGCAGTGAAAATCTAAAATGTCTGACACCCTTGTAGGAGATATGAGAGTCCTGCATGCTGTTAGTGTTAATCTTTTGGTTAACAGTCAAACGTGACTCCTTTTTCAACAGCAATGCTTGAATGTCACAAAAAGTTACCCATAACATTAATAAATCTTGGTGACATATGACTTTTCGGTCTCTTTTCATGGTTGTACTACATTTTAGGTTCCCAAGACAATGAATAAACTAATTATCTCTTATGTGTTTTTGAGTAATTCATAAAGAAGTGAGAGGTTTCTGGAGTAGAGCCTGTCCAGAATGTCATGTGCATTAAATTGAATGCAACATTTCACACACTATCTCCTGGCAAGAAAGCCTCAGATGATAACCGCACAGCAGGTATGTGCGACAGCCAAAGCCCTTAAGCAAAGTGTTCCGGCCAACAGCACATAGCGCTGCACGAAAGACACATTGTGACTTACAACTTGACAGTTACACGCTGCTCCAGTCAAGCTGACAGATCAAGCTTTGGCTCGGCTCATAGTGTTGACAAGTTCTCCCTTTGATTTCCTGTGATGCTTCACTCCCACGCTGTTCAAAATTAATTACCAGAGATTTTATGCATTGACATTAAGACCCAGACGCTGTATTCATATCGTCTGCTCCATTGTTTCTCTTTGTCCCAACACATGCGATTACCCTCTCACCAACTACTCAATACTGCAAACTGATCCATGGCAATAGACGAGGGACAGGTGAATGACATTTCATTTGTGGTCCTCACAGCATTACAAAAAGTTCCTTTAATATATCTCACACAAATGTATCTTTCCATTTTATACTGTGGATAATCCACACACCTCACTGTGGACAGCTTTCAACTACTACTTTCAACTTTTTTCAACTGAAAAAAACTTTGATCGTGTGTTCTGTGGATTATCCAGAGTGATGAAGATACTGATTCTTGAAACAGATGTTGCTGCTGAATTTCTTTTATGTAATCTTTCACTGTTGCAAGCAACACAAACTAAATTCCGCTCACCTTTATTGTATTGGAGTGGAAACAGAAATCTCAAAGACAGATATTCCCAAACCTGGGCAAATCAAATCACCTGCATAGCTAGATATGACTAGAAGTAAGTGAGAAAAAAGTGTTTTTTCTTTTTTTGTAATTTAGGTGAACTGACCCTTTAAAACTCCCTATCCTACAGCAATACTTTACTGCTTCTAAATCTCCAACTTTCTCTAATGTTGTAAACAGAACACAGTAAACGCATTGTTATAAACAAAACCCTTTCATTTTCTGTACATTTCCTCACAGACACTGCATCAGTGTAGGAAATCAAATCACGTCAAGGGATAGATAGTTGCATTAGCTGCCGTGCATTTGTAAATGTAATTGATCAGAAAGACGATAGCATAGTTTTGGAACATTGGATTTCAATTTGGAACTCAATTTGGGATTTCAAATTGGATTGGCACGGGCTTTGACATCCTGCGAGGGAAGGCACAATGTGCCTGTGGTATGAAATGCCCTACAGTACATGATGCATGTCCCTCACTGCATAGACTTCTGCAGCAGACCAACAGGAACACTGCAGGCATCGGCTTTACTGCAAACATGCAAACAGACACAGTAGAACAAAAGCGATGAGTTGTCCTCTCACTTTATTTAATAACCTAGAACCCCACCACCTAGGGCTATTGCATAAAAATAAAAAAAAATCTTAAAATCGTACAAAAATCAGTCACTCAGCAAAATGATGTGAAACAGAAAATGTTGCAAATGGGATGCTTGCCTTGTTCAAAGCTGTACCTACTTTCTGGGGGGAGACAATTGATTGAATATTTCATACATCGACACTTGAATGGGCTCTGTTGTTTAAAAGTGGAAAACATCTATGACCTATTTTACAAATGACAGTACACATATTGAAAATTAGTAGAGACAAAGTAATGCACCATGAATTTCAAAGCATACTGTCAGTGGTAAACAAAAACATCTACAGCATTTGCAGTGCATATAAAAATAATAAATAACACTGGATACAAGTACATTGTAAATTTATGTACATAGAATTTCAGGGCTTAACAAGGTCAATGCATAGCAAGGCTCCTTAGTACCACCACAGTGCTCCTAACTTACAGTAATCAGTCTTCTTTCCTATAATTCCACTATAAAGAATTGCACTGAGCAGAGTCATCGTACTGAAACAAATTATTGCACTGTGAAGCGAAAAAAGGAACATCATGAGAGCTGTGAAGACATTAACATCTGCTCGCAAGGTATGATATATCTAACATTTTTTTGATTATCAGTTATTGGTCTCTTATTTCTTAAAGTGATCTCAATCGGAGCAGAGAGTTGTTTAAATTATTATCAGACCTCTTGGAAAGCAGCCAATCAGGCACTGGGTTGTGTAGTGGTGTAGTGATAGAAGAGGAAACAGGAGTGGGAGAGATTTGTGCATTGCTGATTGTTATTTGTGTACACAATTTGTATATTGTGCCCACAGTAACTGCGGAGAGATGAAGAGTATATTTTTGACTCAGAGAAACCACAGCTGTAAATGCTGAAGAAAGTGATTAGAAAGCCTACTACAAAAACTTGAAAATGTTTAATGTCAGGAAGCTAAAACAATATCATCACTGTGGAGCAGGATGAAGGAGGAGATCTGTTTTTTGCAATTGTGCTGTGAAAATTCACCCTGTGAAGTCGAAGAAACTTTGGAAAATTAGGAACACATGCTACAGCCTAACGCTGAGGATGAGTGTGCGTCATTGTTGACCGTCACATAAAACGGGTGTTGCCTGTGTCAAAGCGATGTGTATGGGATAGTTTACCAAGAAAAGCAGGAAAAACTTGCATCTCTAATGTGGCTGTAGTGTCTAAAGGATGGGAGGGGGTAATGTGACAAAGGGAGTGAAATAATAGTCTTTAGATGGGATCACAATGAAATTGTGAGGTGAAGGCAGCTGTGAGCACAGAGGCTGATGATGTAGTGGCAGGAAGTGCCGAGCGAGATCAATAAAGATTAGAAGACGTTGCTGCAACGGAACATAAGCCTGGTGTTCATGTAGTGTGGGGGGTTATTTTGCTCTGTGTGACTTGGGTTATTTTGAGGCGTAAACTCTGCAGATATCATCCTGCCTTGAGGAAATTTGAGGAACACGTCATTTCCTTTAATTGTCCATGATACAATCATTCTGTTTTTAAAAACAATAACACACAGGAGTGAGTCACATCTTAGTGAAAAAAAAAATCCAGTGATAAACAATTAGTACAAATGGAAAAACAAAACAAATATTTATAACTACTGCAGGTCTACGATATGTGAAATCACATTCACATGAAGCACACACATTGGCATCTACATCTGCCATAAGCTTTAAACAGATTATCCCAAATTGGCTTTGTGCTTACTGTTACATGAGTTTCATGTGCAGATTAACAATTCCCTTCTTTACATGATTAGTGTTAAAACAACAGGACCATGCAGAGAGGCCTGCAAACACGTGAATAAATCAATAGAATAAAATGACGATTAAGAAATACACATCTCTAAGAGAGAAAATGCAGTTTTATCCTGGAGCATTAAAGAGCTCTATAAAAGTAGTCCAGCTATAAATTACAACAATGTCAATCACCACTTAATATGCGCTCAATCTCCTCTAGTCTCTTCAAGGCAGCTGCCCTTTTTTCCTCTATATCTTTAATCTCTTTAGTGGACTTACCCTTAGTCCGCTTGTCAGACTGGCTGCCGTCCAAAGACTCCGATTGGTCCACTCCCACACCTCCGAGGCTTTCTGCAGAGGATTTCCGCACATTCTTCTCATCCCCAGCCCCTTTTCCAACAGCATCAGCACCCCTCCCTTCCTCCTCACCCTCAGCACCCTCCTCCGCCCCCTCCTGAACTCTCTTCGGCTTTTCCTCCTTAGCCGACATGGTGGCTCCCTCTGCTGAAGTAGGTAGTAGTAGCGGTTGCCCTGCTACGCTCATGGCAGCCATTTTACTTCGTACAATACTCAAGTGACGACGCACATACTCCTCGTTTGGTGCCAGGGCTAGCGTTTCCTCCAGGCAGCGCTCTGCCCGCGGCAGGTCGCGCTCCTCAAAGTAGACCACGCACAAGTTGTGCTTGCCTTGCACATTGGTGGGGTCCATGCGCAAAATGTGCTCAAAGCAGGCTTTAGCACCATGTGTGTCCTTCTTGTGGTTCATGAGGATGTCACCCTTCAAAATTAGGCCCTTGATGTGCTCTGGGTGGTGGCGCAGCAGCTCATCCAACACAGGCAGTGCGTCCATCTCGCGTTTGGACTGAGAGTAAAGCAATGCAAGGTTAAACAGGGCACTGCGGAAGCCGGCCTGCAAACCAATGGCTTTACGCATCCACCGCTCAGCTGCTGCATTTTCATTCGCATCCATAGCCAGCATGCCGAGGTTGAAGTAGCCGTTGGCATCTTCAGGCTCCTCCTCCACATAGATTAGGAAACGACGGTTTGCCTCAGGCCAGAACTTTGGCTCACCTGCAATACACAGCAGAGACATAATATGACATTTATTTTTTATAATCCACTACTGATATTCATCTACATAGTCTACAGATAATTAAAGTCTGGTTTATGATTATTGTTAGCAATCAATGCTCTTTAGGAACATTTAATAAATAAATAAAAATAAATCCCCCTACATACTCTTATAGAGAACATAACCTAACAGGCAAAAAGAAAAGAAAAAAAAGGGGGGGGGGGGTATTAAAAAGTGGAACATGATGAGACAAGAGACATACAGTACACATTTCACATGTAGCTCGCATAACTGCATTTCCTGGTCTGTTAAATACCAGCTCTACAACTACAATACCTAAAAACACCTGCTGCAGAAAATGCAAAAATTAGGTGACACAGAACCCAGCTCTCTGAACATTCAAAAAGAGCTTTCAGACTGTCTGCAAAGCATTTCAGAGAGAGCTTGTACTGGTCGTTAGGGTTACACAGACTGTAGTGCTGCAGCATACTGTCAAGTGACCCTTTGTAGAACTTTATTTGTCATCTGCGCGATAGCTGAGTATAAACAATGGACTATACAAACAAAGAGCGACTGGAAAATGCAGTGAAAATGCACAAACAATAATATCACATGTATGTGTAACATGTTGTTTATCCACATTTAAAATTTCTGATTACACAGACAATGCCATACAACCTCATACAGAGGACAGCACCTGAAGGTGAGTTTACATGGAAACAAAGATGGTCATTTCAGGACTCGGGGAAAAAGATACAAAAGTCTTTGTCTATAAGACTGCAACTGAAGTGAATCATTTAAAGAATGTGATACATCCATTTAAAAAAAAAAAAAAGATTAAATCTGCCAAACTCATACAGGCTGCTTCCTCCATTCTGCATACATGGAGCATGTTGCATAATAGTATTTGGAAAGTTTTTTTAATTTTTTTATTTCTCACTATTAATCATTTTAAGAGTAGATGTCACTTTGTCCATAGTTAGAAAACCCTTGATTGATGGAGTAGCAATGGGAAACCTTTGAACCTGATTTGACATCATATCAAAGGTTGACTTGTCACAGAATCACGCTGAGGTGAGTGCGCTGGAAAAGAAAAACATGCTCTGGTGACAAGAAATATTGCTACCTTAATGACCCACCTCTTTGAATTTGAACCACCCTACATAAAATTAAATACACGTGTCATCTGTGATGTTTATAGCTTCATCAAAGTACTCTTCATATACTGTATGCATTAACCTGCAGCAGCAATGTGCAGGTAGCAGAGTGCAACACTGTTACAAAAGAAACACGGGTGGAAGAGCTGTCATAAACTGCCTAAACCTCAAGTCAAACCTGTTGTAAATATAACTGCTTATTAAATGTTTCTATTGTCACAGAGTTGATGAAGCGTGACCCGACTGAAACTTGGCCATGAACTCAATGCCCATGCACGTAGGGTTTATTGCAACATAAGGGCCCATCTTAAGAAACTGGTTACACCCTCAAGGTAATATCAGGTTATTTCCTTAGTTCATACCAGTTGGTATGAAAGCCAAGTAATGCTTTCCCATTAGCAAGAGGAATCCCACTGTTACTGACTGGATTAGATTTAAACT
Source organism: Siniperca chuatsi (assembly GCF_020085105.1). Classification (NCBI taxonomy): domain Eukaryota; kingdom Metazoa; phylum Chordata; class Actinopteri; order Centrarchiformes; family Sinipercidae; genus Siniperca; species Siniperca chuatsi. The sequence goes on along the minus strand of NC_058045.1, from coordinate 28,187,414 downwards.
ATTCACTTCCTCATTGCAGACCTCACTCACCAGACTCCTGCATGAGAAGTGCGGAGTTGAAGAGCGCCAGCTTGTGACGTGGGTTGAGCTCCAGGGCATGGTTGAAGTTTTTCAGGGCTTCCGACGGGTCCTTCATCTCAATATTGACGATGGCCAGGTTGTACCACAGGTCAGCGTTGGTGCGGTCAAGCTCCAAGGCTCGGAGGTAGGCGTCCCGGGCTTCTGTGGGCTTGTTCATCTTCAGCAGCAGCTCCCCTCTGATTCAAATACAATTCAATAAATTAAAAAGCACACAAATAGAAATCATGAGTCAAAGTATCTTCATTATATATTTTACATGATGGATGATTTATAGTAAATATGCAACATTTGAGTCTGAATGGCAGTGCATGTTCATTTTAGTGGAGATCCAGTGTGCTAGAGAAGATAGACAACAAAACTAAAAATGTGTCACTCTCCTGATAATTACAGACAGCACAGTAGATCTGTTACAGCACTGAGCTTTACAGAAGCTCAGACAACAATTAAAAAGAGAGAGGCTTGAATGTATGAACACTTCAATTTCTACTCATGTATATATATATATATATATATATATATATATATATATATATATATATATATATATATATATATATATATATATATTGATAAATCATGCTCAAAGATTGAAATCTGATGTGTAGTAAATTTAAAATCTTGCCTGCTGATGTAGGCTTGTTTGAAGTCTGGTCTCATGCTGATTGCTTGTCGGTAGAGCTGGTCAGCCTCCTCCAGCCTTGATTCGTTGGCCCGGATCAGATTGGCCAGGTTTATGTAAACGTTCAGATGGTTAGGGGCCACACGTGTCGCATACTTCTTACCAGGAATAACCTGATGAGTGGTCAACAGAGAAGTCATTGGTCTTACTTCTTTGCTAACTGACAAATACAGTAAATTCAAAAGACTGGAAGGTCAACCACAACATGTTTTCTAAATTGTGTTTGACAGTCACAATGAAAGGAGACTAGATAATGCAGATAAAATTTTTGGGCACTGACTCCATCTGAACTCAATGTCCCAATTATGAGTAATCTGCCTCGTAACTGTGAGCCTCCTGACTAACACAGCTCTCATTCTAGATGCTGTTTTGGTGGTGGTGGCAGCTGGTGAAGTAAACCAGAAAAGCGCTGCCTCTTAGATTCTAAAAAAGGTCCAATTTGAATTGCAACTGGTGCATGCCAAAACTAGCTGGGCTCAGCTCTTATTGCGGTGTTCTGTGGCATGAGCCAGTTGATCTGCTTCAACTTGGTGGCCAAGACCAACGCTCACAAAAAAACCTCATCTGTGGACTGTATGTGACATGATGAGATACCTGTGGCATGAGGGATTTGGCAACCAAGTAGGCATCTTCTGCCTCTTTGGACTTGTTCAAGTTCTTGTAGGTTCTTCCAACATTCATGTGAGCACCAATGTCATCTGCAGAAACATTGTATGGAGTATAAGAAAGGCAACAGAGAAAAATTCAACTATAGATATATAACTCAAATATACATTAGTCTCTGTGTTTATCTCCAATGTATTTGAACATGTTTCTTCCACTTTGATTTGTTTTAACATTCCACAAATAAGCTAAACTAAATGTTAGGTATAAATAATGAGAAATAAAACCTTAATGGCGTACTTAAGAGAAAACTGAAAAATAAATCCTTCTGGGAACCAGTAAGAAAAATGAAACTTTGAAAGGGGTCAGTCAGGAGGACAAGTAGAACTGATGCATGACGATTAGCATAGCAGGAAATCCTCATCGAGTTAATGTGTTTACATCGATAATCTTGGGTGGTGAACCAGCAAAGTGTTGATGTCTCAGCTGACGACAGACTTCCTGATAACTAAGCTATGAAGGACAACAGAAATGCTGGGAGAGGCTTAATTTACTCCTACTGCACATTTTATGTATTAAAATGAAGTATAAGTTTGTCAGGTGCATGCAGTCATGAGTTCTTGCAGTATAGTTAATGGATTCTTCAGATAATTGGCTGGCCGTTAACCATGTTTGAAGAAAGCTTTCTGGAAAGTGAAATGACCAAATAAAACAAATACATGAACACAAAGTCCCCTGGGCTTGAAATTGAATTAGAAGTCCAAGGGAATTTTTTTTGGACAAGTTCAAGTATTACTAGATAAGCATTTAAGTTCATTTCCAACAGTCATTCCTTTTACCACTTCTGAGATCCCTGCAAAATCAACTCATTCAGTTTTACTCTTATTGCATAGAGTACCCTCTTATATGTTCAGTTGCACCCCTTTTTGCATATATTTAATTTGGTTTTTCTTTCGTTCTTGGTTATGGTAATAATTCAGTCTTGTTTTAAACATTGTATGTCGTATTTCCTCTTATTTTTGATGCATTTTACACTTTTCCTGCCCATTTTCTTTTTGTTCCACTGTGGACCATAGGAAAACTAGCAACTGCATTAACAGAAGCTATTAGTGATCCTATGAACAATAAACAATAGCCTTTGTTAGCCTGTTTCAAGTAGTCACTAAGATTCACAAGGGATCAAAGCCTTAACTATCAAGTGTGGAAACACTAACAGAAACACTTTACAATACAATATCCTTCCATTGTGTAAGTGATAGTACGGTGTGTAGTGTTGTAAAGCACATATATTTTGCCATACATAATTTGACAGTGTTTGTGACCTTTGACTTCTATAAGCTTTCTCATGTTGCCATAAGAACTTGCAGAGAAAAATTTGTCATCTCACAAATGTTATTGCATTTGTAAGTATAATTTACAGTTGTTGGTGCATGCATTCTAAAAAATCATGACAACATATAACAACGTAATATAACAAAAACAGGAAAACTGCACTGGCATATACAAGCAGACTGACTGAAAAATGACTTAAAAGCACTTAAAAGGGTATTTTGCTTGACAACTCAACAATTTAAAAAAGAATTAACATCGAGTTTAATCAGCACCTCTCACTGTCTAAAAACACACCGCAAAAACATGATTGTGTGACAGGTGATAAATTGACAACATTATATAGCACACTGTGTATCCCACTGAAAACAAAACATTATGAGAGATCTTAATATATATTGTGATTTATATCACCATTTAAGAAAATAATGCCCCAGCAGAATTTCTTTCATTACATGTGTAATATAAAAACATAATTTCATTAACAAATAGTTTTAATTTTTTTTTATAAAGATGATTTTTTTTGGGTCTTTTGCCTTTATTTGATAGGAACAGCTGAAGAGAGACAGGAAATGTGGGAGAGAGAGAGTGGGGGGATGACATGTGAGCTACTGGGGCACCCCCCAAAATTTTGTAATGATTTACAAAGGCCTGATTTATGTTTCTTACCTGGCTGGACGCGAGTGGCCTGGAGAAAATACTGCAGTGCCTTTGCGTAATTGTTTTGGTTCTCAAGAGCGTGGCCAACATTATTCCACAGCTTGGCATTGTTCTTGTTGACCTGAAGAGGCAGACAATTTAAGAAACGTGACAATAAGCTTCCATCCATCATTATTATTTTAAAAAAAATTAGCCTTTTATCACAAGGTGATTAAAGATTTGTTCTAACACTCAAAAACAGCCAGGATACACTGGCAAGGTGGGCCAAGATACTCTGGCAACGCTGCCTTAATTGTCTTTTCAGCTTACCTTCAGGGCAGAGGTGAAGAGAGTATATTCTGATTCCCAGTCCCAATTTCTGTTGAAAGTTTTCACTGCATGTGTAGTTAAAAGCACCCCAATTATCAACCAGGAAATCTTCAAGTGTCTACAAAGGAAAATTTAAGTTTAGTTTCAAATTATATTGATTTGCTAATACAATAAACCAAAGACTTCAAATTGCTCACATTTAGCATTTTAGAGAACCTGATAATTTTGTCAGTTGTATAATGTCTGCACTGTGTTCTTTAAATCAATAGCTATGAATTAGTACCAGCCACTCAAAATTGGAGTAACCGTTCCGTGTTCCGTTATTCATATTTCCCTGAAGCACAGGGGTATGAGTAATTTGTTTTGATTGTTTTTGCATAATAAACAGGTTATAGTGTTATTACATTTGAAGCAGTAACATCACTTTGGAAAAGCACTCACCCTTTATGCGAGACAATCTTGAATCCATGTGCAACAAGAACACAGAAGCCCATACTCGGTACATAAAGTACCCTCTCTGCCACAACAAAACCCACAGGGAAGAAGAGGTTGGATGCAGGAATAAAAGGCAGGACGATCAAAGACAGGGCCTGTAGGAGAAAGAAAAAAATAACCTTGGTCCATATGAGCCACCCTTTTTCACTGCACTTGTACCTACATAGTAAAGTTCAGATATCTTGCTTATAGGTGGGGTATGCGATTCTGGAGAAATCCAATACCATGACAAATACCATGATAGAGGGCGAACAACGACACAGCAAGTAATATAACTAACGTTAGCTACGTTGTGGGTTAGCTTAGCTAAGTTATGGGTTAGCAAACTGTCCCTACAGTTGCTGCTGCTAAGCTAACAGCCAAAGAGGATATGACGGTTTCCCAGAGCCAGCACAGCAGCTCCAGACAGCGATACTCACAACTCTCCTGCTACTATAGCTAACATCACAACAACAGCATATCTTGGCAAACTAGAAAGTAAGCTGAATGTCCGTGGGCAAGTCATTTAACTTTACCTTACACACAAATCAAATGCTGGAAAAGTGTGGCTCGGTCCGAGCCACTTTGTTTAGCATTTACAGAGCCAGGGCTGTGTACAAACACAAATTTTTTTTCAGCGCACGCACTGAATGGACAGCTAGCGAGGAGATATGAATGTGACAAAAAGATGTGATTTGGACTAGAATCGCATACCCCACCTTTAAAAATGTGTAACGAACATTCAGAAAATATTAAAAATGATTCCGCTAGGGCTGAAACAATTAGTCAAATGAAGTAAAATGAATTGGCAACTATTTTGGAAATCTTTTTCTCATTTTTCTAATGAAAAACCCAAAAATTCTCTGGTTCCAGCTTCTCAAATATGAGGATTTGCAGCTGTTCTTTGTCATATATGATAGTAGACTAAATATTTGTGGGTTTTAGACTGTTGGTCAGACAAAACAAGCAATTTCTCAATGTCAACTTGGGCTTTGAGAAATTACAATTGGCTTTTTTTGTGTGACTATTTTCTGACATTTTATATACAAAAGGATTAATCGATTAATCAAAACAACTATCTGTAGATGATAGTTATTAATAATCAAAGAGTTTTCATGCTGCCTTGCGTCGCTCTTGGATCTGGCACTGGCCACCCCGCAATGCCAGCCAGATCTGCTACGTTAGCTAGCTAGCAATTCGTCCCTGTTAGCAAGCAAGCTTACGTAAGCTAACATCAGCCAGCTAAAACCACAATATCACAATATATTTCATATGCTTTGCAGTACTGTTAGTTTTGAGTTTGGACTCTGTGTTAGACTTTGTGTTGGTTTGTTGATATTGTAGAAAAGGTTTCAGTCGTAGTCATCTGGACACTGTTTTCAGAATCAAGACGTTTCGGCTCCCATCTCTGGCTGCAACTCCCTCCTGAGGGCAGGGTTTATGTAACTCAGAGTAGCTTAAATTTCCAGTTCCCGTCCAATTTTTTCACAATTGAGAATGACTTCCGGATGGGAGCCGAAACGTCTTGATTCTGAAAACAGTGTCCAGATGACTACGACTGAAACCTTTTCTACGATAGAACACTCCTGGACGAATGAGGGACTACACCGTCTTCGTTTGTTGATATTAGCAGATTCCATTTCTAAGCTAATGTTAGCTATGTTCGTAAAAGGAATTGGGACTGAAAAAATGGGTAAATAAAAGAGGTTTTCGACTGTTGGTCTGACAAAACAAGCAATACGCAGATGTTAACTTGGCCTTTAGGAATTTAGCATTTTATTCTTTTCCACCACAGTCTGACATTTTGTAGACTAAACAATCAAATGATTAATCAAGAAAAATTGCTAATGAAAATATTCGTTAGTTGTAGCCCTAGTGCACAGCCAGCAGCCACCATAGGTATAGAAAGGCACTTCAGAGTGGGCCTCCTCAGTGGACAACTGTTCTCTAAAACAATTCAATGTGTCTCATGCTCCATGTGAGACAGATGGCAGCCTCGCAATTAAGCTAAGTAGGTTGATGTGGTATGATACTGTTATGCAACATATTCCAAAATGCTCTTAGCAAACCAGAGTAAACACTACAAAGGTCATAATTCAGTTTATTTTGTGTTGATTTGTGGTCCCCTTTTCTAAACTGAAGCTAAGAGCAATACTGTGAGGAAGTTTACTGACCTTCAAGTAAGAGAGCCATGGGCCTGTTGCACAACAGATGCTAATTTGTTTCTGTGTGCCACAATGAACAATTGCCACTCATTCATTCCTTCAAAGCTCAAATAAGAGCTTGTGTTTTATCCCTCTTCATTTGTGCTGGACAATATTGCCTGTTTTTGTTATTATATTTACTTGGTTTGCTAAATAAAATAAAAAAAGATGTTTGATTGATAAAGCTGGTAAGAATGTTCTGCAATCCTGATTTTGTCTCAGTTAGTGATTCAACAATGTAATGTAGCATACCATAAAACTTCAATTAATAGCCCAGGTTTTATTTGCTTCAGTTACTGAACTCAACCTGCCTATTTTTGAGACAGGCATGTATATGGGACAGGCCTTTAATTCCTTTTGCACAAAACTCTTGCTAAAGATGGGAAATATGGTAAATAAATCATGGAATGGACACCCAATCTGAGTAGTTCAGAGTGATTATACCCATATTAGTAATGGAGAGAAAAAAGGACCTAGCAGGTGAAAGTTCCCGAAGGTAATCCACAATAAAAAAAGATTGAAAGCTCTTTGTTTGCAAAGCCCTCATTTGATTCACAAGGAGAGAAAATATGTATGATTGGTTTTACAAAAGAGACACTTTAAAATGTGTTTTAATGAGCTTCTGTTTATGGGTATCTAAGACAAAAATCTCACTTTTTGCAAGCAGTGTGGTTCAAGTTGTATTTATTATGGATTAAGCTCTGCTCTCTCTTGGTTCACTGTGCGACAAACTGAACTTTTACTATGAAATGTAAGCCATTATGAAAACAGCTGCACCTCTCCTCCAATTAAACCTGATATTCCCTGGATTACGCCCCGATCGGGTCAAGAAAACCCCAGCTTTCATATTGTTCTCGCTTTCTTACCTCTTTTTCCTGCTAACTAAAAGACCTGGCACCATTATTCTTCACGGATCACACACATAATTGCTCTTAAACATAGCCACACACGCGGAAAGGAAAGGAAAATCAAAGCTTCTGCTTCACATACTCTTTTGTTTCTGACCTAACACCTCTGTTCATGCTCGTGCATGCGAAACATACGAAGGCAGAACAAAGAAACATACACACATTCTTTCTGGTGCACACCCGACACGTGCACACACTTACACCTACACTCTCTCTCTCTCTCTCACATACACACGAGCACACACACTCCCTTTTGTTCTTTAGTTAAGTAAATTAAGTTACATTACATTGTGTTTTACTCTTATTATCTCTTAAATAAGAGTAAAGTTGCAAAAGAGTGAATGCTGACAACCTCTATGATTCGGAAGTCCAAAACCCTTCAACCGTTACTAGCAGTACATTAAGTACACTAAGTACATTTAATAGCAAATACTTTAGTAGAATTTTGAGAACAAGACTTCTTGAATTGCATTCAGGCTTGTTGGTCAATATATTAAAATAATTTTGCTTCTTTAAGTTTGTATTCAACATAATACCTTATTATTTCAATGAAACGTACTGAAATAAATATATTTATGGCACACAAAGGCGATTTATTATTTTGGCCGGTAAAAAATACTCTTGGCTGGTGGATTTTTTCATCTACCAGTCCCACTGGCCGGTGAGTCAAAAAGTTAATTTCGGACACTGTTGACTAGCTATTGATATGATAATTTTGGTTGTAGTTATTAATTTAATTATTATCAGAGTATTTGTGAATATCAGAGTTCCAAATTGATAGTTTAGTATATTTTATGAGACTGATTTATGAGACTGATCAGACAAAATTAATTAATTGACTATCAATTTCAAGGGTGGTGACCCAAGGTGAATTTAATGTGAGTTAAATTCTGTTATTCAAGTAAATGCAGATTCCTCCTGATAGCCGGAAGTGAGTGTAAATCCCCTACTCCACTCCACTACTACTTCTTAATGCATTTACTGCAATATTTGAATGCCTTTTAAGCTGTTGCACCTACAGTGCTGTGTAGCAATGCTGCTGTTGCACCTTGAGTTGGGTATAAAGATGGTGGGTAGAGCTACTGTATGTTGTACTTACTTGATTCAACAAACAACAGCATTTTGTTGGCTGTGTGTCACTACAGTGATACATTGTCACTCAGTTTCACAACTACAGCATACTGACCACGGTAGCAGTCTGACTTCTGAATTATGTTGACCATACATAATAGTGCATTTGAATAATTTGACCAAACTTCCTCTCACCATGATGACAGTCTTGGCAGAGCTGTGTCTGTAGCGCAGGCTGTGGTAAGCTAGCAAGCCCAGAAAAGTGTAGAACACCAGGGTGGCCAGGTTACGGAGGTCTAGGAGTGACTCCACCAGAGGAATGGTGCCCATAGTCCAGTCGCAGCAGAGCTCAGAGGGATTCAGCAGAAGCCATGCATTCACAGGAAGTAGGTAGTTGAAAGTCAGTTGTCTAGTGGGAGTGGGGCTGACTGCTGCTGGGTTATCAAATCTACAAGAAAGGACACAGAAGAAAAGTTAATCTGACAAATAAAGCATGGGACGAGTAGAGTAGGAGAGGGTAAAAATATGTGTATATGGTATACTGGCATGATGTTTGTGAGGAAAAAAAAATAAGACTGCAGAAGAAAAAACTTGAATAAAAGAAAACTCAGTTTCATAGCTGCATTAAAACAGAACCAATATCCAGTAAAAGTTGTGATAAAAGTGATCACAATAATCTTGTCACACTATAAAAGACTCTTATAATAATCATGATATGAAACACGATGATTTGCCCTATTTGTTGTAATGCAAAAAGTGCAAAATTGAATTTGCTCACTTTGTGAACACAATACAGACCAGGGGTCTCCAACACGTTGCTTGCAAGCTACCAGTAGTTCGCTACCCCTTCCTGAGTGGTTCGCTAAAGGTTCAAAGAATATGTACATAGATTTGATAACAAAAAAATCACTTGGTAAAGCTGTTTAAATTTTCATTCCGCCCCTTTCTGACACAATATGATTATTTGCCAATCAGCTGTCAATTAAACAAGTTACGCTGCTGTCAAGTTTGGTTACGTCAGTGAAGCCGTAACATTAGGCGATGTTAGCAGGCTAGCAAGCACACACCAGATTTAACAATGACTGCGGAAAATAGCCAGGCCAATAAAAGGCAAAAAATATATACTATTTTCATGAGGAATGAATGTGAATGACAAGTGTGTGTGTCTCATTTGCAGTGCGAGCGTGTCAGTCGGTAAAAGATGTAATGTCAAGCACCACTTCACCAAAGTGCACAGCAACTTTTCACGGGACTTTCTGGCTGGTAGCAGTCTACGAACAGAGAAGGTAAAGGAGCTGAAAATAACACACAATACAATGGACCATGTGTAAATGAACATTCCTGGCAGCTACAAAGCTCTCCCAGTGCCCATTTTGTTCATATTTCCCTGCTTCTCCTGCCTACTTACACACAGCTTATAAAAAGGGTCAAACCATCAGTAAAAACAAGACGTTGTAGTCCCTCATTCGTCCAGGAGTGTTCCATCGCAGAAAAGGTTTCAGTCGTAGTCATCTGGACACTGTTTTCAGAATCAAGACGTTTCGGCTCCCATCCGGAAGTCATTCTCAATTGTGAAAAGTCTTCCTGAGTGTCTGCTGTTTGATGGCCCAGTAATCAGGCCTATTACTGGGCCATCATGGAAACAAAAGAAGGACAGTTTCAGTTGAAACTAGGCAGGGTAACCAGCAGACACTCAGGAAGACTCCTCCCTGAGGGTAGGGCCTAAGCAACACAGATTAGCTTAAATTTCTGAGTTCTCAGACCATTTTCACAATTGAGAATGACTTCCGGATGGGAGCCGAAACGTCTTGATTCTGAAAACAGTGTCCAGATGACAACGACTGAAACCTTTTCTACGATCAGTAAAAACAGTTAAAGTCTAGACAGATGAAGTGCACAGAACAGCACCGCTAGAGCAAGACTAAAAGCTGGCATCAAGGAGGCAAAGTGGAGACATCAGGAGAGACCTCATCACCAACAACACCAAAGATATGTGGCAGGCGATCAAAAACATTACAGGCTACAAAAGCAGGAGCGCTCCCATCATGTGTGAGGCCACGTTACCATATGAGCTAAACACATTTTATGCTTGTTTTGATCTCCCCAACAAGAGTCAGATGTAAAGTCTACTCTGCCCCCAGAGGACCAGCCACTGTCTGTATCCACGGCGGATGTGAGAAGAATCCTGCTGAGAGTGAATATAAGTAAAGCCGCAGGGCCTGATAACATCCCTGGCCCTGTACTAAAAACATGTGCCAACCAGCTAGTTGACTAAAAGTCAACAGGAGCATGCTGGCCCGGGAGTCATAGGTCTGTTTTTATATATAAATATACAGTTCAATATTTTTTTTTAAAATCAGGAATGGGATGGGACGGGACAGGAGTGAAAATCTACACCCGTGTCACCCTCTAGTGCACAGCACAGAGAACAACCTATTGCTCAACGTCAGCAAAACCAAGGAGCTGATTGTCGATTTAAGAAAAAAGGAGTCAAAGACACACACCCCTGTCTACATCAGTGGAGCAGGTGAATAGTTTTAGGTTCCTGGGAATCAGCATCACAGAGAACCTGTCATGGTCATCTCACATCTCCACCTTGGTTAAGAAAGCTCAGAAATGGCTGTATTAAGAAAAGAAGGCAAAATTCCCATGCCAAGTTCTTATATCGAAGATCAATAGAAAGCATCCTGACTGGAAACATCAAACTGGCATGGGATGTGCACGCCCCAGGACAGTTCTTTCAGAGCTGAGTTTTCAACACCCACTTTTCAGAGATCTGCCCACACAGTTGCGAGCTTGCGAGTCACATGATTTCTGGAAGCATTCTCGCAGCTCTGGTCTGAAACTCCAAAACAAACGGTCTACGGTCAAAAAATAATAAAAGCCACGATCCTGGAGGCAGGGGCATTTGCGCTTAACCTATTCTTTGCTCTCTGCTAAGGTACAGTCCAATCACATGTCGTATTTACCGGGTTAGGTGGGATTGACAGACTGCTCTGTCAATGACAGGATGATCGGTTCTCTCTGCTGTCTGACTGTCCCCAAGCAGAGCCTGTGGCAGGCATGGACGTTGAATAAAATCTGCAGTAGATAACCAGTTAACTTAGTTAACTAGCTAATTTATCTTAACAAAGTTAGTTTAACTTCATATACCACGACCATGCCTGTCACAAGCACTGCTCAGGAACAGCCAGACAGCACAGAGAACCCTGCATCCATTTCTGGAACCTAGTAGAGACAGACAACTATAAGAACCTTCACCAAGTAGCTCTAAAAATGTCTGCTTTGTTTGGGTCTACATACCTTTGTGAAGCAGCTTTTTCTGACATGAATGTCATGAAATCTAAGTTCCGAACATGACTGAGAGATGAACATTTAAATGACTCCATAAGAGTGAAACTGAAAGGGGATACACTCCAGCATACACCTCTCTTGTTGACTTTATGCAGTGCCAGTCATCTCACTAGCTGTAGAAAAGACTGATTGCATGCAACACATGCATGTGAACTACAGATGATGAAGGGAAAGTGAAGGGAAGTGATGTGATACAGTGATATGTGGACAGAGAAAATAAGGACAAGTAAAATAAGTAATAACATTGTTTGGTTTTCTATGACATTAATATGATGTGAATTTAATAGTGTGAGCTTGACACATTGAAAATGTAAAGCAATGCATAAAGAAAAAACATGCACATGCTGCTGAATTTAAGATGTTTAGATACAAAATGTGAGTGTTGGATATTAACATTTTGTAAATGTTCACAGAAAAGAAGCTTATTCAATTGGTCTGGGTGGAGATCAGCTATGTGGATAAATGTTAGTAATAATATAAAACATGAGTGGGTCTCGGCCACTTTCATTTTTTCAAATTAGCTCTCAGGGGAAAAAAGGTGACCCCTGACACTAGCAGGCATACAGGACACAAAGAATAAAGTCATAGAATAACCTCTCTTTTTTCTACATGTTCCTGCTGACCAGTTTAGAAAAATCATTTTAATTGTAAATGTATCATGCACTCTCCTAGCCATTCGGAATGTTTTTTTCCCCCCAAGACTGTGGCATAGTTCATGCAACTGTATTGTGGTATGGAAAAATATCAGCTTAGAAACGTTAAATATTTGGTCTTAAAAATAAAGTGCCATAGCTAACCAGTGAAATGGTAAGAATATTACATGGAAGTGGAATGTGTTGAGGCACCAAATTTGATTAAACATGACTCAGTGGTTTATGATCCATGTAGATACAGCCAGTCTGATTTTACATTAATAACATGAGGTTTGACAAGCACACAGGTGTACAAGCATGTTTTATGTAATTGTTGATAATAGTATCTTTATATGATGATGATCTATTAAATGATGTGGTATGAGAGCACGTAGGACTACAGTATGCCAAATCTGATTTTTGTTTTGGACTGGTTGAACAGCTGTATTCTATTATATCTATATATCTATGTAGATCTATAAAAACAGTAACATATACATCTGCATCTCTATATATCTATATCTGTCAATATATAATAAATCAGGAGTGTAACAGTGAAGAGAGACAGCAAACCACACTGCATGTGATATGCAGTGTATATTATGTATTTATGTATGTTCACGTTCAGTGTGACAGATTGATGCATCTTACTGTTTTTTCATATTTACATTTAATCTAGCACAGGATACCCTCATACTCTCTGTCATCATGGTGAGCCCCCAAAGCTGCCCATAACAACCATAATCGCAA